>NC_067289.1:17901607-18501607 GCF_020740795.1 Apus apus | reverse complement strand
GCTCTATTCTAAACTGAAGAGCTGCCCATGGTCACATACATGTATTGGTAATTTTGTAGCCTTTAAATAAACATGTGGTAATGGTGGACATAGAAGCTCTTACTGATTTGAATGGGTGGAAAGGCACAATCCTGTCTCCATTCTTAACTTTTCCAAAACTCTCAAGGATCTTTTTCCTGTGCTTTCTTGCAACTTTTTTCAGTACAACCATACATCTTGTGTTTGGTGTCGGTGGGGAAGAAAAGCAGCAACTGCCCCCTGCTCGCATTTTCCAGGTGTAAATCTGACTTGTTGGCTCAAGTAGAAAAGCAAGGGGAAACTTGTGAGCTCTCCACATGGTTGTGGATAATTTCAATACTAGGTGGCCTGTTCATATGCCTTGTCAGTGACTTGGTTCAAAATAACTCCAAACCTCTTCGCCATTCCCTGTACCTAAAGTTGGGGCTTGTCCAAAGCAGACTCGGGGATCCTGTGCGCCTGCGCTGGGGCTTGACATCTCCTAAGACATTTTGGGCACAGTTTCAGGAGGGAGCGATGTTTCCTCCTACCTGTCACACATCACTTGTGTTACCTGTTCCTGTCACTGAAGGAAAACATTGCATTCATAAACTTGTAGACTTTTAAAGCATAAAAAACAAACACACAACTTACTTAAATTTCCATTGATCTATATAAGCAAAAGTATCCCTTGTAAGCTCTTTTTTAATGTTTTGGACAGTTGGACAGCTACGTCAAAACTGTGCACATGGGTGAGTTTGGCAGGGTTATTTCAGATGAAGATGAATATATTTTGGGAAGAGGAGCCTTAATCACTGAGCAAAGGTTTTCATCTAGGTTGGACTGATCTGGGAACAATCGTATCTGTGTGCTGTGTGTCTTAGTGGATGTGGAAAAAGTGAAATGAACTGTGGAAATGTTTGCGAAACATGCATAATTTCAATGGACTGTGGTGGTGAATTCCCTTCTATTGAGTTTGTGTGTTACTTTCCCTGGATTTGTAAGAGGACACCTTGGCTGGTCACTGGCCCATATTGACATAATGCAGAAGACAGATCTATAACACGGTGTTTACTTTGGATCTGATTTAACGCTCGTGGCAGTTGATGAAAAATCATCAGGTGATTTAAATGACCTTTATATAAATAGAATAGTCTTTTTTTTTCTCAAGGAAAATGTAGGGTTGCCTAAATGAGTAGACTGTAGAACCATGTGAACACATTTAAATGGAGTCTAATAAATTCAAACAAATGTGTGAGTCAAATTAATTGGAGGTTTCTGCTTCTAACTATAACATTTCTTATCATGTAAAGCATTAAGGCAGCATAACATATACAAGACAAATATTAAACAAAGGTATTATGGATGGGAAATTCCTAATCTAGCTCACTGTGTTGGTACAGTGGAAGTTTCTTAATCCAATATCTGATGAAGGAACAAGGAGAGAATTAATTTACTGCACACTAATTACTGAGGAGTATGCACTGTATATACAGTGAAAGGCGCTGAAATGAGTACTTGATAAACAATATCTGGCAAATTAAAAATCTGAAATGTTAAATGAAATGCAAATTAAAAATCTAGACCGTTAAATTAATTGAATGCAAAAAAACCCTGACATTAACTATCATCAAGGGTCGAAGTTATATCAGCAAAAGCAAAGCTATTCAAAGGTAATTCCTGCTTCTCTCTGTGATTTACTTGTGAATTGGTGGGTACTAGAGGAGCCTCAAAGATATGGGTGAATTTGCATACCTGAGGAGCCATCCTTTCTGCCTGCCATGCAAAATGCAGTCCTAGGAAATGATGGGGATGGTTTGCACCTAAAAGAAGCTCCACTGAAATGAATGAGTCCCTTGGGTACAGCTCAAATGCAAGTTTTTTGTTGCAGTGTCTGTATCAACTTCAGCTAAGCTAATGGTGCACAAATGTTAATCTGGAAGAGGCTTAATTTTTGTCTTCTGCATTGTATTTTAAGCCTAGTTCTCTCTCATCTTTTGGTGGAATGGAGACTTCAAAGCAGTCTCTGTGAGGGTATAAGGTGTTTCTGAGAATTTATTAAAGGTTTTCTTCAGAAAATATGCCCATTGAATATCTACTGCTACAAATATGTGTGTAAACTTCTAATCCAATTGAAGCAAATGGAGCTATGTTTTAAGGATCATGCTGCTGATATCAACTTTGTCAAGAAGAGACTGAAAAGTTAGAAGAAAAATAGTATTTATCTCAAAGTTCTGGAACGTGCCACAATTGGTGCATTTGCATGGCACTTGTATTTAACAAGTTTAAGTTTTCTTTTTTTTTCTCTCTTTGCATTTTCATGTTTTTCATGATGATTTGTGTAGGGTATAACCTTAGAGAAAGCACTGAGAGTGAGAATTGTTCCAGATGAGAACTGTTTCTGCAGGTCCACCAAGCTCAGGGGGAGGGTCTGCGGGGAGAATCTGAAAACCTTGACAAGGTTGTGTTGTAGGCCAGACATAAGAAAGTTGAACCTTCTCAAACACATGCGTGTGTGCGCACTAGCCCTTATAAAGTGCAAGGGAGATAAGAACACTCCCAACTTTAAGCATGTGCAACAGTCAAGTGCTTAGTAGGGGGCTCCAATGATTCAGGTTCTCTTCTGGGGGGCAAGAGCCATCTCTTAGAGCTCTGAAGCAAATTGTTTATGCCACAGTTAAAGTACGAGGCTCTTTGCAGGTGCTTACTTGTATCTGGTTGCAAAGTGGGGTGTGTTATTGCTGGGTGTAGGACTTGAGCTGACTTGAACGTGTATCTGGAGAAGTGGGCAATGTGTGTTCTGTGTCTTTACACCAGTTTCTTCAAGTGCTGGGTGTTCTTCCAACTGAAGAGCCTGCTAGCAGTGAGGGGGATTGATTTCACAGTTGGAACATAAAGCCCTCACAATGGCAGTTTTCATTGATTAAATGGGCACACTTTTCAGAGGTAAAGAGATTATGCTGAATTCCAGGTTAAACTGATATTAGTATTTGAATTATAGGCAAGTATCACGATCACCAAGCATTAGCAATTCATATTAAGATAAGATTGACCTGGGAGAGAGCACTGCTCTTAAAAAATACATGATCTGTATATTTCCCTTGCAATGTAATGTCATGACTCAATTCCAGTACATGACCACTTAAAGACTGAAAAGAATGCAATGCAATTAGTTTAACATGTGATAAATTGGAACTGTAGCCCAGCACTATATTTCTATTAATCTTGGTCTGTTCCAATGTGATTTAATAGGTTTAGACATACAGTAGCGGATCTGTCGCAATTAAAAGTTCTTATGTACTAGCAGTGTTTCCCTGGAGGTCTAGTCAGTCTCCCACAGTAATGAAGATATAATTATACTGATGTAAATCACACCACCATAACTAGGAGAGATTGGCCTTTCCCCTTCTTTAACTCATTGGAGGATTTTATCTTTGACAGGTACTGTCAAAAAGAGTGATGGACTGGAAAGTGGGATTTTTTTTTTTTCCAGTAACTAATTTGCTTGGGGAGAAAATGTGGGTTTTTTGGTATGTGTAGATTTTTTGTTGTTGTTTGTGTGGGGTGTGGGTTGCTTTGTGGTGGCTTATTTTTTTGTTTATTTGAAGCTGGCTTGAATACTGAGGTGATTCTCTAGTCCTGCTTTTCCCATTCTGGCATAGCAGCAGTTCCTGTAAGCTGCCTAATGAAGAGTGGTCAAGATCAGACTTTTTGACTGTGCTGTTCTCAGCCTGAGAATAGTAAACATGTCTGAAGGTAGCTTGAGGTCACCTTTTGGGTTTCAGCATAGTCAGCTCTGCAAGGAGTCTACCTGGCTCCTGCTGTAAATAAGAAAAGAAAGTGGCCTTACGGCTGATTTTTTACTCAACTGTGATATTCCTGGACATACATTCTTTGCCATGAGAATATCAAAGCGTAGCAGGCTCAAATCATAACCTCTTTTCCCTTGGTAGGCTTCCAGATATACTTCCTACCTGTCAGAGAGAGCAAAAGGCTACTTTGCCGGCTTTAGTGCTGCCTAGAAACAATCCACTGACTTGAGGATGTTTTCTGTAGTTTTGCTTCCACTTCACTGCTAAGCTGACTACTATAAATGAGCCACAACAGAGGGAGACTTCTGCCTGTTGGTTTATTTATCTTGGCCATCAAGTATGACTCAACAACCTGTCAGCTTCTTAGGAAAAGACTAAATTTTAAGGTGAAATAACAAACTCCTGCTGCCAGATCATATATTCTATGCTTTTTTTATGTCTATATAAAATATATATATAAAAAACCTCAAACCTAAACCAAAATCAACATTAGAAGATGGTGATGTGTTAGGAGACACTTCTCTTCAGGCAGTAGTTCAGCTCATTGAGATTTTTTCTGTTGCACTCTTGGAAAGAAACAGCATTTAGGTTTCCCTTAGTGCTTTATCTAGCAAACACTTTTCACTTTCTTCCTCTCAGTAACCTCCTCCCCTTGAATCTATGCATGTGTTCTGCCACATTTTATGTATACTGTTAAAGCTCACAAGCAAAATATGAAATCAAACCCAACCAGAAGATTCCCTCCTTGTTTTATTGCAGGGATGGGACATGTCTGAGAAGGGAGGTGTCACCACTGCTGTAAGAGGAAGGGCTTCCTGCAGAACAGTCTGAGGAGTTGCATTTTTCAAACAATGGTCTGATAGCAAGGCAGGATGTTTCTACAGAAATGTTAGTTGTGCCAAAAATTCGGAGGGCCACCAGAGAGGCTGCTCAACATGTGTCGTCATAATCCTTCTTCCATCCAACTGGGGGTTAGGATATATTCCTCAAAGATAAAAAATTTTGTAGGGACATGTCAAGGTTCCACTCTGCTTTTCTGGGCAATTCAGGTTCCAAAGGATATGATAGAGGCAAGCTGCCTGTTACATCTCTTCTAGGAGAAATTCTCATTCATTCTTTCAGGACAGATTTCCACCCCTTCAGTGACGACAGTCAGGTTTAGGACTAAGGCAGAAGGAAGGTCACCATTAAGTTCCTGGGAAAAGACTGTCTTTTTTTTTTTCTCTTACTATCACTTTTCTTGGGAAAATATTCTGAGGTTTTTACACATCTGGGTGTGTCATCTCTGGCAGTCAGCAGTTGACACCTTTCTTTGGTGATGAAAATAGGGTTTAGGAACATAGCAGGAACCACTGACTGCCTGGGCATGTGGATGACTTTCTGCTGACCCATGGGGACTCCTTCCAGGAGCAGACACGTCTGTGGTGGCTGTGGCATCATTGTCTGACCTGTGCTCTTGGGAGAGAGCTTCAGCCTTCAGTGCTGGGAGTCCAGTTCCTTTCCCAACTGCTGAAATTCACTGAGAAGATAGAAAAGTAGAATAAATGTCTTGATTTTATTTTCTATTGAATTGATGTTTCTTTAGAATTGGCAGTTCCACATACTACTCACCTTGCTGGCAAAAGCATCAGTGATCAATGAGGACAAAGTGATTCTGACTGTCAGCTTGCCATGTACATCCAGAGCAAACGAACACATAAGAAGCTGGTTTTGTGTGAGGCCTGCTTTTGATTTGTGCATTTTTCTGGCAGACTTGGGCTATGCCCTATTACTTTCTTACAATAAAAGGGAACATTTCTTCTACTGGAGCTTGCAGCATGCAGCTGCAATAATCATAGGGGAGCCCCAGGTGGTCTGATTTATGGTGTTTAATCTGAACCCCTGAGGTTCTGTGTGCAGAGATTATATAAAGTAAAAAACATTTTGTGGAATTGTTTTGCCACACTTCAACTCCAACTTGCAGTGGGCCTCCTTAATTTATCAGCCTGCCCCAAGATAGCTTATCTAAATGCATGTTTATTAAAGAGCTCCTAAACCACATTAAAATTGCTTCTGAAAATATTCTGACTAATGGTGATGTTGACGAGGGTGAATCATCACTGAGAACATCGTGCTCATCAGGACAGTTTCTCAGCTGATGGGATTTGGCAGAATGCCATGGAAGTTCATGGCATTCTTCTGCAGATTGGTACTGGGTGAGGATTGATATGCTGGGCAGGTGCTGAGTGACAGAAGCTCTGATGGAGCTCTATGGATTTGTACTGGCCCAGAGCCTGCAGTTCATAAAAGGAAGCTCTGAACTTAATCAGTTGATTCTATTGTACAACCTTTACACAGGGAATATTATTTACTAAATGCTAATGTGTTTCTGTGAGGACATATCCGAAAGTTAGGTAAGGAGCAAGAAGGCTAATAGTTTTAACTTAGCCAACACTATTAAGGTACTGGCTACAGGACTTGATGCTGTCCTTCTCAAGAACAAGTCAGAGCAAGCTTGGCTAGTACTAGCCCCCACGGTGGAAGTCTGCAGTGGGAGTGGCAGAGGAGGTGCACTGGCTGCACCCATCCATGCAACTGCACTGGCACAGAGGCAGGGAGTGACTGGCTTAGCAAGCCAAAGGGATGTGCCTGGGGCTTTGGCTGAGTCTGTTCAAAGAATCGTTTGTCCAGGCGAGGAGATGGTTTTCCACCCTTGACATGGCCTGTGACTGAGTCTGTGCTGGAGCGCTTCTCCTCAGTGTGCTTTCAGCGAGCAGGGTTGCAAAATCCCATGACAGATCCAGATCTCATCTTTCTTCACTAGCCAGGGGAGCTTAAACTCAAGGTTTAAACCTAGGCTCCTTTGTAACTAGAAATGATGTAGTTGTGTAGTATAGTTGGAAGCACAAGATAGTCCTGAAGACGGAATTCATGTCCTGAAGTGTTAAATGAAATAAAATAGAAGAGAGCAGCTGAGAATGAAAGTACTTGCCATAAGTTGATGCTTGCTTGATGAGGAAGTGGAGTAATGAAATCAGAGTAAATTCTAGATGAGTACAATGATTAAACTTGTACTGGATCAACTGTAGGGATTTGGTTTTGTTTATTAACCCTGTCTGTTCCTATGCTACACACAACTGAAACTTCCTGATTTTTTTTTTTTGGCAGAGGATAATAAGTGATATTTGTTGTTACAGCACTTGGTTTCAGCTAATGACAAGACACAATCTGTAATCTTGTCCATTACCTGATCTGTATTACACCCTTTCATTTACTACATTAAAGCAGCAGTAAAAAGCATTCCAAGGGAAACAATAAAGCAGAACTGCACCCCCAACACAATTTAAAGCAGTGTATTGTATTACAAAATGACTTTTTTTTAATTTTGGGTAGGGGGAGAGTAGAGGAGCTCCTATGCCATTTGACAGGAAGGTTGGGCAAAAGGTCAGGGAAAGTGCATAATTATTATCAGCTCTGCTGAGGCCACGCCTGTGTGAAATGTTTAATGCTGACACAAGAATGAACTTGAAGCATGGTTGGAACATATGAGCAGCAAAGATAACCAGAGAACTTAAACTGCAATTTAAACTGCATTGGGAAAAAGAAGGCAACAATAGGATGGAGAGACCAAAAGCAGTTGACAAATGTAAAAGGGAGTCAAAGCCACTCATTAAGGACATGGAGTGCATGGAGGCTACAGAGCTTGGCCTGAAAACAGTCCATCAAGAGTGTTCTTGGCAGATGAAGAAAGAGAGTTCAGGGTTCAGTTTTGGTTTCAAGTGAACATACTTTCTTTGTAAGCAGGACAGACTATTACCTTGGTGTGACTGCTGGATTTGGGACCTACCTACTGTAGGACTGACTCTTGTTTTTGCATGCTTACAGTAGCAGAAGGCAGGAGCTGGTTTCCATGTTGCCGCAAACCTGCTTAGCTTCGCTATCATCAGTCAGCTTGTGACTGTCTGTTCCAGTTCAGACAATGCCAGTTGCAACTTGCTCACCACTGCTGGCTGGAATAGAACACAAACCTGGCTCCTATACTTACTTGTGCTTCATCATAACACTCTTCCTCTCCTCCTCTGAAAATCTTGTACTATAGGTATTGAACCCTAAAGGAGAAGTGACTCTCAGCGGACATAATTTTGTATGACTAATTCACCTTTAATGCTTGGATATATTCCATCTTCCTTGTGACTAATGGTACCTGAACAGAACATAATTGTATAATCATTTTCCAGTTGCTTAATAACTCATTTTCCTTGTTTGTTAAATGCTGGTTTTCAGTGTTTTGGAGAGATGCAAAGACCTGCATGCAGTAATGAATGACAGAAAACTGTTTATTTCTCAGCAATAACACGATGAAAGAAAACCTCTTTACAAGTAGAGCCCTGACAATTGGCTGGATCCTGGCATTCTTACCCATCCCCTAACCTAGTGAAAGGACTGCTGGCAAGCAATTAGTTTGTAGTTTGACATCATGTTGTCTTTGGTGGCAACACTTGCTTGAGGAGTTTTGACCCTGCCACTTCTGCCTGTTTGCCCCCACCTAAAATCCAGCACGTGGCAACAGCCTGGGGCTGTTATAGGTGCAAACACTGCAGCCCCACAAATACTTTTGTTGTTGTAGCTGGTGGGTAGGAAGGGATAGGTGGGAACTAAAGACTCAAGCTACCTTTTCTGTGGGAGGGGGATGAACTTTCTTAGATGTGGAAAGCTTGGGCAGGAGGGAAAGCATATAATGTTGTTTATAACTGCTGGATCAGCTAAGTTGAAGATGATTATTCAGGGAGAAAAGGACAGGCAGGTGAGGATGAGCAAAGAGGTGAATGTGTGTGGAAATGGACATGGGTCTCTGGTTTTGCAGAAGGAATATGAAAGGTGCATAAAGACCAGAAATTTCCCAGGGGCATTGGTGTAGTTGCAGAAAACCTTTTTGAAGAAACAGGATCAGTGCAGGAACATACAGGTCTTACATGTCTTACACTATTTTAAAAAGGGTTGATGTCAGTGTAATTTCACTGTGTTGTATTCTAAAGTAGCTGAAAAAAGAGCCATGTGTTTTCTTGTGTGTGTTCTGGGTTTTTTTTTGTTGTTTTTTTGTTTTGCTTCTGAGTCGTGAGTCAGTGCTGATGTTAAGGGGTAGAAAGAGAAACCTTTTGCTGGTGGGTAATGAACTTCCATTCTTTCAAAGAGGTAACAGGCAATCTGTGCCCAAGATATCTTGTCAGGAACAGCAAGAGCCACAACCTACTGAAATTGAAATTCAAAGTACACTGGTCCAGTTGAAATGGGAATCAAATACAAAGTCCAGTGAATGTCCAGTTCTAGCAGGGTTGTGTGAACACAACTGGGACAAATACACTAATTTTATACTGCAGTTACAGACATAAATGCCAAAACCCTTGTTATGTTTGGTGGTCCAGTATCAGGCCTTGAATTGGTTTATGTGAATTGATGTTTTGCTTTGGGAGAGTTTGCTCTGTAGAGTCTCATCCTAGATTTCTAGAAGATTAATGAAGGGAATTTTCTCCTGAGTCTTTTAATATCTATCGAACCTGTAAACAGAGCTCAGATCCAGGTGATGTTAATGGGAATTGTGGTTGAGGAAAGTTACGTCTGTATCTGAGTATATATAAAAAAAAGTTTAGTTCTGACTTGCAAAGAAATTCCACCAACTACTTCAGAGTTGCATGAAGTGCACATTTAGAAGTAGGAAAAGAATAGAGATTGGAATTTTCAGGGGAGTGAAATACAGCTTTAATTGAGGAGCATGCTTAAAATTGCATTGCATCTGTCAACTGTATTGCCTCAGCAATGTAGTTGGTGGCACTGCACACAAAGTGAGAGGCTAACAGGACCGCTTGGAAAATCAATATTCAGTCTTGCCTACCAGAATGAGTTTTTCTGTCCTGGCATTTAGCCCTGCCTTCAGGGATGCCCAGCTTGTCTGGTTCCCATCCTCTAGATAGCTGCCAAGATGAGGAAGGAACCAGTTGAGCCACCTGAATCTGTTTTCCCTCTGACAGAGTACAGTAGTTGTGTTCAAACTGAGACTTCTTTAGGGCAAGAATGTGTTTGGCTTTTTGTGTTGTGTGTTTCCTCCTCCCCTCCCTCCCTCCATGAAGTTAAAATATTTGGATCACCTCTTAGAAACCCGTTACTTGCATGGGAACTTCTGCAGATTGTCCTAGTACAGGAGCACTGCATTATTTTGTTTCCCCTTGATATATTTTTTAGGTTTATTTTTTCTGATATTACCAAAACATGCTATAGCAGGCTGTGTTCTCTTACAACCCATTCCATGTTGAAATGTAAACCCATTGCAACACAGCCTGTCTGGCATATGCTGTCATAGCTTTTGAAAAGTTGCCCTGCTTTTCTGTTGGTGTTGAGAATTTTATTATATAAGAGTATTTATTTTTCCAAATTCCCCATGGGCAAAAGCAGGTAGAAAGCAGCTGCCTATGGCTAATTATAACCTTATATTTCACATTAATCTCTCAATTTTCTTTCATCCCACCTCCAGCATGCATTCTGTCATTCATAATTGCCACTGGATAATTTGAAGTCGTTTGCTTACTCAGGTCTTTATTCCATACACTCATGGATTGTGGCAGACGAATCCTTCACAGAAAATAAGAAGCTCATTCTTGTTGTGCAGGTAGTTCTCTCCTTCCCTGTCCCAAAGTTATTTAGCAAATTGTTGCTATTAATTTAGTGTTTTTGTTGCTCAGGGAAAAGTGAAGTGCTCAAAGGAATTCTGCAATAGACTCAAGACTGACTTTGGCTCTCCAGCAGAGACCTTCCATGCTAGGTGCTGGTTGCCAAAATATCTGGTGTGTGGTTACACCTTGTCTGTTGTTGTGGGAATTTTACTAAAGGAAAAAGGATTGTTCAGCTAGTTCAGTCTTGGTCCATGAGGGATTTTACACTTGCAGTGCTGTTGATGCCCTTGTGGATGCTGTAGTTGATCTTAGTGACAAGTACAAGATGTTGCTTTTTATTTTTTCCCTCCTCTCTAATCAGTGCTGTTTTTCTCTGTGCTTTGTTTTGCATGACTTGAGTATTTTCAGGTTTTGAGTTCATTCACTGTGTTTGAAAGTACTGTTACCTCTTGATCCACAGAAATATAAAATAACATTGTCCCTACTAGAAACTCTAGTAGCTTTTAGACTGAATGAAAACCCAAAAAACCAAAACAACAAACAAACAAACTTTTGATGCTCCCTTGTACGTAAACATGTTCCAACTTCTATTACATAAATATATGGCTTGATCATGGTGAGATTATTAGTGGCAGTTATCCTAAAAGGAAATACAATACCTCTTCTAGCTCACCATCATATTTTCAGCTCCCTTGAAGCTGCCTCTCTCTTTTTACAGTTAAGTCACAGAAATCCTCTAGTTCATTAGATATGGACAAACAAAAGGGGAAATACACTTCCCGTGCTTAAACTAGACATGTCTTGGGAAAGGCCTGCCCCAGATTCCAGACAGACTGAAGTTCTCCTGTAGTTTTCTTGCTTTTGATTTCCTTTGGCCCCACAGCCCACTGAGCTGGGCAGAGAATTGCCCTTACTGTCAAAGAAATATGTTGAAACAAAAGCCTCTTGTGCCTAAAGAGGGAATATTCCTACTGCCTTCTCTCTGCAGTTTGGTCCCCAGTGGCTCAGTTTCACTTTCTTTGCATTAGGGGACAACATACAGGGTTTCACTTGTCCCTAAACACTTAAGCCCTGGTTACAAAACATGTTTTAGTGGCCTATTGTCCTACTGGTTTCAGTGAGAATTAAGACCCTTACCACAGGGGAAGTGGCTATGCACACCATACTCTGACTTGGATGTTGTGTATTTTCTGCCAGGCAGATGTTATCCCACTGGGTTAACCTGTTGAACACAAGTTGATCTGTTACTTCGTGTTCACATCTTTTGGTCAAGAAGTATGCAAAACCTTGGTCTCCTACACTAGTTAATGTTTTCTGCTATTCACATTTCTTTCAATCCATTTTATGCAGCAGTATTTTTTTCTGTCAAAGTATTTCATACTCCAAGTCATTTATCTTATAAAACAGCTACTTAGTTGCACTTTCAGTTAAGAATTTGCAATGTGATAGAGCTGGGGAGGAGGTGGCTAAAAATCAAACATTATCAAGCAAAAGCACATGCCACTTCTTGTGTATCTTATTCTGCAATTCTTTGAAGTTTAATCTTTTGAAAAGAAAAGCCTTTCAGCTACTTTGTGGCAACAACTCGGGCTTGTAACTTTTGACTGTACAGTGCTCATAGTGCATAAACTGATCTCATTCTTTTCTGACAATTAATACCAAAGTGAATTTAAATTGGATCTCCTACTGCCACTGCATCAGCTGTCTGGAGCAGTTTGCCTACCTTGGTCTCCCACACTAATTCTCTGTGTACCTTTTCAAAACACTGCTAAAAATTCTGATCTCCTTTAGGGCTCTGCTAGGCAGCAAGCTAGCAACCAGCTTCCCTTCCCATGTGGATTTGGTAGCACATCAGCTTTGCAGAGCTGCAGGAGAGACAGAAGAGCCAGGGTAACTGAGTACTGGGCCCCACACATAGAGCTCAGGATATCAGCTTAGCAGGGCCATAAGCCTTTGAAGCCACCTTTCACCTCACGATTCAGCTGCATTAAGATGCAGCCTGGAGCCAGAGGCAGCGCAGCTCACGTGTACCCTGAGCAAAGCTTGGGGTGGCCTTGTCCTTCCTTCTGCTCTCCATCTAGTGCTCTGCAGAGCTGTGACCCCACCGCCTTGTCCCTCCCTTGTGTGGTTGTATGGGCTTTGCACATCCACAAACCAGCACAGAGATGCTCCTGTAGCTGTGCTGAGGGCTGTAAAGAGAAGAACTTATATAGTTGTTTGTTTCTTTTTTTCTAGGAAGCACCATTCACAGGCTGGCTCTCAAATCCCCTGTTTATCTGAAAAAGAACTACCTTGATTACTGGGTTAAAAGTGGAAACATTTTTATGCTGTGATAAGATCTTTTTTTTTTCTTTGTCAAAATGTAGGCTAGTAAACAGTGAGTATAATGCTACATTGTCTTGTGGTTTGTTCTGTGAATATATGAATGTCTTAATTTTTTTTCCCCTTTTAGCTCCTGTTCTATAGTAATTTTCCTAGCATAGGATCATAAGATAATTTTATTTACACCAAGGCCTCTGGAATAGTCTGTGTACAGGAACTCAAAGTCACGATCAAGAGCTTGTTGTGTATGATAGTATCTTCCATAGCAGGTTATACCTTTCACAGCATTCTGCATCCTATTTTCAAAGGCTCAGCACTCACAGCTGGGGCCAAATTTTCAAAAGGGAAAGATTTTGACGTAGAGATTGAGATAAGGGACTCTGACCGTGCGGTCATTACCCACCACACTGGAAAGCCTCTGAGCTTATTTTTGTTGTTCTAGAAGTACCTTTGCTTAAACATCTATATTCATAAAAACATCTTGCCCTTTGTGAACTAACTGTAAATGTTTCCTGAGGACATTACGAAACTCGTACAGGTCAGTGGCATAATTGTTTCCATAGAAACTAACACACTTCTGAAGGAAAACATTAAAAAACCCAACAGGTGACATACAAGAACATAAAAATGACCATAGCAGGTTAGAGCAAAGGTCTGTCAAGATGTCTCCTGCATCCAACAGTGGTCAGTGGAAGGTGCTTGAGGAGGCACATCAGAATAGTGCAAGCATATGGCAATGCTGCTCCAGAAATTCTTTCAGCTTTGGCAGTTTTGTACTCAAAACATTTCCTGAGCCAAAGGTGGCAGCCTTAAAAGCAACATGAACAGTTTTTTGCTACCGTGAAAAGCCTCATACAGCACAATGACATGTCTTTGCAATCAGGCTCTTGCAACAGTATCACTCAGCAGAGAACATGGGGCAATTTGACCATCTGTAGCTGTTAATTCAGTCCTTTCTCAAGCAAAATGCCTGCTAGCTTTGCTTCCTTAAATGTTTCAAGATTAACTGTCTAGAATTCATCACGGAGATGCTTTAGGGAAGGAACTGGGGTCACAGGGTTCTACTTAGAATGACAGTTGGAAGAGAGCAATCCTCTGTATATTATTACACTCTTTTATCCTAAGAGCTAATCATTTGCTCATTTTTTTTAATATCCTATGTCTAACATGACCTTGTTCACTTCACCTGCCCTTTGTCCCTGCCCCTGTCCATCTCTGTCAGGACACTCCTTTAAAACAGGTGGTCAAAACAATGTGCTTCCTGTCTTTTTTTAAGGAGCATTGTACACCTTCATGGAAGTTTGAAGTCAAATTTTAAAGAGATGTGGTTTCCAGTTGTGCAAGTGTGTAAAAATATTTGCCATACGCATTTTTTGGTGCTGAAACTTGAAGGAGTGCCATCTCTGTGTGTGCTAAATTGTATCAGTGAAAAGTCTTCATTGTAGTCAAAAAGAAAGCAAGACATGTACCTGTGTCTTCACATGTCAGCTGCTTGGCCCCAGCTGACATAGTCCTAATATTCCACAAATCTGATGAGTTGGTCATAGCTTGACCATGATTTGCTGCAGATCTTCAGATGCCCAAAGTGTGTACTCTGTTTGTCTGTGCGAGTTAGTGAAATATTATGCTGGGAAAAGTCCCCGATTCACTAAGGTTTAAACACAAAGTCCACCTTGGGTGTTAATTGGAATCTAAATTCAGGTGTTAACCTCTTTGATTGAAAATACATGCTGGGTAATTAGGGGAAAGAGGCCAATTTCAGACAGCAGTAATTACTGAATTAGTAGAAAAGTCCAAGAAGAGCTTCAAATTTCATATCATTGCTCAGGTTTCTGAGGAAGAGCTAATCCTGAAGCGATTTGGCTTCTCACAGCTGTATATGTTTTAGGAAACTCCACTTGATTTTCAAAGAAATATCTGCATGGATAATTCCAGAATCAGCTGTCAATATTTCTTGATGTTGCTTTGTTTTCAAATGCAGAATATTGACTAGCAGCCTTTAAGTTCAGTGGAGATAAAATCCAAAAGAAAAGCCTTTTCTGTTAAGAAGTATTTCTTGTTCTTAAACCTGATGCTGTCTTGCTTGATTCATTTAAGTGGGATCCTCTAGCATAACCTCCTGCCTGTAGTGGTATGCCTCATGTCTGCTGCTTTTCAAACTTTCTTTTTCCCAGAGAAAGTCCTCATGTTATTTGACCACATCAGTTGCTGTTAAAACAATGTAAGGAAATGAATATCCTCACCTTCAGTTTGTGTCACAGCTAAGTCATTAAAACAAATCTTAAACACTGCTACTCCAATGTCAGGTTTCAGGTCATTGATATTAATGATAATATTTTGTTCTGGACAACAGCTGAGATTGAAAGCTGTCTGTATTTTACAAGTTAAAACCTCTTCTCATGAGAAGAACTGTTCAGTTGTTGTGAGACATTGTGATGTAGCAAGAAAGATGAGATACCTCAAGTATTTTAGTGACAGTAATGAGAGCTTGGGAGTGGATATCTGGGGTGAAACCTTGACATTGTTGAAGTACAGTGCAGGAGCCTTTTGGGTTTTATTGATAGTTTTGGTATAGTTGCATGATAAAGGAGTAGCTTCAGATATATTAAATACAGAAGCTTCCTATTAGCAGGTGCTAGAACATTATTGAATAAATATTTCAGTTAATAAGTCTGACAAAATTTATTTCAGAAAAATCAATTTGCAACTGAAAAATTCAGACCCTTGAAACAGACTGGCCATATATTGCTATAAATTAATTAGAGAATAAACTACTCCCAGGATCAAAGAATTTTGTTGTTTATTGAAAAGACAGATTATTTCAGAGAGCATTTGAGGCCACCTTGGTAAGGTAAATCCACCCAGTAACTCAGAGCACCTTTGAACTGTTTATAATCTATCTAGATGGCATGCTGTGTTGTTAGAAGGAAAAATATCTGATCCACAAATTTTTTTTTTTGGTCCATCATGACAAACCCTTGGTCAGTTGACTGCTTTCCTGTTTTTTGCTGCATCCAGTATCTTTGACTATGACAATGTCAGTGCATATTACATATTCTAAGTGTGTGATGCGTGAATTGATGCCTGTAAAGGAACAATATAGATGTGAAATTAACCAACATTGATTTTATAATAAAAATGCTATATCATATACAATTTTTCTCGGTCTCTATGTGCATTGATGTTTCTGAGTGTGCTGCAACCAGACAAAGCCACTGTGACACTCATCAGAAAGTAATCCAAATTGAGAAATCATTCTCACTCATTAATATCTCCAGGAATTTGAATTGAACAGTGAAACAATTCACACTTGGTAGGTGTTTTCTTGAAATTATTGTATCCAATACATCCAAGCCTTGCAGAATATTTATTTTGCACATACCTAGCACACGTTAATCTATAATAAAGAGAAAGTTGTACAGTCATTAAAGGCTCTGTTCAGAATGAATGGTCCAAACATCATGTTGAATTGTTTTGAATGGTTTTATTAAGGTTTCTGGCGCAGTTGCCCAGCTGATGAGTGCAACCATCCTTTGCAGCAGTGGTGATAGGAGATGATAGCTTTGTGAGGTTTATTTAGCAATTAATATATACAGTTTGTTTTTTGGTCATTACATTCTCCTTATCCTAAATACTGTATTAGGCATTGAAATTAACTAATGGAATAGAACTGAGGAGAAAAAACAGTGGGGAGGTGACAAGACAGTAGTGCTTGAGTACAACACCTACACATGTCTTCCTGAGAGATCCAGAAAAGGAAGAGGGTTCTGGTATTTACTGTGCAGAATGCTTAAGTTTGTTGAAATCAAATGTTTCTGGTGTCTAGAAGCAGGAATACACTTGATGGTTTATCTCTCTGTGTTGGGAGACTCTCAGGACTGTCATGGACAGGATTCAAACTCCTCAGGGCCTGCTGTGGAGACTGCTACTGTACTTTGGTGTCATTCAGGGATGACTGCAGCACAGCTTTGTAAATAACTAACCCAGGGAGATGACAGCCATGTCTGTGCAAGGCAGTCTGCCTAGGTTATGCTCTGAAGCAATTTCTTTTCATGGACTCTCCAGGGACTGGTCTATTTTGCACTGGTGAGGTCTACAGACATTTGTGGTGGGTGGTCTCTACATAAGCCTCAGTTAGCTCTGATGTGAGGCTTGCTGTGATGATTTTGTCCAAATGCACTGACTCTATCTGTGATCCTAGACTTACAGATAGTTCATGTTTTTCTGGTTCTGTGTTCACAAAAAAAAGCCACTGGGGATGGAAAAGGGGAAAATCCATAGGATAATTAAGGACAATAACTCTATACCTGTTTATTTTATCCCATTTTAAACCCTTCTGACATGTACTGATGTCTGTAATGTAAGTGCCCTGAAGGTGTGTGGGCTGTCGTGTTCTTTGGTGGTGTTTGCTTTAGGAACTGAGCTGTCTGAAAGTTTTGATATCTAAGAGGAGCTCCATGTTCTGGCATGATGCAGCTTGCAGGCTTCAGGGAGAAAAACAAGCCCAGCGATGCAGGCACTAGTCCTCTTTTAAGCTGCTGGAGGTAAAAGCATAGAAGTTCAGGCACTTAGATGTCCAAATTAAATGTGAAGAGATAAGTGATTGTATTTGTAATACCTTGGTGTGCTGGCTGACTCATTCAACCAATTAATAAACCCCTGCCCTGAGTGTAAAGCAAAGCCTGTTTGGAAAGGTTAATGTCAGGCTCTCAGACAGCTCAGTTAAAGTTACCTTTCTGCACTCTGCAGGAGCTCCCTGAGAATCTTGTAATAAAGTCTGCTTAGTGAAGCAGAGCAAAATAATGCAGTAAAAACACTTGATATCTTGTAAGAGGCCATTGGAGGATCTCCAAGCACTTTGGACAAATTAGTGAAGCCAGCTCAGCTCTCTTTTGCCCGCTAGGACAGCGCTATGTTCTTTAGCAAGCAGAGGGATTTCTTTCCACCCCCCCTTTTTTTGTCTTTTTTTTTCCCATTTTAAAAACACTACCTTAAAAAGCCCACAAAACCCCCCACAAAACAAAACCAATTAGAATATATTCATGTTCTGTATGGTCTCAAACTGAAAAATTCTCAGTAGGCCACAGCAGGGAAAATGGCAATGAAAGAGTTTAAAGCATGAACCTGTTCTGAGGTGTGCAGAAGTTGAAGGCAAAAGTGCTATTGGCTGAGTACAATCTGGACAGTACCTCTCATTTAGCTTGAGGCTAAAGAAGTTCCTCAGGAACAAGTCCCACCTCAGTTTGTGGCAATTGGGATCTTTCAATTTATTTCAATGGAGGTGATATTGCCAGCCTTAGAGGTTTCACTTAGAACTCAACTAGCTCTTGAGGGTGGGGAAGATCCATAGAGTGGTTACATCTGTCTAACTGTTCTGTTTTTCATGAAACTCTCTCAATTTACTCTCTCCTGTATCCTTTCTAAAGATGAATTTTGATTTTTTTCCCTTCAATAGAACTCTAATCTTAAAATCTCACACCATTCTAAGCAGAGGTTTGTGTCTAGCAAACAATAAATATGCTTGTTGTGGAAGTAATTAATTCTTTCTTTTGATCTGACGTCATCAAGCTAAGGTTAAAAGAACACTAAGTAGTCAAGGAAACTCACTCCCACATTTTTATCCTTATGATACTTGTTTTCAGAAAGCTTGAAATGGAATGAACTGTTCTTCCATACCTCATAATAACTTTAATTTGTTTAACAGTTGGATAAAAAGCAAATTAATCACACAAGTACCTTCAAAGGGAGAATGTGGATGAAGTAAATATTCAGCTGTGAAATGGCCATCTGCCAGCACAGTTGAAGCAGCTCGTACCCCTGAGCAGAGATGTAACTGTGTATTTGAACATTCTTAATCCTTTCCAGTGCAAAGTAAAAAGGACTTGTCTGTGTCACTGTGCTTCAGCTGAGTTACTGTTAGTACATGGTGACCATGGTAGCCGTTTGACTAGTAGATGTGCTTTTCTGGATTCTACATGAAAAAGTGTCTTGCTTAGTAGCTGGTCAGAGCAAGATCCAATTTCTGCAAATAGTAGTTGGAAAGCAACAAAAGCTCCTCAAATTCAGGAGCAGTAAAGGTAATTAACCAAAGGGAATAGCTTACCAAGGAGCAAGGACAACTTTACTAAGTGCCTTGTCCAACTTGAAATCCATTTTAAATGAAGGAACATAGTGTAAGAGGTAGGAACTGTTGAATTTTTGACTTTTCTAGAAAAGACTTATTATATCTGCCTGTGTCTTGTCTCTTGTTTGAGGGAAATTGTTCCAACTGTTTTTCTGAAAGGGTTAACCGTGGGTTGTAAAGCTAGAGAACTGATCCAACTCTTCAGCTACTGATACCAGATAGATTTACGTGAGTGAAGAGGGAGCTGTCCGTCCTTACTGTGGGGATCCAGAGAGCAGGAAGCTTTCAATACGAGTGATATTTCGCACTAAGGCCTGGGCCTGACTTAGTTCTGCTGTGACTCCATGTGCCAAAGGACATCTGAGAGAAGGTGAATAGCAGAAGCATCTCCAGATTGAGACTGAGACTCCTATTTTGCCCTTAACTGCAAATACATGGAAAAAAGATCACAAATTACTTTTCTGCCTATAAATCTAGTCCTGAGGCTCGAGTCTCACAGGTTTCACTAGTTCTTTATGGTCTGAAACAGATCCTATGTCAATCAAGGGTAGGAAGGAAGGAAATCCTGCTCTGAGGAAATGACTGAGCAGGAGCCCCTCTTCCTTGAACCTCTGTTGCTTAAACAGTAAACTGAAGTAAATCCAGTTTTGTTGCAATGCTGTGAGGAGGAAGAGAAGGGGCTAGGAAGGCATCTGCTGGGCTGGGCCTGGTGGGAAAGGGCAGCCCTGGGCGCTGCTGTAGGGTTGCCTTGAGGTAGAAGCAGCCCCCGGCTCCCCATGCTGTCCCAGAGTAGCCCTTCCGTCTGACAGGAAACTTCAAGGTGTTGGGCCAATCCTAAATAGTTTTACAGTTAGGGGGTTGTTTTTAAACAGCTTCCTCAGGATGAAGGCAGAAATTCTTCCTGAAGGAACGGAAAAGCCCTCCCTCGGTTGGGCCACCCAGCTGCGCCTCCCTGCAGGCTGTGGTTGGAGCCTGCTCTGCCTCGAGGCCACAGGTCTGTTTGAGAAGCCTCAGGATGACGAAACAAAACCTCCACATCTTGCAGTCTGCTGTGGATTTCTTTCTGGCTAGTCCAGGTAGTTGTTATTCCCATGTGTTTCTGCCTCTGATACAGCTAACCTGCTGCAGCATGGTGCTGATATGTCTGGTCACTTGGAAGAAGTTTGTTTTCATCCTGCCTGTCCTTACAGGATTTATGTGAGGTATGAGTCTCATTAAATTAATAGCCTTCATCTTTTCAGCATAGGATGTGTTTAAGAACATCTGGTCCTAAATGCTGGGTGTCATTATCCATAAATGAAATGACAGGGTAGGGAACCTCATTTCAGCCCTGCAGCAAGCATCAAAAACACTAAACTCATGGTTCACTCCATTCAAAAGTGCTGCTCTTTAGGGTGCCTGAAAAATTACCCTCTCCTGGATGTACAGCCGTTCCCTAAGCTGACAGTGATGAGTGTGCCAGTACATCTTTCTGACCAAAGCTTCTGAACCTAATGCCCTAAAAAGCAGCTGGTTATTAAGCACAGAGCAGCCCCTTCTTTGGCTTTCTAGCAACCTCAAAAGGTATAACCATGGTGAAAAAATAAACACCCCTAGCCACAAAACTACCCCACGATCCTTCCCAGAGACATGGCTCTGTCCATCCTAACTCAGAATCACTTGCTATTGGCTTCATGTCTCATAACAAGAGGGAGACTTGGTTGCAGGTAATTTTCTTTTAAAAAAAAGCATTCTTATGTGAGGTATGAGGATATCCTGCTGAACAAGGTAAAAACGGAGGTATCGGCTACTGCTGAGAGCTAAGTTAGATTGCTTGAAAACAAGGCATTAAAACACATTAACAAGGGCATTAGGTCTCTAGCAGAAATCTGGCAGATATTTGCCTTACCAAGGACCTTTTTTTTTTTTCTGATATAACCATCAAGAAATAAAAAGTGAAAAGGTAGTTGTGACCCCAGACAAGAAATCATACTTGAATTTATTGCTGGTTTGAATTACTTCACACTCAAATTACTTGAATTATTTTTGTTTTCATGTGATTGAGTTTAATGTTTTAGGGTTTAGAAAATATACTCAGAAGTTATATTGTAGTTTCCTAATACTTCAGGATGTCAGGTTTCATGCGGACACTCATACGGTTTGAATGCAAAGTAATTTGAATTACAAGAGCTGATGCTTAATTTTACCTATGACATTGCTTATGCTGTGTACAACACTGTGTATATGCTTGTCAGTGGTCTTGTAACTCCTGAAAATTATAGTAAATATTTCACTACATAAATATTTTTTAATTGAGCCTGGATGTTTTAGCCAAGTTGAGCTGTAGCTGTGGGACATGCATTCAGCTGTAGGATACTGGGCTAGAATTGGAAGGAAGTGTTATAGAGCTCACAACATAATCTTCTGGTTTTGAAATTACTGAGTCTGCCTTCTCTTTCCTTCTGATAAAGACTTCTCTCATGTCCCAAAAGCAGTAGTCCAGAGTTCAGATGCAGAAATCTGGATAATTTTCTGTGAGAGAGCTACTAGAAAACACACTGGAGATGGACTGAAACTGTTTAAACTTTCTCTTCACATACTACTAAGGTGTTTTCTTTGCAGCGAGCTTGTTTTTTGCATAGAAGAGGGAGTGTGTGTAGATGTATCTGAGATCTAAGATTTACCTGCAGCTAGAGTGATCTTTGTGGAGAACATGTCTCTCTCTTGGCTTCTCCTTCAGCTCCTAAGTACTGCAGTTTGTATGTGGCTGTGTAACTTTGTGGTTGTTGTCCGATGTGCTCCCCAGAGTGTCAGAATTCTTCTACTATGAAAAGTCCACTGGTGATACAGAGCAATGTAGAATGGCAGCCAGAGAGGGATTCTGCAGCCTGCTTCCTTTGTCAATGGCCTCTTTTAGATTTTCCTTACTGTCTTGGTGACTTTGAAAAAATAAATAGATCTCCCTCTGAATTTGCTCTTCATTTTTCCTCTCCCTTCATCTCCAGTCTCTGACAGTAAAATGTCAACAAAAAAAACCCAACAAACCTTACTGCAGGTGTGGTCAAGAGGGCTTGGAATACACAAACAAGCTCACTCAGGCCTGGACACTGATACTGTCCGAACTCTCTCATCTGTCTGTGTTCAGGAGCAAATGGAGCCTCTGACTCAGATAACCACTATTGTATCAAGTTCATGTAATGTAGCCTATTAAAATAACATTAAATAGTTAGATGGGATGGTTCTTTTACAATCTGCTTAACAAGGAAGAAACTGATGCCTAAGGCACTGAGCACTGATGGTGAGAAAGAGAGCCCTAAATCATTGCTTTCCATTTGTATTTAGGGTGCTAACTTCTGTGCAGCTCCATGTCTTGCAAGGATGGGCCCCTAACAGAGCTGTTAAATGGGCTCAGATACAAGAGTTGTTGCAAGTGTGCACCTGTCTAGTGACAGCAAGTTAAAAGATAAGTGCTTGAATAAATCAGTCGACAGGTTTTATGAAAGACTTGGGAGGAGAGAGAGGACAGCAGAAACTAGCTGTTTGTAATGCTAATCAAAAATGAAAGATGTTCTAAGAGCATGTGAGAACAGGCAACTGTTAGCAGGTGTTGTAAATGTGCAGGCTTAAAGTCTGAGCCACACTGGGTAAACTACTTTTTCATGGGTTAAACTACACTGAAGATGATAGTTCAGCCATATATAGCCTCAGTGAAGGAAACTGTAATTTAGGGATGAATGACATATCTTGTGCTTAGAGTCTTTCTTGACTTCTTGAATACAGATTCCTCTTTCTGGCTCTACCCTGGGTTCCCTCAACTACTTATACTACAAAACACACTTCAGCATTTCTGCTTCAGAGAGTTAATTTTGGGGCAAAATCCTGTTCTTTGACCACCTTTCCCAGCACCTCTGCAAAACTAAGTTTTCTCAGTGATTCCTTTGTATTTTGGACCATTAGGAGCAGTTTCCAAAGAGACTACCTCCTTGTGGGCTGAATATTCAGCAGATGCATATTAGCTCATTTCCAGACAAGTCTGCAGGGTGAGTTGTTCCAGTTCATTTATGGTATTGAGATCCCAAATAAAACTTACCTGGATCAGCAGTGAAAAAAAACAGCATGGTTTAATCTCCTTTGACTATTCTTGAGGGCAACATGGTTTCTAAATAAATAAGCTCATTCTGGCTATAAAATGTAAAGCCTGTTTGTAGAGCATGCATGTTCTGCCATGGGTTTGAGATTTTGAAGGAAACAGCAAGTTCTAGAAAACAATATGTTCATTTGTGATTTCTGTAAGTCTTAATTTTCAGAGCATTAGGAGGCCAGCCTGCAGCTCTTCTGGTTGCTTTGTGTGAAATCAGGAACATCAGGATTCTGATGAAATTTCGTGGCTTTTTTCCTCCTTCGGCACTTTTCTTTCTGTGATGGTGATACAGGTGGCAACTGTGAAGTAAAGCATACAAATTTTTGCATGGAAACGCAAAGTTAGCGTTGGCTAGAGATCATTGCTGTGTCTCTCTCAGCAGGTCCCATCCTGGAACTAATTGACTTCCTGTTTGGTGTGTGTGTTCTTGGAGGAGGTGTCTGCAGTTTTTACTTTAATTATCAGTACACCAGGCTAGACTTGCCTGTGTATAACATTAGAAATAGAAGAAATGCTGGAGGCAGTTTGTCACATTAATTTATAGCTTGGGTAGGATTTGGATAACCATATGAATTACTTTACCAGTGGACTTGACCTTTACATGTGGTGGTAAATTGTGCAAAAGAGAGAACAGCAACAATGTATTTAAGGAGGAGTGGATTTTAAATCTGAATGGTCTTGATTTTGTAATAAATCAGTCACAGAATAAACATGTCTCTTTTCTCATCCCCCCCACATATGGAAGGATGATTAGAACCAGGACATCAAGAAGGTCACAGCAGTAAACAAATCTATTTGTGACGCTTTAAAATTTTTTTGAGCATGTGTAAACCCCTAACTTTGTAATCTCTTTTAATGCACATAAATCAATTATATGTTTTAATGGTAAAAATACGAGTATGTTTCAGCCTTACCCTTCATAAATATAATTTGGGCTATTTTGTTAATAGCTGTGCCCTTCAATGAAATGTATAGCATTACATCTGCTTCTTAGGCTGTTGCATTTCTAAGGATACTGTGTATTTCTATCCTGGGAGGTCTCCTAGACCACACTGTCTCTTCTGAGAACTGCATCTTGCAATATGGTAGTGTTACAAATTATGATGATGATGATGATGATGATGATGAGTTAGCAGCTCTACACTTTCTATGCTGCTCAGTCTTCTCTTACAGATTCTTGATGCAGCAGGACTTTGGCATAACACGTGGCTTGGTCTTGAAAAGCGGCTTTGCAGCTAACTCAGACATGCCTCTGCCATCCTTTTCATATGCAGACTTTATTGCAGCATCAGACAGCTGATTAAAAAAATAACAAATAAAAATCTAAACCTAGAATATCTAAAATTAAGTAATTAATTTTGTTTGTAAGTTAACAGATGAAATCTCACTTCTGAGCTTTAATTTTGGGCTGAATTGATACAAAGAAATCTATGGTACGGTGAGATGTTTGTGTAAAAATCTAGTTCAGACTAAATTCATGGGAGCAGATGTAATAATGTTCAGAATATATTGCTGGATGGGATAAGTGAGCTATGAGACAATGTGAATCACCTTTTAATTACTGTTTTAAATGTAGTCTAACATCTCAGGAGGATGACTGTTTCTCATTAAAAGTCTGACCATATAGTGCTAGAGAGAAACTTCTTCTTTTTTTTTTTTCAAACCAGCACAAAAATCAAAGTTTGGACTGGATCCTCTAAATTTAAAGGAAAATTGGCTTTAACTCATGTAATTAAAATCTTTCAAGCATCTAAGCCACTCAATACTCTGATTCAGTTGGACTCTGTATGGAACTGTATCTGGATGCTTGTATATTATCATGGCTTTCCCTCACTCCCATGCTATTAACTAACTGTTGAGCATCACTGCAAATACATATTATGGTGTGACAATTTCCTACTGTATTTGGGTAAATGTTGTAGAAAACATAATGCTGTAATTCTATTTAGTCAGGCTCTGTACAGATGTAAGGTTAGTCATGGATCAGACTTCGTTTTCATCTCTCCTTCTGCTTCGTTGCCCACATATGGGGTTTTGAACATGAATTATTAATAATTGAATAATTTTAAATGCTGGAGATGCACCAGTTGTTGTCAGATTTTAAATCTGTTCCTTTTAATTACATAGTTACCATTTAATGCACAACATGGATCTAAGAAGTTCTAATAGTTAAAGAACATTTTTCACCTCTCCTGATTGGTATAAGGTAGATTAAAGGTATAGAAAAGCTCTTCATCAAACCCACTGAATTTTCCTGTCAGTGCTAAATTAACTCAATGTGAGTGTAAGAAATGACCATGAATAAACATTTTAAAGGATGTATGCTTTTTAATCCACACATTCCCATACTGTCAATAATACTGGGAGGCAGAAGCTTCCAATTGTTTTACTTGGTAACTGCACATAGTATGGAAAAGATAATAGAACACAAACACAATGTGAGGATTAATTACTTTCTATGGATGAAAATCTCATGTCACCCTGGAGATGCTATTGCAGCTGTTATTGCTTTGCTGTCAGTGGTTGGTGCTGATGGTAATGTTCCATCAAGGGCCCTGGAAAAATCTACATGCTAAATACTTGAGGCTTGGCTTAATAAAATGGATTTTGGAATATGCTAATCATGCTTACTTTTATCGTGTTGTATTTGGCAGTTGATTTGGCCCACTTGCCACCTAGATCTTGGATCAAGAAGGTTCAGTTTGGAGACCATTCCGTAGAGACTTTCCACTAGAACTTCATATGAAATGGATTGAGGATTTAGGACAATCAGTAGAAGAAGGTAGAGAAAAAACTGAAGTTCAAATTTCAGCAGAAACAAGCACCTATAGTTTCATTCTGCTGTTTTTCCTCAACAACATTTGGACACTTATTTTTCTGATCAGTTTGTGGGTACTTGCATGGGACAGCCTGAAGAGAGATGAAAATGAGTGGACTTTGTAAGAATTTATGAAACCCAAAATCTAGGTCTGTAATGAGCAATGTTGTAAACAGCTAGAATTTGTTTTTTCCTAGGTTTACTCACAGTGGGAAGTGTCATCCTTGTTCCTCTCTGTGCCCCTAGCCAGTTTCTGTCTGAGGCTTCAAGTAAAGAAATGGAAGAAAACCAGAACCAAGGAAATCCAATAAGTTTAATTTCTAAGGGACAGTTTTCTTTTGAGAAGTAGACATTTGAAAAACTGGCAGACTTGGTTTGATAAAAAGTTCAGAAATTGCATTTTGTCGTCACATTCGTTAGATTTCCTCCAAGGAAATCCTTCAAGGAACCTGCTGATTTCTCTGTGGCCATAGGGAAGTGTTTCTGTTCAGGTAACAGAAGTGTTGCAGGAAAGTCTGTGCTATGGCAGAGAGAAGATAAAGTATTTCCTTTTCCTGTTAGAACAGTGCATACGTGCTTGATCCTACAAGTGCAAATCCAGTCTTTAGAGCCAGGAAATACATTAGAACCACCATCATCTTCCAAATAAGTGAACCTTTCTCAAACACCAACAGTCTGTGCTTTCTTACCTAGATAGTATGTCTGATAGCTCTTGGAAGTCCATTTGAGGAAGGATATACAGTCTGAATATGATAAGTGCTCAACAGCCAAGGCAAAAATAAATCCAAACTCAATATCATACTCCTCTAAAGCTCTTCTAGCTAGCAAGCCATTAATAAAACCATTAGGAGCTAGTGGCAGAGCTTCATAGTAATTGATAAACACAGCTAGTTTTGAACCATCAGTGCAAAATCTGTTTTTACTGAGTCCAATTGAAAGTGCTGCACAGGGAAATAAGCTCTTATTCTACCGTCATTATCATGTAATTTTGGGCCTGGAAGGTGATGCGTGATGGTAGTGAAGTTAAATGATTTGGCTGGCTTATTTGCAATTAGACTCAGTACTTTTCTATCCCAGAATGTTATATCACTAGGGATATTTTCAAAAGAGTTAAATAAAAATATTTTAGTCTTCTGTGGTAGACAGTGTGTGATAACAGAGGACACTACTGATTGACTGCTGTTAACAGGGAATTCTGTTTCTAAAAAGAAGGCAGATCATTCAGTTTGTCTTAGACTTCTGACTAGAGAGAGATCCAAACAGAATCCAGTTTGGAAGAAAAATACTTGCTCAGGTGAGAAATCCGTGTGCTTTCATAGGAGCGTTTAGAGCAATACCCTTTGGTACAAAAAACCCTGATCCAGTGCATCGTGGCAGACTCCACAGAATCGCATCAGTGTTTGCTCTCAAAACCAAGCTGATGATACCTCAAAGGAATTTTTATCTCTTTCTCCTCCTTTTTTTTTTTTCCTTTTTTTTAAAATTTTTTGGAACTGGAGGAGTCATTTTAGCTTCACATAGTATAAGTTCCAAATTTGTTCTACTGGGACTTCTTGTGGGTATAAGATAATAATTAAACTATTTCAATACAGCAAATGATCTCACTTTTTGTTCACCTTGCTCCAGTGTAATATTAACTGCTCATCATTTATGTAGCTAAAATAAGACATTTCTAAATACCAAAGAAGTCAGTGTATTATGAAATCTTAGTTTCTCTTACATTTTCTTTCTGAGTTGGTTCTTAAAAGTTGTACATAATAATCTATCACTTTAATTTTGCAATGCCATTTAAATATCAAAGTAATATCTAAATTCCTGCTAGTGTGAGATAAGAATCTTGTCCTATCATTTCATTTGTCAGCCTAGCACCATTGAAGTTAATAAGATTCTCCAGAGTTAAAGGATGTGGTTCAGATCAGGCTCTCTGGAATTAGCTCGACTGGCCACACAAAAAGACTGAGTAGGTAATGATTTGCAGGCCTAGTTGTATAATCTGTTGAGTTTTCCTGTTTTAACTTATCTGAAAATTTAGCAAGAAAACAAATTTTCAGAACTTTTGATGCTTAACTTATTTAAACTTTCAGGTTGAAACCTGATAAATTTTTGCAACCTGTTGCAGCTTCGAGATTTTATTGCTTCTTGCTGCTTTCATTCACCATATGGTCTGCTATTCACAAACTCTGCCCTAATGAGAATTACTCTTGCAGGTAATTTTCTAATGATTGTCTTGGGATAAACAAATTCTTCATACTTGTTTTGCTAATGTATTCAAGTAGGTTCACAGGGGAAAAGATTAATCATCTAAAAAGCAAGCCAGTGTCTTTCATTATGCTAAAGGATCCAAAGATGATCAGAGCAAAGCTACTCGTTGCTATGACAGCAGATACCTTTTTCTCCCTTTGTGAGGTAAATGACAGCTCCCAAGCTGATTGGCTAAAATGAGCTTATCCTGGTGACCAACCATAGGGAGTTAATTTCATCAGAAAGAGAAAATGGTGGGAAATCCTGCTGTGATCATACAAAGGAATTTTCATTAGAAGCCAACAGAGTCAGGGGTTCTCTTTCATTATAATTAATATGTTCCATCTAATAAGGTAATTTAGTAGAGGCAGACAATAGAATTAGCCTATCTATTATTTGTATATTCACATAAGCTTTAATCTGTTTTCTACGAAGACCTACACTTAAAGTAAAGCAACCCTTATTTTGCCATAGTACCTCTGTTACCAAAGACCATCATCATGTACCTGTTTATATAATTGGAGATAAGCTAACTGCAGGTAATACAAAAGGGCTGGCATTCCTACAGGTGTGTACCGGAAACACTGCTGCTCTATGGAAATAATGGCCATAATATACTTTAAATGGGAACATTTGCCTTTGGTTTATGGTGGTAATTAGAATGTATTGGGTTGGAAGGGACCTATAAAGGTCATCTAGCCCAACTCCCCTACAATAAGCAGGGACATCTCCAACTAGAACAGATTGCTCAGAGCCCCATCAAACCTGACCTTGAATGTCTCCAGGGATGGGGCTTCCACTGCCTCTAGGCAACCTGTTCCAGTGATCCATCACCCTCATACTAAAGAACTTTTTTCTAATATCCAGCCTAAATCTAAATCTACCCTTTTCTAGCTTAAAAACCAATACCCCTTGTCCTGTTGTTACATGCTGTTGTGAACAGATCTTCCCCAGCCTTCTTGTAGGCTCCTTTCAGGTATTGGAAGGTCACTATAAAGTCTGAAAATTCATATTGTGTTTTTCACTTTTTCAGTGAAGGAGATTTGGGTCAGATTCAAGGACAGAGGTTCCATCTCAGTTCACTGGTGAAAGGAAGGGATTGTAATGAGGCATTAGTTTGTACAGTTTGGTAATGCGGGCAGGACCTACACCAGCTTGCATGGGTTCTCACCACCTGTGAGCTTTCAGCTGTGACCATCTCATTAGGTAGGATTTATCTCAAAGAGGTTGGACTCAGTGATTTCTGTGCAGTTTGTGGGGGATAATACATCACACATTAAAAAAGAGGTGGTAAGAGCTATATTAGGAGTTGTAAATTATATACTAATGACTGTTTATAAGTAACTGTAGAACAGGATATAAGTTGAGCTGTTTTACCTGCTGTGGAAGGTGTGTATTTCCTTTTTACACTGATTACTTGTAACTGACAGGTCAAGAGCAGTTTAACTGTGAGGCTTTACTTTGCAAGGACCAAAGAAAGTGCATCATATTTCAGAAATTCTCTGAACTTGGGCTTAAGCTTATGGTTGCTTTACATCTTATTTTTAAGGTAATTTGGGAAATATAATAATAACACCATTTATAGCTGTTGCTTTATTTAAATAATATATTCATATTTTAGGAAAAAATATTTACGTGATTGTTCCTAGAAGTTTATAAAATATGTACTGGGACAGGCGATAGCAAAGTCTGTCAAACTAATATAACAGGAAAACTGTGCCCGGAAACATTAATTTTTAATGTGAAGCATGATCTTAAAGTCACTGATTTCAGTTGTTTCTGGACAGTGCCCATACTCAAGGTTTCATAAATCTGTCACAGATACATAGTTATCATTTTGTATCTGTGGGGAGAGAGAAGAAATCTAGAGTCGTGTAATGTAATAAAATTACTGTTCTTGGTACTTGATAATGCAGAGGTCGGGCAGTAAAGGTGCTGGCTCTTATACATCTGATTTATTTATCCTTTTCACACGTAAAGGGGAAAATTCTGGGCTACATCTAATATAAGGAGAAAACCAAGACACAGGAAAATTTAATTATTTCCCTTAAACCACAGTGATTCAGTTGCACAGATGAGATTACAACTCAGGAGCTTCTGGCCCTTTGCCCAGGCACTCTCAGTGTCAGGAGTCTCTTAGTTTGTGTTATTCTACCGGGACACTTCCAAGACCTGATTTTCTGCACTGTGTATGCATGCAAAAAGACTTATGGACAAAACTTACATGTGTCTATTTATTTAACCCTGTAAATTATGAATGCAAATCTACAGCTGACTAACTGCCTGCATCATGTGCAATTGTGGTAAGTCTGCATGCAAATTGGCCATGCAACTTCAACCAGCTTTTTTGCATCTGGAGGCTCCTGGAATCCTGTTCTTTGTTTTGCTTCTCAGGTTGGTTTAATGGAGTTAGTTTACCCAATTTGTAAGCAGTGTTGTGGTATCTGAAGTAAGACCAGGACTTCTAGCAGTTGAGCACCATCCTGTACTGTATATGCTTCAGGCTCAATATTTGATGTCTTGATTTGAGACAGTGGATCTTAATTGCAAGTTCATGTGAGGCATGTAAGCAACTGTTTGGGTGCCCTGACATGGGGGAATAATCAACAGCATGTGTAGCCTTCAGTATGGATCTGGCTTGAACTGAGGGTGGGACTATATGGTGATGTAAAGATATCAAAGATGTCTCTCAAGGACTTAGGGCAGCTACATTATTTCCAAGAACCATTTATAAAGCTAATAGGAGAGTATCTATTCAGTGATACCCTGAAACACAAGCATACATTTTTATATGCCTGTGCTGTGTAGGCTTTCAGAACCTGAATTTTTCAGTGAGCTTCTAAACTTAAAAGCTAAGTAAGCTCCTTTGCAAGTAGTTTTGTGAATCCATCTCTGTCTTTCCACAGACTTCAATGAAGTTAACTTTGCCAAGTGGGCTGTTACATCAAAGCCACCTGCTCCTTCAAAAATTGGCATGTTTTCTTGTTCTCTTCTGTAAAAGGTGGTGTTCTCAGGTGTGTTAAACCTTGCTGAAAGTGGTAAATTTGACCACTGTCCTTAAGTTCCATTACCAGTAAGAGTTAATAGCTTGTTTCCACTCTAAACAAAGGTGAATGCTCAGGAATTCCAGTTCTTTCCCAAAGAGGCCCCAGTGGGGTGTTGCTTGGGGAAAGATTGGTGTGCGTGGTGGGAGAAAGGCTAAAACAGCTTCAAAGTACATGATGCAGGTTTTGGTGGGGAAGACTGAATTTCTACCCAGTATGCTGCTGCATAACATGGCAAACAAGGTGGCATACTGTGGCACAGAGGCAAGAGGAGAATGGGTGGGGAAATAGAAGGGAGCTTCCTTGGTTGTCTGTATGGCAGTTCACACACACATTTTGTTGTAAATGGTTTCAGAATTTTACAGTCCTTTGGGACTGATGTCTGTAGTTCAGTCCATGAGATGAGTACCTAACCACGAAGTGTGGATCAGAACCTTGGATTAAGATGTCTACAAAGACAATAAAATATTTGATTTAGGCTTTTCCTTGATCCAGTGCAAGTAGAAATTTATTTACTAAAAAAGCCATATAACTTACATACCTTTGATTAGTATCTTCAGAAGCTTCAATAAAAATAAAAGCACCTTAAAGCCAGGCATTTTTAAACAGTACTTTTCCAAGTTGAGTTTGTTTTAATTCATTTTTCTTTGTCAGAGGAAATGGGTTGAATTTTTTTTGAAGAACAAAAACAGAGCTGGAAGGCTTTTTTATTTAAATGAACTTTTCCACCAGCCTGTTGTCTAATTTTCAGCTGGAATGGAACATAATCTCTCCTTAAAGAGTAGATGAGCAGAATTATCTAACAATGGTAATTACTTCCAAATGAACATTTTTCTACCTGGAAAGTTAAAACCATAGTTTCTGAGGTGAGCAGCAACTTGTAATGTGTTCCCTGGTCACAGAATTTTATATTTGAACTTTCCAGAAATAGAAGATTCTATGTAAATTCCATGTGGAAAAGGTCTCACAAATGTATTTCTCATGAAATATATTAATGTGATGCAAAGGCTGTAATGGATCTGATATTGTTATGCTGTTTGTAATGGTCCTATTAAACTACCGCATGATTAAAATGATAGGACTTGGCTTAAAAATTCCAGCACCAGTCTCAACATTGTTCTTCAATGCTTTTGAATTAGGCCAGAACATGAAGAAATAAATGTACTATTGTGGAAACAGAATCCATTTGCAGCCTGTGCTGTCAAAACCTGAGTGATGACTCCACTCCTGAGGATGGTGTTGATGATGTATTTTCTGGCACCAAACAATTTTTATTTTTGACTCTTTAATTCTATCATTACGTTTCTGTTCAGTGCCCTGTGTTCAAGTTGCATTCAATCTCACTGTACTTTGGCAGCTGTATTTCTGTCACTTTCAAAGTATGGTTGGAGCTTTCTTGCAACTGTTCTGACATACTCATAGCAGGTAAAGTTTTTCTTTGACAGTGCAGTGTCTGTTTTTAACAGCAAGTGGGCTGCTGCTGGTGATTTACAATCGAATGATAATAAAATTTGTCTCTTCCCTGTACTGTTTGTTTAAGCAGCTGAATCTTTTCATGAGTTTGCTCCAAATAAGATCAAAGGGTTGAGAAAAATGTTTGTCAATCTGAGGAGTTACAGTGGTGGCGTTCTTGTAAACTCAGAATCCTAAAACTTCATAGCTAGTGAAGTGCTCTGCACACATGATTAATGACTTAATGGTAGATGACAAGATAGAATACTTTTTGGTAAAGTTTCACTTTAAAAACAAAGAGTAATCTGTTTCAAGTCTAGTGAGAAGGAAAAAAAAAAAGACAGTGTCAGGCTAGATTTCCCCTATAGATACCAGCAGAGCTTCTGTCCCAGCCGTTGAACACAGCAGCTGGTAAGCAGCAAGCAACTGGAGAAAAAGGCCTGCCTTTAGTCCAGTACAATGTTTTCTTGTGCCCATTTTACTGTAAGTTTCAGTGGCAAGGGGACAAAGGCTGTTGACTGATCTATGCAATTATCTCCTCTAATATTGCTTTCAACTGTCTACCCAGAGTGACAAGAGTAGATGAGGTTTAGCTAAAGTCTGGGAAAAATGCCCCTTTAATAAATAAATGCACCTCTCTGTTATCACGTTGCTCTTTTAGACCTTTAAATCTGTTTTGGAAGGGTGCAGGAGATGTGATTGAAAGAATGACTCTGAACTCAATAGGTGCAATGCAAAGGCTATTTTTACTGAAATATTTGTAGCACTGTGTGCAGTTTGCACTGGGAAGGAAAAAGTGTCTTTTTTTCTTTCATTTCTGGTGTGTGTGTGGGGGGTGGTGTGTCTCTTGTATGTAGTGTGACTCAGAGGCAAACATATTTAAAAATAATTGCCCAGTGCACTCTTCATTCAGAGGCTTTATCTGTCCTTGATGATAAAAATGTGGTTCTTTAAAAATACATAAATGAAATAATCCAAGTTGTTTATTTCTAATGTGGAAGATAAAAATGTAAAATTGTTTAATGCACTGTAGATGGAAGTCTTTTCCTTTTATCTGAGGAGGCTGCATGAGGGAGGCACTGCATATACCTTTATGCTCTCAATCAGTGCAACAGAGTTGACATCTAGTAGTGAGTCCCTTTCCGTGGTTCAGGTGACTGTCACTACTGCTATCTTGGTGCTTCTTTCCTTAGGGTTTTTTGTGCTAAAGGAGACAAGTGAACAGGAGTATGTGCTCAATACAAGGGCTCGGTAGGTGCTGTAGTTTTGCAATCATGGTGTTGAATGCACCCTTGAATGAAAATTAAGCAGGCAGATAAGTACAGATGTTCAGATATCATGATGCCAGACTTGGTATAGGCACATAAAGACGAGTGTTGCAAAGCCCATGTGATACAGGGCATAGGACATCCTTATTTGTTTTGTGTGTGTCTTGGCTAGATGCTTTCCTAGATGAGTGGCAGTTTGGGCTGAGGAGAGCTGGAATTTAAGGCTTTATCACATTAATGACAGAAGGTGATTGTACTAGGCAGCTTTCTAACCTTTTAATGTCTGAAGCCAGAAACAGGCTGTACAGGGACACTACCTCGCTCTTTCCCTTTTATGAATCCAGAGACTCTGGGGTGGGGGGAATCAGCATCTGAATAGCTGCAGAATTGAGCTGGATGTGGCTCCTTTTGCACTGAATGTGAAGCAGCAGCACTTGGAAGGCAGTAGATTTCCCTCTGTGTCCCTGCAGAGCATTCATTACCTACTGGCAAATTTCATACCTAATGGTATGGCAAATTCTTCTCATTTTAATGACAGTTATTTTTATCAGCAGACATGAGGCTGTCAGGTGTCTTAATACTCCATTGTCTTCTGAAATGCCTGAAAGGGAAGGCCAGTGAGAAGTTAATTTAAATTTCACAGAATCATTGTGGTTGGAAAAGACCTATAACATCATCGAGTCCAATCATAAACTAAGTTGACCAACCATTAATTTAACTCTATCAAGTCCAGTGCTTAAACCATGCTCCTAAGCACCACGTTTACATGTCTCTTAAACACTTTCAGGGATGGAGACAAGCACTTCCCTGGGCAGCCTGTTCCAGTGCTTCATTTAATTAGATGCCATTTCTGATTGCAGTAGCAGAGTAGGAACTAGGAGTTCAACTACTAAATCCTTTCCCATATGGCATCAAATCACTATTGATTCCATACCAGCATCTGTTGAGTAATGCTCATATATTATGTGATGAACCTATCCATTCACTAACAGTTAAGCTACTGTTCAGTACGTTCCAACCATGGCTGACCCTCTTAAATTCAGTTTGTATAAGCTTATATATGTATTATTTGTCTATTAACAAGAAGTGTACCCCAATAGATTTAGTGACAGTGGCTGTCAAGAAAGGTAAATTCCACTTCCAGTCTCCATATTTTCTGCTTAAATATTGTCCTGCAGGAATTTTTAATATAAATTTACTGTCCTGTTTCTGCAAAACCTCAGATTTTTTAGAGGAAATTGCTAAATTTAAGGCTGCATTTTGTCTTGGTGGCTTAATAGGTCATTGAAAATTGGCAGTGACTATCAGAGCATGGTCTGGAAAGATGGCCTTGACATAGGAGTTATGCTATGATATCATGTATGACCCTGGGCAGGTAATACACTGTATTTGTGCCACTTAGTGAGTGTTGCATGGTTAAGGATGAAGGTTTGCAGAAGGTTTTGTATTAATTTGTTAATATTCAGTACCTTTCTAATTCTGTTGGGTGTCTAGTTCTGTTGTGTCTGGGAGCTTTGAGGACATGGCTTGCTTCGCTTCACTTGAATACTTTTACTGATTGAAACGGCTGCAGAACATTGATGCAACAACTCTGGACCACAAGTCACATGTAGAGCAGTGGGAGCAAAACCTACTTGTGATGACTTCATGTTCCTTTATGTCTCCACTGTATTTGTTCTGTAGAACTACAATAAGAGAAGAAGTAAAAGCCTGAACTACTTCCTACCTTCTCTTTATATATGTAACTGTATCTCAATGTTAATTGTAAAACTTGACTAAAAAACCCCTCTAATCTTTCTGCTTACAAAGAGGAGAGGAAGCAGCATGTATGTATTTGTTATCCTTTTTCCTTAACAGTGATTCAAGAAAATTAACCTGTGTAGGAAAAAGAAAACGAGAAAATATAAATCCAGAAAACTACCTGAGATGATCCCTGTTTTCCTTATTTTGGCCTAGACTGTGCACTTTTCAGATTAGGGGAGATTTGGAACAGATTTACCCCAGACTCTTATTTGAGTTTCATTTGTGTAGACAAAATGTGGCAGTGGCTTCCTTTGTCCCCTCAGTGTGAAGAGGGTTGAACTGACTATCTGATTCCACCTTTCAATCAGTTTGGATTTTGCCTTCTGCTGTTCCTGTTGGAAACCTATCCCAAAACTCTAACACTGACCTTTATAAGCTCATCTGCCCTCTCTGTTTGCCTTGCATTACACAGCTATTTTCCTGTTCTGGTCTGTTTACTTATAGCTCTGGGGTGAAGAAGCATGCATCTTGCTACACTAGAAAGGAGTTACCAGTCTTCTGTGTGGCTTCTCCTTCTGGGTTGTAGAAAAACTATTTTGTGTGAATTTCTGTGATTTATGGAGTAGGAGACAGAATACAATTCCCAAAACACTGCCTTCTCTTCCTTCTCTGATCAATCATGTTCCAGTTGCGGTTGTTCTGGAAATATTTTCTCTGAAAAGAAGATGCATGAATTTCAAGTCTGAATAGTGTATCCCAAGAGGGGAATTCCTAGGGTGTGGTGAATTTTTACAAGACACAGACTTTTAATAGAAGAGAGAGGCATTCCTTTGAAGTGCTACATGAGGAGGGGAAGAGTCAGAAAGCCCAACTCAACCAATGCATTTGGCTTGAAAGGTTTGTTATTTGTGGAATGCTAATGAATTTTTATACTAGAAAATTATCAGAGAGTGGCTAGAGTTATGTTTTACGTGATCACCATTCAATACTCTGTGCAAAATAAATGAATAAAAGCAAAGTTAATTATTGTGGTCTAAAACTAACACACAGGTGGGCTCTGCTAATGCTTCAGTACTTTCTCATATCTGATCTTCTCTGAGAAATCTCTTTGCTGTCACTGCTTAAGCACCTCATATTGCATAGGTGTGGTGTAATTATGCCTCTTAATCTTTTTTCTTCGTTGTTCTTAGAAATATCTGGTGGTTATTGTAGATTCCTATCAAAATTGGACACAGCATTAATATAAAACATGTATTGTCCTAAGATTCAAAGAGATGATGGCAAACAGCTGTGCTGAAAAGGAGGATATAGGTTAAAGAAAAAGATAATATCTAAGAACAGTGAAGTTGTATGCAGTGGTTCAAAAAAGCCCATACCCACTCCTGAATTTCCCTTCCAGCTTACCATTTCCTTCTAATTGGATTAAAAGAAAGTTAGCTTCTTTGATTTCTGTTCTCATTACTCGGGATATCCCCGATTGAAGGTGGTGGTGTTACTTAAAAGACTGGAAATTGTGAAGGAAGAGTAACTCATGATGAGTTCTACTACACTGATTTGGAAAGCAAAAAAGTGCTAATAGATCAGAAAAGAACACTTCCAAAATTTGACAGCACTAAATAAACTAAAATGCAATCTAGGACAGTTTACAGCCACCACTAGGTTATTCATAAAGGAAAATTCCATAGAAGAAATTTAAGTTGGACACCTAGCAAAATTCCTGAGTGTCCAGAGAGATCATATGAAGCTATATGGAGTAGTACTTCTTCAGAAGTTTTGGATGAAATGTCTTATACATAGTTACTGCAGTTGCCACGGGCCTGACCTCAGTGCCATTTCAGTCACCTAAACCCACTTTGTCAGTTTTCCACTTATGCAAATGTGCTTAATACTTGTAAAGCAGAAGAGGATAGAAACCCCTTTCAGTCCTTTTTTCCTTTAAAATATTATGCTCCCCAATTAAAAATCAATGCTTTCCAACAGAGACTGTGTGCAGCAGAAACAGTCTTTCAAAGGCACAAGCAGCTGATACAATCTTCTCTGGGCCTCGAATGACAGCTTTCATGAAATGTGTTGTTTATTCCTGGCTCTCTAGATAGACAAATAACTGGAAATTACTGTTCTATACCATTTGTAAGTGAATGTTGACTGTATTGGGGTAACTTTCTTTAAGAGTAAATAAGGAGCTTCTGTTAGTGTGTGGGGTTTTTTTTGGTTTTTTTTGGTTGGTTTTGGTGGTGTTTTGTTTGTGATTATTTGTTTTTTAATAAGGAAAAAGACCTGCCAGGCCTGTTTGGCCTTGATGTATCAGTTCCACTAATTATTCTTCTGCAAGGTGTTGGTTAATTTCCTACATCATTGGGATCAGCAGAAAGGGACTAGATAGCAGAGGACTGCTGCTTGCTTCCTGTTAGCTGAAGTCAGATGTTAGGCTCAGCTTTCTGTTCTCTAGTTTGATTGATAAGCTTGACAGAGTCCGTGGCAGGTATGCAGGTCAGGGGCATAACAGCTGGGAAATATGCACCCAGCAGAGAGACCACACAGAGAGAGACCAAATTCTTTCTCACTTCTCGTGGAAACAATTTCAGGATAACTTGATGGTTAATACAACATGATTTGACATTTGACACAGTGTGTAATCTCTGGATATAGCCTTATAATTATGCTCTGCTTTCTACTTGACTGATAAAATACTCTGTTATAACAGTAGGATGATGCAAATTGTTTCTTACTTGAATTTCAGCTGCAAAATACTATCCAAGGCTCAGCGATAACTGCCAATATGCTGTTGGGTATTCAGAGATTTTACGTGTAATTGTGAACTAGCTACAGCCAAAGGGTTTGACAATTCCTGCTCCTCACTGGTTATAAAAAGACAAGTTGCCCTCATAAGAGGGGAAGGAGCCCTTGACAGGTCAGAGGAGGTTATGTGATGCAGTCTGTCCAAAGGAACCACAGTTTTCTCTCATCTCTGACCTCTTCATTTATTGCTGGTTTACCTCACACAGGTATCCTACTCAAACTATGGGAGGTCTTGAGTGGGCACTGAATACACATAGACCTGGTCTGTTGCGTCTTCATTCCCACTGTGTGTAACCTCAGCTTTACACATCCTGTCTGCCTTTCTGGTAGACAAATATTGAGGTGGTTCTAGCAAAGATTTTGGTTGATCTGGCCATGGTGATATTATTACAAGAGTAAATTCTGTGTCTGACACAAAATAAGGCAGCTTAGTAATGAAGTACAGAGCCCAGTAAAGCAGTGTGCCCTGTGATCTGTCCCATAGTGGCTCAAGGTCACGGTTCTTTGTGGCCTGCCCTTTTCCAGAGCAAGATGATGAGATCCCTGTCTTGTATCAACACTTGGGTTTCTACATCCTGCAGTAGCTAGAAACAAGGAGTGATGCCAGAGGAAAACTGATCTCAAGGCTCGGTGCTGCCTAAAGAGGTACAGGTTACTGCTACCTACTCTGTAAAGAGCTGCCTTTAAATCTCTTTGGTAAGTTAGAGCTAAACCTGGTTTGAGGTCAAATCTTTAGCTTTAATGTATGGATGGCCCAGAACTAAGTAATATCAGCTGAGGGCTGGGCTTTGTCAGTTTTCAGAATAAAATTTGAAATAATGTCAATAATGAGATCAGACTCCCTTCCTACAGCAATTTAATCTGAAATAAGTTTTAAGACGGGAAACGGGTGAACAGCTGATTCTGACAGACATTCTCTTGCACGGGTGCTTTACACAGTCTTGTTCTTTCTTCTCAAATGATGAATCGGTGATGGGCCTTGTGCAGTGACACTTGTAGAAGAGTTGTGAATACCCTCTCAGGAACACTGCTGTTATGCATGTATATAGCTAGAGACAGTAATAATCATGCACAATCTGGGTTTTGTGAGCTCTTTTGTTAACAGTAATCACTGAAGCATAAATACATCCTACTGATCATTTTTAGTTATGGATATATTAGGGTGCTCTCCATTTTCAGTAATAGAGAGTTGATTGGCACAGGCATAATCTAGCCATAGTAGAACAGTGTTTCATATTCTCATTTCACAGATATAATTGAAACAAAGAAAAATCAATCAGCTTAATTTATTCAGGGTGCATTTATGAACGAGTAGTGTGGTATTTCCCCAGTCTTTCTATACATTTTGGTGATGGAGAATTGGTGGCAAATTAAATTTAGATTCCCTAAACAGTAGCTGTTAAGAGCTCTGACCCCTTGTTTTCAAACTGGTAGATTGATTTCTACCAATGGGACTCACTCCACTGTGTATTAAACAGATAAAGAGCTTCACTGGGAGTTTTATAGGAGTGCTGGTTTCACAGTCAGGTGTTTGTAATGTACCCATGGGTAGCAGGTAATACTCCTCCTCTTCAAAACATGGACCTGGTCTTTTAATTGTGTAATTCCACCTCTTATCTTTCCCCCTTTCCCCTCTCCTTCCAACTCCAGCCTCTTTCCAGGTGTCTGATCCAACCCGTCAGGTGGGTCTCTGTTTGCCTGTCAGCTTGGGAGCTGATGGCCTTACCAAAGTACGGCTGATTGCACAAAGCGGAAAAAAGGTTTGTCTGAATTGCAGGTGTGAGCAATCGGCACAGATCTCTGCTAATCCTGGGGATAGTGGAGCACCCTGGGCTGAAGCAGGCACAGCCAGAAAGGGCTAAATGAGGTGCAGAAGTGAAAGAAAGAAAAAGTTGAAGTGCTGTGGTTTCCTTCTTCCAGGTGGCTTTGGTTATTCAGGGCTTATAAAGTGAGTTGCTCTTGTTTTTTGGCAGCCTGTGAGTTTCGGAGCATGGCTGGGAATTTGGATATATACACATATATATGTATTTATAGAAATAACATTATTGGCAAGGACTATAAATCAATAGAAAATCCTGCTCACTGCAAGAATTTTGGGTTTGAAGCAAAAAGGAAGCTCATTTAAACTTTGTCTTCCTTGGCATCTGTGGAGGCCAGGTACCTGAAAGTATGATTGACTTTTGGGCTTTTTCATCTGTGGTGTTCAAGAGCTCTGCTGGGTGCTAAATGCATTTGACAATCTTGGGAGCAAAGTGGAGTGGATGCACTGAGACATTGTCTGGTTTTGGACATTTGAAGCATTGAACAGGCCAAATGCACAGGGAAATGCAAGAAGACAGTTGGGTGTTCAGAAGAGAGCATTACAGTAGGCAGGGAACGTGAGACAGATGTAGGATATTGTAATAGAGTTGTAAAGGGAGGTGTTACTAAAAGGAAAAAATGGGGTTACCAGAGTGGGGAGACAAAGGGCAATAGAAAAATGTAGAGTTGATATATCCCATGTGAACTGGATGCCTTTGATCTGCTGAGTAAATATTGCTTTGCTTTATGAGTTTTTAAATTGCACTTAGGCTTTATCTTTGAGGCTCTCCTGAAATCTTGTGAGTTGAAGTTGATATTTTTTTAATATGGGTGTTAAACATTCTGCATAATCACAAGATTCCAGATGTTGAGATTCAGAAAAATTACTAATACATCTAGACTCTAATATCACAATAGCATCTAACATATCTGTAAAATTTATTTGCTGACCTTTAATATTAATAGCAAATAAATCTAACATTTTGCTAAAATCACTGATGGTTAAGCTTTCTTACGGCAGGACAAATCTAGTACAGAAATGATATATTGAAGCTTAAGGTTCAAATTCTATCATTCAGGGAAGGGACTGCAGGATTTTATTTGCAAACAGGGAAGGGCACTTACGCTAAGGAAAGCATACCTTAAAAAACTTACAAGAAATTGGAGAGGTACAGTGAAGATTAAAGTATTCCTCAGCAAAGGAACTTAATCCAATTTCTCGGCACAAATTTTTCTGCACTTAAGAGGAGATTGTATTTTGCATTCCTGATCCATCAGGTGTGAGCTAGTTAAATGCAAGAATCACCTGTGTTTGCTTGATATTTATTTCTCTCTAAGCATATATTTTACAGGGGGTAGTATGATACAGTGGTATGACTTGTGTTCTTCCCCTCCTTCCCCACACACAAAATTAAACTGACTCTGGACTTTGTGTTCTCTGAAGCCCAAGAGACCTTGCTTCAACTTTTATTCCCCTCCTTCCTAGCCTGGTATAATGTCACTTTGTCACACTTAGTCTGCTTGTAGTATAACCTCTACTTTGCCTTGTGGAAACATTCTAGAAACCCAGGAGATGCATAACAGGTCCCTACCTCTATGAGTGTAAACTGAGAGGACAAAAACAGACACAGAAAAAAATAAAGGCCTGTAACATGTGAGTAAAGTGACCAGAACAATGGCTGGATTGTAGCTTATTGTTTGGTTTTCAAGTTAAAATCCCCAAGAAAATCCCTCCTGTCAATTAAACTGGAAGGACTGTGGGGGCAGGGGGCTCACTTTCCTCCTCCTCATGACTTCCTCCCTCCAGTCTGGAAGCAAAATCCACATAGGAGGTAGTGTTGACATCAACAGAAACTTGTGTATTGACGCCAGGATGCTGGGATTGGACCTGTAAGTTCTGGTTTCTGGAGGGTTGTGCTGAAGTAGGTCTTCGGGGGACAAAGTGCTTGAGGATACAGAGCCAGCCAAAGAGCAGCACTAATGCTCAGCTATCTTTAAAAGAGGCTTTTTTTTATTCCTCTTCCCCTTTATCTTCCTCATTGTGAAATGGGGATGCAGATGTGTGGAATGAATTCATCCAGGATTTAGAAACACCATTTTGTATGTGTACCCACCCACATAATTGCTTTCCTTTCACATCCTGCACTCCTGTGCACACCTGTGGGATGTTGGCAAGACCTCCTGGATACTGGATCTACTGACCATATGACTCATATAGCTTTCACAGTATTGTAAAGTTACAGAATTACACCTGGGTACCTTTGATAGGCAACGCATTGCTTTCCTGGTTTCATCTTCTGTGTCCTTTTGCATGTCTTAGAGTTGTGTGGGAATCAGAATTAGTGTGTCCCTTGTGATTTACAATTTTTCATTTTGGTTTATTCATATTTTAAACTTAATAATCCCATTATTCCAATTTCTGGGATTCTTTTATTTCCGCAATAAGGTCAAGGCTGGTATTATTTATTCTCTCTGTGGCTAAATGTACCTATGAATAACATAGAGAAAATGCTTATATCTACTTGTTGGTTTTCCTGTGAAGATGAAGTACCTTTGAGAGGCTCTAGGATAGGGTCAGCAGGTCTCATGCAGTGATCTCCATCTTTCTGGAGCCATTGAAGTCCAGACAGGACAGCACAAGGCAAATCAAGCTACATGCTGTGGAGCCAAGCTTTTAAATAGAGGGAGATGACAGTCATCTTTTAGTTTTACATTTTCAGCTTTCTAGACTGTATTTTTGTACTTTCATGTTTTTGACCACTTAGATGTGTTCCCAAGTAGCTGTGTTTCTTCCTCTGAAATAGCATAGCTCTTGGTTGTACTGCAGGCCTTAAATGATTAGCAGTTACTGTGCATTCGTGGTCTCTTGCCTCCTCTGTTTCTGTTCAAGGATAGAAACTTTGGCAAATCTGGGGCAACAAGGGTCATGCAAAAAACGTTAAGTACAATTTGGAAAGATCCTATGGAGAAATATCCATTAGGTGTTAGATGACAAACTTCAGTCATCTAGTACTCGGTCTTTGTGTAGCCTGATAATGGTTGTGTGGCTGTGTGAGAAGCAGGTGTTGTCTTTAAAGATGCATAGATGCCAAAAGATGTGGCTGAGTGGTGCAGAGGATTTGCAGAACTCCTGAAAGTTGGTGATCAACTGAACTGAGTGACTCAGCCTGCGTGGAAGAGTCCCAAAACTTTCACATGCCATTACTGCTTATCATATCTGGACTATTCATGATTAAACTTAATTCAGTTATTGTGTTTTATGTTCTACAAAGGCTCATGGTCTGATGGGATGGTAGGGGGGTTTTGTCAGGGTGGTACAGGTCAGTGTCTATTGCCCTAGATGAATCCTGGAAATATCTGAGTGTACAAGATCACTCCAGAAGTGTGCCACAGTAGGATGGCTATTTTACCCTTGAATCCAGCATGCAGGCTTGCCTCTCCATGCAATGACCAGGCTGCTTAAGGGCTCATGTGATTAAATAAAACATGGAAAGGAAATAATCTTTCAGCTGGTGAATGTAACAAATTTTTAGTAAAAATGTATTTTCTTGGCACATACAAACTCTTACCTATGGATCAGAGTTGTTGGTTTTTTAAATTACTGTTGCTTTTAGGATAAATTAACAAGGGAGCAAAGTGGCATAATGTTGCTGAGAGGTAGTATTTGAAACTCTTGATTGCAGTTTTGGGTATTTTTGTGTACGTGTTCATGAAACACATTCTCCTAGAATAGCACCATGCATATAAAATGTCCTAGATAATAAGGAAGAACAATGCAATATTTTATTCTCCTTGTTTAAGTCGATTTTACTCATTTGTGTGAAAGTTTAATCAAAACTTAATGTACAGTTGTTTTCAACATTAGATTCTGAAGGGAGTTGTCCCTGTTTCTCTAAGAAGTGGCACAAGTACCAAAATAGGCTTTAAACTAGAAGAGATTTTCTCCCTCTTCCACTCTGTTTTGGAAAAGTTGGTGCCATCAGTGATAAGAATTAGAAGTAACAATTCAGAATTATGGAGAAGGAGTTCCTGCTCTGATATGTCTTGACCAAAAATTTAGGACAGAAGGGAAACAGGACCTGAACATTTAGCTGAATATACATGTGGATGAAAATACCCAGCATGAAACTTTTGCTGGATGCACGAGATGATGTTGTCTTGCAGTAGTTTTCAGTGCAGCCTTTTTCTTTATCATCCCCAACTAATAACTCTTCCTGCATGTTACTTTTAGGTGTAACATAATGTTGCTCACCTCGACAACTGTCTCTGATTCTGAGAGGAAGAGCTTTATAGTCCAGAAAAAAAGGGTGCTATAGGATCTTTTTTAGAGGCTACCAAGTATGTAGGGCCTAGGACCTGTGCTTTGTTGTTTTTAAGAACAGCAGCTTTACAGGACAGCACTGCAGTACTGTGGGGAGAGGTCACTCTGTTCCTGACTTACAGGAAGAAGGTCACTTACTGATTTACTAGCACCATCTCTTAAAGTACTAAAGATTTTCCTTGAAAAGTCCTTCATCCAAACTCTGATAACTTCTAACCTTGCTTAGCTTTCATGAGAACTAGTGGAACCACAGTCCAAAGTATGTTTTGGCTGCATGTTATCAAAATGCTGTATAGTTATTTATGTTGCACAAAAAAATAATTTTCCCATTTGCATGGTGGGTTTGTTTGTTTTGTGGTTCCCCCTTCTCCCCCCCTCCTCACAGTTACAGGTTACTTTTCTTCATTTTACCTTCCTCATATATTCCTTTCAAGGAAGGAAACAGTTTTTAAAGTGTGTATGTTTTGGAGATTTGGGATATTGGAAAGATCAATCAAAAGAGATGGCTAATTTCCCTCTTCTGTGTAGTTCACAATCTGTAAAGCACTTTCACACCAATCTGCAAGGCTAGGGAGTGTTACTAACCCACAGCATGTGGCTCCTGAGGCATGGGCTACAATGACATTGTTCTTCTGGTTCTCTCTCAATTTGGGAGCACAGACTTTGATTTTTCTTCTCAAAGTCACTGACCATGTATGAAAAAAATAATTAAAAAAAAGGCTTCCCCAGGGAGCACACAGAAGGAAATAAAACAATTTGCTAGCAAATGGGAGGTAATTGGTATGTTAATTAAAGTCAACTTTACCTCTCTTAATGTTAACCTCCTGATTTTATTCAGTGTTTCGGGTAGGGGAAAAAAATATTCTTCAGTATTCTCAAGAATAAGAATGGATAATAGATACAAATTAAGTCCAAACCTAGTACAAAAAAACATGAGAGGATATGTCTCCTGGCTGCTTTCCTAATACAGCGTAAGGAGGATGAGATAGTTATCTGAGCAGTCACTCCACAGCTCAGACTTCAAATTATAGTAATTATGACAATTTGTGCCAATAGCCATGAGGTGGGGTCTTTTGATGTGGTTAAAAATAACATCTGTAAAAATCCAATAAAAAAAATTACATTTTGCTAATTTTCTGATAAGATAATGTTTAACTGTACTGTGTGCCTTCTACTGCCGTTTTCAATTAGTCTTTCCTTCTGGGCTTTTACCACCTCATCTCATGGATCCGATTCCATCCTGAGCAGTTCATTTGTTTTAACTTTCTTAATTAATTGTTTTGTGTCGGTTTTGCCTTTCAAACTGATATCAATCTTCCAGACTTATTAATGTGCTGATTGCTACTGTGTGATACAAAGCACAACTCAGTTAAATTGTTATTTCTGTCGTATTAAACAGAGTTCCCATATTAGCCCGCTAAACAAAATAATTTGAGATAATTTAGAGGGTAACAAATGACAAGAGTCCTGTACCTATGAGAGTAGAAAAAAGTTCTGTTTACAGCTTCTCTGTGCTGGATTTGGGTACAATTCTGAGCCCACATGCACAGGCAGAGTAAGACAAAATAATTAGCTGCCAAGATAATGTAGGAGAGCTGGTGGGAGAAAAGTTGCTGTTTCCACACAGTGAAGTTTCTTACCTTTTCTGACGAATACGGGGGGCAAGGAGAAGTGGGGTATCAGACAGATTATAGCATCCCTCCTGTATTTTCAGGGAATTTTCTTTTTAGTGTGAATTTGTTCCATTTTATATTTCCAAGTTTAACATAGCAGATGCAATTTTGGAGAAGCATGGCATTATGTCCTTTACACAATCCTCATGTACATCTACTTGTAGCTTGACTGAAAGGACACAATTTGGAGTCATGATAGAAAATTCTGATGTAGTTTAATTGATGTATAACAGAGAACACACTTTTCTGGGGATAAGGGCAACCCTTGAAGCTGTCACATAGATGACCTGACAGAAGTTCAGTGTGTGGCAATGCAGAAGACTTGCTTCTCAGAAAAGGCACTGATCTCTAGGCAACTTAAATTTACTTGGGTTTGTAACCTGAGCTCATGTAGCCAGGAATTCCTAATTCACACAATAGTACCACTACTCTGCCTGACTGAGCTGAGGTCTTATGCTAGATATTGGCCAAATGATTTCTGAACATGCTCAGTGATCACACAACTGCTCCTGGGGGTTTTGCCTCTGGCGTTGGTGAGAGCAGACAGATGCTTGAGTCCTGTTGACAATCTTGCTTTCGTAAACATCACAGTAAATGATAGTATAAAGAGTGAAAGAGGCATGTAACTCAGGCTTTAAAAGACAGGGAAGGGCTAGAAAGACTCCTGGCAATCAAAGTCTTCAAGATGCACTTTAGATAGGAGACTCTGAAGTGCATATTTCAGAATTTATTGAGCAAATCTGTCTCAGTTCACAGGGGAAATAAGATAGTTTACATCATAAGTTGAGCACACCCAGCAAAAGTGAGATTTACCTGGGATTTGAAGACAGGTTTTGACTTAAATTTCTGAGATACCAGTCTCAATGCATGATAAAGCTTGAGTGTTGTGAATTGTAAACTCTGAAATTGATGAAAAGATTTTTGCTGAGTTTTGTTTGTTAGCACTTGTTGTGCTACATTAGTGATTTGTCACTCTGCAATATATTCTGCATTCATTAATGTTTCTGACACATGTTCCTCCTTCAGGCCCTGCACCTGGTTTTATGCCTTTTCTAATTGAGAAAATTCAACCTGTCTTACTATTTGTAGGCTCCCCTTTCCCCATCCGTGCTGTGTTTTCTCTGTATTGTTGTGGTATGTGCTTACGCACACGTCGCTGTTCTTGAAGTGGGACACCACTATACCAGTATTGTTTTAAAAGAATCACCTTTTAACTTGTAATTCTAGCAGGTGTATTGCAAGATATTGTGAAATACCCGAGACGATACATATTTTTCTGGAGTTTGTGTGTGTTGGAGCTGGTACAACCCCTGCCAGTCACTTCAATGCAGCAGTCTGAGCGCTGTTGCCTACCCTAGCTGTGGAGATGATTGCTCTGTTCTTACTTGATGCAAACCTGGTCAACCCTCCAGCCCATGCAGCTTCGAAGGTGCACCAGGACTTAGTGCTTAGGCTGCTGATGGGAGGTCATGAGATGGTACATTATACCAATTTGAGTAAAGATTTAGAGCAGCTGCAGAACCTGCAGTGACTATGACTTAGGTAGCAAAGGCTTTCCTGTGTTAAAGTAGCTCCCTCCTGTTCCTTGCAGTGAGGGTTTCCTCTGTTTGAAGCCATGCAAAATCCATAGACTGGCCCAACTAAAAACTACACAGAGTAAATCCCTCTTTTATCCTTGCAGCAGAAATCCCTGTGCAGTTTCCCAGCACTGTAGGCCTCTCCTATTTGAGAGGGGTCAGATTTGAAAAGTAGGAAGAAGAATCTTGGACTTGTTTCTACCTTATGTTAGAGCTGAATCTACTTTATGTGCTAAAGAAAGCTGGCCATTGTCAGCATAGAGTTTCTTTGAGCTCCCTGGGTGTTTTTTTGTTTTGTTTTTTTTTAATACACAAGCCCACATGTGCTGACAGATTTCTCAGCTCTGGTACTAAGTTGCTCATAGAATAAGAATAACAGAAAAATGCAAAGCACTTCACTTGATACAAATTTTGCAGAAAACCAAAGCAGGATGAACTTTGACTCCTGTTCAGCTGCAATCTAGACATGAATTAACTGGTGCCTCAAACTTACATTAGACAAGTCAACCACTGAATGTAATTCAGCAGCACACCAAAATAAATCTGGATGACATTTATGACATATTTAATTGTTTGTCATCTAAGTAACAAAAAAGGTGCAAGTCACAGTACAATACTTTATTGCATTTCTTTTTGAAATGCTCTCTATGAATAAACTTAGACTGGGAACTGGAATATTTGTTGCTATCAAAGAAACTCATAACATTTTTGTTGTGATGGCACTGGAGTGCAGATGCCCATACTAAACTTGGTCTCATGATTCAGTTCTGCTCCAGGTGAATGGTCCCTGGTACACAAGGCTGGGTTATTTAAAATAAATGTCAATACCAAATGGTTTTGCCTTGCTCAAGTACCACTTATATTCAGAGTGCATAAAAAAAGTAGAAACTTCGACCAAGTATTTAGAACCTAATTTTTAAAATGTGAGTGCTGGTGATAGACTCGTTTATTTGAATATCTCCTCTGTGCCAAGTATATTTAAAACACATTTTTCAAAAAAAAAAGCAAAAACAGAGTGAGGAATTGGGATATTCCCCACTGCAGCCATCCAGCTGAAAGACATGAGGTGTGTGACACGTTTAACAATTAGAAGATTTTTGCTGCTCTCTCAACTGAAAAAAAACAAGCTGTATTAATTCAGGTAGTGCCCATGGCAGATCTAGCAAAGTGCTGTCATTATGCAAACTGCTTTCTTCTGCTGCTGCCCTCTTCAGAACTGTTTGAGAACTGGGATGTTAAATGACTAGGATACTTCCTGGCAAACAGGATTGGGCCATAAGCTGCCCTTTCAGGCAGACTGCCTCTGTTCCTCATGGAAAGGTCTCTCACACAGTTGATAATGTCAAGGTAACAGTAGCACTAGGTATATGCAATATCCCTGGCCTGCAGTGCTAGCAAAGGGAAGAAAACTCCAGTGAGTCATCCAGATAAAAACATGAAAGTCAAGCTATAAAAACACAAGAGAAATAAGTGTATTTAAGTATGGTGGACTACAAGAAACATATATGCAACAGATAAGCTAAGATCTCAATGTCTGATGGTTTTACAGGGTAATTTTAAGGATGAACTGTTCCTAAACAATTTTTCCAGTGTATTAAGCACTAACAGCATCAGGCATGCATGTCTTGTTCCACTCTTTCTTCCTTTTTTTTTTTTCTTGAACAAACAAGTTGAATGTGGCCAATACAAGAAAAGAGCCCACTCTCCACTTATGTGTGCACGTTCCTTTGTGCTCTTTCCAATATCCCCTAGTAATGACGGAGCGCAGGATCGTGTTCTGCTCTAATGTCTTTCTTGTAAGATTCGGAGGGTAGTGCTGTTGTGACCTTCGGGAGCAGATTTTTCCATTTGGAAGGAGGCGGGGGTGAGAGCATTGAATTTGAGATTGATTTTCCTCCTTTTAGCATGTGGAAATTCAAAGCAAGCTCCTTGATTCATCAACAATGACTGCATCTCCAGCCTTACAGAATGCAAAAGCATCAGCAGGAGCAGACTGATCAAGTTAATACCCTCAGACCATGTTGTGAATGTGATCCGTCCAGTATGCTGTATGCTACTGAAAAATGCTGATGTTGTTTCTTGCAGTGACTGGTCAGTTTTCACTAGATAATTTTTGTCTGAGGATTAAAGGAATGGGGGGCTTAAGCAGTTTTAGATGTAGTATGTCCATAGTTTCAAGTTGGGACGCATACAGGCTCTCTGCGTATGTCATGCGTGTTTTGGAGGCTTCCAAGGAATGCATCCAGCTAAAGGCCAAAATGCAGACTCAGAACATCTATAGAGATTTTAAAGGTGATGGTTTTCCCTGTTGTCTTCCCTGCAAAGTGCTGCTCTATTCAATCAAAGTTCTGGGAGGCGTGGAGGCAAGCAGCTATTCAGAGTAAGATTTATTTCCTGTAAAGACCAGATTGAAGAGAAAGTCATTTGAAGAGCTTCAGTTCTTCAGCAGAAAGCCCTGAGAAATCACACTGGATCCAGGCAATGGGGTCCTTTCAATGCTTGGATGTTGCTTACTTGCCATCTTCAAATTTGAGCTGGCCAGTCCCTTCTGTCTTGTCTTCAGATTCAACACTATTGATACAAGGTAAAGGATCACACAACTGAAATTTCAACAAGAATTGACTATACCTGGCTTTCTTCAGGTTTTGGAGAAGCAACAACAGAGTGCGCCTCATTTCTCAACATGTTTCTGCAACAAGGTGGAGCTGCATGGGCACTGTCAAGGGAGGAAAAGGTGATGTTCCTGCACATGCCTCCTCTTGATAAATGGTAGAAGTTAGCACCATTTTAATTTTTGTGAAAGGAAAGGTTTCTCCACGGTACACCAAAAACCAAACTGTTAGCTCTGCAGCTGATTAAGTCTGGTTAAGGTTTATGTTCATTGTGAAACAAGCATCCATAACTAAGGAGGCATCATTAAATGTTTTGGTTATTGAAAACATTAAATTTGAAGTTTGTACTCGGGTATAAATATAGAGCCAGATTGTCATGCATGTTTTCTGTTGTGAGACTGCTGTACCGTGTTTAGAAAACATTGATAACTTCCAGTTGTTCTTCCCATTCCTTTTGTGCTATTGTCTGCGGGGTGTAGCTGGTTCTTTGTAGTGTAGGAACAACCCCACACACAGTAGTGAGGGCACAAGTAGATAGTACTTTCAGTCAGTGGACATTTGAAGGTATTAATTTACTTCCTTTAATAGTCTTTATGAACTTTAAGAAAATAGGCATGTGCTAGGGGAGATAAGGTAGGGAAATGTCAGGTTTAACTATGTTTTGTTTTTTTTTTTCATTTTCAGTTGACCATGTCTTTACCTGCCTAGTTATGATGTCATATTTTTGCACAATGTGGTGAAACTTCATCTTTTGGTACATGCTAAAGTTTCACAGTAACAAAGACATGTATGTGGCCATCTCACACATATGTGTTCACTTCAGTTCTGGAAGAGAAAAGTACAAAACTGATGGAGGAAAATATATAGGCTCCTGTTAAAATTTGTTAGGTTTTAATTTAGGTGTCTTTGAGACATGAAATGAAACTGGCCCTATTCTGATCACTGATTTGAGTACAGTTATAGGAATCTGCTTTTGTGTGCTAGAAGAGCACATATCCAGAAAACATCTACAACAGGGTGAGTATGAGTTAATGGGGAAACAGAATCCAGGTTGTTAGTAAAAGGAATTATTTTATTAATAAGATGGACCTTCATTACAGTTGCCACTAATGCAACTCAAAAGGCAATTTAACATCCCTGGAGTGAAGTTCTGTACTGAAAATGGAGCATGTTCCAGTACTTCCAAGTATTTTTTTGTAGATGACTCCTATTGTCCAGTTAATATTTTATGCAAGAGATGAAAATAAAAGGTTTGCAGATGACTCCTCGGAGGCTTTGGACTGGCATCATAGAAAGTAGGTCTTGAGCTTCTTGATGAGTTCAAGTTATTTGTAACTTAAATTGAAATAAGTGCTTTGGCTAGGAACTAATAGTAGGAGAATCTTTAACAGGACTCAAGTTATACTATTTAGATATATAATTGGCTCAAAGCTACTGGGTTATCTTTTTTTATTTCAATTGAATTTTAGGCCATGTAAATGTTACTTTCAACCAAGAACATAATGCGTATTTGTTGTACAGGAAGTCACTGGGGTTTAGAATTATCCTTCCTATGGGTAACCTTCTGAAATGATAATTTAATAAGTAGTTTGTTTATAAAATGGCTTTGCTTCAAAGCATTATGTAAGGCCAGTTAAGCTGGAAACAATTCAAACAATATAGTAATGCAACGTTTTTCACACTTGTGAGTTTGCGTTTGAGAATATGCAGGCTTGTGCACCTGGAAATAAATGATAGTGTGAGGACCTTGTAAGGTTTCAAATTAGTTAGGAGCCACTAACTGGCTTTGTGATCTTAATCTGTGCTGAAAAACCTTTTATTTTGTAACAGGCTATACTGCTTTCTTCATGTTGAAAGAAGGTATTTTTTAGAATATTTGAGAACTTTGAAAAAATATTACTATCCTTTTTCAAATTCCTCCACCTTCAGAGTAATGTGCTTTGCTCACTGCCTGAGTGGGGAAGGCTTGTGAGTTGTTTATTTAAACTGTCTAGAATATCTTAGAATAGCTATTGTAGAGCTGAAAATAAATGGATTACAATTTATCATCCCACAGTCTTCCAGGAATAGAAACCATGTCCCCCTGAAAGAGAGAATTTCCCATTCCTGGCAGCATATTGCTCCAATTTCTTGCCCTTTAGTGATATTCCTCTAAATTAAGAAATTGTTTCTGAAATGGGGACCGAGGATTGTCAGGAAATATACCATAGGCAAGTTTAATTCATGTGTACAATGCAATGTTTAGAAGGAACACTTTTCTCCCATCATCGCCACCATTTCTGAAGCAAAGTTTTTGCTTTTTAGCATTAATCTGTTGCAGAAGATATTCAGGATCCTGTGATGCTAATAGTAAAGGGACGTAAAGGAGTGAACAGAGGGCAGATAAGGCAGTCCAAGATGTATCTTAATGGCTTCACAATGTGCCATATACTTCTGCAGCTTAGAGAGGTATTATCTTATTTGCACCAGGTATTTACAGTATCTAAGATATTCTGTGCTAGTATAGAGTTGATTCCTGCTGTTAGGGTTCTTTTTTATTCTTCTTGTTATGCTTATTGCCCTTGATGCCACGTGTCAAGCAATGCATGTCTTAAAATCAGATGCCAGGTCATTGTGTATGGATCAGCTAGGTAGGTGTCTGCATTTTGGGCAACACAGGCATGTGGTCTCCATGAGTTCAGACTCATTCACAAGCATGTATGATCCATGTTCTCCCTTTAGCACCTTGAGATTTGACTGTTTCTATGTAACTTTTTTATTTTCAAGTTCCAAATTTTGGAAAATAAATTTGATTTTCTAGGTCTGAATGTCCAACAACAGGATCAAAGACTTAAGGGTCATGAATCTTTTGACTCATGAATATTTAGATCTTAACTATGGTGATCTTATTTTCTCTTTATTTAGGAGTCTATTTCTTCTGGGTGAAGACTCAATGTGATTTTAAAAAAAAAACAACCAAACAACAAACAAACCCTAGATAGGGTGAAGCTACTAATTTTCAAATGTGAGCTTTAATAAAATTGATATGATTGTTACAAAGAATACTTATTGGTCCTTGAGTCATCTGTGTCCAAGTGTGGACACAGAGCTCCAGTGTGGTCAGCATTAGCCAAATTCTGCTCTAATTGAAATTATTGATTGCTTTCTTTGGGTGAAATACTAGGCCAATATTAGGTGTTCTTAAAAATGTTTCCCTTTATTCTTGTTCTTCCCTTAGCTTTCAGTGTATGCTTTTGGCTCTCATAAAGGCCTGTTTCTAAGGACAAATGTCAGATAGCATGAGGACTACCTTATTTTGGTTAGCTGGAATGTACTCAGAAAACTAGAGTTATCAGATTAGTGATTGTTGCTGCAATTAATATTGTGTAGTGCATCTATCATCAGCCTGTAGAAAGCCTTATGCTGTGGACAGAGATCCTTTTCCAGGTCTGCCCCTCTGAGGAAAAGAGCTTTTCATCTGCAACTGCTCCTCCCTCTGGCAGAAGTCATGGGATGATTCTGTGCATCATCCCTAAGATTCTACCTCCGGATTGAGCTGGTTCAGTAGATCTCTGCTTGTCTGAAGGTTGCCCTGAGTGGACCTGCTCCTGAGTGCTGCAGCACTGGTTGGTTGGCAGAGATGGCAGCCCTAGCAGGGATGATGGCAAAGACTTGGAGGCAAACCGGTAATTGAAATTTTTTTCCCTAGTTTCTGTTGTTTGCAGAGCCCTCAGCTGTCTATACCTAGAGATGTTTTCTTTCTACAAAGTCTGATGAAAAATTAATGCCACCATTTCTAAAGCATGCAGAAAATATTCATGGGAGAACTAGGAACATGTTCGTTTATCACCAACACTGAATTCAGTTTCTTAGCACTAGCTATAATAAAGTTGGCCTCTTTCACCTTTAAGAAAACCAAGAGGTTCCTCTGTGGAACTATTTCCTCCTCCTTTTTCATCCCCTGTCTTTTCCATGTAACACAAAGAGCAAGCCACTGGGCCCCCACAGCAGAACTTAGTGCATAACTGGTATGGCTGTGTCACGCAAAGGCTGAAGAGGTATGGAGCTAGATCAACAAATTCTGATTTGTTGGTTCAACTGAATACAAACTAGCTAAGGAAAAACTAAGTTGGAAATGGAGAGCAAATATATGTGAGAGGCAAGCCACAGCCTGCAGTAGAAAAAAGTGTTTGCAGAAAATGCCAGCATTACAGGTTTATCTAAGGTGTGGTCTAGCTTAAGCTGCAGTAATTACCCAAGGTACCATGGCTGTGGCTGGAAAATGAAGTGCTTTATAAACTTAACCCATTCGTGTCTCCTGAGACCAACCACAGTGTTATATCTAGGCCAAGCTGTAGCTTTTCCAGTGCAACTGAAAATTCCTAAGATCACATCCTCCTTCATTTACCTGTCAAGGGAGCTTTGAGGCTCTGCATTCTCACATCAATTCACAGCATTGCAAAAGGGGCAAACAGAACAACCAGCTCTTTTCTTTTACTATGATAGGTGCTGGTGATTCCATCAACTGTAGGCAAAGCAGCAAAATGAGAGGAAACCTTTGAAAATACAGACCTGTGGGGAAAAACATTTTCTAGATAGTTACATATGGGCTTGGGAATACCTATGAAGAAATAAAACTGTGAGTAAGGAAGACAATTGTAAACTTGCTAGATGTTGGCTTGAAGTGTCTGCTGAATTATCAGTGAATAGAAATACTGCTGTCTTCAAGAAAGCAGCAGAGGGCTTGCTTGGTTTATTCTGTTCTGAGGAAACAGATGAATACCCAGGAGGATTGCAAAACATTTAAGCTAATTTGGAGCAAAAGATGGCCAGGATCTGAAAGGGTTTGTTTACGAGCAAAGAACTCAAAAACCCTGAGTAGGTGAAGTTTGACCAAAAAGGGCTTTTTTTTTTTTAAAGCATTCGAAGATTTAAACTGCAAGTGAGTATAATGATCTATAGATGACGAATCCCCAGGATCTAGCTGAAAAGGATACTGAAATTTGTTTCGAACTCTTTCATTCAAAGGTGTACAGAGAAGTGGCTTTCAAAGAAGAGATCACCTAATTTAATGTCCTTTATAAATGCTTGCAAAGGGTCTGATTTGGTACCAATAACTTCTGTTTTAGTCAAACATTTTGCGTGGTGTTTTGACCTGTAAAATCAGACATGATTCTACCTCTTTGCATGCTGACACATCCTACTGTGTTTAATCTTCTTCAATAGCTCATGATTGGTTACTCTGACCATAATAATATTCTCTGGCTAGAACTGGTATCTTTCATCTAATTCAGAATTTTTTGGTTTTGATTTCCAGGGGATTAATCAGGAGCTATTAGTTGGGGTTGCAGAGGGGATAATTTTTTCTTGGCTTGCCAAATGCTAATTTTTAGCAAGTTTTCTGGTTTGCCAGAATGAAGCCTTAATACCCAACAGCTCTTGCATCTTCTGTTCTTGGAGAATCTTTGTTGAGAAGGAGGCTGTTCTGGCATGTTTTCATGTGTACTATGCTTATTTTTAAAATGTTTTCCAAAGACTCTTGGCAGCAGGAGCAGAGACTGTCATTACTGTGAAGAACTGGAAAATAAAAACAGCTGGTGTGTTTGGTGTCCTGGGAGCTGTCATTCCTAGGATTCCCCCTCCAAAAGTAAAATCAAACTATGTATTTGTTTTATCATGTATAATAAATTATACGAAGCTGAGAAAAACCCAAGCCAAATCCTGCAAAAAATCAGTTGAAAGTCGACAAATCCCCCCTGGCAAAGTGTGTTCCTGGCATATGGTAAAGGAAAGAAAGTGGTAGGGCAATCTTCATTAAGTTTATTAGCCTGAATTACTTAGGGCTTTGTCTTGAGTTTTCATAGGCAGTTCTTGATGCCCTCACTGAGAGGTACACAAGAAGAAGTCAGGAGCACTATGCCAGTCTCAGAACAAACTATATGAATGCAGAAGTGTATATATATATATAAAAAAATAATTAAAGCTATAGGCACCAGTAGCTGTTCTGATTCTCCAGTTGTGCTAACTGGTTATGAGGAGAGTGAGAGTATAAGGATTTGGACAAAACCTTATATATTCCCTTGTATGACATGGACTTGCCTACCCTTTCTGCCTGTGGGAGGGGACAGTTTCTTATCTGGCTTTCCTGATTCACTCCCCCAAGCTGTGTCACTTGTTCCTCATAGGCTTTTCTCTGAATGCAATTCATTTATCTCTTCATTTACTTTAAGAATCTGCTCTGTATTTGCTAGTTTCATATTTTATCTTGATTAAATATCTTTGTAGGTTTGTTTTCACAGCCCAATGTTTTCTTATGTAAAAAGCTATGGAGGAAGAGGTTTGTGTAGGCAAGGACTGCAGAACCAGTCCTCACACTAAGCCCAATCAATGTCTGAGGTCTGTCTTTGAGATCAGATTCATGTTTGTTTTTATTTTTTTTCTAGTATTCCCTGTACAGGCCTGTGACTTCTGCTTCCTTTGAGTCTTCTTTTTAGCTGATAACATCCCTTTCATTCCTAGTGGGGTTTCATAGAGAAAACATCTATTGCAGTGTTCATAAAAGTTACTTGCAAGTATTTCCTTATGCTAATTTATTTGTTCTGACTTATTACAAAGAATATATGAGAGCAATTTGAGAATCCTAGATTTAAGATAAATAAAGTATGAACTAGCATTTTGGGGGAATAACCAGTTTTCACTTTGACCAAAATTTTGGCATGGCTTTTTTGGGTAGTTTTCCATGTAGGAAAAAAAAATCCACTTGCTCTATTTTCTCTTGTCTCTCTGTGCCTCTCACTGCCTCCATGTATGTCTCGAACTTTCTCTTCTTAAACATTTTTAGTTGTTATTCAAATATTTGCAGTTCTTAGAAGAGCAGAAAAACTTCAAGCATTTTGAAAACTCAGAAGGGCTCCTTAAACTCAGAGAAAATTACTGAGATATGGCTTTAAAGTGCCCTGCTTAAATAAATTAGAGAGTTCTACAACTCTTAAATGCCCAATAGAGAGATGCAAGAGGCACCTAGAATAATAGACTAGGTCACACTTAAATGAATCTCTCTTGAAGAACATAACAGTAATTAAGATAAACTGACTGCACTAAACCACAAAAGCACAGATAACAATAAAATACTGCTTCCCTAAATGAATTTCTCATAGAGGAAGTGACCAGGTGATGGTCTGGAGCACGAAAAGGGAAAAAAAAAAAAGTTATTGAAATAATCATTTTTTTTAAGTATGAGAAGAAATTGTTACTAGCCTTACAGATAGCTCTTCAGAAGGAGAAAGACTGTTTAAAGTGTTTCTTCTCATATAGAAGCAATTTGTTGACCAGATATGTACAGTAATATGAGTTTAGTTTCTGCAGGTAGGAGCTAGTAAAGAGTGCTGGACTTTTCCTGTAACCTCTAAATCCAGGATTTAACCCCAGAGAGCATCAGAATAGTGTTGCCATCAGATTTTTGTCAACGGGCCCTGCACAAATTGAGCTTGGTGGGTTCATCAAGGTTATGTAACAGCAAACATTTGGAAAAATTGGGCACAATTGTCAGCCTCTGCTCTGAAAGGGCACAGGATTAAATGAGCATAAAAATTTAATTGTCCTCTCACCCTGAATAAGACTGGGGCTTTCCATATTAGGGTTGGGCTGGCTAGTTGAGCAGCAATTTTTATCTGGCCCCTGGATAAATAGATGCATTCAGCCTTCTCGGGCCTTCAACCTTCATTAACACAGAAATTAATCACATAAATTAAACATATATATTTTGCTGGAAAAAGTCTTAACAAGCTGCATCCTCCACTGGATGAGAGAAAAGAATCAGGCATGTGTACATATTTAGCCTGACAATGCCAAGATTTCCAGAATATGTTTAGGTTTCTGTCCTTAATTTTCAAGGAGCAGATTGGCAGCTGGTGTAAATTGTCTACACTAATCACAGTGGAGTTAAGCCAATATATACCATGTGGGAGTTGATTTGTGGTTTGCTTGAGGCTCTTGAATTCCCATTCTCAATGTGTGGTTTTTTTTTTTTTTCAACTTCATTGGTACTTTCTGTAATTCATTTGCTTCCAGTGGAGGTACAGGGGGGTGTGTAATGGGAATAACCAAGCGAAGAATTGATCCTTAGATCTTATGAGGACAAGTGTATTCCTGTGCTTCAGCAGTGAAATGTAACGCATGTAAGATACCAAAATTGTGATACGTTTTACATTTATATGTTCTCTTTCATGCCACATAATCCCACAGATTTACAAGTAGTTCAATGGTAGCAAAATGTATCTGATTTTTGAAACAAATTACTTCTGTGCTTGGAGCAGTTGGTCAGTAACATAAGTGATGTTAAATAGCAGAATAATAACTAGTAACTGGGTGCCTACCAGAGTTGCAGGGGTAGTCGTTCTTCTCAGCCTCCCACTGTAAGCGGCAGCGCGTTATGTGATAATGTTGACCACAAGCCATTAAAACAAGGCCAGATTTTCTTAGAAGCAAATGCTTTGTGTTTAAGGTTTATTTTTCTCATGTTTAAAATATGAAATTACACAGTAAAAGGAAGTGGTAAGACCTCTATCACTCAAAGCCATGGGAATGTATCCGCTTGTTCACACATGCTCCATAGTTACTGACAGTGTGATTCTCATTTTACTGACTAATCCAACACTTGGATGTGTTTAGAAGACAGCTTAGTCCTAGCCCAAAGTTTTGATTGCCAAGTAATTATAAAGAAGAATGTGCCACATCATACTTATCTTTAATTCATGTGCCAATGACAAATAAAATATTAAATATGCACTTAATTACAGATAGGTCAAGTTGTGTGTGAGACACAGAGCTCCTTTAGATAACGTAAGTACTCCTCAAAGATGTGTATGGAATTTGGTGGGTCTGTATTATGCTTTTAGGTTCACTGGGATGCACTGATGCACAACCTAACTTTAGTCAGTGGAATTTAATATTGTCATTTTATGGCTACCAGATCCTACCAGCTCTTCCTTGGCTGGCTTCTTGCTCCCATCCTCCTTGTTTGTTCTGTGTTGCACAGTCTGATGCCAGCTGCTGATGAGCTGGGGAGCAAATGAGATTTGGGGAGCTCTGACGCTGTGCATCTCCCACTGTTTTACAAAGCAGGAGATGCTAAACTGTCCTCTGAAATGCCTCCAGCACTGGGGTGAATTTCACACTGTCTGCATTTCTTAAATTTGGTGTTCAGAAGAGCTGAGAACTTTCTACCTTAAACTGGCTGGGAGTTAGACATCTTTTTTGATGGAAAAAGTAGGGTTTTAAAGTAGCTTGCATGATTAATCAGAATGAAATATAAGGGAAAAATAAGTCCCTTAGTTTTACATGTATACTTGTGTATGAGTGGGTGGTTGGGATTTTCTTGGAGAATCCAGTGTTTAGTAGAGCAAACAAAACAGCATGTTTTTGGCAACTTAGCTGGCTTTCTGGAAGCCCCTGTCCCATTTTGAATTTTGCAAATCTGGACAAGGAAGAGAAGCAAGGAAGCAGAAAGTTAAGGGGCACTGGAAAGTCAGGGAACTTGTTTCTGGCACACTGCTCTTCCCCTTTCTTCTTCCTGTTTCTCTTCTCTGAAAACTTCTGTCCTTTTTAACAAGGAGGGAGATTAACAGAAGCATTGTATCCAGGGAAATAACTTGGGTTTTTTTTCTGTTAAATTTAAATGTTTCCTATAGAATTTTTCAATTGTGCAAGCACAGCACTTCTGATTAGAAAATTATCATGGGAGACAATTTCTCAGCTCTGTTTTGATTATCCACTAGTGAATTCAATGTAGCTCACACTGACATATGTAGCTATTATGGTCACTTTTAATAAGATGAAGTTTTTTTCTCTGAGTGTTTTAGCTAAAATGTAAGGGCTTTGAGCAGTAGAAGAGTATGTTCAGGTGGTTGGAGTTACTGCACTAAAAATGCCCTCATTTCCACTGGAAATCCTGATTTTCCATGACTAGTTCTCCAAAATACATGCCCCAGGTTCTCAAAAGCATTCCCATTTCTCATGTTTTGTAAGCATCATCACTGTATGGTCAGTCTGTTCTAGCCCAGGTCTCATCTTTAATGATGTGCTGCATCAATAGTACAGTATGATCTGAGAGAATTAAATGCTTTAAAATAAAGGACTACGGATTTGAGGCACCTCTCAGAAAAAAAAAGTTTCTGAACATTAAAATATACTGTAGGATAAAAATATGAACTCTAGGAAGTATTGGTACTGATTCACAGGTTAAAGTACACAGAGGGATTTTGTTGCTCCTGTGTTAGACATGGGAAAAAAATCAGACCTGTGAGAAACTTTGAGGAATTAATTTCAAAAGTCATATGCTGCTGTTTGATATTATATTGTCAGGTAGATTTATCTCATCTAAGAGATTATTAGATATTAAAACAGTAGATTATATTTCATTACCTTAGAATATTAATCATAGCATCGGTGTTTCTTGCTATTAAGTCTTGTTACTGCAATATTAATAGGAGCAGAGAGTATAAACTGTGAAAATCAGTTTTAGAAAATTATAAAAGACTTAACTAACAGAATGAGACTTTCTAAAGAAAATATTTCATATTTATTGGTTAATAATGTATTGGTATCTTCACGTACTTTTTTGTTGAAGCTTAATATAGTGGTTGGATATGTTATTTGAGTTTAACTGCAAGAATCTTTAACTGTGACTTCTTTGATTAAAGCTGTTTAAAGTTAGTTTGTTTTTAAGCAGTAATTTTGCTTCTTGGTACGTTGTGCTTGCCAAAATCCACTTGCCCAAGTGATTTGGTTTAGAAGGCTGTTTCCCTCAAGAATGGCTGGATGAAGGGAGTGTTATCAGTGCAGCAATATATTGTGGCTCAGAAGCGTGAGTTGGGGAAATGAAGGCTGATGTGTCTCAGACCTAAAGGGTTTCAAAGGCTGCAAGCTTAACAGAAACTCTTTTAATTTCATGCCACCCATCTTGTGTTCATGGTGACCCATGAAAATTGACACAAGACAGTGGTATGCCAGTGTTTCTTAAAGGAAAATCAGCTTACTACTAGAGCTTTGAGAACTTCAAAAAAAGCCATTGGTGCAAGCTTTGTTTGTTCATTTCAGCCAGCAGAGTTTCCCAGGTTTGTGATCTAGTTTCAAGCTTTATAGTTCCTCCCTTAGGTTTACCTACTCAAAGTAAAACAAGCAGTATGTGATGGAAAGCAGACAGTATTGGGAAGCTGGGATGTTTTTTGGTAGCTCACTAAAGTTTAAGTACACAGGTGAGAGCGTGCAAACCAGCCCAGGACTGGAGCTGTTTGAAACCCAACAGCCACACCCCTCTTCTACTCCATGACAACTCTGGGTCATTCTCTTTTGCTGTGACCTCCCCATATGAGATTTTCTTTATTTCACTTCAGTCTTTTTTTTTTTTTTTTAAAAAAAAACACCAACAAAAAAAACCAACACAAATTCTCTAGCCTTCAAGCTAATGAGAATTAGGGATAAGTAGAAGAAAATAGTAACTGTTTTCCATGACATCCATACATCACCCCTTCCTTCTTCAAACTGTCACCTTGTCTATTCAGGTTGTTTCTTGTATACGTTGCTACAGACACTAGGGCATAATATCAAACTATATGTGCTGTTGAGACTCAAGGCTGACTTTGGCTCGGGCTCATCCTGAATGAAAAACAAGGTGGGCTGTGCTTTCGTCAGCACATTGCTGGGCAAGTCCATGCTAAAGGTTTGCTAGGCTGCTGTTACCAGCCAAGTACAGAAATCTCTAGTTGAAACAAGTTTATGGGCCTCTATCTTGGAGGCAGTGGGCACTCTGAACTGAGGGTTGAATTTTGCTATGTGTGGAACTCCTTTTCTAGCAGCTTTACAACATTGTGAGGTGACAAGCAGTCCTCATAGTGCTGAATGCCCACGCTTTCTCCGTCCTATCCACAGTAATAGTGCTCAGGAGCACTCTGCATTGCAAAGGATCAAGTCTGTTATCTCTTCTGGTGTTTTCAGAAAGAAAAAATCACCATTGAGAGTCCCCAAAAGCCTCTAGTTTTTAATGATCCATCTGTACCTTTCCATTGTGTTTTGCTGGAAAAGGCATTTAATTTATTTTAAAAGATCTGGGGTGTTCAGGGAGCCCAGTTTGCACATTTCCTGTGACATATCCAGCATTCCCAGCAAGGGCACCTTCTTAGCATGGCAGACTAGAGAACAATGAAGCTTTTTTCTTTGCCCCTCTTTCTCCCAAGGAGTACAAGTCTTCAGGAGAAGAGAACATCTCTCATTATATAAAAAATGTGTGTGCCTGGTTATGTGTATCATACAGGTGGAAAATAAGAACTTTAATAAAAATAAGCCATTCCAGACCAAAGTGCTGTAAGTCTGACAAAATTGATGGTCCTTGTAGCTGAAAATGCACAAAGAAAACAAGTTTTTTAAGGGAAAAATGACAGTATTCAATTTAATCTGAAGAGAAATTGCAGCATTAACTCTTTTGGGGCAGGAAATGGCTTGTCATGAGTTGTATGAACTATGCTTTTAGCAGTGGAGCCCTACTCCCTGGCACAAGCTTGTTAGTGCTGCTGCAACAGAAGTAATAGTAAAATCCTCTTTGTCTCAAGTTGGTATCTGTGAATTCTCACAGGGAGAAACAAAACAACACCAAAACCCCAGCAGTCCAACATGTCAAACTCTCATTATTTTTGCATGTGAAAATCCCCTGAGAGAAAAATTGTGTATCGCTACTGTAGATAAGAGTACATGTACTCAAGAACAAAGAGGGCTTAAGAAGAAGACATGGTGAATATATACTAACTCTGAATAAATACGGTAAGTCCTCTCTTGTTTCTTTGCAAGTGCTTTTCAAGAAGTGAATAATAGTAAAGCTCTCCAAGTCACTTAGGGTCTGAGCCTGCAAATATCTACTCATATGAGTACTTCTTACTCATGTAAGTAGCCCCATTGAAGTCTGTAAACCTGGTCATGTGAGTAAGGCTAAACAAGTTCAGGGTCTAAAACACTATGGGGGAGACAAAAGCATATACAAGTACAGCCCTAAGACTCTTCAGACATGGAGCAGCAAAAGATTTATCTGGGGCTTCCAATGTAAAGCCTTGTAAATTAGTAGGAAGATCTAAAAAATCAGGCCGCCGTTGCATTGGGAAGCAATGGAGCTCTCTTAATATGGGGATATAGGGGTAATGTGATGGAAAGACTTAGATGCAGCATGTAGTCTAGCAGTTGTATTCTGTACTCCTTACAATCAGAGCAGTAGCTGGAAGTCTAGCAAGCAAATAATTATAGTAATCAAGTCATGATGAAACAAAGAAGAGGCTATTATTCCAGCAACCGGCCAAGGGAACATAAGTTTGGCTGGCTGGATTCCTGAAGGAAAACAGGATTTACTACAAAATGTGGGATATAAATTTTAATGCATTTAAGTTGTTCTACACTTGTTAGCTTTTACTTTTTAAATAACATTTGACCAAAAATAAACTAATAGGTAACTATCAATTTAACGGATTAAATTTTGGATAGCAATCAATCAAAATCTGCTAAAAGTCGGGGCTTGCTTGTCTTTTATATTTGCCAATATAAAAATGATCTATGATGAAAACCTTTTGCTCTCTGTTCAGTCTAATGAAGCAAGTCATACAAATCTTCCCATTCTAAAACTAGACCTGTAGAAACAGCAAAAATATTTCATGGGCTTTTTGGGAGGCACAACTCTGGCTCTGTCTTTGTGGTCTGAGCTGAGAGCAAGGTGAAGCATGGCCATTTGCATATTGTAGCCGTGTGGACTGTGATCTGGCTCTGTGTCTCTTGCAGTCCCTTTCAGTGAGTGAGGCTTTACCCTTCAGTCAAAATGCTTGGCCAGTTTTGTCTGATTTATGCTGAAAATGTGATGCATCCTTGAGATAATTTGGGACAATTAATACAGGAATCTGCATGATTGGCCACCTTGGCTGCTTGGCACCTAGGTTAGATTTGGACATGTGGATATAGGAAAGGCATGGTGGGTAGTCCAAGGTTCCGTTTTCTTCCAGCTGGTAAACCTGTGTCCTAATCTTTGTTTTGCAAGAGGGTGATACTTAAGAGAAATTATGTCCTAATGTCATGAAAATCAATGGGAAATAAATGGAAGATCCTACTTTGGGGGATCTTTGAATTATATTCTCAGGGTAAAACATGAAATTTCTCTGAAGAAGCCTATGAGACCTCCTGGTGGAGATCCATGGTCTTACCTTGTGTTTTACTTAGGGTATAATCTATCTTTCAGGTGGACTTGCTTCCTGCTTAATGGGCTGCTCTTAACACTTGAACATGGGTGGCTATGTTGGGAAGTATTACCGGTCTGTTGCCATCAGTACTATGTTCTTTTGTAATTTGTATCATTTTTAGAAATTTTTAGTCAAGGCTGAGGAAATCTTGCCCTTTTGATGAAAGTGCCAAACTATTGTCTTGTTGCTTCCATCACTCTTGTGTTGACTGTGCTCCAGGTTGCTTTTTCCTGGTCAGTCAAGTTGTCTTGGATTTTTTCTTCCCAAAGGCAGATTTTTACTCAGTAATCTGCATGTTTTTGTGAATTGTGATTGGCCTTGAAATTTCTTGTTTCATTGGGATCAAATCCTGTACCTCAAACAGTGAGGAAGCTAGTTAAGCAGAGACACTTCTAAAATTGGGGCTGATAAAAATGTCCGTATCCATGCTGCTCTCAGGAACCCAAAGATTTTTAATGCTCTAGATTGGACCATTTGGACTTTGATGTTGCCATTTGAAAGTCAGTAGTATTCATATGAAGTTAATTGAGTTTCTACCAGTGCAAAATCTGTCCTCTACTCTTCTAAGTTTTCAGAGAGATTTAATCTTCGTACCTTTTTTTTTTTCCCGAAGGAAAAAAAGGACACATTTAAGGGGGAAAATAGAGATAAGAAAGCCCATGAAGAAATACTGTTTCTGAGTAATGTACTTTTTTCAATGACAGCTTAGTATTTTTGTTAAACGGCACCACTTTCAGCTTTCAAAAAGGTTTAGCCAACAGTGCTCACACTGCTTTCGACAAGGTAAACCTTGCCCACCCATTATAACCTTTAGGTCATTCCAATCATGTTATTTCTCCCATAATGCCAGAAGTAATGGAGTAGGCAGGAAGTGAAAGTAGAAGTTATACAGCGCTGCTCTCCTGCCTTTTGTTTGCTTGTCTATAACTACCTTAAACTACTTCCTTCTCATCATTATAACAATGGGATGAAATGGTTCTTTATAAATGGCCATGAAGTAAAGGCAGGCTGCAAAGGCTTCTGTAACCTATTATTACGACCTTTCTCTCATCAGTAATTGTTTAGCAATTTGTACCTGAAAAATCCAAGCTGTCTGTAACGTGCTACACAAGGTGTGGTGAAAGGACTTTGGAGATAGCTAGAATAGTTATTAAATACCAGTGTGGTATAAGGTAGCAAGTCTAAGCAGCATGAAAAGGCATTAGAAGACTGAATAATGAACTCATCTTCAAATGTGTTAGGCCTTGGCTTGTTTTGGCGAAATAAATGCATGTGATTGAACATACAGAATGCTGGTGCTGTGCCTAGATTCACTGCATTAAGAAAAAAATAAAATAACAGAACTCATGTAAATCTGCCATAGGTATCTGAAGGTGGAAACCAGACTCCATAAAAATCTTGCTATCTTACAGGAGTTGCAGGAGGATAGAGGCCTGAAATATCCTCATAAGCTACAGGACCTGTTGTAAGCACCATTTCAGTGTCAGGGCCCACCTATTTGTTTAGGTTAAAGCTGTAAGCAGCCTGACCTTTTCCAAGCGCCTTCAATTGATCCTGGGGGACAGTAGCTTTATAGGTATTTTTTTCACTAAAATTCAACATGGCAACTAATAGAGCTGTCCTTGTGCCTAATGATGACTCAGACAGACACAGTGGGTTTGAATAAGTGTAATGCTAGATGAGTATCAGTCAGTGCGTGTCAGCTGTGAGCTCTGTGCTCTTTCCAGTAGCACAGTGGCTGCACTAAGGTCTTTTGCTTATGTGTTGGAATTGAAAAATAAAACTTTTGAAGTGTCCAGCGTTTGCCTTGAGCTGCATCATTTGAGGTATTTTGTCCAACTACTCCTTGTCCTAAGTCTGGCCACCCACTGTTTTGTGTGGCTTGTCTTTTGCTGGCCCTTTTCCCATCCCCGTTAGTGTTTGCCCAGCTAGTGCCGGAGCTTTCATTCTTCCCGTTCTGAATGGCTCCAAATTTGCATCTCATGCAAAACACCCAGCTGCTAGAGTCACACTTGCACTAAATGGCTGATGCACTATTTACACACACTTCTTGGTAGCAACTTGCTCCTTAGCTACATGGAGAAAATAATATTACCTGACTTTATTTTTCACACTCTTGTGGTTTGTTTTGGTGGGTTTTTTTATTAATCTTCCTCTTACATTATTTTGACATATTTTTCTAATTTTGTGGCTTTGGCAGCAGCTGATATTGGCCTATCTCTTTAGATAGGATTTTCATTATGATTTTGAACACAGTCAGTCTGGACAGTTAACAAGGGACGTCAGTGCAAAGAAACAGCCATGAAGATGGGAAGAGCAAGTGGCTGCAAAGCAGACAGTCTTGCAGTGAACTGACTTGTGTGCCCTCTCCTGGCTGGAAGCAGCGAGCTCAGGCCGACATGCCATGCTCCTTTTGCCTCTGGCTGCTCTAGCAGGTCAAGTAGCAAGAGATAATATAGGGATTTATGCAGCAAATGAGACTAGGCTCTTCCTTGTTATCTTCAACTATTGTCACTGCATTTTCCTCAGTAACACTCCAGATTTCCTGCCCTCTGGGCACACATTTTCCAACCTGCTTTCTTCAGCTCTAAGTTTGGCAGGGTGCTGCTAGAGCAACTAATGGGGTGGACTGGTCCTCCTCAGCACTAGGTTGTTGGTTAACGAGATCGTGCCTCTATGTGGGTGCTGACATCCTCCCTTCAGAGCACAGTTACGACATTGCAATTAACTCTGGAGATCTGGGAAAGGAGGTTCTGGGATCCATTTTGCCACTACCAAACTGGGATAGTTGCAGTTTGTGAAGTTGTGGAGTTGCTACCTGCCTCACAAACTTTGTTCCCATGGGCTTTGCAGAAGTCTGAGACATCTGAGTCTTTATGTGACTTTTCCCAGCTTGCTTCCTCTTCTTCCTTCTCTGGAATGAAAAATCTTTTGGGCCTTGTTGTTCAAATCCTTGATACAGTGTGGTCACATGGATTGGCTGTCACTCTGTTTTATTAATTCACCAGTCACCAGTATTATGGTGACTGCCAAGTCTCAGGGTTCTGGGAATATTAGAAACACATAACAAGAAGCTTGGTCCTTGCCTCAAAGCTCACTGCTGTCACACCTGGCTGGGCAGGTTTAACGCTTGCCATGCAGATAGATTGTCTTTGTTAACATGTGACTGCAGAGCATCAAGAAATTGGGCCCTGTGTTTTGCTGTATCCTAATGAAGGAGGAGTGGCATAATGATTGCAGTTGTTTGTCATAATCAGATGTCAAGAACAGAATTAAAATCTAGTAGTGTTCCAGCTTGGTCATTCTACCATGAAGACCTGATGTGAACTGTGCACAGGAGTTTACTCTGCTGTCTGCCTTGAGATGAGATGCCAGACCTGCTATTGTAAGTCCTTGTGTAAGGACTTGGTGGCCTTGTTGCTCCAGAGATGACTGCATTTTAGTATCATGACTGCTGTGATGTTTGTATAGCATTTCTTTAATACTTTGGAGAAAAAAAAGCTGTATTTTTGTAAATTAGCATATTATATACTAGTATGTTACTTAACCTAGTCTGCCCAATGTTGCCTTACATTTGGCAAAGGAGGAGCTAGACAAATGTGTCAGCTGAGCAGATAGGTGTGTGAGTAGAAAAAAGGAAATGCTGGTATTTTTTTTTTTTTTCCCTCTTCCCCAGTACTTTATTAGCCTTTTACACAGATTTCTTTTTGCTTTCAAATCCAAAAGGAGTTTGGATTTGGAGCTCAATGATCTTTAAGATCCCTTCCAATTCAAAACATTCTGTGATTCTGAGTGATGATGGAGGATTTTATTATCTGCTACTAAAGAGAAACTGAGAATCTAATCCTGCAAATATTTATTCCTGGTCTTAACTTTAACATTAAGAATGCTCATTCATCTTGGCAAGGTCAGAGGACAACTTGTTGTTTAGATGAGTCCACAAAACCACTTTTAGTAAGATGGCACTCTCCTGCACAGATGCAGTGAGGACTGTCCATTTAACATGGCTGCTCTTTGATCTCTTCTAGTTTGTTTCCAATTCACAAGAAAGCTGTGGAAAAGGTCCCTCCATTAAGATTTAAATTTGTGTAGGAACTTTGGTTAATTTCTTGAAATTCACCAGAAAGCTTAGTTTTTAAGTTAGGCATGATGAGTATCAAATTAAGCTGTCAGCATGTGAAGTGATACAGAGGAAGATGTGTACAAGTACAAGCACTCTCATGAGAACACACACATCTCTTTCCTCTGTGCTGACTGGTAAGTCTTAACAGCAGAACTACAGGCTGGGAATTACATTTTAGTAATTCTTTTCTAGTTATGTCAGATTTCTAGCATGCTATTAGAGACATATGTGTCATCCTCACCATCACCCAACATATCATTGCTATTTCAAACTGTTACCAGAGCTGTTGACACAGAATATTGTGTCTGTCGACAGCTCCAATTAGTTGGCGTGTCTGACTACTGACAGCACAGTCTACTTTTGTTTATGAAGACGGTGTGAGCTGTATCTCACTCTCACAACCTCCAGTGGCAGACAGATGGATAGAACTATATAATCATCAACGGAAGCGGGTGATATTCTGTCTTCACAAATCATCATGTGGAGCAGAACCAACGGCCTTTTGTCTGCTTTCAGAAATGACTGCAAGATTCCTCCCATCTGTCAAGTTATGAGGATGAATATGTATAAAATACATCAGATATATATGCAGGGTTTTGTATTGTGGGGTGGTTTTTTTTGTTGTTGTTTGATTGGGGGTGAGGGGAAAGGGGAGAAAACTGCTTCTTAATTTTCACCAGATGTTAGTTATGAGACATGGAACAGTAGAGGGAGAAACAATCATTTTCTCTCCAATTGAACTTTCATGAGGCTTTTTTTGTTGTTGTTATTTTTCTTTTTTTTTTTTTAAGGAATGGACCAATCCTTCATCATTTGCAAATGTGGAACCCCTTTGATTTCCTAAGGTTGTACAATTGCAACCAAGCACAGAATTTGTCTGCTGTACTCTTTGCATGTATTTAATCCTCTCTATTGTGTGATTATAAAATCTTAGCAGCTGCCCAACCAGCGATGTCCTGCTTTTCATTTAATGGCAGTTACCGATCAAACTATTTTCAAATACACAGTTCCAAGTTGCTGAGTGGTTCCCTCAAGCACAGTGTTACACTGAGTTGAGGGAGTGTTTGTTCTGAGAACAGACCCACCCCCCCAAGTAGGTAAGTAGTATAGATTTGGCTCATTCATTCAAGCAATAAACTGTTTAGCATTCCTTAAAATATCTGAATTTTAAGTGTATTTGTTTTCTTAAGAACAGTAAGATTAATAGATGTACATGGATTTTTTTGAGAAATAAGCCTTTCCTTTTTCTTAACGTATTCAAATACCAAGGTTTTCAATAGGACTTTTGTTATAGTCAGCAAATTCTTTTCAAGCAAACAAATGTCCACTTGAAAGTGAAGGGGAAATCAGAATACAAACTGTATTTCTGCTGTTTCTCTGCATAGTTTTCCTGCTCACTGTACTGTATATTTTTCAGCTTTCCTCTGCTGTAATGTGCTATAACATTTAAGTTTTGATCCTGACTACTAAAAGTTAATAAGTGTTTAATAATGACTGAAGTGGAAATGGGATTTCAGTTTTATCTAGGAATTAAGGAATACAGATTCACTTATTATTTGCTGTGTTTCATACAGCAAATGAATAAGTGCCATCCTTGTGAGAAATGAACTCTGATCTTGAAAAAATTTCCTAACTTTCCCTGAAAAGTCAGCCAGATTTAGTGCATAAGATGTTTGTGGGTTTTTTTAACTCCTTTTTATTTTCTGTAAAACTAGTAACACAGTGAGTGAAATTCAGTGGGAAGGATGCAACTGTGTATTAGATTTTGTAGATCTTCAGAGTAATCTCTGCTGGACTTTGAAGAAAAAACTACAAATTTCATCCTGACTGACTTTACATTCTTATTAATTACACGGGACTTTTCTCCTGCTCTTGATATTGGCCAGTTCCCAATATGTTCAATGCAATAATTACAACAGGTAAATAAGTAATAGGAAAGCACTGTATTTTATTCAGAATTTAGCAATTGCCCAATTGTGCATTTTTGGTTTTTGTACATCCTCAAACAATTGGACTATATCTGGTAAAATACATCCGACTTGGAATTTTTTAGCAATTGAGTTTAAATTTCACATGAATTTGTAGTTGCACACTAGTATTTTTCAGTTGTACATGAACAATGACATCATGAGATCCTGCTGCAAGCTCTGAAACTTGGGTGAATTTTTGAAAATTTCTGGGCACAGAATAAATGTATTAAATGTATTAAAGGACGTTTGCTGAACATGCATGAAGTTCAAGGAAACTCATTGTAAACTGGTAAATCGAAGAACAAAGCAACAGCTATGTTAGGTAAATAAATAATTAATTTCTTATTCACTCGACTGTACTAATTATTGTGACCCAGTTCTTAGTCAGACATCCAAATGAAATATTTTATGGAAGTCAAGTGTTTGTTCAAATGAAGGCTCCAATATTTAGATCATAGAAAGTATTTGGGTTAGAGTAAGAGAAATGGAGGCCTTTGATTGACCTTTTGAAGAGTCACTGAGCATGTGTGATTATGAGAGCAACTATTATGTACTCCAGGTTGTGAAGTGTGACAATAAGCAGAGGACTTGCACTGGCTTTTGTCATGGGCCACTGGGCCTTTTTTGGTTTCAAGACCATAGGAGGGACAGAATTATTAGGAGCAATGATGGGCTGGAGCAGCATCAAGTGAGTAGCCACTGGCTCTGACTTCATGGACACTGAGAGCTGCTGCAGATCACAAATCCTGTAATGGGAAAGTTCTTCACTAGTGCCAGCACTTGCAAGCTCTCTCCTCCTTCCCTGGCTTGCACAGCAGCAATAAGTCCCATTTGACTTCAGAGAGAGCCCCTTCTTGAGATTCAGACGCTGGAGAGATTAATGGGTGACTTTAGACAGCTGACTTACCTCTCAAATGTGATGTTTGCAAGAACATCTCTAGAAGAGCTATTCAGTCTTCTGGGACATGCTTCTCATCTCTGAACACAGCTTCTTTTCCTATAATTTTTCTATCTTCTTGTGCCCTGTGCTGTATTATGCAGGCTGAGGGATTGTTGGCACTGATGCTAGTTTTAATTTGTTTCAGTAGGTTATTTTTAATTTCTTCTAAGCTCATTTTTTAAAAATAGTGTCATGTTAGGCTTGGAGAAATCAGTAATGCCTCCATTTACTGAAATAGGAATAGTGTCACTTAAGTAGTGATTAGTATCTGTGCCCTTGAACTGAGCTGGGGTCTGACTGGTGGCGGAGGACTCCATCACCACCAGGGCAGTCACTGCACAGAGAAGACATAAAGTAAGATATAGTCTCTGTTTCTAAAGAGAACAGGCAAACCAGACAAAAGAATGGCTTTTGTCCCTGCTTTACATGCAGAAATTGAGGCACACAGAGATTGGGTTACTTATGCAAGTCTATGGCATGAAATAAATTCGTATCTCTTGTGTTCCTGTATGTGCCCTAACCACAAACCATCCTTCAGGCAAATTTACCTGTCACTCTGGTAGTTAAATGAGATTTGCTCCTGTGGTAACTTCTGCAAGTTTAAACTTGTCCTGAGCACATTTCAGAAAGGGCAAGTCATTGCAGATCCATACTTGAAGTAGAGGGTACACAGGACCACCAGCTCCTGGAGTATTTTTCATTAAAAAAGCAGTATTTCCCTTATTTAGACCAACACGATGGCACTGGAAACATTTATAATAGAAACAAATTCTCTATCCCATGAATGGTTCATGTTAAGAAAACGGTTTCAATAGTTTTAATTAAAAATAGAATTCTAGTTTAACATTTTAGAATGTGGAACCAAATCCTGGCATCTGCAGTTGGCGTGAAAACAGTGAAGCTTCACCAAGAAAGAGTCATTGCTCACCTGTAATGGAAAACACCTCTTGTAGTTATGTAACTGAAAAAGAATATCTAATTTGTAGGAGGAAACAGATATGATTTTAAAATGCTTCATCCAAGATTCTACAGGTTCAAAGGACTAAGCTGTTGCAAGTGCGTTAAAAGTTAGTTCTGTGCTGAGACCACTGGACTGTGCCACCGTTTATCAGTAGAGCTCTATCGGCAAGTGTGTTTTTTTGTCTTGTTTTGCCCGGCTTGCTGTGTTGCCAGGTGCTAATCCTGCGACCTGCCCTAATTCTCAGAGTTCTATTCCTATTTTTCATTGCAGGATAACAAGTATCTTGACTGTAATCTATTAATTGAATTGAATAAACTTGTTTCCCTAGCAGTGAGAGCATATTGTTTGCACACAGTGTCATCCTGGGCCCTCCAGCTATCGAAAGATTGCCAGATATGTTTATTAAACCCCCTGAGCTTGGAAAGAACACAGAAAACTGTCATCTAGAGCAATACGAAAGTGCCTATCTCAGCTGGGGATCTGGCTGTTATGAATAAAGGAAGAGTTTGTGGTAGAGTTTTGAGATGTAAAGAGAAAAGGCTTCCCTATGGTGCAAATGTGTTGGAACCCTCAGGCGAGAAAAAAAAAATATTGAATTGTTGCTGGCAGTACAATGTAATTATTGAGTTAGCTACAGCTAAGTCTGTGAGCTTCTGAGGTAAAGGCCTAGTGGCTATGGTTTTATTATTATTTTTTTTTCTTTAACTTTTCAGGATAATGAAAATTTTGAGTAGTAACATTTTTTACGCCTTCTTACTAGCAGCTGAAGAACAAATATCTGCCAGATTTCCCATGATTTTGTGGACTGATAGGTTTCAAAATTCCCATTTGGCATCTGCTTCCCTTCCCTGTTCTGTTGTTAGTTAAATGCTAATTAGCCAATAAAGAGTAGATGGCAGGAATAGTAAAACCTCATTCCAGTCCAAAACTATTTTTTACTGAAGCTTGGAACCTCAGATGTAGAGATTCTGGTTTGTTGTCCTGCATCCTGGTTTTACTGAGCTTTTACTTATTGGTGTCAAGATTTCACCTACAATAGAATCAGAGCTGAGGAATCTAGATTAGAATTGTCTCTGTGAGGGATGTTTGTTTATATTGTCCTGAAATCTGACATACCTGAAGGTGTATTAGTTTAGGTCTAGGTGATCAATTGTTAAACTTCTTTTTCATCATCACTCTTAGAGGCTGATAACTTCCTGCAAACTAGCAATTCAAACTCAAATCATATTATTAAAAATGGAGATAATTTATTTCTGTTGGTCTGATGACTCTGCTTGAAGTTGTGACATTTATTTGGGAGCTTCTGGTCTAGATGCTGCACGGTATCAGAGAATTCTTTTATCCTTCTTTTCCCCAGTCGTCTCCATTAATCGTTAGAAAGTTCTTGCTGGCCATCTTGGAAAAGAGACTTCTGCTTCATATGAACTAAACTTATGTCTTTTTATGTTTGTTTGTGCTATTTTATTAAATATTTTTCAATTGTTTCTTTTAAAATGGAACAAAACTCTTGGAGGTGTTGAATTTGTCAGCTTGTGTTGCACAGAGAATATACTAGAGTATACACCCTTAATATTTAATGGTGAGAAGACAGTGGAAAATTTGTTGTGTAGTAAATAGCAAGTGGTGAGGTAGAGCTCAAAACAGGGTTCCAGTAATTTGCCCAAGACAATGGGGATCTTTCCACTGACTATGAGCTGTGGCCTGGGTCCCATGTGTCTATATCCAAAATATATTATTGTAATTGATTATTTATGTTGTAATCATGCCTGAAGGCTCTAGTCTGAGTGTCTGGATCCTGTTGTGCTGGATCATTATTGAAGCATGCAGCTAGTGCTGCTAAAGCTCTTCCAATCTAAAGAGAATCGCTGTTTCATGAAACAGTCCTTTTCTAGAAACAGCAATCTGATTCACATGATGACAAAAGAGGGGCCTGCTTGTGGTTTTGGCTGTTGTCATTCTCTGTTACAATTCCTGTTGCCATGACCTGTAAGCCAAAACTGGGTGCAGTTGGGTTTTTTTTTATTCCCCCTCTACACAAACGTACTCTTATTCTCTCTTGCAGTGTAGTCAGGTTTTCCTTGCTTTATAATGGGAATGCAATTCACATGAAATTGCAGTTGTATTGATCTGTGAGATTTCTGTAAAATTTTGTTTTACTTGAGCGTTTTCCAAGGATGTGTATTAAAATGTTCCTGTAGTCTGTTCTCTTCCTTGTGTCTTTTAGCAGATGTTTTTCTTCAGATCACAATAGATAACTTGAAGAGCCACGAGCTTTTAAGATTCAGGTTTCCACTGCTAACCTTGTAGATGGAAGGAGAGAAGAGATGCTGAAGTGTTTTATTTGTCTATGGATTGAGGACTGTGGCTTTAGTCACCTTTGATCATGCAGAACTCAAAGGGAGTGACTAGCAAGGCAAGAAGTTCAGTTATATGGTCCTTGCATGCATTCAGGTTTTGCATACTGAAGGGAGAATATGTTGATTACTCACTATTAATTGATGCCAAATCCTTATGTAGGAGAAACAATACTGAAAACTTTTGTATGCAGAGTGTTCCTCATCTTTTCTCTATTTGTAGTGTCTCCTGAAAATGAGTTCTGGGGCAGTCATACTGCTGGCTACTAGAAGATACAAATGAGAATAAATCTCCATTCCAGCAGGGAACTTAGGCCAATTAACTGTTTGACAGTATTGTTTGCTATTGAGGAGCTGTGGAGAGGTGTTATCACTCTGAAGTGATGAAGTTCACCTACTTGCAACCTAGCGTGTGCCTCTCGTTCCCTGTTGCCAAAGTTACCTTTTTTTCATGATGTCTCATGAGATTCTTTGCTGATATTCAAGCTTCATGGAAAAAAACTGATTTTCTTCATTATTGACTCACAAGGGAGGTACTAGTTGTTTGGTTTCAGCAGAACCTCCAGACAGTACCCATTCACCTACCAGTCAGTGTTTAACCTCATCTTGCTCAAAGGCCTTGCAGTGCCTTTTGTAAAATAGTGCTGGGTTTTGTGGGTATTTTGTAAACTGCGTAGACTTTCTCTTGAGCCCACTAGCAGAGGAGAACATGTGTGGCCTTCTGCTTTTCAACTGATACCACTATGTACTATCTCGGAGCTAAAGTTGGTTAGTTCTACTTGTGGTCTGTTAGCTGGCATTTTGCCAGTTTGGAAAATTCCATTGTCTCCTTCATTTCTGCTGTTAGGTACCTGCATTGTCAGATTTAGATGACACATTCTGTAAATATTTGTCTGTACTGTCCACCAATAAAGTGGATATTCAGAGAGGAGATCCAGATTATGTTCTCAGCTGGACTGCTGACATTGAATGCTGAACAAATGCCTACAACTTTGTGCATAATTGTTTGTTTTTTTTTCCGCCCTGTATCTTCTGTGACCTGTGCTTAGACTTACGTAGCACTGTCTCATATTAAAGATCAGCTTTATAGTAAAATATGAATTTTCTCTAAGCACTTGCTCCTTTCAGTTTACTTCATACATGTGATTCAGGCTTTGTCATTTAATAAACATTGTGTTCTAAAATAGCTAGTGGTTAAAATTAAGCAGTAGACTACTGAAGATACTTTAACGATGTTTGCACAGTAGCGTGAGCTCTGGAAACACTCGGAGACAGCTTTCTCTAGGAAGATAGTCTTAGTAGCCCTGGTAGTTCTTGCTGAACATCTGAGTAGGATTTATTTTTTTTATATACCAGGAAATGGGAGAAGTTCTGCAGCACCATCTGTAGCTCAGGGTTTCACCTATAGATTCAGATGTGCAATACAGTGTAAAACTATTTCCAGTTTAAGTAGGTGCCATCCTAACTGTTGTAAATTATCTTTAATCTCTTTATATATGTATCTATCCATATATCAAATGTGTGTGTATAATCTTTACTCAGCTGGACTTGGTGGCAAAACTCCCACGGGTTTTAGTGGAGCAGACCCTTTTCTAGTGTCTCCAAGAGGGGATTTTGAGATGTCACAGTTTGAATTTTGAGGCATACTTGGGCTGCACTGCCCAGTTGCACTCTTGTAGGAAAAAGGTTTTCAATTTCAACTTTTTTTTTGCTTTCAGTTTTAAAATAAACAACACTTTTAAGAAAAAGAGACAATGTTTAGTTTTGAATGTATAAAAATAGAAATTTTTCACACTGAAAAAAGGAAAAGTAGTAATAATGCAGTTGCTGTGAAATGTACTCTAAGATACTCTTGTAAAAAGAAAATTGGATTTGTCAAAATAAGTTACCAACCCTAGATTTAATTTCAGAAAATAATTTTTCTTGTGTCACAAGTTTTTTCAGTTTTAATTGAGATCTTGGAAAAAGAAAAATAACACTGTTTAATGTAAAGATAACTGCATAGTATCTACAAAATATTCAAATATTTTAGGTTACAGAATGCAAAATGATTGCATTCTTTGAAATACTCAGTTTTCCTTCCAAAAATCTGTGCTACTTTAGGTTTTTAATATTTTTGGAAAATTATGACATATTTACCTTGTGGGGGTGGGGACAAGCAACCCCAGGTTTTATTAGCAGCAGACAGGTAAGTATCAAACAAATGAGCTTGGATGACTTTATAGTAAAGTCTTTTTTTCACAGGTCTTTTAACTGGAATGACAGTCTGTGTTCCCTATTAGCCCTTTACACAGTATTCAGTTGTTATGATATTGTATATATGCATTAACAAATAAAGGAATGCACCCACAACAATTATGTTCCTCTTCTGCTTGATTTAGTTGTCAGCATGCATTCATGGCTCTGTAAAGTATCTCCTTCACTGCCTTGTCAGGCAGAGCTTTTTCTCCCCATAATGTCAACTTAGTAGAGCAGGCAGGCCAGGTGAGCTTGGCTCACTTTCAGGTTTTGTCTGTCTCTTTATCTGAAATTTTTAAAGGGGGACGTCAGAAGAGGTAATTGCCATAAATTACACACTGTCTGTTGTAAATTGTGATGAGAACATAATTGAAAATTGAGCTGAGAGGCACTTCCTGGATTCAAGCTGTACGAGAGCCAGAGGACAGCCTCAGCAATTTGTGGTGGGCCTGCAAAGTTGTTTTTTCTACCCCTCTCTCCAAAAGTGTAATTGATTCCGGTGCTGTACGATTACACTCCCGTGTCAAGGGTTGGCCTGAGGTTCCTGAAGAGGGTTATGGAGATGATTCTGTGGGGCTCACACAAATAATTGACTTGTTTCATGTGAGTACTCTGTGAGGGGAATATTAGCTTTTTCTGACAGAAGTGGAGCTTGACTGCTTGTGCAGAGATGTCACTATTCAGAAAGGGACATTGTTCAAGGTTCCCAGGCATTGTGTGTGTTTGTTTGAGCCCTGCTATATCTGTGCCTCTCTCAGGCATTGCTGGGGTAGAGATAAGTATTAGGCTTGGGAGAGGGGGAAGAGTTAATTTTACTCCAACTTCCACCCATTTTTCCCTCCTCTTTGCCACTGCTAAATAAAAATGTAAAATGCTAATAAATCAACTTAATAGGTATTGTTATTCATAGTAGACTCCTACCTAGAAGAGTTAAGTGACTGAAATGGTTGGTACTGAAATCCCTACCAGGACAGGACTAAGAGCTGAAATATTCTTGGGCCACTAAACCCTTCTGATGCTGACCCAGTTCAGCATCCTTTCCATGCAGTCCTGGGTTACACTGGCTAGCAAGAGAAAAGCTTGTGGATCTGAAGGCTGTGTTAAGAGGTGTTCAGTGTAACAATGTTGGCAGAGCTCTGATCCATCCAGAATTCGCTAGGAAACTCAACTGCTTTGTTCCCTGTTTTCTGAACAAATCCTAGCCCAAGTCCAAGTGAGGAATTTGAAGCTTTGGCCCCATTTCATAGCAACACATCAGTCTTACATAAATGTGTACTTTTAAATCTATTTGCGTTCTGTTAGTTCTGTGCATATATGCAATATCACCCCAGAACAACTAAATCTGTGAAAACCAAAACATCCTCCTATGAGGGAACATTAACTGTCATATTGCACAAAAGACCTGTGTTAAAATGGATTTGCTACAGTCTCTCAACAGCTGGAATTACGCAAAGCTGAGAGTACTTCTTTGATACTCATGGCTCGTGTAAAAATCAATGTGTGTATGTGTGGGCACATGCACATGCATATTTGCTTATAGCCAGTGGCTTTCAGCCTCTAGCTCTAAGGAGATTTAAATAAACATTTTCATTGCCATGGGGAAATAGCTTTTAAGCCTCTGTATCCAATTCAGATTTTGAGTACTTCTCACCCCATTGGAACATTTATACTACTACACCAGCCTTTTGTAGGTATAACTCTGATGGTATTTCCCAAGAGAGATGACCTTTTCCAAAAGCCTCAGTAACTCCTGGATACAGAACAAGCAGTAGCAAAGCAGGCATCCATGTCTAGCATCCTTGGCCCCACACCCCTGGGATGATCTTCACCTTATGGAATTCCCCTGGAAGCTGACTTGGGAAAAGACTGAAGAAGGAAGTCAAATCTCAGCCTGAGGACATATGGTTTTGGACATGTACTTTTCTTTTCTTCTTTTCCCTGCAGAACTGGAATTTGAAAGACCTAGTGTCTCACAGTCAACCAGGAACACCAGGGAATTTGGATATTAGGCCTTTATGTAAATAACGTAATGAGCTGATTTGCATGTTTAGGAACAGTTTATTTCAAGCATTCCATTTAATGGCAAAGTTCAGTTTATGATGGAAAAGGGCCAGTCCTACTCAGGCTCCTTCCTCAAACTCAGACAACAGTGTTCTGTTGGGCTAGCCTAGGAGTGAGTGCCATGAATTAGAGACGATTAAAGCACTTTAGGTAGCTGTAGTCCCTGGTGGTTCTCAAGCTCTTTGGCTATTCCAAGGATGCAAGAAGGAGTTGCTCATATGTTACATTACAGTCTTGAAAACATTATTTTCTTGGCTGAAAAGAACTAGGGGTGTATTTGTGGAGGAGTTGGAGAACTGAATACGTAAAGAACAGGAAACAATTTTCATGGCAAATCTATTTGTTTTTTTTTTAAAAACCTGGGATTTGTTTTCAAGTCTGACCTTTACACCCATATCTAAAATTAACAAGAGGTACTTGGCACAGCTGGTGCCACTATTCATTGACTGTTACAAGGAGGGCATGGCCTTGGGCAGCAATGGTATGAGTGGAGTTCCATGCTTGTTAGACCTAGTGATACCAGGATTTGTTCATCCTGTCTATCTGATGGTTGTTTGCAGTTGTTGGATTTTGTCATGAGTGGAAATATAGCCCTTCAGGACAAGTACTGACATGTTAGCACAGGGCTTAGTCCTTGGAAATTTGTCAAGCTGCCAGTGAAGCAAATCTTTGGGTCTCCAAGTGCATCACTGGGTTTCTTGTTCCTTTTCTTCAGGCACTTGGATGAAGGACAAAAATCTTCTAAGAAGCTGGGGGTGACGGCTGGGGATATAGAAGGTGTTTCTTCACAAATGAGAAGAACTTTTGCCAATGTTGGAATGCCAAGTAACTTACACTTTGCAATACAGAGGTTTCAAAACAAGCTAAACACATACAGTGATGAAAAACAAAGAGGGGGGAAGGTGGAAGTAAAAGAGGGCATTGCTGTTGCCCCTGGGTTCAGTTATGAATACAGTGATAAAACTGTTTGGCAGAGACAGAGTCAGGAAATAAATTGGAAACCACAACATGCAAGATGAATCACCAGACTAGCTGAGAGAAGTACATTACAATTAATGGTGTTGGGGAGATACTGTTATAGGATCACTGGTTTTAATGTCTGGGTTCTTGAATACTGGAGAGAGCAGAAAAAGGCTACCAAACTGTCCCAGGTCTCAGGATACAGCCTGTTTAGTTTATTGGGACCAAGATCAAGAAGATTAAGATGCAATTGGGTATGGGGTCACCTTTTTGGAGAGAGAACACTGGATATTAGAGGTAGACTGAAAGAACATCTCTGAACTGGAGTGCAACAGTTTAAGAGACTTGACAATGTGCAGGTCACACAAAAAGTGTCTCAAGATAGAACAGAACAGAAACATTATTAATTAGTAATAGTCCTGCATTAAGTGGTCCTGATTTTTGACAGAGGACAAGAGGTTATATGTCACTTGGATCACTCTGTCACCATGCTCTATCACTGCATTTCTCCCTAAGACTGTTAGAACCATTTCCATGCCCTGAATTAGAGGGGGCAAGAAGGTGCCTATATGCTTGTGCCCTATATGCCACAAGCACAGGCAAATAGTAAAATGGCTCTAATTTATTCAAGGAGTTTTCCTCTTTAATGATGGAAAAAGTAGTAATGGGTTACAGGTGAAAATAAGCACACAATTATCGCAGTCAGACTCATGGTGTTTGTTGATACTTACTACTCCTTAATCAGTTGCAATTAACACTAGATGAGTGTTTACTCTCAATTCTCTTAATACTCATGTAATTGACCACAATAACAAATTTACATCTATGTATGTGCTGAGGTGTTTTTGCTTTCCAGAAGTGCCCTGAGACTTAAAATGTTGGGCAGATATTTTGAATAAGAAAGCATGAAATAAAATTCAATAACTTCAGTATAGGAAGAAAATAGGCATTTAAAAGTAATTGTGTTTGGTGTGTAAACACTTTGAGAGTTAAATATCTAAGGCCTCGGGCAGAAATTAAGCCTGAAATCTGCAAATGACATAGAATAGAATATTTGTTAATAGCAGATACTTCCACTGAATTCCTGCTTTTTCACCGAATGTTGTATGAACTTTGGACAGGTGAACTAGTCTTTGTGTCTGTTTCCTTTCTGTAAAAAAAAAATAATAATGGGGGAATAATGTATTATTTGGTTTCACATGAAAAGAGAAGTATACTGAGTATAGGAAGTTGAGATGCTGTAGTGATGGGACCCCAGTAGTACTGAAGATAGGCTGTATGGGATGAAAAGATGGATTAAAGATACAGACATGGCAGTCAGTATCTGCTATATATGCTATACCAGTTTAAATGTAGTGGTTTATTTGGAATGTTCCTCTTTGAGTTAATTGACTAGAAAAAATAATCTTATGTTTTCTAAGTATGACTGTAAAGGGAGAACCTGGGAAGAAGATTAAAAAGAAGGTAAAAGCTTACGGTTTTCTTCATAACAATGAGAAAGCCTTCAGCATGTTTGCCTTCTTTCCTCTCTGTATGTTAAGGGTCAGTAGTAACTTATTGTTTCTTAGAGGATTCACTAGTACCTGGGAAGTGCTTCTGGGGTTATGAAATCTAGATGCTATGTCATATCTACCATAACAGTATGAGAGTGGTCGGTGCTGGGGACCTGACATCCACACTCATTTTGGTAATCTTAGTTCTAAACTGCCTCTAGCCTGACTCCAGGGACCGAAATGGCCATAAGCAGTGTGATAAATAGGCATAAGACGTTAGAAGTGGATTAGGTGTAATCACAGACCACCTTTTCCAGTTCAGTTTTGTGGGAAAGAGATTCAGTCTGTGTGGGCTAAGATCAGTGTGTTGGGAACTAAATGGGATCATCAGGAGTTTTCCTTCAAATGCACACTCTTGACCTTAAATGCTAATGTAGACACTACCACAGAAGTATTTAAGCTAGAAAGAAATACAGTCACAGTCAAGGTACTCCTGCCAACCTTTTTTTCAATAAAAACACTGAAAACAGTATATTTAGTCATGTTACAGTAGCACCAAGAAGTACCTAAGAAGTATGAGACCACTTTGTGCTGGACACTAAAAGTATCTATGAAGTGCCTGCCCCAAAGACTTACTTACCAGTGTAAGCTGGAGAAGCTGAAGAGGCAGATTTAATGGAACAACATAAGGATTTACAATTCCCAGCCTTGAAGGTGACATTTCCTGAGGCTTTGGTAGTTTTAGTTCAGGTCAGTGCTGGCAAGTTTAAATGAAACATGAACGAAAGCTCAGCAGCAGAGCTCTCTTAGCTTCTTGTCTTGTGGACTAGCTATAATGCTGCAGTGAACAAATTTACGTCTGTTTCTGTCTCTGTCCTCTAGACTTTGTCTTAGTCCCTGGCTTTTTATTTTATACCTATGAATATATGCATTAAAATGGTGTGCATCAATGCTTTTTAATACTTGGCATGACCATTAGGAAGTAATGGATGTATTTTGAGTCTTGTCACTTTGTGTGTGTGTGTGAACACCTACACCACCATCTGCATGCACTACAACAGCTTTTTAAAAAAAAAGGCTTCAGCAAAGCAAACAGCCGCAATTCAAAGGGGAAGCAGCAAACAAACGCTACCCCTAAGAACTGCCGAGTGTGACGCTGTTGGTTTAAGTGCTGCATGGGAGGCCCAGGGGGCAGAAGCCAACTCCTTTTTGTGCCGAGTGTTCGCAGGGGTGACCAGCGACTGCCGAGGTTCAGGTGGAAGCTGCAAATTTTGTTATCTGAAGAGGATGCTTAAGCTTTACTTGATCCTCCTGTGTAAAAATTGTTCTTGATAATTTAAAAAGGGACCGTTCCACAATTCTGCAAATATGGCCCAGTCCTTAAAACATGGGAGAGAACCTGCAAGTTCAGTTCAGCAGAAAATCAGACCTTGTGTCCTCCAGAAACAGCTGGTTTAAAAGGATTAGAGTATCTATGCAGAGAAAGGCAATGGTCACTGTGTACCTGGAGGGGAAAAAAAGGCTCTTTAAATGTTGATGATTAGACTGCAGTTTTTTTAGTATCAGTTGTTTTGTTTTGGTTTTCTCTCTGCACACTGAGGAACTCTAACCCGAATAATCCTGCTGTCATTACTCAATCTGCCATTCTCCTGGTTGGGCTATTGGATGTTTTCACAATTTGTGATCACCAAAAGCATTGCTGTTGGGTGAGGACTGATAGGCATAGTCCTCCAGAACATCTGCAGTGCAGGGCTGTTCTGCCTGTACATAAGGTATCGGATTTTTCCATTTTATTTTAACATTATTTTTAATGTATTTGTAACCAAAAGCACAAGCAGATTCACAACATTCCCTAATTACCCCACTCTTTAAAGTCAACAGTGTAATAAAAACAGCTGAAACTCTTTTATATTCTGTACCAACACATAAACCAAATATAGATCTAGTTTTCAAATTAGTCAACTGTACAGTTTTAATAGACTTTTTGGTACCTCTTCATGAAAGCCACTTGCTCCATGCAGCCTGGAGTGTATTCTGTGGCTCTCTGTAATTTCTCCAAGTATACGTTAGTAGAAAATAATAGCAAAAGGCTGCCAGAAGACCTTTTGTCTGCACATATTGCCTTGTTTCTCATAAGAAGGCTTCCCCCCACACTTATTTTTTGAATGCACCCTTTGTATTTATAAAGGGAATGCATTCTTGGTTTGTTTCATTTAAGAAATTAAATGGTATACATTGTTTCTGGCTACATACATTTGCTAGATTTAAAAAGCACTTCAGGAGCTATTAAAAACTGTCAGGAACACACTGAAGGGGAAAAGAGGGAGTTTGGGCTTCTGGGTAACTTGCATGAATGATTTTTTTTGAACTTATGTCTTCTTTGTTATTCCTTTAATTGTTCAGTCCTGTATGTGCATCTGCCTTTGTTCTTGCAGAACTCTGTTGGAGATCTGGGACTGTAGGAAATCAGTGCAGATTTCTCTCAGCCCATGGTTTAGGGACAGGAGCAGGCTGCTGTGTGTGACTACCCCACAACCAGGAATCACCCTGGTCAGGCCTGCTGGCTGCAGGTCTTATCTTCTTCATGACTGCCAAGTCCAAGTGCTGAAATATTCTCTAGTGGGACTCTGATGCCTTAAAACAGTATATAGATTGTTTAGGGCCTCTCTCCTTCTACACTGATTGTAGTCTGTAGGAACCTCTGGATTTTCAAGCTTCTCCTGGAAAACTGAGTAGCTCGACCTTCTTTCGAAATGAAAACTGAAAATGTTTTCTTCACTAGTTGTGGCTGCAAGAGAATGTCAGCCATCCAGAAACTGCACTAAAACTGAATGTTTTACTGAAACTCAGCAGCTTAGATTAGGGCTTTTTACAAACAAATTTTTATTTGGGGTTGAGTTATTATGGAAAAATATATAATAATAATAATGAGATAAAATGTCCCAACATATAACTGTCTGGGTTTCTTGTCTCCCATGCTACGCAGTTCTCGTTCACCCAATGACAGTGGTGGTCTTCTTTTTTTGATTTTGCAAGCCATGAGCTGTACATTTAAATGTCTTCAGGGGATTAGCCCTGCAGCTTTCACAGTTGCTTGCAGATGGTTACACTCAGAAGTGATGTCTCTGGAATGATGTGCAGAAGGGATGTGGGTTCATCCAGTGGTCTGATCCTGCAGGAGGGGCATGAGGGCTACTGGCAGTGTAACCTCTCAGCTTCACTAATTCTGAATTTAAAACCAGTATTTTGATGTGGGTGCACATTTCTAGCATGGGAAGCAAATTCACATGACAACTTTCAGGCACATTTGAAGAAGCAGATAAGAAGACATCTCCAGTATTTTTCTGTAGAATGACTAGGGATTTAATTTCAAAATGCATTTAAATTATTTATTAAAATTAAATTCCAGAAATTTCAGTGAAACAATGAACAATAATCTCCCTCCTCTCCCCATATTTTTGTTGCTTAGGATACCATTAAAAAAGCAGTAATTAAAGCCAATTGTAAATACTTTTATAATAGAAATATTTTCTTACATGGATGTTTCCTTGCATTTGAACTAGAACTTTCTTTTTTTCTTTCCCCACCCGTCAGCAGAAAGACAACTTTTGTCCTAAGAGACCTCTCTGGCCACCTGCTTCCTGATTTATTCTTGCTTGGATACAACTTTCACTGCAGGAAAAAGGTAGGAAATATTTTTTCTTGAGCAGCAGGTTGCCATTGTGAAGTGTCGCAAGGATAAACCGGAAACTTGATGTGATTTTTGAATTAATAATCCCCATCTATGCTGTTAAAAATAGGGATAATTTTACTTTTTTCTTCCTTTTATATATATATATTATTTTTTTTTTTAATTTAGCCTTTAAATGGGATGGAATTATCCTTCATCTTACCCTTTAAAAGAAAATTATTTCTGCTATGACAAAACTATACTACATTAGATACTTATTTTTATATTCATTATGGGAAAGGTAGTCAAATAAGAATCTTTGGTACTACTCACTTTGTAACAATTTAAAGAGAAGTAGTAATGTTCTCACAATGCTTACTGGCTGTAGCAGCAAGATTAGTATTAAAAGACTTGCACAATGCAGAAAATTATTAAAGTGCATCAGTATCTATTCAAAATCACCTTCATGATTTTCAGTGTATGAGGACAGGAGCATTTACGCTGTGATGTGATTATTCAAACTGCTGTGACCATGATCCTATGAACATGTCACTGACCTTTTAACCTTGATAAAATCAATAATAGTCCTTCTTAGCTTCACATCTTCTGTTGTTGTTCAGTTTATATGTGCTAGAATACAATGTGCAGAGTAAGTCCAGAAAAATTCTATAGGTTTTTCATCAAAATGCATTTTGAGTGTTAACATCATCTGGCTGTGTGCTTGCAATCTATGAGTGAAGTATATTATGCTGAAAAGATGTAGGCCTGTGCTTTGCAGTAAGTTTCTTCTTTAAAATCTAAAAACAACTCCCTCTGATGGAGGTGTTTGAATTTCTTCAAAAGGTTTATAGTTCTCTGCTTCTCTTACATTTCTCCCTCTTCCTTTATCTTACTTTTGTTTTCACAATGTTTTCTCGTGTATATAGAGGCTTTGCAAATAAACCCAAAATCTGTACAGGGAACCAAAATCAGGCTTGACCTGGTAAATACTACTTTTTCTTAAAAGAAAAGCATACTTTTCATCATTTAAATAATAACAGCTTCATCTGTGTAACCTTGCAAGGACTTGCGTGGATGCTTAATTTCATTCCCACATTCAGCCCATGGGAATCCTTCCAACTGTTGAGACATACAGAGTGGGACACTGGCTAGCAGGAGAGAGGTTATGTGATTTAAGATTGGGATATGGATGCTGGGTTTTTGATATCAGAGATGGCTTTGTCTGTCACGTTGTCAGTTGTGTCTGTGTGGCACTTGTGCAGTTGAGCAGTGATGAAAGTCTGTGGAATGAATAGGAAACAGCTGAGATTTAATTTATATATTGGGACTTCTGAACATTTCTCTCTTGCTCAGTTTTGTAATCTGAGTTCACAGCTGAACAGAATGACACGATAGGGGAAATTCAGATATTTTGTTTAAAGGGGGGGAAAAAAAGAAAAAACAGCAATAAAGCACTGAGAGGAGAGAAAATGTCTCTATGAATGCAATAGACATAAAAGAAAGTGAAGGAAAGTTAAAAATTACCATAGGGCATGCAGGACACCTGCTAAAGAACCTTCTGCTGCCTCTCACAGCTGGAAAGAAAAATGAAAGAGATGCAAACAACTGTTCTGGAAGCATGAAATCAGCCTTTTGTCTTTTCACCCCTCCCTTTCTGAGCAGTTACAGTATGCAAAATTTAGGGGAATCTCAAAGTATGCAGAGGAGAAAAATTCAGCAGGCTCTGCATATAAAAAGCTGAGCCATGGAAGTGTGCCTCTTTGAAAACAGGAGCATGTTTGGGAGCTTCCCGGTGCATTGAAGAAAGTGGTAATTAATGCATAGTGAATGACTTCAAATGAAGGTTGAATAGGGGCATAACAATGGGAAGTATTTTTTTTTTCTTTTTTCTTTTTTTTTTAGGTTAAAGTGTTGAAAAAGGAAAGCTGTTAAAAGATGGCTACTGTGAAGCTACAACTTCAATCCTTGTCTTCTCTGACTTTCCTCTATAGGCTGTGGTGGGTTTTGTTTTGTATGGGTTTCCAAATACAATGAAGTTAATTTGCACCAATTTCATTTTGTGTATGCTTTGGGATTTTTTTTAATGTTTTTTTTTTTCTTTTTTTTGGTAGGGCTTGGTTCTTTGATGGTGCTTTTGAGCAAATGGTTTGCCCAAAGTTCAGATGATGTTAGCGCCATCCTCTTTTTCATTTATAACATCAAGGGGATTACAGAGAATAACTTTGTTGCCCAACATCAAGGCTATATCTTCAGGCTACTAGAAAGGTAGTTCGCAGAAAGTGTGTCTTCTAATATTTTAGAACCTCCACAGGCTTCAGATAAAACAAGTATTAAATACAAAAAGCTCACAAGGATCCTGAGGAAGGTTAAACTCACACAACCTCCTTTATGTTGAACACCTGAAATGTATTTTTTAGATTGTTGGAGTGTTATCATAGTGAAGACAGCAGTGAAGTCTTATATAACTGAAGACAGAATAAAAAACAGCACCTTGTTTAAAGGCAGGCAATTTTTAATGGAATGTGAGCTAAATATAATCTACTTTTGCCATCAAAAAGGGAATTTGGAGAGTCAGCAAGTAATTTTGGAGGGGTCTTGAGGGTTGATTCTTTTATTGGATCATAAGCTAGTAGACCTGCAGTTCCGCTGTGTTTGAACCAAGGCTGGAATTTATGAGACTTGAGGACAGGAGAACTGAGATGTTTTGGAGAAATGAAATAGGGAAGCTACTGTGCTCAAAATCATTTCAAATAAGTTAATTTTGTTGGTAGTTCTTAACAGAAGTTCTGGCCTGAAGTGTATTAAACTCAGCACCTCAATCCTTTATCACATAAATCTTAATTATTTCTAAGGAAGGTATGAAATTAAAAACAATCTACACAACTCCTAAAATACGTTTTGTTCTCCATTTTTTCCAGAGGTAGGCAAAGAAAACGTAGTGTTCACTGCATACAGTCTAGCAGAGTGCATGCCCTTCTCCCCAGAACATCCCATTAGTACAGTTGTGAAAGGGAGGGGGGCTCGTGCTGGCTAGACTATGAGAATTTGATTGAAAAGTTACCTGCTTTTGCTGCTTCCATAGAGCTGTTGTCTGTCCTGGCCAAGGCACATGTCTTCTCCTGGTACTTACCTCCAGCAGGGGTGTTGTTGCCTTTCACTCCTTAATGTTTGTAAATGGATTGTGAATTCTGAGTTTCTGAAAGAGTGCCCTAAATTACTGTTTTCAATATTATAAGAATGATGTTTATTTAGATGCATTTTTGTACTGTTTCCCTTGGGTATACATGTAAACCAGAGTTTCTGACACCCAAAAGATATTTATCACTTCTACTACTTTTGCTAAGTTAATACGCTAATGTTGAGTATTAATTATCTATGGGCAATTAGATGTATCTTCAGAACTGCATGGAATTACATATCTACATTTCAACATACCTTTTAATGTGTTGTATGTGTTAGTATGAATGTGAAATATGGACAATTTTCTTGAAAAAGAAAATCTCTAGCTTAAATGCCTCCATTTTTTGGCAACAGGTGTTTGAGATTCATTGGGGATAAAGTTTCTAAGTTAAACTAGAACCTTTTGCTTGATCTGTGGAATACTGTTCAGTTTAGGCTGAGTTCCTGTCTCTGAACATCCCTGCTTACCTTTTCTGGCTTGCACTCTCAGGAAGCCCTTAGCAGCTTGCCACACAACGCAAAAATGCTAATGGTTCAAAAATTCATTATTACTGTCAGTCCTAGAGCAGGGAACAGTGTACAGGAGTCTGTGAGAGCTGCAGGGGAAAGGCTGGAACTTGGCTCTCCCATCATATCTGAGATTTGGCACATAGTCACAGGGGTCTGTTGGTCCCTCAGAGAGACCAACTGTGTGGAATGAAACTTGGGTTGGTGTTTTCAGCTCTCCTGTGCCTTTTTGGTAAATAGTCTTGTTGAAATAGAGGTAAAACAAAGCAGTTTTTTTCGTGGAAGAACAGTTGGGAGGAGACTGATGCTCCATCTTGCATGATGAAAGGGTGGTTGTGCTCCTGCATGTATCATCCCATGCAGTGTTACAACAGCTTCTAGTCCTGCTAATCTTGTGTGAGATTTGGAGTTTGTGCAATGACAACGGCTTTGGGTGTGTTATACATAAAGAACAGGACGCTTAATATGTTTAAATGTCTTTTATTTACAAAGCTGTGCACAGATGTAATCCAAAACAAGTCAATAAGATGCAGTTATTTAGGTTGCCAAGTCCAACAGTCAGAAGGTGAGGGGCATGGGGTGCAGTGCTGAACACTGTTGAATTGGTCCCCTGGTGAGTCTTGAGCAAACTCCAGTGATGTGATTCTGTACAAAATTTGTTCCTCTCCCTTATTGGGTGCTAATGATGGATGTAGCACAAGCAACATGAGTCATGAACAACAGGTACCTGTAAGCTTAGAACTTTCTAAGTGGAAAAGTAAATAATGTTAGCCTGCTTTCTAGGCTTGTGCAAGTGTACATGCTACAGGTACTCTTCTATAGGAAAAAAAAAAAAAGGCAGTGACAGAAAATGTCAGGAAAAGATGTAATGTAAGAACTCCCTCTGCTGTAAAAACTCCCAGCATATAAAATGTGCTGGAGCACTAGCCATTGTGACCCAGATAAAAAATGTCTCCTGTGAATTAGAAGGCTACAGAGTTGGATTAACTGGATGACATTTCCCCATCTGGTTTTTATTTATTGTTGCCCTTTCCATTCACTGTAATTAGTGCATAGAAGTGACAATAGGCATAACTGCACTCTGAGCTACAAGGATGTACCAACATTTTGAGCACTTTCCATTATTTTTTTCCAGTGACACTTCTAAAACTCCTAGCATCTTAACTCTGCTGAAACCTATTATTTCTGTGAACTGAAGAGGCAATTTAAGGCACCTTTTCTGTTTGCAAACAATTTTCAAATACAACCTCACACTTTCTGAACTTTCTCCAAGGGCCTCATAAAATCGATAATTGTCCATTTTCCTCTAAGTGACTTGAAAAATTGAAGGTCTTAGGATTCAAAATTCAGATCTGGATTTCAGGGTGCTCCCTATCAACACTGCTGCTCAAAGGTGCTCAAAACCAGAACATATCTTCTCACGGAGAGAGGAGCAGTTTGGGAAATAACCCATCCTGAGCTCCACAGAGCCCAGCTTTCCTTTGGACCTTTCTCTAGCTTGAGTTTAGATTGACTGTGGCTGAATATCTCAGAAATTCTAAAGGTGAAGAAAGAGTACACTCTTTATCGGTGATTCAAGCTTGGCATTACCATGATTTAAGTTTTATTATAAAGGTGGGTCATTGACAGGGTATTACTGTGTATAAATGTTCTTACAGACAATCCAGCTGTAGCCTGTCCTCATGTAATCAGCAGGGATCTGTGACAGCTTGGCAGTAAATCAGATCATTCAGATGGTAAAAGGGTGATGCAGACACTAAACTGGTGGCCATGCTAGCACTGGGTAGGTAGCACTAACTAGTGGTACTAGTCAGGTTGTTCTGAGGACATACAAAAATACCTCCAGAGCAACTCCAAGCCTGAACCTATTTATCCATGAGAAAGGATCACATAAGGAAAACCACTAAAACCTGGAACAAACTTAATATACAGCAAAAAGGGGAAGAATGTGGTATCTCCCCAAAGACATTAGAGTATGAGAAGTATGGCTGAAAATTGCAGGTTCTTATAAAGTAAAGGTACATTAGATAGTCCAAAATCCATGACTCTACAGCCAAGAAAAAGCCTAAAAGCCTTTTCTGGCTTGCCATTGAAGTGAAAGCAGAGATTAGAAATAAAAAAAAGCAATTTATAATGAAAAGGAAAGGGACACTAACAGCAATTGATATAGTTCAGAAGTTATGAAGTGTAGAAAGTTGATAACAGCCACTAAAGCATCCAGGATAAAGCCGTGTGAAAGGACAATAAGAAAGTTAAAATGTTGGAGTTTTTTATTTTATTTTATGAGGAGCAACACAGTGGCATAGCTCTGTTACTTGACAGAGATAAGAAAAACATCTGTTGTTTGGTACACAAAAGCAGTGAATTTGTATTCTTTGTTCAGCAGAAAAAATCCCCCCTCAAACAGGATGTGCTTACATACTGGAATCCTGATGAAGTTCCAGAGTCAGGTAGAGTCTTAATGTTTTGCCAGTGCTCAGGACTAGAGAGGTAGAAGTAAGATGATGCACCCATTATCCATCCTGTGCAAAAAAAAAGGAAAATGGATGATATAAATAATAGGTTGTATTGTTCTATTTCTGAAGACAGAGGAAAAGTGATTAGGTTTCACTTCTGATGTTTCTTTGTCATTAAAGCTGTTCTTCTATTCAGTCCAAACTGTGAATCCTACACTGTGATCAGGCAGCATGAGCATTTAAATGTATGTTCTAACTCAGTGTAATAGGAAGGGAAATATACATTTCATAAAAAGGCATATAATGGATAGAAGTTCATTTTTAATCTAGGTACTGAATGTTGGTTGGGCTGATCATAGCCCTGTACTTACAGTTCAGGGCTCTGCAGCCATAAGAGATACCGAAAACTGGATAAAGGATAAAACTAGATTAAAGTTTAAGGCTGTGACTACCCTAAAGACCTCAATTAGTAAAGTAGAAGGAGAGCCAAGTAGATTTTTAAAAATTATAATTGTGTTTGATTTCAGGGTTGAGAAGTCCCTTACGAAGTTAACTGTATGAAATGTAATGGAAAGCTGCTCTTGGAGGCTATTCCTTGCTATTATTTTATCACTGGTATGTGATCTTTTCTATACTGTGCTAAAATCACATGTCTCTGGCTCATGACAAATAGTACTCATCCAACAGGTTCCCAGTCACTGGTCTGGAGATGACACAGGCTGGGAACCATGTCCAATAAGCAGTTTGGACATGGCCCTCCTGTTTTAAACAGCAAGATAATTAATAGTGTAGATGTGGGCTGCTTTTTCTCACTTGGCCTCAGTGTTAAAGAATTTGCTAACTCAGACATAACCAGTGGTCTAAGGTTTCCTTTAAGCCTCAAGCTTTAGGAAATAGAAGTGATCAAATGATGTGTCCTGGTTGGTGTGCTCTGATCCTACCAGCTGTGCTCCTCTGAAAAAGGGGATGAAATGATTAAGATCTGATTTATGCTCTATCACAGAACTGCTCTAGCTGTCGGACTAGCCCTGTCAAGGCAGTAGGATTTGTCCACAAGTGAACTGTAGTTCATTTTTCTATTAGACATATTGGTGCAAAGTGTTCTACAGCTCAGGGTGCATTTGTATGATTTCTTTACTGTCTCTTTGGTATAAGGCTGTGCTATCTTTTGGTTTCTGATTTATTTTTACACAGGAGACATAGTGCAATGAAATGTATTGCCATGAAGCCAGTCCAGTAGAAAAGCAGCCATAAGCAGTTATATCTAGAACATGCAGATTAGACAAAGATTACACAAAGAAATATAAAGGAAAGTTGTGATGTGGCCAAAGGCAAATGCTTCTACTTGGGCTGCAGTAGTCCTGCTCACTTGCCATGTCACAGGAGTCTTCTAATGCTTTACAATTATGAAGTATCCACATGAGTCTAGGAAACAGCTTTCAAGTACTTTTGCAGTCTATATAATATAGCTGAGGCAGAGGGCTGTTTGCCTTTTAAAGCTTGTTTTCCCAATATAAGGAAGATGATGGCTAGAAAAGGATTGAGGACCTCTGGATGTCTTAGGGTGAGTATACCTCTGTCTGCAACCAAATCTCCAAGTGAGGGATATTGTTTTAGCAGGGATCTGTAAGAACAGTCTGAACAAATCATATTTTCTTCACTATACGTAGCCTGCAGGGAGCTGTCCCAGAATGGCTACTATATACATCCAAGTAATCCAAGAACAAGAGCTCTTTCTCATCTTTATTTTTCATAATATTCTTGTGAGTTTCCAAAAGCCTATGAGAAAGCCTGAAGTTTAGTGGAGACAGAGGAAAGACGGTGCAAGGAAGTTTCCACACCCAAGGGTTCTCTTCAGCTCTACAAGCAAGATTTCAAGGAAGAGTTTTTGGTGGGGAGTTGTGATACTTTTCTCAGCTAGGTTAAAGCTTATACTCAGAGACCTTTGTCCACGTTTTTCAGTATGAAATTATTAAACTGTGAATCTCATAAAACTATTTTTTCTGCCTTTGTGAGATTTCAAGCAGCACCACTTCTGATCTCACAACTCTCTGTAAGACCAAGCTGGGATTTGGCATTTCCCAGGCCTGAATGGAAATTCAAGTGGAATGAAAGGAGCTAGTGAAGTACAAATATTTAATATTAAGAAGTACAGATATACTATTAGCTCTAGAAACATGAGACAACATCTCTACAGGAAATAAGCCATACTTTGCCCATTGTTTTTGGCAATAGGATGAAATGCAGACTGATTGTTAGCAGGAATACCTGTCAGGACATACAGTAGGTCATTGGATACCTAATGAGTACTTTCACAAGTGTGTCAACTGGCCTCAAGAGATCAAGTGTCCTGGGATGCAGTCATTTGTTTGGTGTGGTGCTGATACTCTAGAGGTTGGAGTTTGTGAGAGAAATAAGTATTCCTCCAAAGTATCTTTCATATATTTACCAAAAAATTAACCATCCAAACACAGTGAATGCTGGCTCAATCAGATCAGGAAATTACCCATCTAGAAGTGATGTTCTATCCGAGGGCAGAAGTGACGTTTTATCCAGGGGCAGAAGTGAGTGATGCCAACTGGTGTGGTAAATACTTTTTGTTTAGCTGATTTTCTTGAGAGTTTGCCCTTCAGTCTCTGCTCTAACACACAGTTCTGTTGAGCCACTAAGTATGCTCCTTGTTTTTTGCCATGTACTTCATGTTAGCATTTTGAATAGTTAACTTTCGAACACCTGGAGAAAAAAAGGCAAGGTTTTACCAGTCATTTTCATTCCATGATGGTGACTTTGTGTTGTCCTTGTTTTTCAGTCTCTTTTGCTAGCTTTGAAAGTTTTAGTCATAGATTTGGACCTAAATTCAGCCCTGATGTAAAACAGCACAGTTTTTCTAAAGCTTTTACTAGGTTCTGCTTTGATTCTGGAAGACTCACTTATAAAAGGCGGGTATGACACAGTTTCTCCTCTGTACAGAGTGGATTTTTTTTCACCCTGATGCTTATCATAGCATCAAGGCAAGCACAAAATTGCCCTGGGAAGGTATTTCAATAATCAAAAGTCTGTCTTTTGTAAAATTATCACAACTAATATTTTACTTGACTTTAGCTTCCAGAAAATTCATTGGGAGGAAGACTTGCTCTGTGTTTTGGACCATTCTGCCAGATATAGGGAATTCTAGTATTAAAGGCACTAGACTGATAATGAACTCATGTGAGATGTCTGCATAATATCATCAACTCTTCTCAAGGGCTCAACTAGTAACATTTTGAAAAGTGGCAGAAGTTTGCTCCAATCAGTATTTCAGAAGTGACCATCCCAACAAAAGGAACAAAATAATGCAGATCTATTGACTGGTCCTTTCTTGTTACTCTAACTTGTTAAACTGGTGCAGCATCCTAAGGTAGATAAGGGTAGTATCTCTGTCCTCCATACAAATAAGACCCGAGCATAGATGCATGACTCCTGTTCCAGAGGGATTCCATGAGAAACAGTGACTGGCTACAACTCACAGCTTTTAAGATGCTGGAAGAGAGTTGTTGGAGAAGGCTGCATGAATGTAAGAATTGTTAATATATAGTGTTTAGATCTTGGGTCACTTGAAAATGCTTAACCCTTTGTCTCAGAAACTTAGCATGAAGAAGATAGTTTGTGATATTAATTGCTCCACTTGTTAATTGGATTACCTCCAAATCTGCATGTTATTCAGCAAAGACAGCCAGAAGTGGAATGACAAACCAATTTATGAGGAGAAAGGTATTTGGCAGGACCACTTTCAGTCAAAATACCCCTTTAATGAAATGCCATGGGGAGCAGTTAGTTAAGAGAACAAAGTCAGGTTTGTGGCAAGGCTGTCAGTAATTTGAGAGGCCGCGCATCTCTGGAGCAGAATCTCACGGAAAGGGCAATTGCAGCGAGTGTCAATCTTAAATATCTAAAAAAGACATTGTGACCAAATGCCAGGATCATGTTCTGTGAGGTATCACAGTTCAAGAAATAGCCCCGAAGCATTGTGGTGTGTCAGTTATTTGGACCCTTTGATTGGGAAGTGCTAAAATTCCCAAGACATCCAAAAGATACTGCTAGGAGTTCAACTTGTAATACTATTCGGTTAAGATCTTGTAAAGATGGGGACCTTGCCAAACCAACCACTGTTGGCATTTTTGCTTTATGGATTATAGTGACAGTAGTGAAACAGTGAGATTATAAAGAAGTACAGGAAAAACCTCAGAGCTTGAATCAGTAATTTTTTTTCCTTGTCTAATGTCATGAAATGCCACGTTACAAAACAAAGTGGGGTGCGTGGCATAAATTAATGATGTCTTATGGGAATTGACTTCTGCTGCTGACAGTGATTAATGGAAACTTTTAACTTCATTTGAGTGAAATAATTTCAGGCTTATCGAGTGCTATCCCACCAATGATCTTCAGTATTCTTTGCACCCTCCAAGCCTGTTCTTCATCAGAGTGATCTTTCACCATTTCTGGGACTACGTGGTTTAGCAATACCAAATTTTGGGGTCCTTTAAGGCATGGAAAAAATATAGGGAAAGAATCAAATGGCTGGAAAATATTTGTGATACCCATACTCTTATTGATATTAAATTATCTTTTCTACTTTAAAGTGCAAAACATACCACAATTCTCATATAGAAAATACTGATGGCATATTTCTGGAATAAGTATAAATTCTTAACCTCTAAGTAATGACAAATATGCCTGGGGTTAAAGATGAAGCTGCATTACCTATTCAAGTATTAAGTGTATTTTTTTGCCCGTTGACATATCTTCAGAGTAGGAAGAAAGTACTGAAAATAGAAAGCATTAATATTGTTGACAAGTAAACAAAAAGGAAGATTATATCCACAAGGCTCAGAAAATGGTAGTGAATGCAGCCCTGAAGTTACACTGCAGATAGAATAGAAGTGCATGTTTTTTACAGGGGGAGTTCAGAAATTGAGCATGACTTCTTAATATGCAATCATGGTGACTTTAACAGGGGTACAATATTAAGGTCCACTACTAAATTTGTTATAAAGGAGGAAGTTTCACCATATGTAGCAATTCCTGTTGTCTGATACTGTAAGTGTTGAAATAAGCATTTCTGTGAAACGAACTTAATCAGTCATAGAGAGCATCTTAAAGATGAAGTGTAGCAGAAATCATATAATTTTGAATATTTCTCTAAACATTCAGTAGTCATTCTGAAAGAAAATGTTTTAATAAAGTGTTTGCTTTCTTTTCTACCCCAGGTTTTTTCATGGACTTTGGGGAAGAGGGAAGGATATTTTTTTTTTGTTTCCTTGTTTTCTGGGGGTTTTACAGATCACTACATCTGTGAACTGGTTACAGTCAAATGATTACATATATTCAGTGGATTTTTACAGAAAAACCCACCTTGTAGTAAAAAAAAAAAAAAATCCCAGTTCTCTCCAAGTATGTTTTATTTTGCAAAAGGCAAGTTGAAGTATTCATCTTACACTTGGATAAAGTTCTCAGTTTTTATTCTAAAAGGAGGTGACTTTAATACTAGATAGATATTAAAATAAATATTTAATTTATCAGAATTTTGTTAACCTGTGAATTGTTCTAGCTACAGAGACAGATGCAAAGGAAGCAAAGTGCCATCCTGTGTCTTTGACATTATCAAGATAAACAATTCTGTAATCTGTAGAACTTCAAAAATCAGTTGTTCTGTAGCTAAAATCTCATCAATTCTAACACGTATAAAGGGAACCAAATATCTCAGTTTTCTCTGACTATGAATATTTGCAGAAAAAATAGTTTAATACCCAAATATTAAATTTTCAAGTACAAATTGAAGAAAATAAACCACATATCCAGTAGATTGAATTCTTTGCATCCACATGTGCTATCATCTCCAGCTCACTGATAGAGGAGAAAAATTCCTTGGAACTTATTTGGAAGTAAACCAATTTATAGTTACTTATGGAAGAGGCTGAATTAGTAAAGAGAAACCTTGTTACCAAATGGCACTTTTCTGCTGGAAAAAAGCCAAGCCAAAAGACTCCCAGCCAAAACCTTCTGTTAAATATCAATCCCCCACTCAGTCCCTCTCTACAAAAACAAAACCCCACAATCTGTTCTTACTGTGATGCCACTGAAGAAGCAGCATGATTGCTAAATGCTGTAACCAGTAAGTGAACTTTAAAAAAATCTTTGTGGATACATGAGAGATTTGAGAGAACTAGGGAATATGCGAAAAGCTTGAGCAGACTCTAAAGTCCTCAGAAGAACTGTTTGGATTCTACCATCACAAGATTAGGGTTTTCCTCAACCAGTACTTCATTTTAGCAGACCTCTGTCAGACTTCAGGATTAAAAAAAACACAACCAAACACAAACCAGAAAAAAAAGCCCAAAAAACAACACACAGCTAGAAGTATCTGGGGTTTTTGGCCCAGTGAGTTATGTTTGAACATGGGGATTATGGGATGTAAGCAGTTTTCAGAATTTCCTACTTTTGGTGCCATTCTAGACTTATACCCTAATTTTTCTTCTTTTCCAGTTACATTTTCACCCATTTGTAAGTTCTGTGGCCCCATTTGGGTTATGATGCCTGATTTCAGAATTACTGCACTAGATGTTTATGTTGGCACACCTGAGCAAACTGCAAATGTTGAAAAAGCAGATTGTGTACTTAAAGCCCAACTTATTAGATGTTTAGAAAATTGTTACCATTTGTGGATGGTACCAGGTGGGGGAAAACCAAATTATTGGGCAAGAAAGGGCTTGTCAGGGAGAGTAATGAGTTAGGAGGTGCATAAACACAAGGCAAGTGGTGAAAGCAGTGACTGGTAAGATTCTTGGCAAGAAACATGCAATACATGGCAGAAAATATTTCACACAAGGAGATGGACTAGATTGCTCAAGATTCTATGACTATGTGATCTGTCACCCTGAGTATCCTCCAAACCCAGGAAGGCCATAGAAAATAGAATAAAAAAAACTTATTTTGTTTGTTACATATGCATTTTATAAGGAACAGATTTTTTAAGATAATATTTAAATAGTAAGTGAATGTTATTTGATAATCATCTGTCAGTTAATCTGAAGAATTAAAAATGCTTCATGCTTGAGCTGTTGGTGTGTCATCACTTTTTCAAATGATATCAAGTATAAATAAATTCTATTACTTACAATAAGATGCAGTTTTTGTTTTGCTGCAAAAGATTAGAATTAAAATTAGTGATGTTGCTTGAAGACTAAACACGTGGGGTGCATCTTATTCTAGAGAAGGCAGTAGAGACTTTAAGGCAGAAAGTGACAGTGAAGCAGAATTATGGATGTTAATGCTCCCTTATGTCTGTCCGAGAGAGCTCTAATGTAAGAGCAAAAGCTCCTTTTTCTAATTCAAAAGTTTGTCATTAAAATATCACATAATAAGCACCACCTTAGCAATATCCCTCATCCTAGTTAACTAGCACAGCTGTTTTGAGAATCTATCTAAGTGTCATAGTAAAAGATCTGGAAATCTGAGATTTATGGTAAAGAAATTCAAGATTTACCTGGTATAAAAATATAAACTAATTTTTTTTATATTAAGTGCAATATTGGTTAATTCAAGAAATATTCTTCACTTTGGGGTGATATTTCCCTTGTAGTGGTATACTGTAGCTCATCATTTTACCTTATATAGAGCTGGAGCAGTGGTTGTAAGCAGGAGTAACTTCTTGTGCAGTTTGATTTTTTCTAATTTTTTTTTTCATTCACTGATCTCTACCTTAACTTTCTGAACTCAGACTATTTGTCAGTTTTGTGCCTCCAAAACATTTTGAGTCAAGTTGAAGCTGATGCTGAGTCTCAATTATTTTGTTGATTTAAGAGACATTGCATCATCTATTGTCTGGTAACTGATTGAGCTGCAGTTGTTCTCAGGAGGCAAAATAATCCAAGGGATTGATTGTTATATAGAAATCATACAGCATTCTGGCAAATACTTTTCTTCTGGAATAAGTTATTTTAAAAAAGATCTTGCTAACATCAAAACATTCAAAGCAATTAAAAGTTTTGTATCTTGCTTTCCCTGAGACCCAAACGCTTGCAATAGGTTGCCTTTCTCCAGGTTAGCAGTGTTCCTGCATGAGCCTGGTGAGCCTTGGGTATTGGTACTTGTTAGTAGGTGTTCTTGGGGAAAGCAAAAGAAGCGAGTGCATGGAAAGCAGGCAAGGAGGTGAATCCAGGTGTGATGATTTTGTGTAGCATGTTTTGTAGTACTTTGGAGGCATTTGGTCTGTCCATTGGCTCCAAAGGAGTCAACTGTATTTATGTGGTTCCAAGCTGTTGTTTATCTGCAGTCTTCTTGGAGCCCTGGCATAGTAGAGGCTCTGCAACACCTAGTCAATCTGGGTCAGTACTTTGCTGGTCTCACCAGCAGGGTTGTTCCCTGAAGTTCATCCTGGCTCCTTACTGCAGCTGCTGCCATTACTACTGTGTCTGTCTGCCCTGGCATGCAGAACAGACTGTCCTTCCCTGCTCTGCAGCAACTTCAAATGCATTTGAAGGCGATCTTGTGGATCCATGCCTCTCTTGAAAAGCAACCTCAGTTCTGCTTTTCTACATGTTTTCCAGACCTCTGCTTATGTTTATGACTCTGAAATCAATAATCATCGTCTTGTCTTCATGCATTGAATTTCAGGGCTAAGTAAAACCACACATTCATTTTTGCTTTCTTGTCCAGAGTGATGCAGCCTCCTGGAATGTTGTTTTTGGAAACCACAGCTACTGCAGAGTTGTGTAATAACACTGAGTGACAAATGATCTGTGAGGAAAAGCAATGGAAAAATGTCCCATTGGCGCGTTTCTGAGAAAATCCACTTTTATGCTTGGGCAGCTGCAGTGTCTTCTCTTCTGCTTTTAGGTTTGTAAGTAGCAGAACAATAGAAGTCTGTCAGTGGCTGTAAGCTCAGGAGCTCAGATACTTTGATAAGCATATATCTGCCTTGGCTAAGAAGCAGCTACGTCCTCATTGAAATCCTAGTGACATCAGCAGGAGGAGGCTTCAATGGCAGTAGAGTAGAGGGAAGAGGCCTTAATGCTGCAGTTACAGTTATGGGGCTGTTGTAGCTGCAAATAAACTCCAGCTGAGCCCTCTCCAGGCCCAGTGCAAGCATGGTGAGCAGTATGCCCTGAAGGACCTACAGTCTAAGGAGGGGGCAAGAGACCACAGCATAGAGAATAAAGGGAAGAGAGTGAGGTTGAAGTTCTGTGCCTTGTCCTGGTTGTTCAGGAACCAGACAAGAAATTTGCTGCTCTTTGCAACCCCTTAGCTGCTATGCAGTGTCCTGCTCAGATCACCAGCCTCTTTATGTATGTGATTGTTCCCAGGTCCACTTCAGCCTGTATGAAAGTAGTTAATAAAAATGTATTTAGTTAACAGCTTTCTCTAAGCCAGACTCTCACTGAAGTCAGGCACAGAGGAGCTGTGGAAGAGGGGCAGAGTGCTGGTTCCCAGGGCTGCAGGCTGCCCACAGCACCAAAGTCGCTCTCCTGAGTAAGATAGTCTTGCCTACCAAAGTGGAGAGCAAAGCCCAGTTTGCCTGTCCTAGTGCTCTTTTTACTCATTTCTGTTACATTAGCATGAGGGCAGAACTCTTTCCTGTGCATTAAAAAAAGACAAAACAAAAAGCAATTGTCCCCTTACATGCCTCTCTCCTATATGATTTTTTTAATAAAAATCTCTGCAGTGAAATGAATGCTGCTGATGTCTAGTCTTCTGCAAAAAGATTATGCTTTGAAGCCACACAGTAACTTCACTTTTCATGGCATTAATGATGCGGACTAAGCTTTGGGAAGTTTATTTTAAAATTACTCCTATTAGAAGAGATGTATTCACCTGCTCAGCACACCCATATTCTTAGTAATTAACGTGTGTGTGTGCACGCATAAAGAGAGTTCCCTTCCATTCTTCTTACTGCGTGTGAGTGAAGGCTGATATTTTTTTCCCCAGTTTGAGGTAACCAGAACAAGATTTTCTCTTTTGATATATGCAAGCAGTTTTCAGTCATGTGGCTCCCTGGTTGCTCTCTGTGGGGATCTCCCAGCAGTAGGAAGTGATTGACTTTTGCTGGGAGTTGAGCTGCTGGCCAAGTGGTGGCAGCTGCCTGGTGCAGTCTCTCCTCAAGGACAAGGTGTTCTGAGTGGCAGAGCTGAACAACCAGGGTCTGCTTAAGTGAACTGCAACAATTTTTTGACCAGTATTTCGAGAAAGAAAGAAAAACAAAACATAAATCCAAAATTGAAAAATTTACACTTGAAGAATGAACTTAAAATGTTGGCTTTCAGCAAGATTAAATGCAAAAAACTTTGTGGAATTCAGACTGAGAGAGTTAGGGCTATTTAGCCTGGAGAACAGAAGGCTCTGGGGGACCTTGTAGATGCCTTCCAGTACCTGAAGGGGGCCTGCAGGAAAGCTGGGGAGGGACTTTTTTACAAGGGCTTGTAGTGAGAGGACAAGGGGTAATGGATCAAAACCGGAAGAGTGGAGATTTAGGTTAGACATTAGGAGGAAACTCCTTAGTGTGAGGGTGGTGAGACACTGGAACAGGTTGCCCAGGGAAGTTCTGGAAGCCCCATCCCTAGATGTGCACAAGACCAGGTTGGATGAGGCTCTGAGCAACCTGATCTAGTGGGAGGTGTGTACTAGATGATCTTTAAGGTCCCTTCCTACTCAGACCATTCCATGATTCTATCTTGAATTCTTCTCTTATCCAAAAATCTAGTTACATATCTGTGTACTTCAGGAGTGATGGTTTCTCTGGACTTGTCCTTGCTAAGAGTCAGAGGAGAGAGATTCAGTCAGTTCATAACAGCTTGATGCTGTTATGTCCTACTTAAGAGAAAAATAAATGTAATTAGCTCACAGACAATGCAATTTCTTTAAATCAGTTCATTTATATGAAATGAAGGAAAGCCAAGTTTTCTCACGCTGCCATGTCTTTGTAATTCTGTAGGAACTTACCTAATTTTCATACAGAATAGAGGAAGTTAAAATTAAGTCAAAATAACTTTCTTACCTATTGGGAATTTTTCTATTTCTGAGGCAATGTTTTTAGTGCCCCAAAAATAGTTTTGCCTGAATGCCATCTTAGTACTTACAGGTGCTCTGGTGGCTTGGGTTTTCTGTGGGTTTTGTTTTGTTTTTATTTATTTTTTCTGACTTGTTGACAGTGTTTCCATAGATACATTTCTGCCTGTTATTGTTTGCCTTTTTTTAAAAACAAAACCAAACCTGAGTTAGGCAGCAGGCCAGAATGTGAATCCTAAACTGTGAAGCTTGAATACACTAGAGATAGATGACACCGTCTCATGGAGGGAAAAATAAGTTTTTTCTGCTAGACTGAAAAATCCACCAAGCTGAGGCTACTTGAAAGTTTTGGAGAAGTCATCTTTACATATTTACATTTTCTCCTTTTAATGAAACATTGTGCTTTTCTGCTATGAACAGTTAAAAGAATCATATTGTTTATTATGTTTTATTTTTAGAGGCAAAACACTTGTCAAAGTAACCCCTCTTGTTTAATGTAAACTGAAATTAATCGAGGAAAACACTAATGAATGTTATCACTGACTAATAGTATCAATGAATATTTTAAACCATCTGTGATATTTTTGTATTTTGTAGAAGTGTTTTGCAAGTATTCAATATTATGTTGATGTAAGATTGGAGAATGTAGTCCCACATGGCAATATAGCTAGTTAAAACTGTACAGCAGTGCTTTAATAACTCCATAGTTATTTTCAGTAAAATGATGAAATTTTTCATCAAATATACATTGCATAAACTTGTAGTACCTATTTTCCCTGCAGGGAATGTTTCTGGAGAGAGCAAAGAAACCAGAAAAGTAAATGAAGCTGTAATGTTTTACTATAGAGAATTAAATCTGATTATCTGTTTGGGGTATATTACATATAGTGGCAGAGTTTTCTGTTTTATCAACATTTTTCCATACTGGGTAGTTTATCTGTGGAAAGCTGGCTGTTTTACTGCTAGTTCTGCTGATAAGTCCATTTTAACAGCAGAGGACTAAAGGGTGACCTGAATGGCTTTTTAGAAATATTTATTTATGCAAGTCCTCATTTTACCTCTACAAAACCAAATAATCTGAAGTGCTTTTACAATGCAAAGTTTGGGATAGGAGTTAAAGGTGAATCAGAAGCCTTTGGATAATTGGAAAAATTGTTTTCAGTGGGCTCTAAAAACTCATATAAAAAGCAGCTAGAGAACTTGTACGTCTCCGTTTGCCTCCATGTTATTGCCTCCATTTGAAACAGATGAACTTGTTTGCAAGAGAGCTGCTGTGCTTGGTTCTGCCAAGCTGAGTTCTAGGTAACCCAGGGAGACTTCCCAGAAAGTGGAAAGTGTGTTTCTTTGTTCCAGTGTGTTAGGAAGGGAGTCAGCAAAGGCCTCTGGCTAAAAAGTGTAAGCTGACCTGAAGTCTGCAAGTGCAGGAGGTCAGCCATTTGATGTGGAATGTATCTTGGGGCCATTCAGATAGCTTCATAGCTGCATCTCAAAATGTGACTTCCTGGAGTTGTGACCCATGCACCTTTCAAGTACAGTGGAAGTCTTGATAGATCAGACATGCAGTTTCCAGGACTCACAAACCTTATGTGCTTCTCAGTTAGATTTCTGGTGGTTGAAGCATTAAGACAATCATCCAACATTTTTCTTCTATTGTAAAGCGCATTTTATTAAAAGATATATTTTGTAAAAATTTAATAAAGCTGCTCAAAGTTTTTCAAGGCTAGACAATACTTTGAAAAGTGGTTCAAAATCTCTGGCCTCAATATATGAATACTAATTGTATCTTATCTACTGTGGTTATTGAAATCCCAGCCAGTAGGAAAGCTAATCTGACATCTCCATTCACATACACCTTCTTTTGAGCCTCTTTACAATTCAGTCAGTGTTATCAATGATTAAATATCCCAGTCCCTACAGTTTTAACCTTTTTTTTTTTTATGCCTTAACTTTTCTTTTTGGTTGTTACTTTTCAGTTAGTGAACAGCTCATTTTTGAGTAAAGACATTGTGAAATTCACTTAAAATGGCTGTTTGAAGATTTTATTTTTAAAAAAATCTCTATGGACAGACTCTGTCCTTCCTTACAACAATAGAAATCCTCATTGTCTTCAGCTGTATTAATCCCAAAGTTGCAGGAAGGTTAGAATCTGAGTTAAAAAGACATAAAATGTGGTTGAATGTGTGAACCATCAATGGAGAACAGCACAGATGTTTGTTGTCTCTGCGAGTCGTTTTGCTCACAGCTAACATATAATTATTGAGACCAGTCTTAGGTAGATGTGTGCAACCCTTGGCAGATGGACTCAGGTCACTGGAATTAGAATTTTACTCTTTTAGTAACAGTAATGGTTAAAACTGTGTGTAGTTTGTTTACATTTTCCATGATTCAATTACTTAGTGCAAGCTATTTCTAAATTGAACAATTCTTCTCTAATTTAACTTTCCAGCTTTCAGTAAATTTGAAAGCCTCACTGCAAGGCCAGATTGTCCAAGGCACTCTCCATTTTATACTCAAATCACAGATGTAGGCCTAGGGCAACAGGGATTGAAAAAATTGCTGTAGCACTGGGATCTTTGACAACTGGTGTTGACTTCGCAGTGAAAGATGCAACCACCTGTATATTTTCTGTTAATGTGACTTTTGTTGATTTTTTTTGTGCAACCTCGATTTATTTACTTATCTTCAAGCACCCCTGTTTTTATAACATGGCAGTAAAGAGAGGAATTAAGTTGAACAGAGACCTTTTTGCTGAGACCTTACAAAGGAGCAGACACTAGACTCCTGCATAGGAAAGCAAGGTTTTCTGTTTCCTTGTGATGACTCACTGTATGACAGATAATGGAATCCTATTAGTGCCACCACAGGATTATTAAGAATGTTTGAGTGTTCTGGTGGAGAGAGAGGAAAAATGAGGGCAAAGAGAACTTACTTTAAAGAAAAACGAACTTTTGAGAAATACTAGATGAGGCCTTTGTTAATTAGAGCTAACAGTGAAGATGAAGGCTGGCAAATGGTTGAATTTGGACTCTGCCCACTGTGTTTCTACAGTCTGGTCGGAACATGGAAGAAATCTGCTGCTTACAAGTAATTTGAAATGGATTAACGTGCAGCAGTCCTGCTAATCTATAGGGGTTTTGTTTGTCAGTGTCATCAGCTGTGAGTATTCTCTGAGTTGATAGAAATAGTGTTTCTCTTCAAGTCACAACTCCTGGAGTCATGGGTTAACATGACAGTCTGAGTTTTCATTTAATGAAAGTGGTAAATTTTTCACTTTTGTAGTTTCCAAGTGGACATTAAAGAATAAATCATGAAGATCATAGAATCATACAATGCTTTGGTTGGAAGGGACCTAGAAAATCACTTAGTTCCACCCCCTCACAAGGGCACGGACACCTACTAGACCAGGTTGCACAAAGCCCTGTTCAACCTGGCCTTGAACACCTACAGGAAGGGGGCAAGATGCCATGAGACTTCTTGTTTTGTGGTTCTTGTGAATAGTAAGAAAATTTTGACTTTTGATTGTCCTATGTAATGATATTTAAATTTCAAGGCAAGTGGTTTTACAAGTTGCTTTGTATAAAACAAACTGGTAACCCAGAGTCAAAGGCCTTGGCTGGTATTAGTGGTGTGAATCCAAGTAGTTGTGGCAGTTGAGTGGGTAGGATCCAAACTGAGGAGTCTGAGAACAGGATCCAATTTGCATTTTGGTGTTTGATATGTTCATACTTTTAAACTGTAGTGTACCATATGTATTTGCATTTTACATGTCTAAAAAGCACACCTAAGGACAGGCTTCAGCAGCCTGACCCAAACTCAGGCTTCCTACAGTTGGAGAGGAGACAAATGCACAGTGCTCTTTCTTATCTTTATTATTCCCTGCTTTTCCCCCTTCACCAGTGACTGGATGTTTTACTCTTTGTTTAATATAATGATCACTACCACAGATTACAAGTCCAGGGCTTAGGGAAATGTTTTTAAGAATCCCAAGATAATAAGGAAAAAATACTATTTTAGAACAAGTAACAATTTACAATGCTTTATAGCAGCTAATGATTTGAAAATGATCACCACAAAATATGAAAATTAAGATTATTTTCTTGCCCTCACAAATGTATAGGAATGTTGCATTTAGTTGTGACTTGACACATTCAGAAGTGTGCAATTCAAATGCTGCCTGGAGACATCACTGGAAGCAGATATGGGTTGTCATATTTCATTATAGCTATTGAACTATTGCAAGCATGCTATTATGCTGTAATGAAAGGGGTTGTCTTCTTTTTTCAACTTGCACATCTAGGAGAGATACCATATGTCTTTAGTCCTTGGCACAGGTTCTGGGGAAAGGAGTTCTCCAAAGTGCTAAAATATATCTGAGACCTTTTCCCTTGAAAATGACAAAGGAAATATATTTTTGTCCAGCTGACCCTCAGTCTTTTACCAAAGTATATATAGGTTACAGATCACTTATAATATTATTTCAATCACAAAGGACTTTTTGGAGGATGATCCAGATTATATTTATGTTGACCCTTGAGGATGGGATTTGGCCCTATGGGATCTGTGGAAGCAGTCATGCACATGCTGCCAGTACCCTGTGAGTGTAGTGTTCCCTGCTGAGTCCCTCTAGGTCAGGGATGCCTCCTAACTGGGGGACATCTGGACAGGATCTTAGGCAGAAATTAGGTTCTCTGGATCTGACGATATCATTGTTGTATGTGGAAAAAAACCCATGTTTGTGAACGTAGCAAGTGAATCACAATGGTGACATATTGGGCACCTGAGACTGAGGTCTGAACTGTCCACCTTCCTTTACCCTTGATGGCATTTCTACAGATGCTTCAACTTGCCAGGGTAATATCTTAAGTAACATAGGTGAATCAAGCATTAAAATCTCCGATCTCCTTGAGAAATCACTCAAACAGCCTGATGTTGCGAGGCTGTTTTAAGAAGACTAATATGGCATTTATTTAATTGGTAGATTATGTATGTAACAGATGAAAATGCATTGGGCATCTTCAGCTAAGTAGGGGTGCATCCTGAAGAAACATCATGTGGTTTCTGCCATTTGAAACCCAGCCAATCCATATGGAACCTGGAAAAGTAACATTAAAAAAATGCATTGAAATCTTAACTGATAATGAGAGATGCTTTTGTGGACATGGCCAATGAAGTTTAACGTTGAGCTTACTACAAATAATTATTTTCTTGCTGATGGACTTCAATTTCAGAAATGTATAAATGCAGAGTTCTTCATGCAGGGTCTTCATTAAAAGAAAAGAAAAAGCCTTTGCAGGTTTGCACCCTTTTTGTTTCTTGCTTTTTGGATTTTGGTGGATTTGGTGGTTGAGTTGAGGGTTTTTTAAATTTGTTTTTAAACTGGAAGCAAATTGTCTATGGGGAGTAGCAAGATCCTGAGTGCTCTCTCTAAGAGTCTGTTTTTGAATCTTCTAGAATCAGTAGAAGAGCTCCCAATCATGTCAGTGTCCCCTGACATGAAACCAGCCCTTCTGAGCCAGACAAAAACTCCAGTCTATAGTGCATCCTCTTATGTCTTTAGGGACTGACTGCTTTTAATGTTAGTTTAAAATAAGAAAGAAAAAGGAAAAAAAAAAATGATAAAAAAGGGAGATGAAGAAGAAGAGAGGCTGGCAATGCATCCTTGATAGTAACATTTTTTGTTTACAATGTGTCATTTGGGTGTCTGTTTTCTGATACTCATTTTTAGAAACATTGGAGAATTGAAGACTCTAGTACCATATCGTGGGGATTTGTTTGACTTGTGTTAGGATAAGAGGGAGTGCCTCTATTTGTATTAGCTGGAGGAGGATTATGAACTATTATCTTACTTTGTTATCTGAGCTATGAGTGTACAAGGAAGTTTCTTCTACTAATGGTTGAGGCGCTCTTCAGATAAGGTCCTCCACAGCATCCCTGTAGCCCTAATTAATCAGCTGTTAAAACAGTAGTTGATAGACAGGCTTGCTTTAAGTTTGAATTGCCTGCAATCAGAGATAACAGGTGAGTCCCATTTGGCAGTGAGATATGAAAGTAGAAGGGTGATCTCTTATCAAAATGAATATGACAAATCAAAATTGAAGTTTGCAGAAGCCAGGTAAAACAAAAGGGAATCTTTTTTACTTGGAACAATCAAAATACCTTCACTTTTGTGATTGTTTTAGACAGTTCTGAATCCATCTTGCAAATTCTTGTACAAGAGCATGCATTATCAAGGTAAATTTAGACTTCTGGAGAAATGTGGGAGCTGCAGGTTAAATGGCTGTGCTTCAAGTCAGGACTTCAACATGTGTCTTTCCCATCCTGTGTCACTGTCCTTGTCGTCAGGCTGTGGGGATAATTTCCTTACTCAGTTCCTATTTAACAAATTACACAGAATAGTACAGCACCAGTGATGTGTGGGGTATTATACTCCAGTAGCTGGGACACTTATCTGGGTGTTACAGCAGGTCTAGGCTTGAGTCCGCTCTGCTGGGTTTAGAGCCACAAATAAAGACTTTTTCTTTCCTCACATTCAGCATTAAAAGGCAGATTAGAGGGATAACAGCAAACTTTTCGGGCAGTAGCTATACGATTAATTTTAAAATATTATTGACTCATTTGTATGGCACCCACCATCAAAGGCACCTCTCAGGACTGATGCCACTACTAGGTGTTGCTCAACTAGTGATAAAAACATTTGTTACAGATTCAATTTGCATTTCAAATTCTCTGGATGTAACAAGAGGGTATCTGATTCAGAGAGACATGCAAAGAGCCTGCAAGAGAGATAGACCTCTCTATAAACAACCAAACATCTTTCATGCCTTTCAGCCTCGACATTGTTTGAATCCCATGTTCACAAGTGGCACAGAAGTCCCTCTAAAACAGTGATTTTTCTTTTTTTATTTTTCAACTTCTCTGAATACAGGTGAATATTCTTCTGTTGACTCCATTTTTTAGTCTCAAGATTGATGTTCATCAGCGCTTCAGGAATTAAAATACCACTGCATTCATACAGATGATAGCAAGTTGGTCACTGATCACATCATAGTTAAAACAGGGCAGTTGCGTGGCCAATAGACTTTTTTTGAGATCACATACCCTACTGTTTTCCTTTAGATGTGCTACAGACCTCAGCAGATGTTGTAATTCTCATGGGAAGTCTCTGTAACCACAATCAGTGCATGTACATTTACTTTTTCTTCCTGGGATGTCTCTGTCACTGGGACACAGACTTCTGTTTTCCACATTCACTAGGGGCAGATATTGTCCTTCTTTTCCTTTCTATATCCAATGTCTTAGGTCATGGACCCTGTATTTCTTGTCCTCATCTCTGCTAGAAACTAGATCCTCCTTAAGCTCTAGTACTTGCTTTGCATTCTGGGGGCCTGTTCAGCTGTCCTTGTCATCTGCAGACATGGTTGTCTGGGCTAATACTTCTTTTCCCTGTGAATCTCTGTTGTAAGTTCAAGATATATCCTGCTCTTCAACCACTCACTGTCTAGCAGATCATATAGGTCTGCAAGAGATTACATGTGCACACCACTGCTTCCAGCTCTGCGTGTAAAATTTGTGCTCGCTCTTTTTATTGGTAAGCCCTATCCCCTCTGCATAGGCTCATTCTGTTTTGGCTGATGCTTCTCATCAAATACCTCTATCTGGCATTCCAGTGTTTCAGATGTTATTTTTGACATTTAAGTTTTACTTTCTCCTAATTCTTTTCCACTGATGAAACAGTAAGGAAAAAGAAAGTTTCAACTTTGTTTTCCTTTTCATCCCTCAACGCTTAGCTCTCTGTACCGATTCAAGTCTCAGTTCTGCTGTGCCCTCAGGTTTACTTCTGAAAATCCAGCATCCTGGTGGTCACTCCTTTTGATGCCGCCTGTTTGCTCAGTTTCAAGGTGCTGCTTGGCCCCTCAGATAATCATGCTTCTTTTCTTGTGGTGTCTCTTTTAGGTTGGCTGCTTCCTGCACGTATCGCCTACCACCTGGTGGGTAATAATACAAGAGTACTTCATGTTTCTAAAATTAAACTGTCTTTTATTCAGAAAACTCTTCACAGAGCTGTTGCAATTCATTTACTGCTGCTATAGTAGCCGTGTGCACCTACACAAGCTCTCCAGTGTACCTGCCAAGCTTTCTCCCAGTGGAGATCCAAGCTCCACACAAATCGCTACCTAAGGAGCCTGCAGCTGCTCAGTGCCAGATCAGCAGGACATGCAGCCATTTAGCAGATTTTCCCACCAGTTCAAGATGCAGTGCTTCAAGGTACCATTGACCAGATTCTGCCAGGGATCCCATTGGAAGTAGAGCAGTGACCATATAAAAGTGACCCTGCCTTAAGACACAGCAAAGGGCAGACCTCACTCCTGTGAGCCCACAGGTGTGCAACTGATTTAATGTCTGTGTTCCTGTGAAACCTTCAGAGCAGATTTACTCACTGCTGTCAAAAAATCACTCTTCCAGGATCCGTATTTTACTTCCATTTTAGTCATATATCATAGAACAAAACAGTAACACTGGGTAGTGTAATGTTCCTATTTATACATTTAAGCATTAACTGGGCACACATGCATGTGTGCATACACACAGAGGCTATATTAAAGACACATTAGAAGAAACATTTCTAGCACAGGGCTTTAGCTGTGTGAATCCCATTAACATTAATGGGAGTTGTTCCCCTAAATCCCCATGTATCTCGTTAAAATATACCTATTACTGACAGGCTGAAGCCTACAAAAACCAGCAGTTTCCAAGTTAAAACTGAAACTTCATCATTAACTTATCCTATTGTGCCTAGGTAATGCAACACCCTTTAACTTCTCAAATTCAAAGGTACCTTTTCTCCATTGAACTTAAAACAAATCTTTTCTTGTTAATGCAATAGTTCCACTCTAGTTAGCCAGCTCTATAACTCTTGATCATGTTGGAAATGTTTTCTCTCTCAACCAGTACCATCTATGAAGGGACAGTGTTACCAAAATATATTTTAAAGCCTTATGAGAAATAGAATATGAAATATAAATGGACTAATGCATTCTCTAGTGGTAGATCATAACATTGAATTATGACAGTGATAAACTGTCAGGTAGTGTTTTATTTTCCTTAGGATTTTTTAAAAATAAAGTCAGAGCTTGAGGTCTAGTGCCCAAGTCACTCTAGAGGAATGAATATCTGAAGAAACCAGATGCATGAAGTAAACTTTATTTACAGTAAACTCATTTAACAACATCATTATGGCAGAAAGAGACCTTACAATAGGTAATTTTCACCAGTGTAATTACATGCATTCTAGACACTATGAGGCTGCACTTGTGTGTGATGAGACAGGTCTGTATTGTAGATGGTGCAGTGCAGCATAGAAGTGATGAAGGTAAGAGAAAATGAGCTGGTTTGACTTTTGAGCTGTCTTTCCTGAGAGCTGTTCCTGAGTTACTGCAGAAAGTGAATTTAAGGGTAGAACAGCATGTGTGGAGGCCTGAACTAATGCTGCTGTATTCTTTCTGATATATGAGGCTATCACTATTGGCTCAGGTAACTACACTATAGATACAAGTGAAAACCTTGCTTTTATAGCTCTGATAACAGTGTAACTTTTCCAGATTTTGATAGGAAGCTGAAATAAGAAGTGCTAGCAAAAGCAGGCTGCAAAGTGATGTACTGGTAAAATATCTGGAACATAGGCATCAAATATTGCTTCCTCCTGGTTTACCAGCAGAGAGAAAAGAGTTACAGTGAAAGTGAATATCAGATCCAGTAAATCCTGCTCTTTTTGAGTAGAGCACAGCACAAAAATAGACATCTGTGCAACCCCACTGTTGTTGCTTTCATTTTCACTGCAGTGGAATCGGCTCTTCGCCTTTGGGCTGGAAGCAGTGGGTGAAAATATCCTCCTATGCAAGAAGAAATAGCTGTAATTACACTGTATGTGTGTGTTTATTTCCCCCTTCACACCCCCAGTGCAGACCTCTGTTTTAATATATAGCAAATAATATTTCTGGCCATAGGTCCCTAAATGGTCCTTGTTAACCTGTGACCAGTAGTGCTGCTCTCAATAAAATGTGCTCCCTGCAAGACCTAGCGCATGAGTTTGTGCGGTCAGGAGGAGCTCTGGTAGGGCTTCTTCCAGTAGCTTAACCATTAACAATAAGCAGTGAAATGAGTCATCTGTACTTTATTTTTAATTAGAGCTGCAGTGAGCTCAAGCTTGAGATTTTTTTTTGCCTGCAGAGCTCAGGAGCTGACCCAGCAGCTCTCTCCTGGTACTGGCTGTGCGGGGATTTCTGAAAAGCAACATTGTTAGATTGTTGTGGATACAAACAGTAGAGCAAAACCAGTGCAACATACAGATCCACAGGGGCAAGTTGGTGTAATTCCTGTTGGTTTAGTCGGGCTGGAGATGTTTTGCTGACTCTATTTCTGGTTCTCCTCTTGCACACCCCAAGCCCCCCCTTCCCCTCCCACCTCTGAAACAGGATAATGAGCGAGACAGCACTGTATAAAGGGGAAATTAATATTTAGATATAAGAGTTGTTTTAAAAAAAGTGTTGATTGTGTTTTAGATGTGCTTAATATGAGGTTTTCAAGCCACTAACTGACTGGAAAATATCTCCACTGACTCCTGGGGTCAAACAATGCATTTAAATTTTAAACATATTTTGAATTTGTTTCACATCCAGCCTGTGAAGTCCAGAATATTTCTGTATGAGAAAGTTCTGATGAACTATCCCTGATAGAGTCTGTGACTCATTAAAAAAATCATTAATGCCTTTAAAATGAGGAGTGAATCCATTGCTCACCTGAGCTGCAGCACCTGCCCTTGCACAAACAACACTGCAGTCAATCTGCTAGGCTACCACCAACAGTGGCTTTAAAGGAAACAGTTCTCAAAATGTCTTGGAAAGCAGTAGGAAAATGTGCGGTGTTGTTTGGCATTTTGTTGCAACTTGGTGAATTAAAATCCTCACTAGAGAGTTCCATTTTTTCTTATCTGGGTTGCTGTTATCTGTAGAGGAAAATCCAACTTGTTAAGCCTGTATGTTTTGTGATGTCAGTGCCAAGCCGTTGGGAACTTGCTGTCAGAGCCCTGAACCCTGCTCTGGTGGCCTCCATCAGCTTGGCCACAGCAGCTCTTTGCTCTCCTTGTTCCTTACTCATGCTCTATTTTGTCTCTTGTTTTGGGAGTTTGTTGGGACAGAAAATGTCATGAGGTTTTTGAGATGGTGTCCTCAATTTTAGCAGGGAGGACCATAATGAAGGTCATGCTGTTTGTTATGTATACATGACATTTATTTTTCAGGTGCTGTAGGTGTTCCTTTCTACAAATACACTGGGCAGGTAATGACTTAAGCTTCTTCTTGTGATGGGTGTGTTCATTTTTTAGCCTGGATTGCACTGGGATTTCTCTTTCCTTCCTACTTAATGGGTGGGAGGACAGGTTGTGATGGAACCACCAGCGTGGTAACGTTGAAAGGGTAGGAAGCAAGCTGTGCTGGGCCAAGGTCTGGGCTCTGCATCCTGCTTCAAAGCAGCACACAAAGTATTAATAAAACAGTCAGGTGCTTCTTTCTGCACAGCCTGAATGCAGAATCCTTGTTCTGGGGTGCAGGAAGAATCACGTTCATCATGAAGTTTCTGTGGCTCGGGTCTAGGTGGCTCTAGCAGCACGTTTGCTTAGAGGGCAGAGGCAGTGAGAGAAGCAGCAGAGGGAGGGCCCTGAGCCCCTGCGGTCTGCCTTGCTCCTTCTCAGCACTGCAGCTCTTCTGGGTGGCCTGGGAGAGAAGCAGGGGTGGCATACGGGTTGTGTGTGCCTGGTGATGGTTACATTAAGACAGGAGAGTAGGTGTGCAGACCTGGAGAAGGGAAGGCCATGTGGATATAGGCAGGAGCACATCTGGAAGGAGAGCTCAGGTGGGTTGTGCTAGGGCGGTATTGCAGCCGCCTGCTGCTGTCCAGAGCCTTCCCTGAAGGGGTGCACTGAAGCATCAGTGGGGTACATGAGCCAGAGGCCCTGTAGCTTCTTGCTGGACTGTGACAGTTTAGGCTGCAGGAAATGTTGTATTTCCCCTCATGAAGAATTAGCCATGATAAAAGATCTAATTTTGTAGCATTTTTCATGCAAAGAGCAACACTAAATAGCACAATTACAGAGAGAATTGTAGATAGGAGCAGGTTTTGTGTGAAGGGAGTTTAATTGATATAGAGACTGGAGAAGAATGGCTACTAGGGTGGATAAAGCAAAGAGATAGAGATTGAGATCATGGACTTGGTGGACAATGCTTGAAAATGAGCACCCTTACAATGTTTAAAAGGACCAAGAGGAGGAGGGTGAAGCATGGGGAAAGACATGCAGGAGAAAAGGACAGTGAGTTGAGTTGGTTACAAATCTGACATAAGCATATACATGAAGAGGCTCATCTTTGTGTAGGAACCAGGTATTATCTGGCTCTGATCTGAGGTTGCATCTTTCTCCATTTCTCTCTATCTCTCTCTCTGTCCACCTCATTGTGATTATTAAATGTTTTGATAGTGAAGTCCAACTTGCTAAGTAGTTGAAATATTATATTCAAGAGTATCCATATAGTGATTAGTCAGTACTGTAGATTTTTATGTCTTCATGTAGTTAAAATAATCTTTTTGGAAAGAGTTGGAAGGCAGCATTCAAAAAATCATTTGGTTTACTTGCTACTGGATTGAATTGCTCTAATTGAAACCAGTATTATTTCGTTTGATCTTGTAATTAAACAGTGTAATTTATATTAATCCATTAAATAATTTGACTAATTGCTTTTACACTGGTTTTATCTTAGCCTTTTTTCTAATAATTATTATTGGAACCAAGCAGTTATCTACTGAAAACCAGTAAGCCACAAGTGGAGAGAAGATCTTTCTTACTTCTGGGGATTTTTTTAGGTTCTTTGATTAAAAAACTGTGTTAAGATATCACAGAGGGGCTGATTCAGTCAAATGTTTAAGCATATCATTTCACTGCTGCTCAATCAACTTTGGAGCTTTCTGGAATCACAGTTTAAATGATGAAAAGCTAGTCTTTCATTGGAAAGTAATGATGTGCATCCCCGGGAGGGAAAAGATGGTCTCACACAAGCAAAAGAAATTTCCTTTATTCCATAGTTTCCATATGACTGACCTACAGAGAGTAACCTCAGTGAGTTACTCATCCAAAGGCCCATCTGCTCTCTGGGTACAGCTGAGAATGCTCGTTGCTTTCTGAGGAATGGTAGGAGGCAGTAGCAGCTGTAAACTTTGCTGAGATGCATAGGGCTTGGCTGACTAATGGAGTACAGCAAATAATGCACAGCAAACAGTCAGATTTACAATCTCTCTTTAAGTTGAAATCTGTTTATATGCATTCAGATAACATTCATTCATATGAATACATATGCAGAGATCAGGCTGTGAACTATTTGAGAACTGAAAGGTTCTCCTGTACTTCGAAAAATTTGTTTACAGTTCACACACTTGAGTATAATTGGACTCGCTGAAGTTAGTTGTGAAGGAATATCCAGGATGCATGTGCCCTAGTGAGAAGTTCAGAAAAGACTTGCTTATTGCAATGAATTCTTGCTTCTGTACTTGTGGTGCCTTGAGAATCTGCCTGATCATACAGGAAAGGGCACATAGAAAAATAAGCAATGGTGTAAGAAGCCAGAATGGATGAGAAGGCACAAGCTAATTCTTCAGGATAAAATAATTTCCTTGTGGGTCTGTCAGAGTTCAGATTTTTTAGGATGCTCACCTCTACTAGTTGTCAGCAACATGCCTGTCAGCTTGAAAGAGACAAGGTGCAGGAGGATGTTTGACAAAGGTAGGAGCAAACATCAGGAAACAGCAGATATGTCCCTCATGCTTTAGTGCATCATGCTTATTTTGCTGTTGTTTATTGTGTTCTTTATTTTTTATCTCATGTTGGAGCCATGAATATGGCTTCTGTATACAGCCTGTGGTCTTCTTCTTGGCATCTGCTTGCTGTGGTATTCTTGGACTTTGTCATGAGTAAAATTCTGCAGCATATTCACTGTTTATATGCTGAGTGGGTGAGGGAGCTTGATGCTGGTGGAACAGGCAATAGCTTTGCACCTGAGGGAGATCCTCCAAAATTACATTGTTCTGCAGATGCTCAAACTTCAGACTGTGAGCACAAACCTGATCGCTTTACATCCATCTCGCCAATTACCAGTCCCAGGTCCCCACAGGCCTGCTTAGTACTTTTTCTGTTATTGATCTTGTTATTGCTAAGGGCTATAACCTAAGGACTGCATGAATTAGATTAAAATTTACCATGTATTTCATGGATGTATATTGCTACTTTATACACTGCCCTCTGATAGGTGTATATCAATGTTATTGTAGCATTTTTGAAGCACAAAATTTACAATTTTGCCATCTATTATTGTTCCTTTTCTTAAATATTCTTCTTCTGTTGAGCTGGCCCAGCTAGAATTTCCCTACCAGTCCTTCTCTTAATTAAAAAAAAAGTGATTTTGTAGCTTCAAGCTTATTTCTCACAGCATTTCTGGAAATTGTAGTTGGATTATTTCTTATGGCCTCATTTTGTCTTTTTATTTCTATATTCTAGCACTAATTACTAGTGATGTGATTAATGTTCCACATACCTGGTATCTTTGCTCTTTCTGGTGTTGAGATAATGTTAATTAATCCAACTTTGAAAAAATATTTGCAGTCCTGATCATATGTCACATTTCTAATTCTTTCTGGAATCCAGAGGCTATGTGAAAGCTGGATAATTAGAGATATATTTATGTAACTATACTTGCAGAACCTTTCAGTCTAGGTATCACTGTCAGAAGTACCACATGAATTTAAGAGGATGACCATAAGTGATTCTTTGTTACGTTTATAGAGAATTAAAGCAAAGGATATAATACTCCCATATCTCTTAGTAGAGCTATAGTGAGGGGTTGTTCAGGTTGAAGGAAAAAAACCCACACCATAAACCACAAAAAACTACTCTAAAAATATCTAACTCATTGAGACACATTTTGTATTTGTCTAATAAATATTTGAAGTAGTTTTGGGGTTTCCTGCATTGATCACCCTCTGCATATGAGCACTAAATTGGGTTAAACTGCCATGATTTTATTAACTCCAGACAGGGCAACATGATAGCATAATAGCAGTTTGGGAGAAAAAAAGAGAAACAAGTATCCTAGATGCAATGTATGCTGGTCACATCCCTTACTATGCTACTAGAAGGTGATCAGATACGACAAGGTAGTTCAGACACAGAGAAGAAAGAAGAGCAGTTACTTTTGGAGCACTTTGGTTTATCTGGCAGTGTCTGTTTTCTTTGCAAAATCGCTAATGGTCACTATTACTAGAATTGTTCAAGTGACCTTTAAATTGCTTTACAAATATTGAGTTGTGGATGCAATCTACCTTTGCACAATAGTCAATTGTCAGTCCTAACTTAAACAAAACAAAAAAACAGAGTGCATTTCCAAGTATTTCAAGCAGCCTCCTTGAAGTGTTTTTAAGACTGTCACCTATAGTCCTTAGTTTTGCAATAATGTCACCTTTTATACAATGTTAGGAGTGATTTTTGCCCTGGAGGATGGCTAAACCCATGGAAGATGATAAAAGCCTCCTCTCCAGCTTTTAGTACCATAGGAGTGAAACAGTATACAATTTTTATTGAATTCTGTTTGTGTCTATATGAAGCACATCTACGTATATCAATGTCTACGTAAGCATACACACCTTTTGGAACTGAACGTAACAAGAATTTATACAATTGAGTGCAAATCTTTGCCCATAATCCTCATGTGGCAGCTGTCTCTCCCCAGATATACAGGTATCTGCCCTCCCTTATTTCTGAGTTGCTAATATAATCTCCCCCCAGCCCACCCAGTCAGGTTAGAAAACAAGACGATGGTTCCCAGGTGGTGCTGAGAAGTGGGGAGCACTCAGCAAGAAGTACAGCTGGTACATCTCTGGGATCTGTATCTATCATACGACAGTGGGGGCAAGTCCCATACAAAGGTGGAACCTTATAGGTTCTTCAGCAGAAAATAGTGCATTATATTAACAACTTTATACAGTTATAACTCCCAATTATTGTATAGTGCAGAACTGTGTTATTTGAACAGCACATTTGTGTACTACTAAAAGGCTTGTCCCCTCCTACAGGGCAGTGCAGTCTAGACACTGACACTTTAGCAACCTGTATACCAAAGGTCATCACATGAAACAAAAGTGGGGTTCTGGTAGGTTCTCACCCCATTCATAATACTTCAAATTTAGTTGCTTGATTCCCAGATTAAAATCAAATTAAAACTTCAATGCTAGATATTCTGTAAGTTAGGGCAATGAGATGTTTTCCCTACATCGGTGTGACGCTTTTTAAAAAAATGTGTTTGCAAGAGAAGAGGTTTGGATCAAAGTGGCCTAATACATTTCTTACCTCCTGTGCATCGCTACAGTTCTGTATTTTTCTAACATAAATATCCCAGGTGATGTGACTGATATTTCAAAGATGATCTCACCCCCAGCTTACAGATATTAACCCACATGAATGATTCTGATCAATCTGTCCCCAGCCTGAAGTTGTCTGTGTGAACAGAGTCGATGTTAAGATCCTGTGGTGGACTCTCAACACCACTTACGGTATAAGTTGTTAAAGCCCATGCCTGCTTGTTATATTACTATTGTTGCTGTTATTTATTATTTATACAGTGTTATTGCTGTTTGAGAGACTTCACAGAAAATACAAGTCCCTGACCTTGAGGAGCCCCTATGTTGCTGCCCATAATGTAGGAGAGGTGTCAAATGAAAGCCTGAAATGAGGGGAGAGGTGATGTTTATGGGAAAGATGAGCACTGAGATACATTTGGTTATAGAAAGCTCATCTTGATGGGCCAGATCCTCGTTAAGCTGAGTGTTGCCCTGAGTGCTAAGTGAAGAGCCCACTGAACAGAGGAAAAATGTCATGATGAAAAGCAGTACCAACTCAGTTGATCCCTCCTTCAGGAGGGTGTATGGGTGTGCTGTGTCCTGGCAGGTGATGGAGTGTGCTGCCACTCACCAGCCCTGCTGCTGAGATGGTCTCCCAGTACAGTGGAATTTGCAGGGTGGCACAGAAAGGTGATTGAGCTGCTGGCTGGCTTCAGCATCCTCTTGTGCATTTTGGGAATACTTCCACTTTCAGCAGACTTGCACTGAAGCTAGTCTAATGGGATGAAAGGCAGTCCCTAGAAGTAATTTACAGATGTCCGAGATAGAGGCATTCCAGCAGTCTCTGAAGGTAACAGACAAACTTTTTTAATGGGGGAGGGGGAAAATATACTGGACAAGACTGATGCACTGTGAGCACAGAGACTGGAAGCAGCCAGCTATGTAACTACTTGAAAGATATTTTTTCTCTATACTGAAACTGAGAGAAAAATACACTTTTGCTGTGAATACCCAAATATCATACTTAGAATAATTTAGACTGCACCTCGAGTACTGTGTTCAGTTGTTGGCCCCCCCACTACAAGAACGACATCAAAGTGCTGGAGTCAGTCCGGATGAGGACCATGAAGTTGGTGAAGGGTTTGGGGCACAAGCCCTGTGAGGAGCATCTGAAGAAAACAAGGTTGTTTAGCCTAGATATAAGGAGGCTGAGAGGAGAACCTTATTGCTCTCTACAGCTACCTGAAGGTTTTAGCGATGTGGATTTTGGTCTCTTCTCCCAAGTAACAAGCTATAGAGCTAGACAAAATAGGCTAAAGTTGCACCAGGGGAGGTTTAGATTAAATATTAGAAAAAAATTCTTCAGTGGAAGGGTAATTAAGCACTGGAAATGGCTGCTCAGGGAGGTGGTTGAGTGTCAGTCCCTGAAGGTGTTTAAAAGATATATAGTTATGGTGCTTAGGAGTACAGTTTAAGCATTGGAGTTGGTAGAGTTAAACAATACTTGGTAGAGTTATGTTATGGTTGGACTTGACGATCTTAAAGGTCTTTTCCAACCAGAATGATTCTGTGAGTTCCCTCATATTCTATGGCAGAGGCAAAATGCCTGGTGCAGGTAGGGACAGGACCCTGTTTATTGTGCTGGATCTTCTGTATTGGACACTGCTGAGGACTCAGGTTCCTGTATGTCAATAGAACTGCATTTGTGCCCTTTGATCCACAGAAAATACAAAATAATTTAACATGTCTTGGCTAAGACATAAGGATAGAGTTAGCTGCCTTCTTGCTTGTGTTTTGTGAATGCAAGACATTCTTTAAAGTGTTCTCTGTACACTGGAAATTGGAAATGTCTTGAGGCAAAAAGCAGAATTCAGACCTGGTATAAGTATATTGAATTCCATTGAAATCTCTGCCTTTACAGTTGTGGTCACTCAGGCCTGATTTTGACCCTAAATCATAAAGAACTAAACTTAACTTGACACAAATGTAGTCATGTATGCATGTATGCATAAAAAGGCACAAAAATGTGCAGTTAGCAGAGAAAATAAAATGGAGCTAATTATTGCAGATCTTTTTAAAGTGTGTTTGCAAGTGATGTGTTTTCAAAACAAGCTAAACAATAATTCATCAGCTTGTGTACCACATGCTGGCTAATGAATAAAGTCAGGAATCAGGAAGCAAATGTAAATATGGGATCTAATTCCCAACTGTCAAATTAGAAGTATTTTGTGCCCACTTTGCACAGGTGCAAGTGACAACATAAGTCACAAAACAGCTGGGAATCTGGTCTCACAGTCTGTTGTACTGTTCAAATAATTGAATTTAAAGTGTGGTTACTGACTAACTAAAGCCTCTCCAACTGTATTGGTCCTCATTTCCCAACCCCAGGCCTGAGAGAAGACTGGGCCATTTGAGAAGATTGTCATTCAAGCTTATCCTTTCAATCAGAATCCACAGAAAAAAAACTTGCTGTTTCTTTTACAGTGGCAGTTAATCTGTCAGGAGCAGATTCAAGTTTTGGCAAAGATCTGTGGTGAGATAAAATGAAAAAGCTGCCAAACAGCATTGTTAGCGTGGGGAGGAGGAAGGGAGGGGAGCTGACACGACTTCCCCAAGTTAAATGCCAAGCACACCTACATCGTTTTCAATCAGGCCATGTGAAAACCAGGATATTTATAGCTGTAGTAAGCTTTAGTGCTCATTTATCCTGGGGGCAGTGTGTTCATGGCAGAAATGGATTCATAATAGCTAATGTTTTGCTTCTACAAGGTTTTTATAGTGTACTTGGGTAAGTATAGCATAACATGTTAATAGTTTTTAAATAAAGCACATCTAAACAATTGGTTTGCACTGCCATGTGATTTTCAGCTCAGTGCAGCTTCAGCTTCATGCTTTGACTGTTTTCAGATGTGTTTCTTTCCTCTCTTGCCATTTTTTGTCTGCATTTAAGACCTGAAAAGAATTTGGTGCCAATTTTAGGCTGGCAACTTGATTAAGTGACTATTCTTTTCTAATGGGTTTTAAAAATCTGCCTTCAAGTGACTTTTTAGATAGTTTCTGCTGAGTGAAAATGGGTATTTATGCAGCCATTGCCTTGGTGGGGTGCTTTTTTTGTCTGCTAACTCAGAAACAAGATAGATTTGATGGGAGCCATTAATAAATACACATGACTGAGAGCCTGCAAAGTATCCAATACCTGCCTCACCTGACTGCCATTTTTTTCTGTGGGGTCCAAATTTGAACATAAGCTGGTAAAATAATGTACGACATTTAAGACCAGGTAGACATACGGTTTCTGTGTTGCGTGATGTCCTCACACCACTCTCCCCTGTGCTCTACTCGCTGCTGGGGCAGAGAAGCTCACATACACCTGGATTAGCTGCAACGATGCTGGTTTATGCTGAGGAGGAGAGCAGGAGGCTTTCCTTTACTGGTTTTCCCCTTGGTAACTTGAACAATGCTCTTTATTTTAGTCCAGGAAACTTTGTGCTATCCAGAGCACAATCTGGCTGGTGCTGCGGAGTCTGGTGGTGCCTGGTGAGGGGTGCTGAGCCTCCTGCTGTGAGATCCTGCCACCGGGAAGCCTCCATCTGTCTGTGCCAACTGTCATCTCTGCTTTTTGCTGCTTACCCGGTGCTTTAGGGCACAGCTTGTTCTTTTGGGAGTGGAGGATTGGAAAGGACCATCAGGGCTACCAAGACCACTCTGCTGTAACTGCAAGTGTCTGTGGAGTTTGTTTCATATGTAGATGACACCTGGTAGGATCCTTAGCCAGAATAATCCAGCTAATTTTATTAATAAATGCTACATGGCCTTTTTTTTGGTCTTGAAATACTCTGACTCCACAGAGATTTAAAGTTCCCTGGGTTCCGTTTGCAGTTTCAATGTGAGCATGCTGAACAGTATATTGGGTCACTGGGATGCTCTTAGAACAACATATCTTTTAAGTGTTTCTGTTTTCTCATAAGCTTCTGTTTTTATCCTCCATTATATCCAGAAGTTCACAGTTTAGGTAGAAAAGTGTTTCAGGAGCTAGAAACACATCCTTAAGGAAAAGTGTCAATATAATAGTGCATAACTGGTGTGGTACTCTGCTCTCAGGTTGCGCTTCTTCTAATGAGATCTTTTGAAGATGTCAGCTATTTGCATAAAATGTGGAGGAAATCTGGGGTAAACAGAGCTTTCAGCTTTTGTGGGTCTTTCAACTCCATTTTCTCTTCATAGCCTTTCAATTTTTAGCCAGTATTTTACACCCCTGGAATTTTTCAGGCCTGTTTGAGTGAAAAATTAGGTCTTAGTATCTTCATTTCCATTGAGTATCAGATAACTTGATTAATTTTAATTACAGGAATGAGCTGACTTGGTGGTAACTCATTACTGGTTTTGTACCAGAGAGAAAATCTGATCAGAATTTCCAGAATCTTTTGGGTATGGTAGGTATGCAAAACAAAATCTACAAGACAAAATAATGAAAGGTGAGGAGATGCTTTTTCTTGACCACGGGAAAAATAAGTTTCTACATCTAAGAGAAACTGCTCGTGTAAGTGGAAACACTTGGGAGTTCATGCTGGCTGGAGATGACTTCTTGTATGGCACAGGTCGAGGAGCAATCCTGGGAGGCCTGAATTTGTTCATATGTTTATATATTTAAAATAGAAACATGGAGTGATCACATTTGCTGATGACACAATCTTGTGGGGAACAAATTAATGTGAGGTCAAAAGACTGCAAAATTTTAAAAAAACTTAAATAGACTAGGAAAATGGGTAGATAGGTGGCTAATGGAATCTAGTTTAGAGAAATTTAAGGCAGAGAGGCTTACACAGCTACCTGGTATCCTGCACACAGGAATTCCCTCCTGTCTATGGCAGGTGGAGTGCTTGTAAACTTGAAATGTAAGGAGAAGATGTGGTTACAGGAGTTGAATGCTCACAGCCACACCAGCAGTAGTTGGTGGGAGATGCCATCATAAATCCCAAGTAACTTCTCTTGCACATGCAAAGTCTTACTGTAAAACATCTGGAGGTTCAAAGAAGCTGTTGAAGTAGTTCCTAAGTAGAGATAGAGATATCACTGTATGTTTTCTTAGGGCAAATGCATTTTCAGTGGATAGAGGCACCCATCTGTGCAAAGTTCAGAGACCATTCCTTGTTCAGGGTGTACTGCTGTGGAAAAGGGTAGAGTAAGTACACCCTTTACTCTTATGCTAAAGAGTATGATAGAACTAATACTGGATACACTTTGAAATACTTCATAATATGTGCTTAATGACAACTACACGAAATCCATTCACATTCCAACATTGTTCAGATTTTCTAATTACAAATTAAGGGTTGGTTTTGTGTTTTTAATTTCAAAGCTGCTATCTACTCCTATTTTTATTTTTTTTTTAAACTGCCATACAGTAAGATTGAGAAATTTAGTTGGCTAGGACTGCTGAGTAACCCCATGAACTAATGAAGTAAACATTTGCAACCACTGTGACATGGAAATCATCCAGCTCTCCCTGGTGTACACCTGCAGAAACCTGTGATTCACCTCTGAGTCACTCTGCAAATGTTAGCAGGGCAAAGCTGACAGCCGTGCAGAGGGCTCACTCTGCTGCCAGTTCTCTCCTTCGTCCCTGGCATAATAACATTAATGATGCTTCCAAATGGCTCACGGGGTTGCAAAATGAGAGATCTAAAAATCCACGCTGCAGCTTGATTTCCTAATAGGATGCATTAAGTAGGACATTGCATGTTTTACAGGCTGACGTTGATTAGACAATAAGACTTAAAATATGTAGCTAAAGTGGTTAGAAAAATAGGTTTTGGAAGCTCAGATCAAAGCTTTACAGGGGGGTGATTAGATAAATAAAAAGTTTAAGCCTTACTGAGCAAATAATTGCACATCCTTTGAAAAGAACGGTTCATAGGGATTGATCAAATGTGAGTCACCCTAGACACAGATGTCTTTCTAAGAATATTTAATTTATTTTTCTTAATGTACACCAAAAGCAAAGAAATACTGGTACTGACCAGTGAATGCTCTTGCTTGCATAAGGAAAGGCTCTTTAAAAATAGTGGAGAATGAAAGAAAACCAACAACAAACAATCATGTAACCACCAAAAAATTATTCAGTTTCTGTTGTTTAACAGGGATAATTTCCTCCTTAGCAGTGAGTTCCTACCCTCATCACAAGGTGTGGGCTTCCTGTTCTTTAGTGTATACTAGAACCACATGGCACATGCTTAAAAATTAAGAGTAATGCAAGTGTCATTGCAGTCTTTGTTCTTAAGGGTCAGTTTATACTTTTATTTGGAAACATCAGCCCTGGGAGACTGGTAAGAACCTTGGAGGCACAGAATAAATAGAACCTAAAAGTCCATGAGGTTCTCAACTGTGCAGGATTGTCTCCTTAGGCAAGGAGTGGAATTTTGGGACAAAGCAGTTGAGACTGGAGGTGAAAGAGGTCTCTTTAGAGGGGAATCGTGCTCCCTGAGAAGAACTTTCCCCTTCCTGCCTTTGGCGTTGGTTTTTGTGAATCCACCTGCAAACCCCTGTCTTCTGAAGGTGTGTATAAAAGGAGGCTGCATTATCTTTGCAGAGAACAGCCCAACAGAGTGAAATTCTGCCATTCAAGATTTTGGCATGTGTTCTCTTTACTGCAGCAGAGCCAGAGCTTCACCTTTGCTGTTTCTGAAGGAGAATGAGTAATAACAGGGAACTTGGCTTCTTTCAACCTGTGCTTCAGACCACCCTCTGACACTGGAAGTGCTGATGGAGTGAAGCTGGGGAAACAGCAACAAGAAAAAGGTTATGCAAAAAAATCCTAAAATCCTTAGACATAAGCTTTGAGCACACTCCTGAGACATGCAGCACTGTCATATTAAAAATGCTGTACAGATGTTGGGGATCTCACTGATGGAAATATATTCCTTCATCAAACACTTACGTTAAATAAGAGATACACACACTGAAAATAAATGGAATCTGTTCCCCTGTTCCCCTCTATTATATCTTTTATTTCTATGTAGACTGCAGTAGGCATCTTCTGAATGCTTCCAGCAAGCTGACAGTGATAGGACTGGCATGTCCATTGGAAGGTTAGAGTTGGCAATAAAATAATGGCTATTGAATTTCACTTTCATGAGTGGCTTGGAACCATGACTAAATCTGCTTGTTGTTAATAACAGAGGATACCTGACCTTCTGTTTTGAGCTCTTTTATTTCATGTAATACATAATTTCTCAAGGCAGCTGATCTTTTCTCACTGCTCTCTGTCTTCTCCCTCCTTTCTCACTCCTCCACCTTCTTGGCAAGCACTCATATACTTGAATTAGGCATTAACAGAAATCTCAAGGAAGTTCAGAAATTCTCTTGCCGGGGTTGCTGTATAGGTTTTGATATGTCTCTGGCACCACTAGTGTGGTTGCCAGCCCCAGAATAACTGGCTAGGTCATGTGAGCCATGATCTGCAAGCACCTTTAATATATATTTCACAGCTGATGTAGAAATATTTGTGATATAGTAAAGAATGAATTTTGGAATTCTGACTTCGAGAACCATTCATGATACCCAATAGTGTGGAGAGGAGATAAATGATGAAAAAAACAGGAGGGAAATTCTCACGTGATTGGTTTCCAACATTTGCATTCAGTTTGACTTCCTTTCTTTGTAATTTGATTCTCATGTTCATATGTAAGACCTACATCTTTCCTCCTGTAACTTAAGTTCAGTAATAACTTTGGGCTGGAGAATCGAAGGCTCTGTAGAAAGTTTGGCCCCATGTGGTGAAACAATTCGCTCTGTGATTCAGACATAGGGGTACATTCTCTTTTGTTGAGTGGAGAACCTTTCCTTTAAGAGCAATTTACTTTTACTGATGGTTAACACTGCCACTTGTGTCCTTAAAACTGTTGCCTTCCTACTCTCACTCTTTCACTTGAGTGATGTAACATCTGATGTGTGTTCATATGGAAAAGGGCTTGGTCTTATGCACAAAGAGGGTAAAGGGTTTGCAGCACCTCAAGGTAGCTGCCTAGTACTTTGGAAAATCAGTCACATAATGTATCAGCAATTTCTCCTTGCAGCTGGGAAATATAAATTTATAGCTTGGTATTTCTAAAAGAAAAAATTACTAGTTCTGATTGAAATGCTTAGCAGCCTCAACAGTTCAAGTAAACATTTTTCCTGTCTCATTTTTTAATACCCAAACACTTCTTTAAATTTTCTTCTGTTATATATTTTGAACTTCAAGAAAATGAGTTTTGGTATGTAAATTATACACATATATAAAGGTAGTCTGTTGTTTGTTTCGTTTTTCAAATACATTAAAGCTGATAAACTGCTGTTCAGGAAATGAAAAAAGATAACTTCAGGTAACAGAGAAAGAGTTTGTGCCTTGAGACAAGGCACCTATTGGAAATGTCTCAGAGGATGATTATGACATTGTCATTTTTCCTGTGGAATGTCCTATTTCATTCTGTTAAACCTCTGCTGTTTGTACCTGATGACTTTACTCCAGCTTGCTCTATATTCACACCAGTGCTACTGAATTGAGGGAACAAGTGCATATAGCTTTCAAATTTACTTTAGAAAGAACTAAGTGAAAGATGCTATATTGAAGAATATGTTGAGTTTTTGCTATAATTTTACATTTTTGGGTGATATTTAGAAGTGATGATTTGCGCATGGCAATTAACTGAGTTCCAAGAGGATGCAACATATTAACATGCTGATGTCACTTATTGATATATCAACTTTTGTGATGAAGAGGCTTATCTCATTACTATCCTTGACTACAATTTTTATTTTTTTACTATATTAAAACTGTTTTTTGAGGGGAGGAGGGGTAAAACGCAAAGGAAATGGGGATTTAGCAGGGTCCAATCAGGAGTTAATTAGCTATTTTTTTGACAGAAAGCCTCAGTGTAGCCCTACTAATCCCTTCTATTGTGACTTCAGTCTAGAGTAAGGCTCAGACCTTAGTAAAAGTCAGTAATGCTGACCGAGTTCTGTGAAATGTACACAAAGCTGCATTTGCTAAGTATCTCTTCATGGGAATGTTCCACAAAGCTCGAAAAAGCCACGTGTTCTCAACATCCACTGTCATTAGGCCACAGCATGTTGGATTTCTTTTCAATATCAGAATTTAACATGACATGTTGTGTTAAAATAGGAACTGGTCTTAAAAAATAAACTCACATCCATTCAGCAAACTGTGAGGAAAAGAGCTTGAGCTTTTTGCAAAACCAGCAATTGCTTCATGAGAAAGTGTGATCCTTGAGAGAAAAGATGCCAGGTCCTCAGAGTGCTTCCCTGGAGTCAAGAAAAGCACAGACTTAGCAATGAGACTACAGGCAAGTCACTTATTCTCTCTATGTTTAGGTTTCCCTGCTATAAGATAATATATTAAGTAATTGCAACATTTCCTTTCCCCCCAGGGGTGTTGGGATGTGCCCAGATATTTGGCAGTGTCCATACAAGCTAGACAGGCAGTAATGAAGTTTCTAAAAATCTGATATGGAAGTGCCCTCTTGTGCAATATTTCCTGAACGCTCTGCTTTAGTGATATCCATCAGAAGTCTAACTTCGTGACTTAAAGGCAGGTAAAAATAATGCTGAAGCTGAGCATGCAGTTTAGGAAACTGGTTGAGACGTTTGCTTCTGCTCCTTTCCTACATCTTCTTGCTTCTCTTGACCAGTTCTTCCTTCCCAGACTCTCTCCCCAGGATGGGTGTGCAGGGTTCAAGCTCTTGTAAAGGACTGTCACAGGGTACAACCATGTTGGTGTGAAGTGCAGGAGTAGCTCTATGTTCTGATCATCCAAGTTCCAGCCTGTAATGTTTGGACTTGGTCCAGTAAACTGAAGCTAGTTGGTTTCAAGCAGCTTCATGTATTTTCCCAAAGAGTTTTCCCAAGCATATTATCTACTGCTGCATTGTGTTTAGTGGTTAGCCTCAAAGAAATGGGTTACTAATGTATTCATGTCATTCTTTTCTTTCCAATAAGCCCTGTACCATTAAGTAGGTTCGTATGACCTTCGAATGAGACAAAGACCTGATCCCAGTTACTAGCCATTACTTCAAACACACCTTTAGTGCAGCAGTGCTGGCTGCTCTGGGAGCCTGGGCAAAATGCTTAAGTTCTCTGCACTGGATCTCTTGGACTATTTTTGGGAGGACAGGGGTCCACACTGCTAATCATCACTTGGTAAAGCATGTTAAAATTAGATGCTTTCAAAAGCGAGCAAGACCTGGAGCTCACCTGATGGTCTCCCACCCAAATCCAGGAAGTTTGGTGCTGTTTAAGTATAGGTCACTTTAGTTTCTTGTATTCTGTGCCTAGCTGACTTCTGTAAAACAAATACTAAAGACAGAAAAAGCAGAACTAAAAGCAGAAGATGGCATCCCTTTTTCCTGAAATATCTGAAAACTGAAACTTGTTGCAAATATAATTCAGTCTTAGTCTAATTATGTTTAAATGCTGCTTGTGCAGGAAAAAAAATAAGGGGGGTGGGGAGGGAGGGGAGGTGTGAGCTTTTACAATCTTATTCATTCCATCCAAGAAAACCTTTTTATTTGGCTTCAAAGTGAACCTACTACTTCACAACAAAATTTCATTATGTCCCAGCTGAGTTCTGTTTAATGGAATTAAATTTCACCCTTTCTAATTATCTTCTGGAACAGACAATCTTTACAGAATAATTAGTAATAGAAGTACACAATGGATCATTGTCTTTATTACTTGCAAAGAAATTCTAGATGCTGTACTAAATCTTGAGGTATGATCTCACAAAATGTAAAATATCTCACCCCCTTCCTCCTAAATTATATAACGTTCAACATAGTCAACATAATTTAGGCATAATGAGTGGTATTTTTGTTTCTTTGAGATGACCAGCTTCAGGTTGTTTTATAGAATAAATTTCCTGATTCCATTCTAATTAAGCAAGACTAGAGATAGGCGATCTTTTTGTCTTCAATTAATTTTCAGTATTTCTAAATGAAGGACTTAACATCCTTTTATTAAGGAGATAAAAACAACTGTATGTTTCCTTATCAAGCCTCAGGTTTTCCTTTATTAGTCATTTATATTGTGGCATTGTTTTAAAATGCCTTCTTCAAATTTCTGCTAAAATGAAGTTAGGGACACAAGTACAGGATTTAAAAACTTGAGTACCTCTGACCACATACAGTTGTAAATGAACAGAAATAATCCTGGCATAGGTGAGAGTCAGTTGGAATATATGGCCTCTTCCTCTCTGGCTTTTCCAAATGTTTTAAAAATTGTTAAATCTTCCTCAATTGTACTCCAAGCTGTAGTTCTTCTCATCAAAAAACAGGGAGAAATAACAATGAAAATTAATTTTGTATCAAAACAAGCTTTTTCTCGAAGAATCCAGGTTGAAACTAACCTTTTATTGATTTAAAATTTGCCACAAAACTGGGAGAAAAAAAAAATCAAATGTGCAAGAAAAATGGGTAGGGTCTTCCTTGGATTGCTAGTCTTTATAATTTAATTTGTTGAGAATTTAAAATTACATTAATTGTGCTTAAATAACTGACATTATTTGACACTGCAACAACAGAGCAACGGAAATGAGTGACAAACACACAAAAGACTTTTGTTATCTTTGTTTGTCTGCCTGAATAAATCTCAACAAGTAGTTCAAAGATTTAAATTTATAGCATACTTAATCGTCATTAGATGGCCAATCCTTTTGACTCTAAAATGCATGGCCCTAATATTGAATAGTTTTGGCATCCACTTTGGTTTGACTCATCAAGAATCTTAATTTTCAAATCACTGAAATTGTGTAAAGTGAAGTCACAAGGAAGGAATTTATACACAGTGTCATGCTACAGATGTGTTTTTAAAATGTGTATTTTTCTTTGTAAAGCTGTTTGCTTCTAATTTCAATACCACAGTACCCCTTTAAAACAAAATAAGTTGGCTAAAAGCAGCCAGTCATAATTGTGTCTAATTATACAGTGAGATATATATAGACATAGTGTTTGATATTGCTATCAAACTGCAATATTACTGTTCTTTGTATATTCATTTACCTATAATCATACAGGAAAAAAGTATGACAAACTATCTGGCAGCAAAAGCCTCTTACAACCAGTGTCTGAGTTGAGAAGAAAAAACAAACTCAAAACCCTTTTCAAGATCTCTTATGAACTGCTTCCTTTTAAGACATCTCATAAAATACGCTTAAGCACTGCAGACTCTAGATTAAAATTAAATATCTGTTCTATTTGATAAAAATAGCTAATTTAATGTAATTAAAATTATTTACAAATTTATATTGAATTTTCCCAGTTCTTTGCATTAAAAAGATTTAATCGGATTGCTGACAACTTTTATTTTTATAATATAATATTTAAACAGTTTGAAGGGGGTATGGTTTAGTTTTTATATTTGAATTTATAAAACATCTTCTCTGACACTGACCCAAACATAATGTAAAATAGTTGTGGTTTTATGTGAAAATGGGGAAATATTAATTTGAAGCCATTTGTTTCTTCTCTTCCTCACCCTTTTAGCTTGTCAGCTAACTAATCATTTATTGAAATAGCACTATGTAACATCTATCAAACACCAAATGCTACAAATATATCCATTGATACCAAATAAAGGTATCTGGTAGGCAGCATTACAGTCCCATTTGAGAAGAGCATCCCTCTAGGAAATCTCAGCATCCCGCTATATCAGTATCTCTTCACACACTGTCAGTTTCACTGAGCTGTAGACTTAAAATTCAGCAGACGCTTTAAACTGTTTTGAGGGACAGGGATATGTAGTTTAGTTAACTACAGAAGTTGTAAGTCAGGACGTTACTCAGAGTTGTCCTTCTCTCCGTTTCCACTGGCATGGAAATGATGGAGCCAGTGCAACATTGTAACACAAATGAGTTGAACAAGTTTAGCATCTGTCATATGAAGAGATCTAAGAGATCTGCTCTATTAAAATATTCTGCACTTTGCTATATAAAATCAATAGTCAAGTTTCTCACTTTCCCTTATTCTAGAGCAGAAAGGGGTTGAAATCAAACCCAGCCTAAGCTGAGGGACAGCTCTGCATACAAATGTCTAAGAGACTGATATTCTTAACCTTCTTTACTGATGTTTGCTTCAATTATTACTCCTGTATGGTCTAAATCTGCATCTGTTTACAACAGTAGCTGTATAAATGCAATAAGAATATTGAATTTACTGGAGCCTTCCAATACACAAGAAAATCAGATTTTTGCCCATTTGGACTGAGCAGTGATATTTGGTGGGGGTATAGCTTCCATTAGCTGCTGGCTGTTTAATTAATCAGCTGGATTATGTTATTCCACACCAGTGTCTGTTTATGATTGTGAGATAAAAAAATCTGGATCATCTTCTTTATGCTAAGCAATAACATCTCTCAATGCTGCAGGTGAAGAGTTTTCTTGTTTGAAAAGAAGTTGCTCCACAAAGTCTTTCTGTGAGCTTATGAATAATGAACATATTAGCCTCATTGTAAAATGAGAGACGCCTATTGAACCAGTCTTACTGGAAACAATTATCTTTTCAATTTTCTTGTACATAATAGCAAGATGAAGGGTTGAAATATGGTACCTGTCCTCCTGCAGCTCCCATGTAGCCTTGCATAAGAGTCCATCTCAGCTTTATGGAAGGGTTTAGGCAGAAGGCATGTTGCAAGGTCAGTAGCATCCACCCTAAAATTTGGGAGAGAAAGAGGGACACAAAACTTGTGCTTCTGTTGTTAGCAGTTTTGCATACTCCTTCAGTAAGTGTAGAGAAATCATTCACTGCCATTTGTGGGAGAAAACCAAATTCCATTATTTGCAGCAAATCCCAAACACCAGGGTTAGGCCTTTCAGTTCCTAGGAGACTGAGAGATTTTATTACTGGGATATACTTACTCTTGAAGGGCCAAAATCTCCTGAAATAAGCAACTTGTGTGGAGCAGAACTGAAATCTTAACTCTTGATCTTTGTTTTGGCATTTGAAAGGATTTCCCTTTGAGCAGCACAACTGAAGGCCCAGCTGGATGCTGAGCAATCATTTCCTTCTGATGATGTAAATAAGTAAACTGTAATACCGACGTGAAAAAATATTAGCTGGTCCCAGTAATTCTTGACTATCTTATTTAATTTGTTATTGGCTACTGAGGATGTGCTTGAGTGCCTGATGTCTTTGCCATGCTTTATAAAATGACATAATAGTCAAGAGCACTAGTGCCTTCCTTTGACTGTAGCAATGTGCTATTAAGCTGATAAGATCAGTCAACTTCCCAAAGCCTGCAGGATGAATTGATGTTTTTCAAAGACTTGTTTAGGAAAACAAGGGAAGCAAACCTTCATACTCTTTTAAGCAGGGGAAAAAAGAGAGTGAGAAGGAGAGAAAACTCTCAACAAGGGATTATTCTTTTTGTCAATTCCATTCCAACAAGAGAAGAGAATGTGCACTGATGATGTTTTGCTTTCATTTAAATACTTATTTGTGCTACTCGGTGTGAGTGAGGGGGGAAGAAAATGTGTCATGTCAGTAGGATGCAACGAGCAATGGGAGATTTATAAACAGAATGGTTACAGGTAGAGGCTAGTTTGCAGCTTCTGTTAATATACTTAAGCCTTTGTGTACTGATGTGTAGTCATGTCCAGTGATATATGGTCACTGATAAGTGTAGTGATGAGAAAGAACAAGTCACTGGTAGGCTGGGATTTTTCTTGGTTTTGCTTAATATAAACAAAATTTAGCTTAGTAATGATAGCTCAGCAATGATGTAACTGTTAAGAAGGGTTGCTTCCATGGTGTTTTGGTTTGAGAACTCCTGGTTTTGTTCCTTTTAGCTGGAGAGATAAAGGGTCCCTATGGGCCCTTGTTTGTCTTAAGAGAGCAAATAAAATCTATGGGATAGTCAGATCTAGATCTGTGTTTCCATGCACACTCAAAAACTGATGGAAATTTGCATGAGATGGGATTAAATCCTTGGCACAAGGTTCCATATTAATTTCCAAAATATTGCCCAAAAAATAGAATTGGTACAAAATTTATCACTGATCTTTTATAATTTGTTTTTTTTAATTACTAATTTTCTCTCTTGAGAAAGGATATCTTCTGCCTTCTCAGAAAGAGAAGCAAAATGGAGGTGTAGTGAAGAACTAGAGCTGACATGAGAAGAAATGAGTAGGAATTGGCCATGACTGGTCAGGCTTAATGTGAGAAGACCCTGATCATCAGAACAACCTTCCCCTGTAAGCAGCATGGACTAACACATATTTTTAAAACACTCTTGACTGGTATATGCAAGAGATTTAGCTCCAATACCAGGGGACTGAACTTGAAGACCCAGTGTAGCATTTCCAGGTCAGTTTTCCAAATTTGTTTGGCTCCCGCTCTTTTTCAACCTCCACAAGGACCTCCACAGATGAACTTAGCACGTGTCCACAGAAGCAAATATTGGGCTTCAATACTTGTATTTTTCTGAAAATAATTGTGGACCATTACTTTAAGGATCAGAGAATGTGCCTAGCATTGCATAAGATATATATTTAAAAAAAATAAATCAGCATAAGTCTTGGATAAGACACAAGGTTGGCTGGACTTTGGGTTTCATCCACTGTGAGAGTTTCTGTGTAATCAAGGTATTGGTGCAAATACCTTTTTTTGCAGGAGAAATACCAGCTCACAACTGTTGGTCAACTGGCTCAGACTTGCCTCTCTGTTGTATTGGTACGACATTTTATGAGAGTGTGTTGTGAGGGCGAAGGCAGCATACCTGGATACAAACTTTACCAAATTAAAAATAATCTTGATAAAAGACAAAGCAAGAGAGATCTTAATTGGAGGTCCATCAATGAGTTGGTTTGCTGCTGTGGTGTCCCAACAGAGAGGTGGCACAGGGCTGGGAGGAGATGCTGGCAGCACAGTCTATGGGAGCCTGATAAACAATGCAGAGACATTTTGTTTGCTATTTATTTATCTTAATCAATTGGGTTTGCAACAGAAATTATTCCAGGGCTCAGTCTGTGCTGTGCCAGTGCTTTTCAACTCCTGTTAATCTCCACTGAGACCTCTTAGGACTCTTTGCCCTTGTGTGCCTCATGTAAAAATATTTGATGTTGGCCAGGTTCAGGTTTCTCAGAGGTGTATGAGGAGACTCCTCTTGGTTAGAAAGGGAAATTGTAATAGCATTTATGTTTTGAAGACTCTCTCGTAGGACTGTTACATTCAGTGCCTGATTCTCTGCTGCCTTGTGTCTGTGTTGCTATTTGGTTTTGCTGGTGTTGGTAGACAAAAACTGTGCTGTTCTGATTTGGAAGAATTTTATACCCGCTCAGCACAGGTATGAGTGTCTGCACAAAGGGCAGAGCAATGGGGAAGTGGATTTAACTGGTGCAAGGACATCTATGCAAATTAAGTTGCTTGGAAGCAGAGAAGAATCCTGTAACAGTCTTAAATGCAAAGGTATTACCTTATTCTGTTGAAGTATTGTAGATATTGAAATAATTATTTCTCAATTAATTAATGTGTTTATAGATTATTAGTTTTCCACTTGAGGGAAAGTTTTCTTAACAGAATGTTTACTTGCCAGGTAAATATAAAAAATAAATAACTGTGTACATCGTTGATGATTTTTTCCTTGCCCTGTCTGTGCTGCCAATAGGGAATTAGCATAATCATGTAGTTGAATTGAAGTTGAGATTGTGCAGCAGAAGAGTTAAGATATATTAGATTTAGGGCTAGATTCTGAAACATTTTCTCTAGCAGAATAAGTTGTTTACTTTGTGAGTAACTGAAAATGCACGATCTGCGAGAACTAGTACTATTTCCAGAAACCCCTGGCTATTGCTAATGTTTGTACTACTGCAGTCATCAATGTGTATAACTCAGATTCCATCTAAAAATCCCTTTATTTTCTTTTATTTATTTTTTTTTTTAAAGAGGATTTCACAGAACTGTGGCTGCAATGGAATCCAAGAGATTTTTTCGCTGTAAAATTCTGAAGAGCCATTATTCTGCTGCCCTGTCTAGAGTAATGTAAAGTGAGGCTGTTCCAGTATGAGTAATGATGTGTCAGACTAATTGTTTTGACTAGTTGGGCATCCTCTGAGCTCACTGGATCATGAATACAGCGGCTACATTAGGTTTCATGCCACTGTGCACTGAATGTGCTGTTTGCTTCTAACTGTTGCTTTTAAACTATTTTGCTTTGCACCTTTTGTGTTACATTTTTGCTGCTCAGTGTTTGTCAACATCATATTTCAAAATACCACAGAAGTGCTAAGTGCTAGACAATCACTGCCTAACGTTTAAAGAACACTGTTTTGTATGGGACAACCTGCTGTTAGTTTGAATATCAAGTATCCCATTTACATTTTGGTGGATAGTTCAGAAATTTGATGTTTGCCAAATATGAAGTGTTGAAGAACACTTCATGTGCTGGATTAGTTCACTGTTGTGATCTCCTTCACAATGAGCAGTCATCTAATAAAATTTTACATGCACAAATTTACATGACTGTATTATGCTATCTTGTAGGTGACAGTTTAAACATGCAGTAAAAGAAATTTAGATTTCTTTATTGTTTTATCAGATGGGCAGGAGATCTTTCAGAAAAGGAAACCAAAAGAAAATATTTGCCTCCAGCTCTTAAAAAATGTTCATAAATCGGCCGTAGCAAATAGACTGGAAAAAGTTGGTTTGATCATATGTGTGTTAAACCATTTTGTGACAATTCATAGCAAGTTACTTGAAAAATTCACTTGGCATCTGCAACAAGCAAAAATTTACAAAGTTGTGCGCAGTAGTAAAAATAATAAATCTCCTGAAGAAGCTGTTGCCAGAAAGTTTGCCATGCCTGGTGGCGTAACCTGGATTCCACCAGAGAAGTCCAGTAATCTGGGTAAAAACTGCACTTTGAGAAAAACACCATTCGCATCCTGGTTCCCCTGCAAATACCTCCTCATCATGAGTTTCGGTAGCACAGCCCAGAACACCTTGCTGGCTTGAGCCTTCAGAAAACATAATAAACAGAGTCGGTAGTGGTGAGATTTCGTACAAAATAAGGAGCTTTAATTAATTTTAAATGGTGCTTTTCAGAGTGTCAAAAGCTCAGCCCACTGAAGTGGAAAAGGGGGTTAGAGTGGCTAGAGCCTGGCAACCCAGCTAATCTAGGCACTCCTGAGCAAGCTCATTTCAAATGCTTACATCAGTACATTGGCATGTCGAGGTAGAGCTGCCTGGGGACAGCCGAGGGAATGAGCCACGTTACAGACAGCCCTGCTAGTGCGGGGCTGCGAAGTTAAGGGTCTGTGGCAGCTCCTGTGACAAGAGCACATTGTCACAGCGCGGGGCCTGCGCTGCCGGGACGGCGCAGGGTTGTTTGCACTCTAAGTGCTTGGAAGTAACCCAGACAAACTGGGGGATTGATGCTTGGTGCACACAAAACCTTCTGAGATGGAGGCTGCAGAAATACTTACATGGATTAGACACAATGCTGTGGGCCACCGTTTCAGTCATTGTAAATCAAGGCAGCCCCACTGCAGCAAACTTGCTCTGCTGGCCCAGGGCATTTAGATAGTATTTTTGAAACTGGTGGTTACATGTTTACTTTAAAAGAAAGAGAGAGACTGTGCCCATGTAAGTATTCAGTTTCAATTTTCCAGTGCATAAAGCAAAGTGTGTTTTTGAGTAGTTCCTTTTGATTATTTAAAAGACAAAATAAATTCTTTTTCAACTTACTGTATAGAGAAATGGTTCTTCTGGAGGTTGTTCTGGGATCTGTTTCTTAAAGGCTAATAGTTAAAAACACAAATGCCATTAACTAAGCTATAAAATATTTTAAGGTTCTTTGGTATTATCTATTATCATTTTAACAGTAGCCAGGATATGCTTGTCTACCCAGTCTTGTTTCTCTTTAAACCAGTAGCACAGCTCCCATTGACTTCTACTGCAGCACACATGGTGAATCAGTACTCAATATACGTAAACTTCAACAAAAAAAATCTAGAAAAAGTTTCAGCCTGGTCCTGAAATGGATGTGCAAGACTTGAGTTAAAAACCCCTCTCAGATTTATAAGGCCTCTGGTAATGCCCCTTAAAATTAAGCTGGCACTTCATAGCAAGTTCTTACTCATTCATTATTTACAAAATGGGAAAAAGAAAACCTCAGTACTATTTGCTGAGTACCAGTCAGATGATCCACAGACAACAGAAGCTTGCAAAGTTTTAATAAGCTGGATAATTCCTTTTTTATAAATGTAATTGCTCATCTCAGCCACTGGAGCATAGCAATTTCCAACTCCTTGATGCATGTAGAAGACAGACATTCAGGAGCATCCTTGTCAGTGAAATAATTCATTTCTTTGGGGGTTTTGGTTTGGGGCTTTATGTTGTTTGGGTTTTTTTGGGGGGAGGAAATTTAAACAAATAAATGATATATGAACAGCAGGTCTAGACAACTTGCTATATAGCCCCTAAGGACAATATGCAGACTTTGACCTAACGCCCTACCTTATAGAGACAATGCAAGGAAGTGCCTTTACAGGGAGACAAAATCATCGTGAGAGCATCCCGAGCTGAATGGCTAAATGCTGCAACAACACAGATGTTCAAGGCAAACTTAATGACAGAGCTTCATACTTCAAGAAGCAGAGCACTGCTGGTGGATCCACTCAGAGTAGGACTGAGGCATAGACTTCTTAGGAATATGAGTAGTCCCATTTTAGGCTTATGTGTTTTGTAGAGACAAGTCCAAAATATTAAGCCTCTTCAGTGGATCAAACCTGAAATACAAAAATGGGACGTGAATGTAGATGAGATTACAATTAAAAATGGCAGAAAGTGGTGGCAGCTTGGGAAGAGACGCTGACCTTGGGCGCAACTGCTTTGTGCCAACAGGTTTCTTTCTGCTAATGGCTAGTGTACTATCCCAAAGAAACCTGTAGGTCCTGAGTAGTCCTCCCCAGCCTCTGTGTCGGTGACATGTTTGCTAGCTTATCTGGTAACATGTTATCTGTGGGGTGCAGAAGTTTAATCCATGCAATCCTTTTGAAGCTGTAGTAGCTCCTGAGGTTCTACCAGTGAACACAGGAAGATCCATGAAATATGCTCCCTGCTGGCTCTGTGCCCTGCCTTGACCAAATCCTGCATTGTAAACTCTGTGTGGATCTGCCTGCTGCACAGAACCTCCCACGTAACACCCTAGGTCTGTTCCCCCTCCACATTTTCCTGTAGAAACACGTGTTCCCCAGTCACATAGAAAGGGTGCAGGAACTCTCTCTTCTGCCTGTAACAACCTCTGCTCATTTAGGAATTTTGTCTGGATGATGCATTGCCAGCCTTTCTGTAGCCAGGTACATATTGTGTAAAGGGGTGACAGCAAATTTGGTTATGTGTAATTAAAGGAACAGTATTATCCTAATGTACATTGTTTCCTATTTATCTCTTAAAGATTAAATTGTTGCCTAATACTAGAAAGCTTCAGCTTAGAGATTTTTTTTTTTTTTTTAAATCTGTCAAGGGGACCTGATATATGGAGAGGGATTTTGGCGTAAAGAATAACTCTGAGAAACATATTGGCTCAAGTTTTTGTTTATTCATGGTCTATCTTAGAAATACAACAGTTTTGCTTGTGTGCTAAGATGTCTTTACTGGGAAACCTCATCCCCTCATGGCTCTATTCTGGCATTGTAGAGTGGCTTGTCTTCCTTTTGTAATTAAAAGTTTTGGGCCTAGTCCTGAACATGTCAGATGAAATGTAATTGACATAGGGTAACTTTTTGTCTAAGGAGGTAAAGGCTAGGCTGTGTATTAAAGATATTTATTCTGCTTTCCAGATCCATACTACACAAAAAAAATATACCATTGTTACAGTTCCTCCAAGTGTCGGTGCTGTGAAGGTGTAACAGGAATTGTACACAAACCCAGGCTGAATGAAATCCAGACTGAGTAGCCACACTATGGAACGTGTATTATATTTAGAATTCATTCACACTGTAGAGTAATAGAGAAGTCACTAGGAATTATAGCAGGCTTTGGAAATGTATTGCTTACATGAGAACATGCTAAATCAGAAAATATCGATGGACTTACTGGATCAGTTCAGCTTTTGCTGGTAACAAAAATTGCCTCCCACTTTTATTTTCAAATCTCTCCTTAGTTTCCCTAATGTACTTAATATAATGACATTTAAAAGAAAACATTGATTATGTATGTTGCGCTTTTTTTTTTTTCTTCATGTGTTTGCCCGGGGCTGGGAAGATTTTGACCACGAACACATTCCAGTCTTCTAATGAGAGCCAGGGAGAGGGACTGTCTGGATAAAACATAAGACTGGAGACTGAACAGTGAGAGGTCTGGTACTGGCCAGGCTCTGGCACAGATTTGGGGCAAGTAATTTTCTCTCTTTATGACTCAATGCTTGCAAAAACAACAACAACAAAATAAAAATGGGGGGCAGGGGGGAGTCTTTTGTCAGTGTTTTCAGATCCTTTGTGCAGTATAAAGGTTATTTTGTTTTGGAAGCATTTCAGAAAAGAGCAGAGATAGTGAGGAAGCTTCTTGTATGTTTGGAAGTTCATTCAAAATTTTCCCAGGTCCTCTAAACTCTTTTGCAACTGGCAGTTAGGAAGGGTAAGCTTTTCCTGAGGGATTTTCATTACTATAAGCTTGTGCTTTTAAATATATGTACTATTTAGGACAGAACTTCAGGTGTTTGCCAATGTAGGATATTTTTGTTTCTGACTCTAGAAGATGCAAGTGAAAAGGGAGGAGTGGAAGACAGGAAATAAAAGTGTCTTTTGTCCTTGGGATTAGTTTCTTTTCAAATTTGATGCAGTGATTCGACTTGCAATTTATTTTATCCAGCGTGGCTTGTTCATCTTCATTTTAATTCTATGCATCACTCTCAGATCTTAATTTAACAGCATATGCAGGTGAAACATTTCTGACTCGAGCTATCTGTGGTGATGTAAGGAATAGGAACCATTTCAGCTTTTATTCTTCATTTGCTTGCATAACGCAGATGTTCTCACGAAGCCTGGCAAGAGGAAAGCTGAGACCCAGGAGCACTGTGCTCTAGATATGTAAGTCTCTCAATGCTTGGAACTAAAAGGTGAAGCTCTGCTAGCTCAGGGATGTAGCTGACTCTGTCACACACACAGCTGGTTCTGCCACAGGAGGGTGACAGAGGTGTACTGGGTAGATGTGGGCAACTAATTTTTGTGCTTTGAAGTAATATGAATGCATTTTTTTCTGTGTGCCTCTGACTTTTCATAGTATTTACATACACTATCATGCTCTAAAAGGGGAGAAAGAAAAGTGTAGAAGAGAAATGGGGGTGTTCAGACAGTGACACATCAGCATCTGTAGATCTTACAATTTCAATCTACATTAATTATAATGAGTGGCAATTCTATGCACAAGTGCAAATCTTATGCAACAGAATGTATTCTGTCATTAACTGAATGGAAAATTTTGTCACTTTGAGCAATTTTTGCTAAAAATAAATAAATCTTTTTTGTATCTAAATGCGTTTATTTAGAAACAAGGGACGTCTGTCTGATTGGGAGGGAGTGGGTGTTTTGAGAAAGAGGTGGCTTGTGAGTCAGAACTCCTTTCTGCTTCTGATTCAATATTGGTTGGATCCCAAATCAGTGGAAATTGGGCCAAATTTTCTTTGACCTAAAATGAATCAAATCAGTCAGATGTTTTAGGTGAAGTTTCTTAACTTGTCTTTCTTGCTAAAACACAATTCTGATTTGAGAAAGGTGATGTTCTGCTTCTCCTGTCCTCCCCCCTTTAATGCCTGCTGCTAGGCATGCTGTTTCCCATCTGTGGTTGGTCAGTTTTATTTCCTATCGCTCAATGAACACAGAATTTTTTTCTGAGATCTGGGACTCTATACCTTCAATAGCAATACATACATATCTATAGATAGCATGCCCAGAATTAACTTATCTTTTTTATTCTTGAGGGAGCAACTCTAAAGCTGATGATGTCCATTTCTGCTTTCAAATTCTGAATACATTTTTTTAAAAGAAATAATTTTCTTTTTTATAATTAGAAGATTTTTAGACAACTAAAAGATTCCATGGATAGTGGATGAAAGTAATAATTCTGTATACTTGTGCATTCTCTTTTGCACTTTGACTGTAGCCATGTTTACTGCCTTTCATTTAGGATCATAGTAAACAGAAGAGCTTTCCCAGGTTATAAAATCCAGTCCCTGCTGTTCACTGGAAATCTTAACATTAAATAACAGATTAGAAAAAGCCTGAGTCTACCATCACAATCCCCAATACTCTTTCCATAACAAACATCTGACCTGTCATGGAAAACAAAAGCCAAAACTATTCTGTCTTACAGCAAAAGAAAAAAAAAAAAAAAGCAATATTGAGCATGTACTTTTCTTTCTTGAAAATACTTCCAGTGGATGGGGGAGTGTAATTTGATGTGGTATACATCACATTACTGCAGATGGGATTTTGTGTGTGTATTTCAATTTAGACTCAACAATATGGAAGCAATTCTCAAAGGGCACCATGTTCTTGTTGCATGTATAGTATAATGCTACTAAACATTAGAATAACTGAATCAATAGAATGTATAAATAGATATCTCCTTTACCCATCTGCACAGGTACAATGTGTTTAATGTATTAATTAAAACTTTCAGCAAAAAGAAAAATGAAGCTTGAACACTAATCTGAAAACATTCTTTTTTAACATGTCAGGAGTGCACTGTACAAAACAGCTTCCTTAACAACTTAATAAGTAAGTGAGAAATGTTGCAGCAGGTAGTGGATCTTCAGTGACAACAGCTATTGCAAATGATTGATTTTAAAAATAAATAGATAAGACTACTTAGTTTAAATCTGGTAACCAGTGAAGATTTAATTGTTGCTGAGTAAAGGGTACCTGCTCTAGGTTAACGGAGAGAGAGAAAGGCTGGAAGTCCTGCTGTTAGCTCTATCATAAAATCTGACATCTGTTCTCCCAACAAGGAAATTTGCAGATAGTAATGGGGACTACACCTTTAAATCCTTTCTATGTTAATGTGAGCGTACATTTCATGAGGTGCATTTGAGCTGCATGTCATTAGAGCTAGACTACTCCAAATGTATTTTGAAGAGTTACGCTGTCTTTTAAAAATTGCATTTCCCATGAAATGCTATGTAGCGGGCAAAGTTTTCCTACCAATGTGAAAATGAGAACACTTCTCTGATACTGTTGTTACTGATGTAACTGAGCACAATTTGCCTCAGTGTAGATTTGCAAAACATTTTATTGCTGCCCCAGAACTTTCTTTCCATCCTGTAGGAGTTAGTATTCAGAGATGATATCTCACACCAGCAGCATTGTCTGCCATGAAATACACTCCTTATTTAATACGTCTACAACTCCTTGGAAACTTAATTTGACACACAGTGCAAATACATCAGTAGCTTTTGAAACTTTTCTGCGTGGTTATGGAGGTCTAACAACATATACTCTACATTTCCAAGCTGTCAATCTTTTTTTCTCAGTAGATTTTCTAAGATGTGACTCCTTCCAATTGCAAGTTCCATTTCTGGAACGGAACTGGTAGCTGAGAACCTCAAATGGGATGTAATAGGCAATAAACAGAATGGCACACTATTGTGAGAAGAAGTGCTAAACATAGGAGGTGTCAGGTAAAACTGATGTTGCTAGTTAGGACATAGGCACGACTGCAGGAGACAGTTCTATGTTCCATAAGTATTTGGAAAGCCAGGATAGAGTGAATAGGTATGAAGTGTTCTACCACTGTGGTGCAGAGAAGATTGTGCCCAGCAGTCTGTACTGCTCTTCAGCCTGGACCACAGAATGATGGTCCCTTGCAAGGCAATCCTTTGGAATGTCCTCTGTATGTTGTAGTGAGGTCACCTTGCTGACAAGTGAGGGACCAATTAAGGACAGAGGTAGAGAGAGAAACTGCACACTCTGAAATCTCACTGCAATGTTCTTGCCTTGTAAAGTAACACAGTTTAATATTATCATTATACTATATATATAGTATTATTTTTTTTTCACCATGCAATACTCAAATGGCACTGCACATTACAACTTGGGTCTCTAGTTTGAGGTGGTCATTGTGTGGACAGCCTGTATCAAATGCCCTCTTATCCTAGGTAGTGATAGTGACAAGTTAAAGCTGAGTGTCTCTCATCAGGGGTAGTCAGGACTGTCAGATAATATACAGAGAAACTGTGTCCCTCCCTGCAATATGGAAGCTTTAGGGAAAATCAGGAAACTCAAAACCAAAACCTCTAAGCTTAACGAATTCTCAGTTGTCCGGGTTTTTTAGAATAACAATTCACATTTTCTTCAAACACAAGGGCTATGAACTTGAAAAAATAATGAGCTAACATTCTCCTGGAACTAAATAACTTGAGGAGCCGGGGATCTTTAAGGATCTCTAAATAACACATGACTGCAATCAGTACAAAAGATGAGGCAATTTGGACACTTTGTAGGCTAACAAGGTTTCATCCACTCCTATTGATGCATTGCCATTAACTTCAGTGAGATTGTGCTCAGCACTAGTAGAAATTCAACTAGTGGTTTACAGTAAATAACTGTGAAATTTCATAACCATCAGCAGGCTGTAAAGCTGAAAGCCATGTGAACAAGAAGCAGAATATTGTATTTAAACTGTTCTTGTGGTATTCATTTCAACACTTTACTAAATTACCCAGCTTTTACTGCATTTTTCTCAGTGGTAATCTTTGAAAATTTTTTGTTATGAATGAAATATATACCCAGTGACTTTTTTTTCTTTGCAATCTGTTTATTGTTGTGTTTTTATTTTTTAGCGTGATTTTATTTGGGTATTGAAATAATTCTGTATTTTGTTTGTAGGATTCCTTAACATTTGTTATAGCTAACAACATTTTTTTTTTTTTGCCACAGCACATTAAAGATTCAGGACTAGACTTTAAGTGGGTGTAAGCTGATCTGACTTCCAGCGAAGTCAATCCTTTAACTTTGTGAAGACTTTCAGTCATAGCCAAGTGAAGAATAAGAAAGTCCCATGTACCCAAGAAAGCCCTTGTACCCATTCCATAGGAAATGGAATGTCATAAAAATTTTTGTTTGGGCTAGAACAGCTTATGAAAAATGTCTTTGTGGCTATATTATACTTGTCAAACAAGTTTGTGTGTATGTTTGGGGGGAGGGTGTGGAGCTAAGCAAAAACATTAATTTTAAAAAGGTACCTTAACTCAAACTAAGGAAACTAAAGTGGAAAATTATTTATCCAAACAAACTTTGTATCCTATAAAGATGTGGGTACATAAAGCACGCAAGTCCATTGCTTATTAGATTATTTCAGGCCTTCACAAGCTGTTTGCTTACTCCAATAGCAACTTGTTGATAATGGGAAGCCCTTTGTAAGGAATGGCCTGAAAAACAATGGAAAGCGTCAGATTTAGTAAAGTGTCTAAGGAAAGTCTTAAAATGACACCCACGCTACGAAGGGAAGACCAAATTTGCTTTTTCTGAAGGGAATTTGTGTTTGTCAGGAAGGGCTCCTGGCGGCTTTGTTTCCAGGCCTTGATGTGTGACCAGGAGCCTCCAGGCCTCCCGTCACCCCTGGCCTTGTTCTGCCACCGCGCTGCCCACCCATACCGACACCGCAGGGGAAGGGTTTCAGAGGAGCCAGAATCAAAAGCGGAGGGAGGAAAAAAAGTGCTTTTCAGGGTCTGATGTGTGGGAATCAAATGAGAGGCCTAGCTCAAATCCGGTCGCCAGGCAACCATAGTGATATGCTGAGGGAATATCATTAAAGTTGGAAACTAAGCAGTCGCTCTGAATTAGCAGACCTGACCGCCGTGTGGATGATGCACCAGAGCCACCTCAGCCCCCGAGCTCCGTTTCTGCACGTAGAAGGGGGGGGGAAGCAGCTGATTTGTGGAGTTTTTCATGAAAAAGACAATGGCTGCCCAGACACGGAGTTGGTGGTGAAATATGGTAACTGCCAGGCTTGCAGCTGGCCCTCTGACACAAGATTAATAAGTTGCCGTTTCCTAGCCGACCACAACCTAGTGGGAACTATCCAGCATTTTTCCATGAATTGTGGGTAACAGCCTTCCTGCAAGCTGGCCTACTTTACTGCTCTGCTTTCTGCAGATCGCCGAAAGTGCAGTAAACATCTGTGTCTGCGAGGAGGTCAGCAGAGACCGTGTCCGGCAGCCGCCACCTGAGCTGGCCTGGCCTGGCCCCGCGCACAAAACCCAGGCCTGGTTTTACACAGCGGCACCGTCGCTGGGGAGGAGGCTGTGGCCACGGGTTAAGCACTTCAGAAAGTTTTGCTGCATCTGGAGTGGGGAGGGGGCGGCGGGGGAGAGGGTTCGGAAATGACAATGTGAGAAGAGAGCGGGAGCAAGCCTATTGAATTAGGTTTAGGCTGCGCTGAATATTATCATTGACACGAACAAGCAAAGCTTATCTGCTCTTTCCTTCTTGAAAGGTTGAATGAAATTGAATTGCCAACCTCTGTATTTTACCTCCGTTTGGCTGAAATGGCTCAGAGGCACACACGATTGCTTGAAAGGAAGCTAGGGTGAGTCAAACTGCAAGGCGTATGTATGTGTTTCTGACAGCAACATCTCAAACACAGTGTGACATGGCATAGCGTTCAGAGGTAATTTGATTACAGGCACTGTGTAATGCAAATCAGACTTTCCCAAACGTGTTAATTTTTAATCTCACCAGCTCACCAACACAGTCAAGTTTGGTTTATTTTAAGGTATCTTCAAGCTATATTTTCTATTAAAGAATTGCAATGTAATTGTGTGCGTTTGCTCACAAATTATAAAGGGCTAAAAGATCAGTGAATCCGCTGGCATCTGTTTTTGTAGGTTTACTTTTACATTGTTATCATAAAAATCTTTACACTATCATACACAGACACTAGAAGAGAATTGTTTGAATGCTTCTTTAGGCAGAGAAATTTGGAAAGAACAAGTTGCACCTCAAATTCATAAATTATGCTGTGTAGAAAAAAAATGAATGCATTTGTAAATGTCTTTAAGCATCTCTATGGTCAATTTATTAGTTTAGTGCCACAAGCAAGTGAGTTGCAATTAATTTTAGATATTAATTTTATTCGTAGGTAGGTCTGTCAGAATAACTCTGAATGTCAAAGTGCAAGATTTGTGCTTTCTGTTTCTGGATTTTCTTCTGTGCAACATTGGTCAAATGGGTTCCTTCCTTCTTGTCTCGGTTTCCCCAGTTTTACACAGTACTTTCCGCTTCACAAATGAGAAAGATCACAAGCTAAATTTGAATGATAATGTCAGCCTAGGGAGAATATTCTTAACTTTTGAGCTTCTGTTTTTAGAAATTACTTTGTGGAGAAACATTATTCTGATGATTCAGAGCTAATGAAACTTTAAGTGGTGACAGAGTCCTGCTGGTAGGATCTATCTCCCAAGCTGGAGCACAGCATAGCCCCTTACATCCAGTTTCTGTCAGATACCAACCAAAAGACTCAGCATTGGCAGGTGGTTGCCATCAATGTGCTATATAATTGGCACTGGAAATCAGTTTGATTTGAGGCAGCCTTGAAGTGTCTTACTTGGTGGAACAGGAGCTGATGAGAAGTGATGAGATAGTCTGGCACAGTTAGCTGAAGTTTGTTCAAGCCAGTGAGTGCAGAATGCAAACCCAGATTTGAAGTGAAGCTGAGCACAGCCAGGGACAAGCCTAGGTGATGGGAACCCCAGGTGAACACACAGCCTGAATACATAGCCATTCACCTTTGCTAGAAGGCAAGGTTTGTGGGAGAAGTTATGTCCTGCATCTGTGCTATAGCTGGAAAAGCTGTTCTAGCATCAGTCAGCCATGATTATTCCTTCCCAGTGTATGTGCCAAGGACTCCATTTTAACACGTATAAAGATGTATATAAAAGAAATATCCCCCAGTCAGTATTAAAGAGGACCTCAAAACATAAACATAAGTGAAGGTTTATGTGTGGTAAACATTTCTTGCACATCAACTGATCTACCCCAATCCTATATACAAGCTTTTAGCTCCTGAAAATGTGAAGTAATTCATGTTGGCTTATCCCTCTGCTCTGAAGGAAAGAGAGGAATCAGTTAATTCTAGTTACCTGAGCTGCAAGCTTAGAGCACATGCACAGACAGTGACCATGAATCAGAGGTCATGTAATAACTGCCTTGTATGTGAACATCCCAAGTTTATATGAACCGTTCCCACTCAGTCATAATGAGAGAGGCCAAGTTGCCTTCAGCTCTGCAGCCACAGAAACATTAGTGCTGTTTGCTGCTTCTGAGTCTTTTTGGGTTAATGTAGCTTTTTCTTCTTCTCTGGTCCTTCATATAATCTCCACTGCTTTCAGAACACAGACGTTTCTCTAGTGAGATTTACCTGGCCTGGAGTGAGGAGAGAAGCTTAACAACATGGGTCCCTTTTATATATAAGAGCATTCCTCTCAGCATCCGTGCCTCTCACAGACATGAGGATTAAATACATCTCTATATCTTGTATGTATTTCTCTCATATGTCACGGTGATTCTGAACCCTGTGGATACTTAGAAATCAGGTTTTTCAACAGCCTGAATATTGTAGCCTTTAATTCACTAATATCTGTCCCATCTTCCTGGCTACAAAAACATTCCTAATCTGACAGTTAAGATTTACTTATATTCTATGAGCTGAATTATTTGGGACTACCAAGTTTTAGGTGTTTTAATGCTGAAATCAAGTAAAGAGATGTTTAATTTACACTTACAGTACTAGTACTTTATATTTACTGTGCTGTGCATCTACTTTTGAACAAAAAATGAATATATTTTCCTGAACTGGTTTAACATTACCATGTATATTCTTTCAACCAGCCCCAGTCCCCCCCAAGCCTCTCTGGTCCTGTAGTATCTCTTCATCCTCACTGTTCCTTGGCACAGTTGACCATTACTAAAGCAGAGACATTGCAATGTTTTCCACTGGCCACTCTTCAGCTTTTCTGGTTTCTCTTGTTCCTGCAGTCAGCTGGACTCTCTCTTTAAGCAAGGAAGGTGTCACCTGACTGACTGTGGTCCACTGGAAGAAACAGCTCTCCTCAAATTGGGCTAAAGAGAAAACAGCCTCTCTTCCCTCCTAGTGCCAGGCCTTCAGGTGTGAGGGCAGAGCTGGCTGTGCAGAGGAAGAAGCAGCTTGCCTATTTATGGAATTTCCAATTATTGCAGTGTTAACTCAGACCCATTTTCTAGCCACATGGCAGTGACTTGCTGCTTGGTTTTAAAAATCAGCTATCAATTTGCACCCATGCCTGTCTGCCTAGGGAGAGGAGAGGGCGAGATGCAGAGAGCTCAGTGGTTCTTGATGTTAACGAGAAGCCGATGTGATCTCCTGTGAGTGTTCTTCAATAAGTGATGAATGGGATGTGTAAGCACAAGAGCACATCTTCTTGTTACCCATGTGTACCTTGCTTGATATCAGATGTCTGTATTACTACTCCTTCCATTGTAACCAGGACTGTGATTGTGAACGGAATGTTCTTTATCTATTTAATAGTCTTATATAATCAAGTATGTGGAAAAATAGAGTAGGCTGGTCAAGAGAGATCATTCTTCTGTAATTCTGGGCTGATGGGGTTCATTTGAAGGTTTGAATTTATATAGCATTTTTGTTTCACATAAGGAATCATAGCAGTGTTTTGTGTGGTGCTCTGAATCTGCAGGAGGGGTAGGCAGAGAGTGCCAGCTTAGGTACTCTGTGACATGGAGTGCACAGAATAAGATCTTTCTGTTTCAGGTGTTTTCTGAGAGAAAGTAAGCACTCATTGGCTTTCACTAGTTCTGAGGATTTCCTGTGTACAATGTAGGAAATCAGCTGCAGACTGGCCTCTGCTAATATTTCTACGGAATTTTCTATGGCACCAAAGTCCACAACTAGTCTGGAGCTAGAAAGTTTTCCAGATGATCTTTATCCCTTTGAAGAATTTTATTCAGATGTCCAAGTGCCATACAAAATATGAACTGATTAGCAAATTAAAAAAACAACCCCAAAACAAAACCAAAACCCAACCAAACCGACATATGCAGAAGGTAATATGTATCTTTCTATATATGCATGTGTTATCACTATCCCACGTTCTACATTTGTCAAAAGTGTGCTCAATTTGCAAAAGCTAGCTTTTAAGACAAGGAGGGTGGGTATCAGGCAAAAGAGCTGTTGAATCGGCTGATTGATTTTTATCTATGCAACACATTTTTTGCTAAAAACTTAACACACACAGATCAAGTATATGACAAAAATGCCATACTGCAGAAGAACTATTCTGGGTTTCATGAGCAATTTATTGGACACCTAGCTGAAAGGAATTACTTCATGATCAGCTTGCTATTTTCCTACTGAAAATGTTACAGTAAAAGGCTAATTCTTTGTGCTCTTGCTTTTCTTGGTTACCATTGCAGTATGCCTTGGGGCAGCAAGTTTGGTTTGTAAGTAGATGTGATTTAACCCTTATGGTTCATTTTCTGTTTGCCTGTTGGGTGGTGGCAAAGGGCCAAATGCTAACAACCATAATGGCTGAGCAGCTGGGTCTGTGTGCATGACATCTTAAAAATTACTTACAAACTGACCCCTTTCCTTGCAGTATGTTGATCTCTTCCTATTTGACTGGCATAGTGGCAGAAGTGAGATTAGTATCCTTGGGGAATAGCCTGGACTGAGGTTTTCTCCTTTGCAGGAGAAAATATTTTAATGTTGCTGACAACAGCAACCACTGAAGTAAATATTCACTCTAATTCATAAATACTTGAGTACCTTTTTTCTATAGTTCTAACTATGAAATTTTGAAAGAATTTCCTGTTTTGTGCTCTCATTTATTATTTTGCTTTAAGAAGTGGTAGACTTAGCAAACTGGTCTATGTCCTAGAAAAGCCAGGACTGAATTCTGCCTATTGCATTCCTGTAGGCTGTCATTAAGGAGAAGGAACACATTTGTATTTGAGGTAGAATTTAACCATCATAAAATCAGTAATGAACAGGAGAGAGAATTGTTTACTGACATGTTCTATGCAAGATCATGGGAAGTTTGTTACTGAGTTGGTAGAAATGGAGTAAGATTTGAGGTAGTGAGATTACTTGTATAAACCAAACAAATGCACTAAGTTAGCCTGCACAACTTGCCATATGCAAGAAAATTCTTTGTTTCATTTTATTTTAGGAAAGAAAGTGGTTTTGCTGTCAGCACCACTTGTAGCAATATAATGAAACTGAATCATATTAAACAAACTCTCAAATACTCTTTACTTTGTGTTAGGATTATGCAACTAAGAGAATAGTAACTTCTTAACAAAGAAGAAGCAATGTGTGACATTTTGTCTGTCAGCACTGGTGAAGTGGAATACAGAAGCTTATTTAAAATTATTATTGAGGTTTACTTCACATAATGATATAATAATAAAGGAAAAAGAAATGGCTTGGAATATAAGGAACCCAAGTCATCCACAACAAGGGGTGTTACAGAATCAGTAAGATCTTAATATGGGATTCCTATCAATTATTCTTGAAATTGTGGAAGTGGACACTGAGGAATAATCCCACCAAGCCCAGTAAGCATATGACATTACTCGTGTAAATTGGAAAGGATCAGGCCCTGTATGGAGATGTATAGTCTTTTCCAATACTGAAGGATTAATATGGCTAAATTTAAACAGCATGGAGGAATTTTAAAGAACAGTCAGTGTTATGATTTCTGCAGATTTAAATGAGAGAAGAACTTAGACAGTATTGAAGATTTCAGAAAATCCTCCTGGTTTCTAGGTACATGTTCTCAAATCCTTAACTACATCCTAAATCAGCCCTTCCAATTTTTAAAATTATTAAAGGCTCACTTAACAGACCAGATTGAAATCCCTTCAAAATCTGTGAAAAAAAATCCTGATGATTTCAGAAAGCTTTGGGTCAGCTTTGGAATTAATTTTGTTTTGGAAGAACTTAGGTATTTTGTAAAAAAATAGGCCAAAGGGCATTGGAACAGAATGGGATGATTAGTACCAGTTACACTTCTTACCTTCAGTGCATTTAGAGTGGAAATCATATTGCTCTGAAATATAAAATAGCAGTAGAGTTTTTTCTGAGATCAGATTAAGCATTTTTTCACCCCACATTTCTTTATAATTTCTTTCACTTCTGTTGATGTTATTGTGGGACATGCAATCTTAGAGACGCTATCTTCAGGTAGATAGATATATAACTGAGGCAAGTTTCCAGCAATTTATTTTGTGGGTCACTGTGTTTTAATTCAGTGCAGCACATGGCTATTGCTTGATTTCTTTTCCTGCTTATTTTGGATTTTATGATGCTCAGTTGCTTTGTGGGTGGGAGAGCAGAGAGCAGGCAAAACGCACTTCCTTGAAGTGTGCAGTAATGTGGTGTGCAGCAATCACCTGCTCTGCCTGATGAGTCCTGGGCTTGCCCTCAGCCTCATGGGATGCTTCCAAAATAATATAAATGAACCTGTTGTTGTTCTGGGTTTTGCTACCTATGAAATTTGATATCGAGCTGGAAAGGATCCAGTTACACCTAATCCAACAGGTAAACTATGAGGTGAACTCTGCAAAACGCTGTGGATAGAACCAGGGACTGCCAAGACCTCTCCTGCTCCAATCTCTACAGCTAACCCATCTTGTAAAAGGCTCAGTGCCTCCTTGGCTCACTGAGGACAGATGCTTAATACTGACTAGATGCATTTCTTTGTATTGAAATTACATTACTGTGTGTTCATGCAACTTCCCCGAAAGAGAGACATTTTCCTCCTTATGTTGTGTTTTAAATATTTTCCAGTTAGTAATCTCATAATACTCTTGACAAAAAGAAATAATTTCATAGCAGAATAGACACATCCTGGAGATATCACGTCTTACATGAGGACTGGTTCTTCATTAGTGCTGCAGTGGAACTGGGTATTGCTAACAAAGCAGAATGTGCCCACGACATTAACGTAGTGTGATCGGCCACTCGATGAGGGAATAATTCATAGCTCTGCACTAACAAGGCTTTGACTGAGCTTCACTCACCCTTTTAAAGGAAGACAGGGCTGTTGTTTTGGGGTTCAGTCCTGGCCCTTCTGAAGGCATGAGGATTATATTGTCTCTTTGAGGTGTATAACAATGAGAGCGCTGCCTCTTCCTGACAGGCCCTGTGCTATGCCTCTGTCAGAAAACAGAGCTCAGAGGTCTACCAAAAAGCCCACTGTGCCTGGAAATATCAGACAATGAAAAACTGAATTAATAGAATCTGACACAGTTTTACTGTAGCAGCATGTTTTTCCTTGCTTAAATATATTTTTCCTTTTCTCATCAACAGATTATTTGGTGGTCTTTTCAGAAATAGAAAAGTTGCAAAAACAAAAGCCTTAAGATGTCAGGTTAAGGACTTTTTTCCCCCCTTTAATTCTGTGTTTAAAAAAAGAGATACCACACAAAACGTCAGACAGTCTGAAGCGCTGCTGGCAGAGTTAAGAAAGTGGTTCTCTAACAAAAGGAGCCTGGTTGTCTTTGACTATCCATTTGAACATGCAGACCTGCTTGCAAGCCCAAACTAGAATTCTTGTCCAAATTTTGGAAGTGTTTGGATTCTGCTTTTTGATTTGATATTGTATTGATGCACGAATTAGAAACTAAATCTGTGCCTACATCTGTCTGTCCACACAAAATTATTGGATTGTTTGGAGCTAGAATTTTGGCCTCAGATTGTGAAGTATTTCATTCATACATAATAGTGGTTGGGTTTCTTATTCCAGAAACATATTTGCCCCAGCTGATTGCTCAGTTGCTGGGCTTGAAATCTCCATTTTGAGATGCAGGCCCAGGCAAAGGGAATTTTCTCAATTTTTGGTGCTTAGCTCGTATCAAGCGATGTTTTGCTGTTGTATTCAGTCAGGCTGGGTTCTTGCCTGTCTCCTACTCTTGTGCTCACCTGGAAAGGGAGGAGGCAAAAGCTCCCTTCCATGTTTTGGCTGCTGTATGTTTCTAAGGCAGGTTCTCAGCCTGGATTAACGAGTTATGAACTGTTGTACAAACCATAATGTCTGTGGCACTACGTATGAAGGATCTGTTCTCAGATCTCCTCCCTTCCGTCTCTAGCAAACCTCTGCAAACAGAGTTTGGAAGCCAAGGAACATCCACCAGTTGGACAAGACAGGGAATCCTGTAGCAATAGCAGTAGTAGAGCAATTATGGTAAGCCTTTAACTAGCTACGGAGTGAACAATTTACATTCCTACATCTGCCATAATGCAAAATAATCTGTTTATATTAGGAATGACACTGCATTCTGCTCACTCATCTCTTCCCAGGCTAGTCTGCACAGGGTTGGGTTTCTCTAACCCATAATAGGAAAATATGCAATTGCCAGAACCTCGGGACTCTGCCGCTTTCTTTAATATTACCCCCGTTGCACTTTCTTCATAGCCAAAGGATCTGTTATTGCTCCAGTAATGAACAGTCATAGTTAGATGTTATGGAGCTTGGTACTCGCCCCATGGGCCACAGAATCCCCTCTCAGCTGCTGGACTGTCTTCCCAACTAACACATCTGGCCTTAAATCTGTTTTCATCAGCAGTTAGTAGATTTCAGACATTCTGGCCCCACAGGCAACCCACTTGTCTCCAGCTTATAAGCAACTTTTGTTGATGTCTGTTGCTATATGACATTGGAAGCCTCCAAGCCAGAATCACCTCTGCTTTTTTCCCAGCTCTGTTTAAATGAGACCATTTTAGTAGGCTACTTTTGCATCTGAGAGATGTCATAAGCAGGTCAGTTTTTAATAATTTCAGTAAACTAATTTTTAAATTAAATTTAGCAATAACATTTTACTAATGAAGTACTTGGAGGTTTCCAAGCACAGTGCAGGAATTTAGTGGGGCTTTGTAGTCATGGGCTTGCCTCTAACTACAACTATATGTGGCTGAATTCTTATCTGGTTAAAGAGAGTTGGATTGTTCCCTAAACGAGATGTCAGATTTCAAGAGCTTTCAGGAATCAGATTTAGATCAGATGAACACTTAAGAAGTCAGATGTCCAGATGAACCACATGATCTTAAAAAAAACAAGCTACCTCACCTTTCTTTATAATTTTCTCATATGCAATGCAATAATGCATTGCTGCTCTCTTCTATGTGAAGTAGGGTAATAAATGCATTAATAGCTTTAAGCATGTGGCTAGCTCCATCGAAGGGTTAAGTTTTTGTGCATTGTTAAGTTCTCTGTATGGGATTGCCATTCCAGAGCCCAATCCCACATTCCTGAGCAGCCAAATTTCCCCTGGAAGTCAGTGGGAAGTTTTCAGGTAAATAGCAATGGACTACAAACCAGAGAGTTTCTTGAGAAACAGGGCACCCACCATTTTCAAACTAGAAACCTAGCACCTCAAAAGTGGCCTTTGTGCTCTCTCTTGGACAGAATTATTCAGAGAAAACCTTCATTTCTATTTATCATCTAACACTCAGTGGAACAAGCATTGCATACTCATCCAAGAAAACACTTTAAAAAATAAATTAATCCCTAAACATGAAATGTTTGTCTTTTTGAATCTTCCTTTCAGTGAGGTGCATTTGTTTTAATAAATGCAGTTAAACAGTCATCACAGGTCGTTTCAAGTAGCATTTATTTGGGACAAAAGCATAGTTCCCTTAAATTTCTCTCCCTATTTGCCCCCTGTGATTCCCAGTTTTGGCTCATCCCTTAACCTCATTTGGGCAGGATGCCTGTGAGCAGCACTGAATACAAAGAAAGAAAGCAGCCCAAGTGTAAGTTTCCTTTGCCTTATGCCCCATATTATTCCTTATTTGTTGTGCTAATTCAGCAGCGTGATTCCCAAATACAGCCTCCTTGAACTGTTTTGGTGAGAACTGCTAACTCAGTGCTGACTATTTTTAATGAGCTCTACAGCCCAGAGTCAGAATTTTATGAGGGGAAGGCTTCATGCTTGATATTATGGCAGATTATTGAAGTCCCACTACTATTAAAAAAAAATAAACATTTTCTGCGATGTGATTAAAATTTGTTTCTCAAACCATAAAGCAGCCTGTGCAGTGTGCAACTTAAACAACCAGGCCACTCTTGTCCTTTGTCTTTGGTGCCTTTTGGTGATGATGTGGTAGTGCCCTCTAGTGAAAAATCTCGTCAAGTATTATATAGAGCACAATGCAGGACTTTGTTCCAGTTTCTGACGATTCTTTCTTTTGGACTCTATTTTGGGACAAATTTGATTTATGTCTAAATATTTCCAAAGCTAACAGCTAGTGAAGGTATTACAGTTCAAAAAGTAATACCTGTTTCCATACTTCTCAGAATCAGTGGGTGGTTTTTTTCACCTTTCATCTACTGTATTAACGAGTGAGCCGTGGTTCAACATTTCAAAGAGGCAGAATTTTTATTTTTGCTCTTATGTGCTACTTGTGCCAGCAGGGTTTTGCATGGCTGAAGCCTTACAAAGTCAGTAGTTGGAGGCTCCGTCCAGTTCCCAGGGAATGCAGTACCCAAACTCTCATTAGACTTCCACAGGAGCAGGATTGGGTTCACTGAATAGTCATACAGAATTAAAGATAAACAATCAGCCTGAAATGTTACCAAAACTTTCAGCTTTCTCGCTCTGGAAAGTGGGGCATTCAGAAATAATTGGGGGGGGGGGGGAAGTATGATCAACGTATATAATAGTTGTAGAAAATTTCAAAAAGTGTATAAAATATGTTCATCTTTGTTGCTGTCAAAGAATATTTTCTGTGTCCTCCTACACACACTGTATTGTTTCCTTGTGACCATAACAATAACAGATTATAATATAACAAAACTGGTGACCCACTGTGTTCAGACATTGGCTTTCTGTTGGCATTTTTCTTTAGCAATTAAATCACTGAAGTATTGTTTACCTACAATGTACAGGATGGGGTTTTTTTTTGCATGCTGTACTACACACTATTAATATGGCAGGTTTTTTCCATGTATTTTGTAATAAGAGTAGATCTGCCATTGTTAATCCTGTAGTTTGTGGTCAGAGTACTCCTGCTGTTCCTGTCACTAGCATGGAAATAACACTAAGGTGCCTTGCTCAGATCCAGATGTGCTTGGTGCTGTACAAATATGAAATAAAGAGACTATAAAGTTAGTCTCTCTCCTGAATATGTTCTTTCATTTAAATATCCAACTTCCTGCACCATAAACAAACAAAAAGGCATCCTGTTAACTGATGCATTAAAGAGGTCAGATCCTGTATTTCTTCTGTGATGGGGAGGGGGGCAAAAGGGGAAGTGATGCTATTGACCTATATAAGTGCTATTCAAAGTGAGCAAAAGTTAGCCTAAGAAAAGCTGAAATGTTCTGCCTGATCCTCTTCACATGGAAAGGTCAGGAGGTGGGGAGAGAAAATCAGGAAAAAAAAGATGTGATTAAAATGAGGTTTTATTTTTGTTTCAGGTTAGGGGAGTGGGAGCTGATTGAACATTTTAGACGTGAGAGCAGAGTAAGAGATGTATCCCTCAGTGCCAGGGTTATCCATGTAATCCAAAGACCCTTTTTATTTAAAAAGCTATTGCTTGTGATCTTTTCCAAAGAGGAAATCAATAAACGTCCACCAAAGTTGCTCTTTTGGTCAAAATGATAAATGATCATTGGAGTGCTATAAATTGGTAGCAACCAGTGTAGTGATCCTGGAATTCAACACAAAACCCAATAACAGCAGAGCAACACTGAAACCTTACTGGCTCTGCAGTTGCTGCTGACATTCTCAGAAATGAATCAAATATTTAGCATGGAATTAAAACCAAAAAGTAATTGTTTTTAATGACTCTTTCCCCCCCTCATTGGAACTTAATAAAAACAAGCAGGCAAGTTCTCTGATTCTCTATCAAGTCCTGTAGTTCTGTCTCCAGTGAGCCGTTACCACAATCACCAATGTCTGTATTGCACAGCATCTAGAATCAGCCCTGAAGGCTTCCTGCAGCACAGGAGTTGGGAGCAGGGATCAGCATCCTTCAATATCCCCCAGCATTTGGGGAAATCTCTTGAGGCTTTTACTCTGCTCCTGAGTTAGGAATGGTCCTGGTGTTCCACAGAAACCTGGGGTCTGTGCTACCCCCAAATTCAGCCAAGGCAGGGCAAGTCGTATGATTTTCCTGTGCACCACTACCCAGTGTAATAAATACAAAATCTTTGTTTCCTGAGGATTGCAATACCTTAGCTAACTCCAGGTAAGAACATGCTGATTTTCATACTGAAGATGTAGACCTCAAAATTATATAAGTTGCGCTTTATTCCTTTAAACTTTTTAAATGAAAGCCAGGCTTTCATTTAAAATAACCCTCTCATTCAAAACCTCACCTGTAACTTTATCTGAGTGGTAACTCTTACCTGCCATACTAGCCCTAGGCCCTTGTAGCACTTGACATCATCTTTTGGACAGGTTACAGAGCCTATTGAGGCACTTGTTAGAAGCAGATTTACTCTGCAATGTGGAGCCAACCACAGAAGAAAATTAGTGCATTTATCTGTCAGCATTAGGCTAGATTATCAATCCAGTCCACTAGTCACAGGATCTGGTTTTTCTTTCTCTGGGGAAGTGAAATTGATATAGTGGTAGACAGTAAAGGTGTCAATTATAAACAGGACATTAGCATGAGAAAGTAGGCAAATGGCTAGTTTTAGGCAACAGTTCTTTTACAAGTTTTAAGTATATCTTGGAAAGTAGGTTTTTCTTCCTTCTAAACAGAATTTCTAGAAAAAAATTACTGTGAAAACTCCTTCCTTTAAACCTGCTAGCTTTGTTTTCCCTTCAAAGGAAAAGGTTGATTCTGAAGAAAAGGGGGGGGAAGACTACGTGTTCTCTTTTTTTAGCAGTTTTGGTAGTGAATTTGAATATTCTGCAAAGACCACCAAGTATTACCCATCTCTAAGGTTGGAACAGGCAAACCACTGCATGATACTAAGCAAATAATTTGCAGTTAATTATTTATTGTGCAAATTAGTTTGTTTTCCTGGTCACATTTTCTACGAGCAGATTGCAACTTTTTCAACCAGTAAGACTCCAGTAGCACCCACGTGTTCCAAGCCCAAACCACTGCCCTGGTTGTTAGATGTTGAACAAATACCATTCCTGAAATAGTCCCACCATTACGTATTCATGCAGGTGCCAGACACCGCTGGTTGCTTCTTAATTCTCTGGGTGGCTTATAAGGACTTTGTTCTGAGGAAGAGCAGACTGCTAATTGCTGTGTTTTAGGTTTTTTGCCATAGCTGCAAAGTATTCTATTACCAAGCCCAACCATCCCAGTGCTATTCCCATTATCCACCCACATACAAATATGCCTCATGAAAAAATAAGACAGTTGTTCCCCACAATTACATTCCATTATCTATGGATGAGTATGAACTGCGTGAGCTTGGATTTTATACAAACAAGTAGTGTATAGTAATAATCTGTCCCTAAACCCCCTTTTTGTCCCTAAAAAAAGGGTCCTCAAGCCCTTTTAGGGTTTTGGGCCATCACCTATAAGATATATTTTATTTTTTGTGAGTCCTGGTAGAGTGGCTGCTGACAAGTGGTGCCAGCCAGCAGCCCTGCCAAACCCAGCAGGTTCCCTTCAGTTGACAGGGACTGCCAGAATCTGCTGGTGTCAGAGGCTGGGATAAGTCCTTTGCACGGGGCAGTGGGCTCTGCTGCCTCCAGTGCTTCAGAGTAACCTCTCCTGAGTTACTTCTCTTGAGCAGAAGTAGATTTTGTGTCAGACCATACTCCTAATATAAAGGAAGCAGATCCCTTCCCACAGCAGGTTTAGTAAACAAGGCTGTTGTTTTTCAAAATATATTGAAAAAAAAGCAAAACAAACCCAAGAAGCTGAAAACAAGTGAAGACATTTCAGGTCATGATGCTGAGTCCCCAGTTCCCATGGAATTTCAAAGGGAACTGAGGCTTTTGTCCTTCTTCCTTGTTTGATTTTATAGGAAAGCTAAAATTTGCTTGTGCTTTTCTAGGTCTGTTCAGTTTATAAAGACTTGATCTGACTATTGGTACTGTAGTTCTGACTAAAATGTGAATCTCAAGAAATACCACTTAATCTTAACAGTGAATATATTTTAGGAAAGCCTTTTCTACTGCTAGCTTAAGTACTTAAGGAGCTTCCTGTACAGAATGTATCAGCCCGTGTCCACAATTGTTTAACATTTGTCACACAGAAGTGCCTGAGTGTGAGGTATAAATTCACCTCCCAAGGATGCCTGGGGCACCTAAACCTGGTAGTGTGTTATTAATAGAAAAAAGAAGCAAATTGATGTTAACATTTCTGCCATAATACTGCATGAGAAATCATGAATTCCTATTTTGCGTTTTTCACTACCGGTACAAGTGGGGTCATTCACACCAGTTAACATTACTCATGTGTAACACTCAGCTTCCAGGTGCCTGGAAAGATGTTTCTCTTTAAATCTACATTTTCCTCAAAGGATGCCATGAGAATGTATTTTCATGGCCCATTTTTTCCATCATACTCCTAATATGAGTATGGTAGAAGTAGAGGACAGAAGAAGAGGGTTTTACGAGGGGAACACTTGCTCTACACAAGGCAGCAGGGGTGTGGCACGTGTGGCCCATGTTCCGGGCACACGGTTCCTTGCCTGCTCACCACCTGCTTGCTGCCTTCCCAGCAATTGCATTGGAAACTGTTGGTAGATTGCCTGGGGTGCAAATGCAGAGCTTTCCACCTTATTGCTGTATGCTGCATGGAAGTGTTGTTTCGCAGGCTCAGCATCCTTTTCCCCCTCCCCCAGCAGAGGAACTGAGCCATGATGTGTGGACAGGCATTTGTCAGTGCTTTTCTGTCTGTAGCCATCATTTCTGGTTTGTGGGTCTGTGCATGTGCCCTAAAATTACTGCTGCTGAAGAGTTAATGGTAAGAGTGAATTGCTTCACTGTCCGAGGCAGATTCCTTGCCCCACAACAACTGGTGAGAGCAAAAAGCTGTAGATCAGAGAGAGGGAGGGAGAACCTTTTGGCATGGGAACAGGGATGCTGCCTACAGCAGGAGTGGGGCAGGAAGCCTAAGGGACTGGAAATTACAAATTTTAGTTCCTTCAAGCTGAGGTGCTTGGGTTAAATTGGAGAAGAACAAGTAAGTTGTGTCCCTACATGCAGACTCCAGGCAGGCAGCTGTGTGGGTGTGGGCAGGAGGTGAGCAGAGCGTCTCTGTTCCTGGGCAGGTGGCTCCCGCCAGGCTGTGGAGGATGGGTGGGTTGATGGGACACATATGAGTGCATCTGTGGGACGCCTCGACCCTCTGCAAATGTCACACTTCAGTGGAGGTTCCCTGTGCCTTGTTACATTCTTGTTATGGAGGCTCCCCCAGTTTAGATGCATGTCCCTACAAATGTAGCCTGTTGATGCTGGAAAATACCTTTAGGCAAACTGTGTGGATCTTCACTAGTCTCTGCCATAACTTCTTATTTCTGTGGGAAATTCCCTATCTGTTAGGTCACTCCTGAGCTCAAGAGCCATGTACGTGTTTGGGCAGAGGTAGAGATTCAAACTTTTACTTTTGGGGTGTTAGAAAATCTTCTGTACATCAGCAGACTCTTACAGCTTATGGAAGAGCTCTTAAAGTTCATTCCTGTGCAAGAGGAATATGATTCAGTACAACTAGGCTTTTCATACAGCTTCAGGTTGGAAGGGTGGAGCTTTAAAGGAAGGGGCTGTCTCTGCTTTTAGAGTTAGCATAAACAAATAAATTCGTGCAAGACCTTGACAGGTAAAAGACTACACAACTTGTAAGGTTAACAAGATCCCTGCCTGTTACCTAGTACTGCCGCAGTAAAATATAAGAAGGGAAAACTATTTTGATAAGTCACAATGGATCTTCTCCCATTGTAACTGTATGAGATTGCAAAGTTGTTGCCCAAGGTTTTTCAGATAGTTTGCTTTTGTTTTGCATGCAAGAAAGAAAAGCCAATGGAAAGAGCGTAAGAAGAGTAAGCGCACAAATCTTATTTCCCCCCTTCACCTGGTGTATCTGCCCATTATCTTTCACTGGCCCAGCAACAAAATGATGGCTGGAAAGCCAAGCACGGGGCTTTACCCTCTTCAACAAGCTGTCAGCAGATTTGATCCAAATTCTTAATATAACAGTACTGCATTTTCATTGTCCTACATTGTGCTTTTTATAGGTAACTAATAAACATTTGGCAGCACTGTTAGATAGGGAGCTAAGCCAGAGTGGTTTTGCTCCATCTCTTCCCTGATGGGCAAGTCAGGATCACTTTGCTGAAATCAAGGGCTTAGGGACTTCTTGCTGTTCTACAGAACTGCAATGCAGTGAGTCACTGCCACCCATCAATCTGTGTCCTTCAGTCTCTTAAAATTCTAGAAGTGTTCCTTAATTTGTTTTTACTTGTTTTTCTTCATCAGGCAGTAGAAAGCAAGCTAGATCTGTACCATGAATAGATTCAGGGAATTCTCATCCAATTTGGCAAATTCTTTGCTCGCTTCTTCTTAAGTGAAGCTGTTTCCATTAGAAAAGCCTGCTTGTGTAAGTAAGCTTTGCCCAAGTGTAATACCAGCATTTATAATTTCAGTCTGTAAGTTTGAGAAGCAAAAATTTCACATATTCCATCTGCTATAGCACTGTCTGGAGTTTCTGGAAAATCAAGCTGAAAAACTTGATCAGAAATTCTCTGTTGGATGCAAAGCATAAATGTAAGAGATTGTAATATGATTGCAAAGGGCAGATCTGATGACCTAGAATTTAAAATAGGATTAAATTACTGTGAATTAACATAGGAAGTAGGCAGAGCTCTAAGATACTGAATCATCTTTACTGAAGGTGCTGTAGGATTCTGTTTTACCAACTGACAATCCACTTGTGGTTTCAGTTTTCTCACGGCTCTCTCTGCTGCTTGGACTTCGCAGGCCTGATTGTTAAAGCTAATTGAAAACTAGTTCAGAGAGTTAGCAAAAACGTTCCTGTTCTCCAGGTATGGAGGGGGAGAAGGCCACAAAAAAAACTGAAAAAAAATCTTCTTGACCTGACTTTCAAATTGGGCAAAACCCATCACATAGTGCATCTTTAGAAACATGTTTCTGTCTCTCCATCTCTGAAATTGAAGTTTGCGCCACTGACATAGTGGGACAGCTCTTTTGTCTGTGGGTGCAGTGGAGGAAGCAGAGAAATGTGGCACTGCAGGAGAGCCCTGAGGGGTGATAGCAGTAGGAGATATCTCCTGTCCCCCCATCCCCAAAGGAAGGAAACCTCCACTCTGAATTGACATACAGGTGGTTGTGATAATGATAGAGGCATGGACTAGGGTGGTTTTGCTGTATAATATTACATGCCATATGCCTGTAGATCTCTAAATAAGATAATGTTTACTCATAACAGTGAATGGCTAAAATTTCACTAGTTTCCCTAGTTTTTGCAAAGCTGATAGCCCTGGTTTGGTGGGGATTTTGATTAATTTTACTAAGGGAGCCTATGAGCATTTATCAGAGGCAAAATGTTATGAAGAGGCTGATTACACTCAAGGTGATAACAGCAAATTCAAGGAGGAAGGAAGGAAAATGCTTCTCCTACTTGCTGATTTTTATTTTATTTTTTTTGCTATTTTTCTTTAGCATAGACGACAGGCAATCCTTTACATGAATCTCTCCATTATAGACCAAAATAACAGTGCAGTTTGCATTAACAAAAAGACTACCTTTTTCTTCTTCGTTTGTGTTGTCAAGATACTTTAGCTGAAACATACAGTGATTTCCAACACTTACCCTAGTTGTCACACTGAGAGTGAAATAATGGCTGACATTAGGAAGATTATTTCTCAGCAATAAAATTACCTTTCACAACATATTTCTATCTAAGTGGAAATGATGGAAAATCATAGATTCTGTTTTCAAATGGAGAGAGAGAAAGATGAAAGTGAAATCAACAGGATTTCCTTCCATTCACACAAATAGAGAGTGCAGGCAAGCCAAAGATGCTGCCAAAAATCCAGTGAGAGCATCTTCCCAGACCTGTTTTCATTAATTGAGCCAGTTGATTGAGATAAGTGGAATTGTGTGAAACATTTTCTGCACACAGTGTAAAACTTGGAGGTTAATTAACTGGGATCCCAATCCTGCTGCCTCTGCTGTCAGCAATACAACTCGTGGATGTCATTAAGAGCAAATTCTGAGCATTTTCTCAGGTTTTTTAAGGAGTTTCTGAACTTTTTTGATTAATCTCTAGCCAGATTTGACAGAAACGGGGTCAGTTTAAGGTTTTCTGTAGAAACTCTGATGTCCCCAGTAACGTATCATTTCAGTCACAGTCCTGGTGAAACTTGGCTTCTCTGCATGCAGTTGAGTTTGAGTGGAGTTCAGGGCATCTGAAACTATGTGAATCAAAAGAAAAAAATGCTCATGTGATCCCTACTGAAGTGTAGCTGCCAAATTAAGACTGCCTATAAAAATGAGTTTCTAAAGAAAAAGTGAAAGGGAATGCAGGCTAGCTTTATAAATACGATTGCATCTTCTGTCATCAGGCAGGCATCCAGCAAACTAGTGGATTGTGAGTTGGGTAATATGTTGCATAACTGTAAAAGTGGTAAGCACAAGGAATGGTTTGGTGACTCCTCGTTTGCCTCCGAGTGAGCTTAGGGACCTTCAGACGTTCTCAGATACTCCAAGGCAATAAACATGGTGACTCTTCACTTTGCAGAAAATAAACCTGTTACTAAAACAATCAAATAATGCTTTCTCTAAATGTTGCCCCCCCCCCCTTCATTTTAGCCCTCCAAAGATCTATTTTTAGATCTCTCTATTTTGCCAATGTTGTTCCTGAACCATTGTTCCCCTGACTTGGGGATGGTGAAGCAGCTGGCAGCAAATTGCACCTAGGTTGGAAATGCACACAAACACGCTTGTCTACAAAGAAATTTTAGTTCTCATAGTGTTAACTGCCCCTTCCCTGTTCTCCTCTCCCCCGCCCTCCACCCCCGCCTGCCACAAGCACGACCCAGATCACATTAGAGTCCCAGAGCACAGGGAATGGTTCTCATCTATCCGTCACCAAGGAGGCAGACAGGATGGGAAACAACAAGTCATTTGTACCTGATGAGGAGGACACTCCTGGGAAACAAACAGATGAGCCACCACATGAATCTGAGCTATTCTCCGAGGTAAACAGAACTGCATGAGAAACACACAAATTATCAGGGGCATCATACTTAACTCCCTCGCTTCAATCTGCTGGGTGGACTGTGGGCCTGAAACTCTAGATTGTCCCCATATCTGATTGTGAGAAAGTTAACCCTCTAAAAGCACCAGGGGAGAGGGAGGAAATCCCAGATCCCAGGCTTCTGGAGTCGTAGTGTTCACCTCACAGCCTATCATAGAAGCATTGAATGGTTTGGGTTGGAAGGGACTTTGCTCATGTTCAGGTGTCCATGCCACCACAAATTGTCCTGGTAGGCAGCATCATGTCAGTCATGGAGGACACAGGCTGCAAGAGCAGTCCAGGGCTTGCAGTGTGGTTTGCAGGGATACAGATTTTCCCTTTGGGGTCATTTCTGATGAGATTTATTTCAAGCTTGAGCCAACTTTTGCTGCTGTAGCACTCTCATAACACTCTGAATGGGTCTTATTAAATGGTGGGGTCTCTTGCTAAAAACAAAGCACATATAGTAGGGTGCAGTCACTACAAACTTGATAGTGATACAGCTGCAGAGCAGGGGTTATACCCAAAATGATTTGGTATGTACAGTACACCTTACTCTGTGGGTTTGAGTGACTTACTCCAGGCTCCCATTTTGTAAATATTATCTCCTTGTGCTTGGAGGGAGTCATATACACTACTCATGTAGTCGTCCTAAACTTTCTAGCAAGTTATATGGGACAATTTCAAGGAAGGGAATCCAAGTCATCATTGCTGCCTGCCACTGTTTTTGAGATACCATTGCACCCGTCAGAGGCAGTGTGCAGTGGTGTGTCCACACTGATAACATAATAATTTGTTCCCATTTTATAACAATAAATTGAAGTGGAGGGAGATTTGGTAAGTGATTTGTCTGAAGTCATACAGGGATCCCGTGTTGAAGTGAGGGATTAAACCCAGAGTTTTGAATCCTAGTCCAGCCCTTTTAATCACAAGGTCATTCTTCCACTCCGCTAGGCAACAAAACAAAAGTTTTAATTTGGTGCTTAATATTTAAACAGAGATGGCTGTGAATCCCAACCAAAGAAGCAAATAAGTGTAGTGGTTAAAACAAACTGGAGAAAGAAAAGATACCCTGCTGGAGCTGAGTTCAGAAGGTCTGCCAAGAAGAGGGGTCTTGTGATTAAGCATGACTTTGAATGTGGGTCACTTTGGAGAGCCAGGTGATTTCTGAATATGACACTCACCAAAAGTCCCTCTGCTCTTGGTGGATTTAGAGTAGTATAACGGAGAGGAGATAAAGGCTCTCATTTTACCATTTTCTCCCTTATTTTTTCTCCAGTGACGAGTATTGTTCCACTCCTTTTCTTTCTGTCTTTTCCTTTTTTCCCTGTTCTTCCAGTGTGAAAGTGATTATCCCCTGTTGTGAAATGATTCCTGATACCATGTGATGCTCTTTGAGTAATATGTTAGGAATATCTTTTCACACTTGTGAATTATAAGATGGGAGGGTTGTAGTATGTTGTCATTGTACCTTAACAGTTCCACTTATGAAGTGCCACTGCATGCTCCATCTTATTTCTAATTTCTCACTGAAGATTGGTACAATATAGAAACATATGGTTCCATTCAGAAGTGTTCTAATATATGTTAAATAATATTAGACTGGTGATTCAAGAGCTAAAAATTGTATTGTAGAGAGATGAGCAATTTTGTGCTCTGATACCAGCCCATGGTCTCTGAGAACATGAACTGAATAAGGGCAGTTTGGGCAGGTAGAGAGCTCTGCATATCTGTTTCCCTCCTGGAATCTGCAGGTGTGACTCCACTGCCTTCATTAGAGTTGGTTTTTGAATGCCAGGGAAAAACTGGCTTTTGCTATATAAAGGACTGTGTTTGTGACTTAATGTTCTCTCTGAAGTGTGTTGTTAAGCTTCTCTTTTTTGCATACTGTGTTGCTAAATCATTTATACTTATCTCCCTGACACATGAACACATAATTAATTTTATGAAAGCATTCTCCATTAATTATTTCCTTATTCTGAGTAGTCAATGCTTGACTATAATCCCACAAATTTCACCTTTTTATCATCAATTACTTTACTCCAGGCCAGTGAATGCCATCTTGTGTATAGGGCAGCAACTATAAATTAGCTAGTCTTCATAGTGGATGTATTTTGGTAAACAGAAGCATGTATTGATTCATTAGCAGATTAGAAAAGAATTGAGTGAAAGAGGATTATCTGTGCTTCTAGATTTGAGAAAATGGAGAAAGAAGAAGCAGGAGCGGTTTCTCTGATGGCTGTTTGAAGATGTTATCACAGCCATAGAGAATAAGGAATCACGGTCGAAGTGACAGTGGAATAGTTATTTTAGAGAAAGACAAAAAACAGTTAGGTAAAGTTCTCTATTCTTGCATCATCGAGAACAAATGCTCCAGAACTGGCTTCTCTTAATCCCATGCTCATATGTTTTCAAACCTGTTTCTGCTAGTCTTTTCTGGGTATTCAGTGTACCTCCTTGTTCTGCTATTCTGCTATTGATGCCCTTAGTGGTATGATTTCCATGGATTTTTCTTTACAAATAATGTTTTAGTAAACGTGTTCTCAACGAATTGGAGGTGTGTTTCTAATAGGATGGAGTATTAGTCAGTATGCACACGACGGAAACTCCACACAATAGGAGAAAAGGCTACTTTGTTTAGTCCTGTTTCAGAGTTGTGCATCTCTCTAATGCCACCTTTCCTGTCTGAGTCAGGGTATTGTCTCTTTTGCCTGTAAACTTTAGGGTCAAGTTGAGGTAAAACTGCGATGGGATGTGAAAGAGGGCAGTCCAGCTACACGATGGGAACTGTTGTGTACAGTATCATTGAGAGGTCATGTTTTTCACCCCATCAGATTTTCATAAGTTGCTTCATTAAAAATTGAGATTCGACCACATTACAAAGCAGGGTGGCAGGCTGCTTGAAACGTCTATCAATAATGTATCAGCTCATCTATTCTGATTTCTTCCAAATACCCCCTTTGTTATTTTTAGCACAAAAGAGAGTGCATCTAAATACCAAGCTCTGTTAAGGGGGAGAAAACCTCACTCATTGCCACGTTTAGCTAAACAGTGTCAAACATGAAGCAATCTTTTGCTTACACAGAGCTTTTTAGCTAGAGGGGGAAGGTTTCCATTCCATGAATGCTTGTTTTTGTACCAGCCAAGATGAGCAGTTTTTCAAAGCCCTCATTAACCAGCAAGAGACATAGCTGTATTCAATGGTCCCTCCAATGCCCTAGTCGTGTCAGTAACATGACTAACACTTTCTTCGTGTTAGCTTATGCACAAAGTGCCGAGTATTGGTCAAGCTCACGGTGCATAGAAGGTACAATAATCCCCAGGGTTCCTAAAAGTACATATAAAGATACTTTCTTGGTTTACCATTGCATTTCAGCCAGCTTAGAGGCAGACCTGACACATGATTTCCTTCTGCTTTCAGGGTAATTTTCTCTGCAGAGAAAGCAAAGGCCGTGAGACCTGCCTTATGCGGGTTGCTTTAGTGTGCCATTGAGTGTGACTGTGCAAGGGCAGATGGAGGTTCAGGAGAATTCTGGAGAGGAAGAACCACCCAGTACTTAGAGCATGGCTGTCACTACTGCTGTACTGCAGCAGTTTTTTAGTAATGCTGAACTTTTCACTTCACGTTGTGTGTAATGTAGGGTAACAGTATTGCCTCCTTTCCATGTCCTGCTTTTTGCAATCTAATGACCTAAATGGAAACAGGCAGGGGAGAAAGTGTTCTCTTCCTGCAGATTTTCTCTGCTGCAGTGCGTGTCGGTGAACTTGTGCATTTACAACAGAGATCTCTCTGTTCTACAGTCTGCATCGCCTGAGATTTATCTCTCTTTGAGAAGGTTTTCTTCAGTGCTGACTGGTGCGAGATGTAAATTTCTTTCTTTGCAAACGGTACCAGGTCCTTTCAATCTCTAACCAATGTGACTCTCTGCAACCAGAGAGCTCTTCATCTTAATTTGTAGCAAAAGTTGGGGCAGACGTATGAAAGAGAAAATTCTTGTCCATAGAGAAAACAAAGCAACCTCCACTAAATCCTGGGGGTGAAAGGAAAACTATCTTAAATCCTGAATAGCGAGTAACAATAAGAACTTGAAGCTGTCATTTTTAGAATTAATAATTCTAGTAACCCATTTCTAAAAGTACTTGACCTAGGGGAGGTATTTATACCCGTGCTTTAGGCACCTCTTTCAGCTGGCTAAGTCAGTCACTTAATATCTGCTCTGCAGATGGAAGAGAGAAGTTTCTGGCTGACCACATGAGCAGGACTTCAGTGCCTTGATTTATTCTGTGGAGAAGGCTGTGATTATGAAGGGATAATTTAGATTATCTGACTGAACTGTGGGCTTAAAGTCAGGTGATGTGACTCTACTGCTAGTGTCTCTGCAAGGTTGTTAGGTAACTCAATGTGCTAGAATTTCATAGGTATTTGTGAAGTCCTCTTTTTGAACCTTACTGTGAAATGCCTTCTTCCACAGCGTGATAGCTCAGAAGGCTTGATTTCAGAGATACCTTATTGTCACTTGTTCATCTTTTGCTGAAATACCAGTTGTCTTTATAGATGTTGGTTTTAATTAATGTCGAGTGTTATAATCAGAGGAGGGAGAAAAAGGACCAAGTGGGCCATGTAGATTGAACATCTCGGTCTCTTGAGGTCCATTCTCTAAAAATGGCAGAGAGGACAAACAAGCAGGAAAACTTCTGTTGCTGTTGTCTGTGATGTGCATGATCTCTGTTATTTTATGTATAAGGTCAGCTCTGTCTACAGAGTGTGAACTACAAACATAGCTGGTAGATCTCTAGGTGCTGTAGCAGAAAGCTCCACCTCTCAATATGCCTGCCTCAGTTTCCCTCTGTGATTCAGCTGCTTTTTGTCTCTCAGTTTTGCAGGCCCAGGCCTGAGGTGGAAAGATTCCCATGAGAAAGGAAAGGGCCTAGCAAGCTCTGAGCTGGTAACAACCTTGAAAGTTAGAAACAGAGGCCAAGTTGACATTCGTAACACCTGCTGCTCTCTGGTGTTGAAGAACATGGAGCCCAGCCACAACTAGGCCCAAAACAAGGATAAAGTAAGAATGAACAGATAAACAAAAGAGTTTGCTTGGTGAGAACAAGGTCTTCATGGTTTTTCTGCTGTTTTCCTTTTATTCTCCAATGAGAGATTTTGGAGTTATGGCTAAATAGATAAATGACAGCAGTCAATCCACTTTATTCTATAAAATCCTGGTCCCATCTTTGATTGGCAGACTTCCTGTACACTTTCCAGGAGGTTGCTGGACCTTCTCCTCTCCAGTGGGGATCCACCCAGGGACACCCAGCTGCGGCTGTGCAAGGGTGAGAGATATCAACTCCTTTATTGTCTTTATTAGCAAACTTAACATTAAGTAATTTTTATAATTACATTTTTAGATTCTAGAATCCTTTTAAATTGATAGTTAATGTTCTAGGCCTTATATAAAACTTGATAATAGGTAAATTGCCAACATAATAATGGTTAACCTTTATTGTTTGATCTAACTACAAGTAGTAAAGTTTTTCCAGTTTGGTTTCCAGTCCTGCTCTTGAGCCACAAGGTTTTCTTTCGTATTTGTTCTGTCTCTCTTTGTTTCTGCTCACTGCTTGACACTTGGTATCAGAAGGCTATTTGTGATGTATAACCCTGAAACTCAGATTTTGGAAGGCTGATAATACTAATACAATGCTAGAATTCCAACAAGCCAATTCAGTAAAATAAACATGCCAAAAGCACATTTTTATTTTTAAGGGAAACAGAACTACTTTGCAAATGTTTTCAAATATGTTCTTGAAAATAATGTTCTTGAAAAGAATGTTCTTGAAAATAATGTTCTTCTATAGGGAGGTGTGCCTGAGCTATTCTATTGCACCTTTAGGAGCTTAGATATTTGAGTATGTGTTTTGAAAGTGAAATTGCCTGCAGAGTGACTTTTTATGAGGGCTTGTAGTGAAAGGACAAGGGGTAATGCATCAAAACTGGAAGAGGGGAGATTTAGGTTAGACAGTAGGAAGAAATTCTCTAATGTGAGAGTGGTAAGACACTTAAACACATTGCCCAGGAAGTTGTGAAAGCCCCATCCCTGGATGTGTGCAAGACCAGGTTGAATGGGGCTCTGAGCAACCTGATCTAGTGGGAGGTGTCCCTGTCCATGCAGGGGGTTGGAACTAGAAGATCTTTAAGGTCCCTTTCAACTCAAACCATTCTATGATTCTAATATTCTATGTATAGAAGTGGCAGTGGCGGGCCATTGGCAGCACTCCTGGTGCTAGGTGTGAGAATAGTTGCACCAAGCGTGGGTATATTTCACCCACAAAGAGAGATAGCTGGTTACTGAGGCACTGAGGTTACTCTCATGCACTGTAGGATTGTTGAGTTATTATATGTAGCAGAGGAAACAAGTGTTTTTCTCTGGTTTGCATAAATTTGTTAGCATAACAGTGTGTTGATAAGAACAGTAAAAAAGTTTTGCCTTTCCCTGTCATGCCTCAGCTGCTATCAAGGAGTCACATGGATAAAGTGTTTATTCTACAGTGGGAAACAATCCAGCCCCATCAGAGCTTTGCATGCTGTGTAGGGATTGCCTGCTGAATCAGTATAGGGAGGCACCAACTGGTTGAACATTTAATCTGCCTGCAAATGGTATTAACTGGACAAACCCAGAAGGATTCAGCCTAAGTAATTCTCCTGAACTAAGCATAAATCCTAGGGCAGTAGATTTTATGAAAATGCATGGTATAATTTAAAATAGTGAAGAAAGGAAAAACTTTTTCATCTGTGCTCACAAATGTCATGACAGTCAAGTACAGTAATAAAATGGCACTAGACTAGTTAGGAGAGACCTTTGCAGTGGCTTTGCAAATATACACAAGTGTCCCTTGTACAGTTTGCAGCCTATCAAGGCAGACAAGCAGTTATGTCATCATCCTGGGAGGCTGCTTCTTCTGTTCAAATCTGACACCATGTTACATGTCCATGATGAAGTAAGGATGGACGGCTGCAGTAGAATGGCCCTTCCCCATCAATTCACTGGGACTGAGGATTTACAACCTGTGATAAAAGGAAATAGTGGGAAAATCTGCTATGAAACAATGGGTCTGTATGGAAGTCTGGTTCTTAAACTTCTGTCTCTGAGGAGAAACATTAGGGAATCCAGAGCAAGTCCAGAGAGGGGCTATAATACAGAACTTTGATTTTGTCTCCCCTTTTTGGGTTGCCATCTGCTTTATCACTTAGAGAATGTTAACATTCTTTAAAAATGGGCAGATGGACCTCATTCAAGATCTGACAGTAACTCTTTGTTATTGGTACAAATAGCTGCAGAGGTATTTAATTACCATTAGTAGTCATCAGTTTGCTGCGAGCTGGTGACATTCAGAATAGTGAGCAGGCTGCATTCTTTGTGTCCAGTGAGTTCATAGAAAGTTAAACCTACTTTTGACAACAGCCTCAAGCTTAGCTACCATTAACCCCTCTTCAGTTACTGGATGATGTGTTTGAACAGTATGAATGATTAATGAAGGTTAAATAGTCCAGTTTCTATCTTAAAACCTTTTGTTATTGGCAAAGGGCAGGGCAACTGGCAAGGTGAGCAGAAATTCAAGTGTTTAGTTTTCACCAAATAATTCTTGGTAACTTAAATTATTGTGAGATGGAAAAATCAGAGGGAAATTAAGGGCCATGGTCAAAGAATAGAATTCTTACAGGTTTGGCAAAATTAAATGGATCTTGCTAGTGAAATTAAACTCCTCTGCTTATATTATTCTCAGCAAACACTGCAAAATATTGGAGTATGTAAACATAACCAGCCCAGCAACAGAACAGCATTTGGTTTTATTCTTTGTGTCTTTCTTAGATGTTACAAACAGAAAGAAAACTCTCAGTAGTTGCTTTATTACTCACTCTACCCTAATTCCTGCTCAGAATTCAGTCATCTGCAGTTTTGCAAAGCTGAGGCTCACTTTTGACACCATAATATTTGCTTGAGAATTCATGGTATAATGTTCGCCAGTTCTGCGTGAGAAGATGATCCCAGAAGCCTCAGAAGTTACAGGGCACAGGTGTTTCCAGGCTTTAAGGTTTCCTTTGACCTCGGACAGACCAGGATTGCTTTTATACCTGTGAATAAGAAGCAAAGGCAAAGCTATTCAGCCAATGGTCTGAGATTTGAACTGTGGGAGACTGATTTTTTTCTTCCTTCTTGCACATTAACATTGTAAAGAAAGCTAACCCAGGCTGCTGACTTCTTTAACAAATGCCCTTTGCTGACATCTTTGCAGCTGTATTGACTACTGGAGCTTTTCAGAGCAGTAACTGGCTGGTGAGCCATTCCAACAACTGTTAGGAAAGCAGTGCTCTGTTCATACTCTTGTTTGGATTAAGAAGGGCTACAGAGAAATCTGATCTACCATGAAGTGTCACTTATATTTTCATTTTTAGGGATAATTGTCCTTTGACAGGTCCAGACCCTGATTCCTGTTTTTCCTTTAAATTTGCTTTAGACACTGTGTGGTTATTGACAATGCTCCAGGATCTCTAGAGATCCTGGTTTCTTATCCTTGAGCAATCCTTACAGGTGTGATTTAGAGCCAGCTCCTTCTTAGCTTTTAGCCCAGTAGTATGTTATGTAACCATAACAAAAATGTCTCAAAGCAAATTATCACTCCTCATTTATTAGAAGTAATTATTCAGCCTTCAATAAAATGTCAACTGCCTTAAGAGTTTCCATTGTAATATAATGTAATGTACACAGTCTAAAGTATGGGCTCTAAAAAACATTAAAAGGCTAACTTGTCACTGTGACTACAGCCACAGTTCAGTCTCATTTCAGTGACATCTGTTATCTATAGGAAATAAAGTGTATTATCTATATATGATTCAGCATTGATTCTTGTCTCATTTTCTACCCAGTATCAGAGATCACAAATGTCTAAATAAAATCATCAGTGACAAGACTGTGCTGGCATTGAAGGAAGATAATAGTTAATTGACCACTACCTTTGTAGAGACAACACTGAGATGGGTCACAAATGCCCACTGGGTCACAGTCATTAGGAGCAGAATGGACACACGTTCAGCCTGTGCATTCCTGTAAATTGGAGAGTGTTATAATTGTTTAGAAATGTTTTGCCGTAGCTCTGGTGTGTTTGGGAAACAATTGTGTGAAAATGTCTGTCATACACATGCTCCAGATACTCTGGGTAACATCTGGACTTGCCTGCATAATGCTTCTTCCATTGTTTCCTGTTTTCCAAAGCAGTCCAGTACCTGCTCCAGGTAGAGCACTAATTTAAGAGCAAAGTTTAAGAAGTCAGAGTGTTTAGATGCAAATGGACATCTGAGTTTTGTAAACTCCTGACTCGTTAAACCCTACCCTTGAGCTGTTGTGGTAGAAGGTGTGTCAAATGCTGGGTCATGCAATGGGGTCTGTGCTGATTATCCACTGGTCGCTCCAGAGGAGGGGGGCTGGGGCCGGAGCAAGAGAGGTTATTTCCTAGCAAGCTCCTTTCTCTGTGGTACATCTTTAGAAGGACATATCTGAGATGCAGCTTGGCATGGTGGAAAGAACCTGCCCTGACATCCAAGGTGCTACAAAGAGAGTCACTGTCTTGCTGTACGCTGAGATGTGGCTGCTGTGGGGGTCAGTGTCATTATGACTGTAAAATATGGCAGATCTGTTCATAACAGCACCCATGCCCCAAGATGTGCAACCTAACTTTTCTTTACCTAAAGTATGACTCTCCAGAGCAGTTCAGGGTACGTGACTGGACTTCTAATTTAAGAGATTTTAGTAACAAAGTTGTGACCAGTGTGCAGCAAGCAGGGAAATCTACCTGAATTCTCCATATGCCTGTCTACTCTTCAATGGCTCTCAGAGGATGAAGCCTCCCTGAGGCCACAGGATTAAAGAAAAATTAACAAAGATCAATGTCCCAGTCAGTTTCTTCAATTTTCTTAACTCTGTCTTAACTACTGTGAGTAGCAGGTATTTGGACTCAAAGATCCATATGGGTCCCTTCCAACTTAAGATATTCTGTGATTCTGTGTTTTCCTCTTCAGTCACCTTTCTAGAGTTAGGGGAGTTGACAGCATGTTTTTCTAAAGTTCTAGGCAGCCATTTATTCTGTCCTTTTCTGACACACATGCTGTTAATTGTTAGGCTAAGAATGTGCGTTATACTTTTAAACTATTAAATCTAGAGCTTAATATGGTAGGCACCTGAAGCTTTTAACACTTGCATTTAATCTTAATCATGTGACAGGCATGAGAATGTTAAGTGAAACAATTTGCAAATGAATATTTGTAAAATATTAAGCCAGGAGTTGTGCACATTCTGTGCACTTTCCTGAGTCACCCTTAAGCATCTTAGTGTGTTGCCATGAAGAGTGTAAGAAAGGTTCTCGTTGCTATGTTTTGGAATACTTGTATTTATAAGCATGATTTCCAAGGCAAAACCCTTGCAGCTTGATGGCAGTCTATATGTCCAACCTACCCAAAGATGGAAGTAGGTGTACATCTGTTGCTTGCTCTACCTGGACAGCAAATAAGGCTAAGTAATTCTGGATAATTAGATCTGTGCAAATCTCACAGCTGACTTTCCATACAACTCTCTTAGCCTTTTTATAAAAAGTTGATTAAGTTGTGCAGACACCTCTCTGATGGGGGCAAGGATACTTACGAAAACTTTTAAGAGAATGTTGAAAAATATGTACAGAAATGAATTTTGGAATGGAAAATAAAAGTGTGAGCATGAAAGCCTAAAAAAATGAGTTGCTAGGGCATTGCAGCACTTCCCATCCTGTTAAGATTTACCACTTCAGTATCTGTCTATGAGGTACAAACGGGGAATGGAAGGACAGAACATAGCATCCTTTGAGGTTCACAAGGGATGAACTGGGCAGAGCACACTGTGCAAGGAGGTACCTTCACCTCTGTATTTTCATACCTGTCTGGGAAATTTTTCAGACATACATGATATGAGTTGTATGTCCAGTCTTAACAGCCATCAAGACTTTCAAAGAGAACAGAGTGTAAAAGTCTACCCAATTAACTGTGGCTTAAAATTACTTGCCCAATCATTGTTGGGTTGTTTTTGTTTTTTTTCTTTTTGCCAAGCCCAGATAATTCAGTCTTATTGACATATATAAGAAGGAGAAATGGTTGGCACATATTCAGAAATAGATATTTAGAGTCCTGTCCTTCCTGGCAAATTATGGCTGGCTTTTAGAAATAGGGTGAAATGTCCCTAAGACTCAAATTTATCCCATTATATAAAGCAGGTAATGAAACACCTAAGGTTTTATTTATACTTACAGTGTATAATATTTTAAAGAATTATTAGGAGGGCTGAATCACACTGTAGCAGCCATTTTTTGTGGGGAGTAGTAGAATTTTAATTAGCTTCATATTCATTACTCACCTGATACCTAGTCTCTAATTGCACCTTCAGTGTGTTTTGCTGTCACTGGAGCTGACTTTTATTAACTATAATCATTGAAGGTTTTATGGAGCCTATCTATAGTATATGAATACCACAGTGCAATGAATCACTCGGCCTTACAAAACTGTCATGAGCATTTGCCAGTAGGCAAGTAGATTTTGTACTTGCACTGGCATGACAATTATGAGAGGCTGAAGAAAAAAAAGTGAGTTATTTGACCACCAAGGAAAAGCCTAGTAACTGCATAGGTAATTTGTGCAAGCTTAAATTGATTTACTCAATTATTTTAAGAAAAAAATGTTTAGATAACCAATTGTGCAAATTTATTTTAAAAATCCCTTGTCTATTTTTTGATAATTGACAAAGCCCCATTTGATCAGCATAGAATAAAAGTGTCTGTAACAATTGTGCTTTTCTGTCCGTGCAGTTACACAGCAACTTGACATGCAAAAGGAAAACATAATTTTATGTTATTTATTCAAATCTTATGTGAAGGTGTTTGTCACCCTTGTTTTCAGTGTATGAACTTCAGCAGCACTGTTGAAGCCTGCAGACTTCTAATCATTTTGGGGTGCAAATTCACCACCATGAGAACTGATCTCTGCTACTGGTGGGTTTCTGTCTCTGATTTGTCTGTAAGTTTCTGTAACCTCTTCCCTTGTACTTTTGCTTTCTCTGTTTGGATTGTAAGCTGAAAATCATGAAGTCATATAATTGAAATGACTTTTGCTGCATCCTGAGAGGAGAAGCAAGGTTTTTACATATACTTCTGAGAAGTTTGGGCTCAGACCAGTCCCTGCCTGGGTGGGTGCATCTCACTGGCGAGCTCCAAACTCTGCCATCCCTGAGAGTGGGAATATTTCAGCCATGGAGAGATACCTGGTTATTGAGGCACCTCTGAATGCAATATAGGGTTGTTGAGGTATTAGATGCAGCAGATGAAAGAAATGTCTTTCTCTGGTTTCCTGTATTGGTCAGTTAACACAACACTGTGTTAATAGAACAGTAAGTAAAATTGCCAATGACAAGCAGCAGTTCCATTCCTCTGTCTGCTCTTCATAAACTTTCTTCATTTTCTAATAATGTAGGTAGTTCATACACAAACATAAAATGACCAGTGAAAAATGAGTTATCTGGGGTCTATGCTGGATGTGGTGACCTTGCCTTTATTCAATCCAATTCCCAATAATAAGGATGAAAGATTTGCTCAGAGCAGGCCTGAACTGGGATTAAGGATGGCAGCTGCCAGTGATTTTTGCCTGCAAAGTAATGTCACTGGATGCTTCTGTCATACAGAAATTATAATAAGGAAGTAATTAGTGTTTGCAGTATTAATCTTACTGGGGCAGAAATTCTTTCAGAGACATGATTTTTCTTTAATTTCTCAATTGGCCATTAAAGAATTGTGAACTGGTACTGCATGTCATTCTCCCACTCAGGAAATGTCAATCAAATAGAAAGATTAAAACAAGTAAGTTCTGCTTAATATGCCTACAAAAGAGAGAAGCAGATGGAAGAGTGATTTGGTCTGAAAATTTTTTCTCTGCTGGTATAGCACCTGCAAAAATGAAGTAGAAAGTAATATCTGACAACAAGCTGTTTTCCAGTGCTTCTAACCAAGTTGCATTGAAATCAGTAAAAAAAATTTCCAAAGGGAATTGGTTTGGTACTGGAATTACTAAATTGAGTTTCAGGAGTTTGTAATAAACACAAACTTGATTAAAAAAAATTATCTGACTGTTTTACTGTTGACCAGAAATTCCTTCAGTTTTTAAAAACTTTGTTGACTCTTGACTGAGAATGATATTTAGATGAAATGATAAGAATAAACAAAGTGGTTGCAATTCCAAAATATATTGAGGCAGATTTTAGTTTAAAACCAAATCTGACTCAGTATGGTAAGGTCACATCCCAGAAGATATGACTCTACCACAATTCCAAAGGGTCTTCACTTTTCCATTAACCCACTAATGAGAATGGAGAATTCCCTCAGTGTTCTCCTCCTTTATATCTCCTGGAAGACACTGTCATACTTCTTCCTTCTTAGCATTTCTGTATTGGAGACCTATCCCTGTTAAAATCAGTGGCACAATTGCCAATGAGTAAGGTCAGGATGGTGCAGGGATATGAGGGCATTTGGATGAAAAGTTGCTATGATGGGATCACACGTATCAGTAACAGTATTTCATAGAGTCAGATTTGGATGCTACCACCAGGGCTTCAGTTTGCTCAGGATTGCTTTGCTGACCACTGTTGCTCTCACCTCTTTGCTAGAATGGCTGCTGATTTTTTGCATAAATGCACGATCAAGATACATTTCTGGAAAAAATATACTCCATCTCATAGTGAGTAAATGACAGTCAATCATCCTTGCAGTGTTCCTAGATAATTAGCCATTGGGCCTGTCTAATTACTTCCATGAAACATGAGTTGTCTTTCTTAAATTTCTGAAATATGGTCTGGGAAGTCTCAAGTAACACAGTGGTTAGCCACTGGCTGGTCAACAGTGATGATTAATAAAGTTTAATAGTTGTAGTTGAATGAGGGATGGTAAAATATGGATATGCTCCTTACTTTCAAATTATTTATTAATTATTTTATATTACTTCTTCCACAGTAGTGACTAGCTTGTTTTAATAATATATCAATGTGATCATGTATACATGAAAATATATACTGGTTCACTTTGCATGGGAGCAGGAATTCAAAGCGAACAAGTCAGTAGCTAAAGCCACTAAATAGGGCTCAGAGAATTTTACAACTGCACATTCTTTAAGTTTGTATTTCATTACTGAAACAACATTTTTTTTTGTACACTGAACTTTCCTTTAAGAAAAGGGTCTAAGGAATACATTTTAGTGAGTTTTCTCAATTTATATTACCCAATCCTCATCTACACCTGCTTTCTCTTTCTTTTTACACATCTGCATTTTGCCAGTGTCCTTTGGAACCTGAAGAAATCTAGAATTTCCATTCTGTAGGAAATTTCAGATTGTATCAAAAAGTTCACATGTCAATACAAATTTCTGTTCTAATGTGAGGAGACTGTGTTGGGATGATAATCTTTACAACAGTTGTGAAGATAGAAAAGAATCTGCTTATGACGTCTGTGGAAGAGGAGCAGCCAATGTCTCCTATCCCTGGGGATCTCTTTGTGCTGTTGCCTCCCTGTGTGAGTCCCATCTGGGGCTGTCAGGACCCAGAGGCAGGGTGCTCTGCAGTGCCATGCTGGTTCATTTGGTTGTCTCCAGCTCTCAAGGTGAAGCACAGCTAATCCTCTTAGCATTTTCATGAAATCTCCTGATTCCTTTGTTGGGGAAATATTTTCCTTGTGCTTTCCTCTGGGAACTTTGAGTACAAGGTGCCTTTTTTCTTTGACTTTTGCTCTACCACATCAGCTGCACAGTCAGTCTGCTCTGAGTTTGGGCTTTGTCTTTCTTCTTCAGATTTCCATTTCTGAACGCAACCTTGTGGTTCTGTGCTCTACAGGACCCTGGTCTGCCTTTGAAAGCTTCTATGGAGGTAGAGATCAACCACCATTTTGCTGAAATTATTACATATGGCCAGTTTTGTCATGTCCTTCTGTTGGCTGTTACATTTAGGTGCTGGTCTGGAACGTTACATGTTTCAGCCACAATACAGCTGCAGGGCCAGCAGTGGTATCACAAAGAGAAATGCAGAGAAAGTGAAACTCATCAGCAGAGTTGCAAGAGGCTGTGTCCCTTCACAGTCCTCTCAGTAAAGTGCTTTTAAATGCACAGCTCTACAGAAAATTATGGGAAATCAGTGGAAAATTACAAACTGTTATCCATTGCTCTACAAATAAGCTTTACATACTTGAACTGCATTAAGTATCTGGTTCTAAGACACAATTCTCTTGCTGTTGCTTAAAGTAATTCTGGTAATTTATTTTCAGCCTCTTTTACAGAACAAATCTTTGCTTGAGGACATTCTCAGTTATTGGAAATCAGGGAGGAACCCTGGCATCAGTAGGATTTTACACCTTATTTCAGTGGAACAAAAATTTTGGCCCATGTTTTTCCTTGCTCTGTTGTAGCTGAAGAGGTTTGCATAAAAATAACAAAGAGTCCTAGAAGAACATGGATGCTCTGGACCCTTTATTCTCTTGTGCTTCCAGAGAATCTCACTCTGTGGGTGAAGGCAGACCCTCACCAGAATTGCTCTTTCTTTGTGAACAAACTGGCTCACCATCCCTGAAATCAAGGAAATGGATTAGTCAAAAGAATTCATGTTTTTATGCTATGAATATGTTTAAATCCACCACAGCATTCAGCTCCAACTGTGTGTTGGGATCAGGCCAAAAATAAACCTTTCCCATGGCAGCTCCAGTAGACAAAGCATGAATCAGGGCTGGATTTCTGCACAGGTAAAGTAGGTCATTGGCTAGGTTAGAGGGAAATTGAAGACAACAAAAGCCATTTTATATGAAGTAATTGCTATTTATAGACAATAATTACTTTCTATTAACGTTAGTAAGATTTAAAAGTTAAATTTCCTTGGTATCCTGTGAAGCTGAGATGTTCACAGGGAAACGCATAATTTCTGGGATTTTTAAGAAAACAGGACAACATTTTGCACTTTGTGCTAGGCCAAGTTATTAGGCTTTAGTATGGACCTGTTCTTTCCAAATCTAAGAGGTTTGAACCTATAGACCTAGTTAGTCCCTTTTTTCAATCTGTTACAGTCTTGTAAGATGAACTCTCTGATATAAAATGCCATTTGTGTCTGTGTATGCCCAAGGTGGCTTAGCTCTGTGCCTGCCATTGTTTAGTTTGAGCTTTGAATGCAGTGATGGGGTAATGAAATCCAAAAGGACATTCTGCACTGGTTGTTGGAGTGGGAGCATCACCATCTCAGCCATGCAGTTCTGTTTAACCTTATATTAATTTCTGGTGTACTGGAAGAGGCTGGAGAAGCATGTCCCTCCAGCCATCCCTTCAAGCCATCACCCCTCACAGCCTAGCTCAGAGCCAAACGTAAGCAGAAATGTGGCATTTGGTTTAATCCCTTGGCACAGGCGGGTCGGGCACTCCCACTGTGTTAAGTACTAATGCACTTAGCATTAGTGCTTAATGTCAGGAAATCCCCCGATTCCCAGAGCCACAGATAGCATGTTTAGATGTGGGAATATATTTATACATTACTGGAAAACAGGCATTTTTAAAGGAAGCATTTCAAATTGCACTTTGTGTACTGTTCATTTTTAGAATTATAATCATAGCAGAATAGCTCTTTGATTTTGCACCATAATGGTTCTGTGGGGCAAGGCAAACCTGGGACAAAAGAGTGAAAAATCATCTGTCACTGGAGAAAGCATAAAAGAGAGCCTCACAAATAAACCAAAATAGCTATGATGCTCTTATGACAAAACTGGCAGGCAGGACCCATATTTTTAGCTGAGAAATTAAAATATTAGTTATTTTATCATGTGAAGTCCCTTTGTGTAAACTGTGTGGCATTTGTGCAGGGTACAGACTGGAGAAAACACTGGGCCTGAAAGGTGAGAAGATCTCTGGGTTCTTAGGTGATAGCTGACTCAGAAGCAAGTGGGAAAGTGCTGGACAGGTTACCGTGGCTACCATTTCTGGTCTTCAGACTAGTGTCTTTAAACATTTCTGCTTCTGCAGTAGCTGTGCTGCTACGTCACAACTGGCCAACCTCTACCTTGGGAGGTTCAGGCTTTCACAACCCTCTGGGCAAGTGAGCTTCTCTTTAGGCTCTCTACTGCATTTGTGCTTTTGCAACAAGCTGCTCTGGCCATTGCCACCTCTCCCAGTTCAGGAATCAGTGGTCCTTATAGACTCATTTTTGTGATTTAGATATTTTAGGAAGGAATTGCAAAGTTTAAGATTAGCCGGAGCATTTTGGAGGATAAAAATGATGGTGCTTCTTATGGTTTGGTACCAGTGTGGTTTAGAGGCAAGAATAATGGTCTAGAAGTCAGGACTGGCAATGATCCCATCTCTGCTACTGACTCTTGCTTTACTGAGGTCAATTCACTTTGTTTCTCCATTGTTTTCAGTTGCCAACAGAGGTAATTCTAGAGACCTGCTTTTATATAAAAAGCTCTGATGCATATGGATGCAAATTATGAAAAAAACAGCTGTTTTGTCAGTGCAGTGAAGAACTTTACGCTTCTGAAACACCTCATATCCAGAGAGCCAGTGCTGAAAAAGGAAATGAAGAATGTTTTTTTCTGTTATTGAAATAGAATAAATATTACTACCATCCTCAAAGTTATAAAGAATAATTGGATATACTTCCTAGCACTAGGCAGGAATTGGGCAAATGCACAGATGCCTCTGGAAATCAAATCCAGGCAGAAAGGAAAATACTCCCTTGTTGTACAGAAAGGAACTGATGCTCATATGTTTGGGAATTTACACAGATCCTCATTCAGGAAGGCCCAGCAGCAGTAGCCACCTGCAGATACGGCTGGGGGCACACAAGAGAACGTGTATATCCTCTACATACCAGCTGTCCCTTGCAAGAACCAGGCTCCTCTTCACCCTCCTCTGAATGCTACAAGCTAGCTTTTTAGTTTAATGATCTTTTTTTTTTTTTGAAAAAATGGTTTATTTAAAAGAGAAAAACTTCCTGCAAATAATTAACTGCCAAAAATGACCACTTGGGAGTTTTATATTGATTTATTCCTCTTCTCAACCAAATGCTTCTGTTCTGTATCTTCCACTTACTACATTATCACTTGTCTATTTTGCATATTGGGGTTATGAATTTGCCTTTTCAGCTGTCTTAGGCTATTTGTGTGTTTCGATCGCTGATAAAAATATGACAAATTGTTCTTGGCAATAGGAGGGGAAGGGTTTTAATGATAAATGGGCTTTGCACAGCAAGCGTATATTCCACACTTCCTGTGAATACAATCTCCTGGAAAGCTCACTGCAGTCTGACAAAACATTTTTCTGGATTTAGCCTTAACTAAAAATGTAATAGCCATATTAAGTAGCAGAGGCATCTTTTCCTTTTTCCTTTTCCCCTTTTTTGGCAATCTTCCTCACTACTTTTCTTTCTTTAAGAGCTTGCTTTGACAACAGGACAGTGCCCCAGATTTCCCAAATCTTAGAAAGCCTGGAAAAGGTTAATTGGAAAAGTCAGGGTTGCAGTTGGATAGTTAGTGCAGCTGTGTTCTCTCTGCTGCTTGTTAACATTTTCTCAGTGCCTCAAGGCCCCACAACTCAGTGTCACTGCTGTCGCCAGCACCCTGGCTGTGAGTCCACTCCCCAGCCTCGCTGGCTCCTCATTTCTATACGCTTCACTTTGCTGAGCCACTCCGAGCTGGCGTCATCCATCTAGTCACAGCTCTCTAAGTTTGCCATGTTCACTGACCCCGTGCTGACCCTGAACCATGATACAAACTATGGGATTGTAATTAATCTCTAATTACCCACAATACCTCACTGGGTATTCAGCCTGCTGTTCAGTTGTATTCCTAACCAATTCAGTCATCAGTGGAGCATTCAAATTCGGTGCAGCTCAGTGTTTAGAAACCAAGGGCTTCACTAATGTTGAGTGGCTGGGCTACTTAGAGAGCTGTGTCCACCTTGCTTTGCTCTGGCAGAGCTCTCCATTCAGGCAGGGCAGAGCCAGACTCCGGCTGTAGTTTAACTGGTTGATGGGGCAACTCTTGTGTTCATGTTTCACCACTCGCAAGACAAGTGAGCAGGCAGCCTGTGGCACTAGTCATTTATCTCTGTTAGTTCTCTCTTTCACAGCAAGCATGTATCTCCTACCGGGGGACAGGAGGGGATTGTCATTGAGTCTTCACAGACCTTGCTAGAATTCATCATTCCTCCCTTAATTTAGGTCGTATTCTTGTTTCTGTCTGAGTGGTGGTATCTAGGAAGGGCAATTCCCTGGAAAGCTGCTCTGAGACAGGGAACTAGCACTGGGATTGTGAAGTGGTGCTACTCTTGTGCTCCCAGTTAAATCCAACCTTTGGTTTGGTTTGGGCATGATGATGGAGTCTGCTGGGGACTGTAAGTTCTGTTTCACTCTGGTTATCCCACTGGGATAGGATCTTCCACTCCTTTTGTGTACAGCAAATGCAAAGCCATCATACTGTGGCCCTCAAATGCTAGACAGATCATGCAAGAATAAAAAGCACCATGTAAGAAAAGAGAAAGAGCCTTCCCTCCCTGATTCCCATTATCTCAGCTGGCAAACTCTGTCTCCAAATCTAACTCTCCTACTGCCGTGTCACAACTCAACTGTTTTTCCTTTCCCTTTCCTTATTTGCACTTTTCCAGCTTTCTGCTGTTCTGAAGTGCCTCACTGGCCAGCCCCACACATCCTTTCACCCACCCTCACATTTTCCTCTCTCCTCAAAATCTCTTTCAAAGTTTCAGAGAGCCTTTCTTGGAGATGGGAGGGAATATTTTGATAGGACACATTTTGAGTAGAACATGAATATTTGTGAAAACACACCTGCCAAACCAAAACATGACCCAGTGTAACTTGGTGTGGCTCCCCAGTAGCCAGCCAGCAGCAGGTGCCAGCTCTGACATCCTGGGGTGGAGCTGGAACTTTCAGGATCATTCTTGCTCCCTCTTGTTACAACTGGTCTCCTCACTGGGTGACAGACCTCTCCCTTGGCTCAGAGACTTGCTGGGCTGGGGCACCACCAAAGAGGGCAACTAACTGCTGCATTTCACTGTGAAAACTAGAAAGAAAAAAAATGTCATAGAAAAAATAAATAAATTGCTTTTTAGTGGAAAATTCCCAAATTTAAAGGGAAAACTAATAGTTGTGCCAATCTCCATTTTACACTACTTAGATTCATTCTTTCCACTATTTGCACTGGTAAGCTGTCTCAAAATCATACTACCATGAGAAGCCTCCTGATGTCCAGTCTAAAGTTATTAATATTTTTCCTGCTTTGTACCTGATAAATGCAATTTATGTACTTTCCAACACAACATTTTAAATGTTCGCTATGGGAAAATATAGCTGGGTAAAAAATCTTGTCACCAGCTCAGCCCAATGCCTGACATTGGATCATTAGTAGCTGTGTTTCTGTATGTGAAAGCTATTCCATGCCCAGGATCTAGCAGCTGCCTCAGCTCTTTGATGTAACAGTTGCTGTGGTGACTGTTTTGCTCTTAAGTTGGCATGACATATGAAATGCTCACGTTAAAACCTGCCTATCTTGTTTGAATATTATATACGGTAAACCCCTTTACCAGCAATAACTTGCACTCCTTGGCTTTGCTAACACTCACACAGGAGAAGTATGAGTACTGGAGTAATCTTTGCACCAAACATGCTCTGTGTGTGCTGCTTTACTTGGTTTTAACTTGGGGGGGCTTATTCTTTTACATGTTTAACAGAGCACCTGAGGGAAGGAGAAAGGGCTTGTCAGCAATCCCACAAAGCTTTCAGCTTGGTTGTGTGACACGCACTCCTGGGGTGAGATGCTGTCACCCAGTCAATCAGCCATTAGGTATGTAATTATGGCAACAAGTTGTGAGACAGTTCCTAATTAACACTTATTTTTCCCAATGAATTAAGGTTCCCAACATCTGAAACAAAATAGGTAATTAAGACATTGCCTCCATCTGCCTGGTGCACCCACCAGTTGCCTGTTGTCCTACATCCAGCACCCAGCTGTAATACCCTAGTGTACCTGTTGTCACAGTTTGTCCACACCCTGTCTCTTCTTTCACTTGTAGACCTTTGCTTTAGTTCTGGCAGCATTACTACTTGCAGGACATGGCAAATACCAATAAAAATACCTTGACATTTGTCACTGAGATTCCTTTAGACTTTCTGTCCTTATTCACAACACTATGAAATCTTAATGTGTTTCTTTAGAGGTCAGTAAAATTGTTGGATTAATGGAAAAAAAATCTGCTTACATTTACTTTGATAGTTCATCACATGAAATGACTGCACCTGCAGCTGAGGTCCCAGGAACAGTTGTGTCCCAACAATATTTGGTTTGTTTATAGTGACCTTCCAATACCTTCACATTAATTTTTGAAAATATATGAGATATACCCATGACCAATGTGGATGCGTGTTATATGTAAATCCTGGCTACATTTAGGGAAAATGTCTCTATTTCCAAGCCAAACCTTAAAAGAATGTGGGTAGAGCAATTAAATAATCCACCCATTTACAATGTACAAATAAATGTTGCTTTCTTTCATTATTTAAAATGACAACTGACTCTGTTTATGATACTGATGTGCTAGAGATTCCAAAAGAAAGAATTAAGAATACAAACCAACACCCAGTGTTTTTCAGCACCTGGTAATACAGGCATCAGATAAAAACTCAGGGACCTGTGATTCATATTTGGCCTGCTTTTGACCCCTGAACTTTGCAAAGTGATGAAATTTGAACAGCAGTATTTGCATATTTAAATGGTTGGTTGTGAAAAGCCACATGAGATGCACTTAGCACCACCTTTTAAAAAAATCACCCTTCTCTTTTTTTATCTCTTGCTCATGTGTTTGTTGCTGTTGTTTGTGTGATAAGAGAAATCTGCCCATCAAGGGGTTATTGAGAGACACCAGGAGTTGTATCCTACCCTTGAATCATTTACCAGATGTATGACCTTGAGCAATAGATGAAAAGTCACTTCACCCATGTTAGAAATGGGCATAGAATGAGGGAAGTCCCAGCATGGAGGTTGTGTGATGAGGTAATTGCCTGTAGGCATTAGCGGGGGGTTGTGGATCTGTGATGTTATTCTGGTGTTATTGAATAGATGGGAATTATTCCAGTGATACACAATAGATCCTATTGTAGGTCTGCTTATTTTGTAAGGAAGTTCCTCATGAACAGGTACAGTGGTAGGTGGTAGATTATTGCTGAGAAGGAATATTATGAATTCCTTTACTTTGTTTAAAAACAAAGCCTTTCTTCAGTTAAAGCTTCTCAGACACTTGCTTTTTTCTTTTTCATTTTCCTTTATCTCCCCCCCCCCACCCCCTCCTCTAGGTGACAACCAGGGGTAGTTCCAGGTCTTACGTTTTTGAGCAGCTTGTATCTAAATTTGCTTAAATTCATTGCTCAGGACTCTGCTACTCATAATTATTCTCTAAAAGCTTTTATTAAAGTTTGATAAACTACTTTGGAGCAGAAAACAACAAAGAGAATCCATCTCATTTCTGAAAAAATTACTTTTTTTCCCTTCCCCTGTTGACCTAGCAAGTTGTTATTTATGCCCTAACCAAAAGGGTCACCTCATTGTCCAGTTGCTTCTCTCAATGAATCCTTTTCTTCACCATATTAAATAATTCTCAACCCTAGAAAGTAGATTTCAAAATCCGCTCTCTAGATTTTAAGAAAACATGTTCTTGTTTTGGCAGCCATTCTCAGTGCTCATGTGCACATTTAGCTTTTCTACAGTTTGTTGTACTGTTGGGTTTGGGCGTCTTGGACTTCAGTGGTGTTTTGGCATGTAGGAGGAATTGGAAGGTGTTTTTCCCAACTGGGCACTGTACTGCAACAATCATTGATATTTTCAGTTGAGGGCTTGAAAAAAAATGTTCAGTCTTAGGAATGTTTGGCTTTCCTGATGTTCCATGCAGGGATGAGAGCTGGAAACACATGGACATGCTGGTCTGTTTATTTTGGTTACTGAAATAGTAACCACTGTGGTGAACCTCTCAGACCTTCTAGGTTTTTTCTCATATGCCTTGAGAATAGGACCTTGACTGCTTAGCTGAAAAAAAAGAAAAAGGTCAATTTCCTACTGATTAAGGAAAATAACCTTTTCTCCATGTTGTAATAAAGCATATCTCATATTTCATGCAACTGGTGGGTTAAGGCAAATCTGGAGGGAAAAGGGAAATACTCCAGCTGACTGCAGACAGCAGGTATACAAAGCCTTGTCCTTCAGAAGATGCTCTATTCAGGGGTTAAAGACTTATAGCAAGAGCCTGAACAGCAAGGTTCAGTGCAGCTCAAACCAAAGGAACCTACAATGTTTTTTTGGAGGGTCTGTCAGATACACAGAAAGCAGGACTTACCTATTAAAGATAAAACTGAATGCAGGAAAGGGTGGTTGGGGTAAACCTTTCCACTGACCTTTGTAGTTTGACATGGCTGCAAGGAACTAGATATTATCCTTTGGACATTTTCATTGGATTTTTGGGGCTAAATATTGTCTATCCCAACAGAGAACCTGGGATAAAACTCAAGATCTGAATAGAAGAAGAAGCAGAAGTTACGTTGGGGGCTAGAAGCATTGGTGAAAAGCCCACTGTGACCTAATAAGTCAATTCCAGTGGTGCCATACTAATATACTCACTGACAAATATTGTTCAAAACAAAGGGGAAAAGATCCTCATTTTTTTTATTGTTTGTTTTTACGAGGTCTTTCTGTGGCAAGCATGGACATTTTGGGTTGTTCCTCATGATCATTCTAGTTATGTTTTATAAAGCCATCGAAAGGCTCTTCTGCCATATTTTCCCTTTTTTTCCTTTATTGATTTTTCTCTTTAAGACTTTAATTCACTCTTCTTCAGTTCCTACAGTTAAGAGAGAAATTCTGTAGATCACATAGAGATAACATTCCAACCTACACTGGGTCACTCACACCTCACATAAGAATACAAGCTTCCTGCAGTCAGCTAGTCCTTTCCTGCTTTTCAGGCCTTTTTGCTCCATCTTTTCATTTTTTTTCTCTCTTAGTATTTGGGTCTTAATCTTTCTTTAGACTTATCTCTCATGCTGTGCTCATCTGAAATGTACCAATAATTGCTGCTACCTATATGTGGTTTGATCATTCTGTGCATTCCTTGTTGAAACTATCAGTGAAACAAGACATCTAAAATATGATTCTGTAGAGTTAAGGTAATATTTTGGGTGTCTGAAATTTCTTATAAATTGTTCTGTAGACAGCCAGTTTTTTAAAAGATAAAATGACAGCAACAGGCCAACCCTAATGACATATTTCAGTGTAATGCTGTAATTTTAGCCCCTGCCATGAACTGTTGCTGTTGTACAGCAAGGTATTTTGCTAGTGAACGATGAAGTGATTTCTAGTAAGGCCCTTTCCCTTTATTCCGTTCCTTCTATTGGCAAAATTCCCATCTTGCCAATTCCAGTGTATTAAAAAGAAAATACTCATCTGAAGCACATTAGACACCATGTGAGTGCCCTACAAATAGTAAAGATAAGCTGTCGTAGTTTCACCTTGTTTATCTTCAGATGCATTTGAAAAGACAGCAGATGAAGGTGCTTCTTGCCTTGAAGTGGATGAAGTGTTCCAAGTACATGATCTTTACTGGTGTAATTGTTTTTACCTTGTTCCTGCATGTGTGCACAATAACGTGCAAACACATTTAACTGCCTCTGCGCCAATCAGCCTTTTCTCAGGAGGCCAAATATATTTTTAATAAACCTTTCTTCTCTTCCTTTTTCTCTTCCTTTTCTCAGATACTGTTTCCCACATGCTGGAACTCTCCTGCTCATTGCAATTAATTTTCTAGCAATTTTATTCTTAACCAGTGGGTGCGTATCTGCAGCTCTTCATGACTGACCAGATACAAGATCTGTTGCTGTCGGTCAGCTGCCATGTCAGAATTTGGTACATGGTGGGTCAACAGGGAAAAAATGGTCAGTGGCTACGCTGATGGTTGGGTTGGTACTTGGGAAGCAGAACCTCAAGCCTCTGCAGAATTGCAGGCTGAAGGCAAGGGGAAGACAAGAACTGCCATGCCAATTTCCAGGTTTTGTGGGGCCTTCATTCCTGAATTTGGGAGGCATGAATCAGAACTGAGCTCTGGAGCACAAAGCCACAGAGCATTCATGGCTGGCAAGTATGGGGCCAGAAACTCAGACGAATAGAGCCCTAAATGTTTTTTGTTTGACGCTCACGCTTAACAGAAAATGATGAATCCATTAGCAAGTCTTTCTGCTGCCAAAAGAAACAGACTTGCACTTGTAGATTGCTTTCATTCTTTGCTATCAAGCCACTGCATGCTAAGCTTTTGCAAAGCTGACAGTCATCTATCACTTAAAAATGGTTTTTTAGAGGTACAGTCGTCTTTGTCTTAAGTGTGTGCATGTGTCTGCTTGAAAGTGTCTCATTAAAATATAATGACCTCGTCGAGCACTTCAAACAAAATCCATAGGGGAAAATGTCTTATTTTCTGTTTGCTTTGAATTATTACAAAGTTTGTCACTAGTTTCACATGACAATAGGGCATTTGGGGTGATTTTTGTCTATGACGATGTGTCAGAGACACTAGACAGTACTCGCTATACATGATGTGAAAAATGTGTCAGTAGAGAGTGGACCAGGGTGGTTCTGGATTTGGGGCAAGAACATTTCTGAGTCTGATCATGCTTATTCAAGCAAAACTCCCTGCAGTCCTCACTGAAAGTGGTGGGACTTCTGAATATGTAAAGGATCCAGGATCAGATGAGTAGTGTCTCTAGAAACAAAAAAGTCCTAAACTAAAAATTGTTTTCTTCATGAGATACTTTATCCAGTGTAGTAAAAAAGTGTATTTATAGCCTAGATTATGCTTTATTTTGTGGGATGAAAAAACACATTTTAGAATTGGCCCCTTTCCTGAACAGATGTTACTGGCCTGGGTGAATAACTTATTCAAGCATACGATTTAACAGAATTAATGAGATTTTTTGCCAAATTCAAATCTGATTAAAACTGGAATCTTTCACCACTTCCCTCTGTCCTACAGGCTTAGCCATTCAGTTCAGCACAATTTCTGTCTTCTGGCTGTGGCTCTTCAGAGGTGACATCAACCTCTTTGGTTTCAAACTTAGCTTTTTCTCATGCAAGAAAATCTGTAAGCTTTATTTTTTAAATTAAAATATGATTCTCCCTTGAGAAAAGGACTGTCAGGGTAATATCAGGGGCTTCAATGTTTGTCTCTCACTGATTACTCACATCAAATGTGTTCATTTTGCTGGTGCAAAGATGTTTCTTTCTAATTGCCACTGCTTCTAGCTCCAGCTGGCTTTTTTCCTGCTTGCACATTATCGACAGTATTTAAGGTTTTGCAGGTCAAATTAGACCTGCAGTGACATATGTGCCACCCATTGCTTTCAGAGAGACTACCCAGATGTGGCTGAATGCAGTCAGGTAAACAGTCCTCTCAGTGCGAGGGGACAGATTGGATGTCCTTCTTTCTTGGCTTTGGTGGATCTGTGGTTTAACAGGTCTAAAAAGCCAATAAATTAATTTCTGTCCAAGTCTACTGTATCAGGAGTAAGGAACAGACTTTTTCATTTAAAAGGTGACAATTTTTACAGAAGTATCACTGAGTTAGAGCAGTGGTAGCAAAAGCAGCCTGGTGAGGAACGGGACACTGGCTGTGATGCTTTTTCATTCACCTGAGGTACTGTAACCAACTCCCACCATTACTCCAGTGCACTGACCCAGGGCTGCAGTGTATCATTAATTCCAAAGCTTTTAGCGAGATAAATCCCGTAGAGAGGGAAGGAATTATTTTGCCCCCTCAGGTGATGTTCTTGGTGTTGGGATCTGTGTCAAAAAGCAGGAAAGTAGATTCTGCTTATGCTTGGCACCACACAGCCTCGTCACTGAATTCTTGTAAACTGCATGTAAGTGAAAGAGCATAGAGTACAAACACATCAAGCATTACCTAGAGAACATAATTGTGTGATGGTGTAGCAATGTCATCGTCAGTGGTGCCTTTCCAACAATTGAGATGACCCACCTGAACTATTAAAACTGTGCAAGAAACTGGTGAGGGAACATGACACTCTTGGCCAAGCTGTACATAGAGTGCACATTTGCTCATCTGGAAGATTGTGAGATGTCTCCTTGTGTGTCTGGTTTCCCATAAAGACAAATGGGTGGGGAAGAGGTTAGGGTGTATTTACATTGTTCCATACTGAATCTTTGAGCACACAGATGCAGGTCAGAGTCTATGTGTGATGCAGTCATTGATATGCTGTTAGTAGTTGGAGCTCTAAAAAAGTATAATTGAGGAAAATACAAATTTAAAAACTACATTATATGCCTAACATAAAATATATTAGAAACCAGTGTGATTAACACATCCCAAATTAGGATGTGCCTGGCTTTATAAATTGTTTTATGTGTACTCCCTGACAAGCTTGGCCTCCATAATCCTGATTTCAGTAAATAGCAGGTTTGAGTATTGCTAACTCACTTACCCAATGGTTATGCCTGCTTTTGATAGTCTTTTTAATACTATCATTGCTCTTAAATATGGTTGAGAATTACTTGAAGAGTTCTAAGATTTTCTTATCTGTGCTGTAGCCACAAGTTTCAATGAGTATGTTACATGGTTGAGTCCCTTTTGTCTGGCTTCTCTGTGTTTGCATGCAGTGCAATTGCATCTGCTCCTTGAGGTTAGTGAGGCAGCAAGTGTCACTGCTCTGTTCAGAAAAACACATTAATAGAAGTGTCTGAAAATACCAGTACTGATCTTTTTCTTCCTTTCTTGCTTTGTTCACATATTGGGAAATGTACTCTGTAAATCTCATGGTTTAGTTCCTCTTTTGAGTATGGTTTAATGCTTAAGACACATTTGCCTGCCAACATTGTTATAAATGCATCCCGTTCTTAAAAAACAACATGGAAAGTAAAACCTTCTTGAAAATTAAGGAATTTGCAGGAGTTATTTTCTTAAGATAGTAAGTCCATGTATTAAAGGTATACAAACAGATTCTCAGACACATTCACATACTCAATTTGGCAAGAGGATCATTTGTACAAGTAGTTCTTTGTTTTCCTTTCTGCAATTTGTACAGGTTGTTACAGCACTCAAATTGATACTAACAATAATTGAAAATTCTTCACAAATACTTTAAATCCCAGTGACTGGATTTTACTTTACTTCCTCTAGTCTTATGCCAGGAGAGCTGCATTTGGTTCAGTACAGTAATCCAGCTTTAAACTGGGAGAGTGAAGGGGAACAGAACTGCATTTCCATATGTTCTGTTCTGATATTTTTTAAAAATTACATTGGTTGTCAGATTTTATGTTGAAAGTCTTGTCTCCTTCGGCCATGTGGGGCCCCGATCTGCTCAGCAGATGAGGGGACAGTCCCAGTTCAGTCACTGGGATTACCTAGCATGCAAGTCATCATGCCTGGTGCATCCTGTTTCAGGTTGTCACAAATTGTGCCTGTGTGCTGCCATTTTTACTGTGACCATCTCGAGTATGTGCAGAGATGCAAGCTTGCAAGGACTCTTTTGTAAACTTGTCATGAAAGAAACAACAGAATTTAGAGTGTATTCAGTCCCAGCCCCCCTTAGTCAAATACCAATTACCACAGGACTTTCTTTGGGGGAAGGAAACAGATGTAGCCTTTGGAAATGAGCTGTACAAAGCAACGCAGGACTTCACCAGCACAGGTCATTCATTTGCTTGTTGCTTGCCATGTTCCAGGTGCTCTACAGGGTGCTGGGGTCTGCTCCTATTGACCCTGCAGGGTCTTGACTCTCTGCATCATGTTTTGAGTGGGATCCTTCCCATTGACCCCCAGCACCTGAAAGCTGGCCACAGAGTCTAAACTAGTTAGTGAGGTTGTTTTTTATTGATGAAGAGAAACAGATACCTCTCTAGGGAACAGCATCCCATCCAGAGATACACGTCTGAAGAGCTGTGATAAACTGCCCTTTCTGAGGTTTTCTCTGTACAGCCACAGATTCTAAAGGGAGCAGGGTAGCTTTAGACCAAATGGCTGATAAGAGGAAAGATGACTCCATGCATAGGCAGTCCCAGTGTCAGCAAAGAGCCTCTGACTCTGGGTGGCAGAACTTTATCCCCATACTAAACAGCTTTAAATAGCTATGTAGGCAATGACAAAACTTAGATGGAAGCAGTTAAAGGTCCTGGGAGCTGTTGCCCCTGACGGGAATATGAGGGTTTACAGAAAAAAGAATGCACCTGGACTTCACAATCATCTGTTATTGAATAGATTGTCAGGAACACTCTATTTTGCTTCTGAGTAACTGGTTTGTGAAGCTGAACTGATGATAATGCATTTTTAAGTGACATGAAATGTGCAAAAATTCAGTTAAAATATATTGCAATAATTTTTACCCTTTAATATATGGTCCTTTCTGCACCGTGAAAGGATTTTGGAAGAAGTCACTACATTCCAACACTCGAAGTGAGGCAAAAGATTGTTAGAACACTGCTTCCTGTGACATTAAAAGCTTCATCCCCAGGTACTGGAGAGCAAATCCAATGTGATGCAATTACTGAAGTGGGCTCCATCACTGTTCTAGGAGAGAAGCTGTTTGGAAAAAGCTGTCTTGCAGGTAACACAAAAACCCTGCTCTGATGGCTTTGCATTTCCACTTCAGTGGCTTTACATTGCCACCTGAAGCTTTCAAGTCTTTCCAGAAGTGGGAGGGTTTTACATCCTGATATGCTGAGTGAGGAACAGAAAGACCAAGCAGAAGTCAAGAAATAACAAGGCCACAATTAGGACCAACCTCAGCTCATTCCATATCTGTGCTCACTTCTTTGGACCTCACTGGTAGTTTGAAGGCAAAGCCTTTAGTTTTGCCTCTGGTCAATAAAGATATGCTTTCCAGTAGTGTAGTTGTGCAAGAAGCACATTCTTCAGTCATCCAGGAAAGCAGTAGCTCAGATGTGTCTTGAGGCAGTCTGGCCCTACTCAGAAGTCAAGAATCTTGCTTCTTTCTCATTATTTCTTCCTGATTTTTAAATACATTTTGTTCTCTAGCCCCTCCGCCCCCCTTCTTAATTAGTTTCCATGTCACACACAACTTCCAAGTTTGAGCTGCCATGTCATTAGAAAACGTGTGTTTAAAATATACATTTCCACAAAGTTTTCAGGAGATTAAGTAAGTCAGAAACAAAATAAAGATTTCCTATTAGCTTTTTAGCTCATCAATAACATATCTGGACTATCTTTAGAAAATAATTTTCTTAGAAGTGCCACTCCTTGAACAAAATAAGTTTGCATTCATAGAATATTTTGGAAGCTATTTCTTCACACTCTGTGGCAAAGCATCAACCTTGCTGTCTGTTGATTCAAAAATTAGAGCTGTTCAGTAGTTGCTCTGGCAACAGAGTCTCATTTTACCCCTTTGCTCATTTCCAACCTGTTACTAAATTACTAAGCACTGAAGGGATGCATCAAAGAGCACCTAGAGATGCTGTTAATGTAATGAAACTGAGCCTTCATCTACTTAAAACATGTTGTGTCAGCTTGGAAATAAGACAGGTGATTTTTTTTACCCCCAGAAGTTGGCACTACAACTACTTAAAGTTTTAAAGTTATGAAAACAAGGTCTACACACATAAAAAAATAATCCTTCTATGGTGTTTACTGATGTGTTGTACCTGACAAAAGTGGATTTGTTTGTTAGCAAATTAGGAAATAATATTTTTACTTTTTTGGTCATGTCACCTGTTAGGTGATTTTAGTATAAAATTACTAAAAATACTTTGGTTGATATTTTCTCTGTGTGTGTCATATAATAATTGTGGAAATTTATGACTACTATTGCAAACCTTTAGCAGTAAGATCAGTCCTTCAGATGGGAAGAAACTTAGATAATACATGTGTTATTGAAGACAGTACTGTGAAGTTTTAAAATTTCCTCGTATTTTTGGGGGGCATTTTCTAAAAACAAAGTGAAGTTTTTATTGGTCAAATAGACCATTCACCTCTGTCTTGCACAAGAGAATTGGTTGAAGTTTTTTTTAAAAATAGGAAAAAATACAGCACTATGGTAAATATCTAAAGGCCTTTGGGGCTCAGTATCAGTGAATTGAGGAGGTTTAGGTTTATCAGTTTTCCTTGGGTGCTGCATCATTGTGCAACCACTGTTGGCCTACCCTGACACAGAGTGTCATCTTTAGTGTGACACTTATGCCAGGCACTATGTTTGTGAAGCGTTGTCAGTGCAACCCCTGTGCCAGCACTCTGAGACTTTTTACTCCTTTTACTTGATGCAAAGAGGCAATGTGAGATGAGGGTCTCATCCAGACACCTCTCTGTAATGTACTCCTGGTTTATAAATACTTCTGCCATATGTAGCATAAGCTCCTGAATTTATTACTTGCGTGAAGTCATGTTTGGCTATGATTTGAGAGATTCTATATGTTAAGAATTGTCTTTTGATAATGTTTCTCCACAGCATCTGTGGAATATTATCAAGTGGTAGAAGACCATCTAGTAAGACCCTCCATAATGTCAGCAAAATTCCAGCTCCTTAATACAGTGGTCTCATCAAGTTTCCCAGCTTGAAAACCCAGTTCTAAGCCTTTAAAATGACACTGTAAGCTACAGATCTTGGTTTAAAAGTAAGGTGCCAGGTAATGCCTATAAATGTAGGTGTTTGTTTTTTAGCCTTACATTGTGACCTTTTCATGTGTAACTCTGGTATATTTGCAGCAGCTTCTTTTGACTGTCATTTTAAATGTATAATGTTTTTACCAGGTGGGCTATGGAGCTGTGTTATCACTACAGTAAAAAAGTCCACATGTACCATGTTACAAAGGGCAGAACATACCAGATATTATTTCCATACTGGGTTTAGAGATCAGACTAACTTTGCAGATCAGCATAACTTTGCTCCAGATGCAAGATGTGGACAACAGAGATATGTTTTGTTATAGGTTTTACTAACGCAGATTTAAAATAACATGACTGAAGTTCTAAACTGATATGACAGTTGCACCTTTTCTGGATGAAAGAACCAGCTGCAATGTAATGCCTGGTTTTAAAACCCATACACATGATCTGAACCAGATTTCTTTATTATGGTTTGGAAATTTTCCTTCCAGACAGAGGGAATGTTTAGGAACATTTCAAAAAAAACGTAAACATGCCCTTGGACCAAATAACTTGTGTCCAGGCCAAATTTCAGCTGAAGTATTTATTGTTTTCTACCTCCTTTGAAGATTTCAGAAGCACTTTCCTTAACTTGTAGTCTCCTTAAATTTCCACACTGGTGCATGGTAGCTGCATGTATTTAGACTACTAAAGAAGTGCCTCAGCTCAGAAGCTGAGGTTGGTGAAAGGCTTTACCAGTTCTCAGAGCTCTGCTCCTCCATCTGGGAGCAATGCTGCCAGCAGGGTAATGTTGCAGGAGCCAGCATGGCTCTTTCCTCTGGTATTGGAGACTGGGCAAAAAAAGTGCACTTGATGTGTGGCTGTGTGAAAAATGGAACCAAGAAACTGATCAAGAGGTTAGAAACAATATATGGTTTTTCTAGAGAGACCAAAGTATTCCTTCTGACACCTGAGGGTGTCTCTTCTGAAGACAGCACTGAAGAAAGAGTAGTTGTCGTCCTTGGCCATACTTTGCAGTCAACGTGTTAGAAAAGGAACCAAGGAAGATTAAAATCTACTAGGGAGGTATAGAAATCATTGCTGAATAATGAAAGCTCTGCCCATAAATATCACGTATAGGATGCTCTTTAGCTCATATGCTGTGCTATATAAACTTTCCTTTATGCTTTTTGGCAGCATTTTGCTCCCGTCCAAACATTTTACAGACTGTGGCATGAAGCAGCTTGTTTTGCCTACAGCATGGAAGTCTTGGTGTCTCACAGCTTACAGTGACTCATGCTTTTCTTTGCAGTTTGGTTCCCTCCCCCTAAGACAGCATAGTCTGGACTATAGCTGGTTAATAAGCTTGTTGAGTACATTTATGTCCTTTTGGTTGAAAGGATCATATGAACAAACACTACAATGAGCAGCCATGGATAAACAGACAATCAGAATAATGCTAATTGTGCTTAAGTGGAGGAGATCAGCAGAGGAAAGAAAGAAGGAAAAAAATCAGTGACAAATTTTGTTGTCTTATCCTTATTCTAACGCCTGTATAAACAATCTTTGCAAAATAAGTGTGAACTAATTAATCTGTAACCACTTTAATTACTTTCAGATTGACATTGATATACTTTCTCTCCTTTCTTCCCTTGTAACATTAGAGGTAGAGAACAGTTGTTCTATATTTTTTTTAATTGAAAGGCCATCAGCTTAATTTGGAAATGGAATTTTCTAATCAACAGCATACCCTGGAGAGCATAAAAGCAAATAATAACAATACAGTTGATCTCAGCCGTTCCTGAACATTTTATCAAAACCAATCTGTTCCTAGAAATGATGTCACAGAGTATATGTAAAAACACGAGGACCTCAGAGCACCCTGCTTTACCTGGAAATGCTAAGCAAAGAAAATAACAGACCTGCTCTGAGACACTCACATTCACCCTTCTAACCAGCAAAGAGCATTTACTGGAACTGTGTAATGTTTACAAACACCATATGTATCACAATGTGCAGTCACAACTTCGCAGACAAATTTAAACCCAAAGGATGCAGTTATGAGAGACTCTAATATCCTGTTACATCTTCAGATACCAGCACAGCTGTATGAGATAACTAGAAAAAAGTTATGAACTACATATTTCAGGAATTTTATGAGTATCAGTGACTTTGCACATTAAAGTATTGTGGACCAAAACTATACAGAGATGGAAATATTCTTATGAATCTTTTCCTCTAAACCCAAAATTTCTTAATGCTTAAGTTGAAGTACTCTTCAGAAGTTGTCAGGATAAGGCATGTGCTTCTCTTTAAAATTCCTGAGTTTGCCTACCAGGGACTTGCCCTAGAGGGACTTCTAAGTGTAACACACCAAGAGCAAATGTGCCATGTGCCTGAATCATGTCTCTGTATCTCTCAGAAGCTGAGAGGCAGCAAAAGTCAGTGCAGCCATATGAAGGCCACTGAACAGCATTAATTTGAGCAGCTGTAGGAAACTGCTGATTATGGACTCAGAACTAAATCAGGATTGGGTCCCCAGTTGAAAGTTCTGGAAGGAGACTTCAAGGAGTGGCTGATTTTTTTTCTCAATGGACTTTAAATTCTTGCCCATGTGGCACCGCTCCTTTTGAGATATCTTAAAAGTCTTGCAGGAGATTCCATGGAAAATGCTGTAAGTGGGAGGAGACAGGGAAGCCACAGAATGACCACAGTTTGTAACTGTAATCCCAAAATAAAGAGCAAGAAAGAAGAAGATGCAGTTTTAGGGACATTTCAGTTTGTTCTGTTCTTCAGCACTGTGTAGGTTCTACTCACAAAATTACTAGTTATTAGTGTATTGCTGAGCTTTTAATTGAGAATGAGTCTGTTGTCCCATTCCATAAATGTAATTGATGAAATGAATGAAAGTAAAGAAGTAAAATGGTGACCTTTACTCAACGTAAAATCTGGATGTTTTTCAATTTCAGCCGAGGCTGGATCCTGCTCCTTAGGTCTAACTTTGTGTTACAGATTTTTGGTGGGAGCCTAATTTTTTGTTGTCTTACGTATAACAAAAGTATTGAACCAGTATAACGGAAATCCTGTGACAAAAACAGCCCTCAAACTTTTTCAGAATTTGGGGAAACAACTTCACACACGCAGGTTAACTGTGAAACCTAAATTTGAGTGCAAACATCCTGTGTCTCATAAAATCTCACATTAAGCCTAATTCAAATCTAAATAAAATCTTAACTCATTCTGTCTTCAGTGAAATCCTTTCCCTCTCCAGCTATAACAGAGGATGAATCAAGCAACCCTCACCCTGCGGGCACCAAGCAACCCCACCCTCTGACATCAGCCACTGCAGCAGAAAAAGGGGCTGAGATCCAGGGATTTTAAATAATTTTACTTGTGGCTTTCCTGTTCTTCCTCTTCTATTAATGACAACACAGAGGAATGTTTATTCATAGTAAATGAAAAGCAAACATTAAAGTGTCATTTAGATGTTTTTCTCTAAAGTGTACAGAGTATGGTGAAGTATATCAAACACTTAAAAAGAACATTACCTTGTCAAGTGCTGCACATGAAAAGATGGGCACTGGTCTTCTGCCTTTTTTTTTTTTTCTACATATGAATCACAGACAACAAATAAGACTTAACATTTGCATTACTATTTTAATCTGCACCGATATTGATGAGGATTCTCAAAATACTTGTAACCCTCAGAAAATATTCTAGCGTAGGCTGGTATTATTACCCACTCATGTTACAAATGAGACACAAAGACAGCACAGTTGAAATTTTCCAAAGTACCTTCTGGCTGGGGCAGAGAAAGGACATCTCAGTTTCTGAGTAGCCAGCCTGAGGGAGACGGGGCTTTATTAGCAGATGTGGTCTCACGTACCAGTGAGAGGTACAAATATTCTGCCTCTGAAAAATAAACACACCATTCAGATAGCTCCAGTTTTGTGTAGCAAGTAAGCAAAAGCTTCAGAAAAGAGAAATTCTGACTGCATTGAAGGACAGCTGATGTGATCAAACCAGTGGGATGGCTTCAGTTTTCACACTCCGGCTTTCACCAACAGACAAGTGCCCAGTTAGTTAATTAGGCTGCCAGAGAAATTCTGTGCAACAGCTTCCCTCTAAATAACTTTGCAAAGTCAGGCTCATATATATGCTGTGCTTTCTACCTCAGTCACTCAGGAACATTCTTCAAAAGGCATTTTTGTGTCTTTATAATTGAATTGATTCTTAAGTTGTGCCACTGGTGTACACCTTATCAAAGAAGAGCTGGCACTCCATTTGTTCATAATGCCCTCTTGGAGGAGGTTTAACATGCAATGTTTGTTGTTTCTGGCAGGTCTTTGCAGAGAGAGAGGTTGCTGCTCAGGGAGGCACTTTCCTCCTTGGAAACAAGAAAAGAAATCACTGGGAAGGAGGGGAAAATGCATCTGGGTAACAGGAGGGGATCTTGTCAATCTTCAAGGCACTAGAAAATGATCATGAAAGTCTTTTGTTAGAGAAGCCTATAATGGTACTATTGCTTGTCTATTGTGGCCACTAACAGCAAATAGCCTGCAAGGGCAAGGGAGATACAGGATTAGACAAATTGTGAAGAGGGGCTCTGGATGCTTGAAAAGTGCATTCCTGCTCATCAAGGCCAGAGGGGTCAAAATAGTGTCACCATTCATCCTCAATGGAAGTATTTCCATAAACAAATTGACCTTTAAAAACAGTTATGGCATATGTGGAATAACGCTAATGATGTACTATTGGATTTCTTCCACAAGTGGAAACAGAAAAGCAATTGTAATTCACTTAGGTTGAGTTGGAGAGTATGTTATACAGCACTTTTTCTGCTTCTAGAAACTGCAGTCATCCTGAAAAATGTAGAAAGCTTAATTAGTATTTTCATTTTTGGTGCATTTTAAGAATAAACCCAGTTAGTTGTTGTCTTTTTTGTTTTTTTCCTGAAGGCTCATCCTTATCCACGTGTCTGTTTCTGGGGATAGCATTAGTTGCAACCTCTATGTATCTATCACAGGTAGGCAAAAAGGGTGGACTGGATCTTTCCTGATACAAGGGGGACTGAGTACCAGCTCTCCCTGTTCAGCCTAGCAGTTTCACTTGTTCTTCTCAGTTGTGCTTTTGAGCAGGGTTCCTAACCCAGTCCATCCTCTGGCTTTGGTACTTAGTGGGCCTATTCCTTAAGCAACTTAAACAGTTTGTTCGTTAAAAAAGTAACTTGCTCTTCCATAATGCACTTGAAGTGCATGACAAGAGCTTCTGGAAGACAATGATAGACATAGATTTTATACTGAATGGCAGCTGCTAAATATATGTGTGATGATAAATGTCTGTGAGATACCTTCATATGGTAAGACAAGTTAAACGTTTATTTCAAGCTTTAATTAAAAGTTACCTTACTAAAATTTTCCAGGCATCAAAGTTACCAGCTATTTTAGATTATTCTCTCTGTGCAGTCAGGAACATGTTTTCTCTACCATCTTGTAGCATGAACATTATAAGTTCACAAACTCCCAGTACATAACAAGTGACCACAGATGAGAAAACTGCCCTTGACAGTGACTGTCTAGTCTGCAAAGTAATATTGTTTCAAAACGCCTGAATAAAAGCACATTAACAGCAGGAGTCAACAGAGGTAGTCTTATGATTTTTATTTTTAAAGAAAGACTTTTAAAGTGCCCCTGATACTTTTTTAGAATCTTTTTCAACTGGATTTTTCTTGAACAATACTTATGACATCCTGATCTTTGGGGTCAAATCATTCCCTCAGTTGCATGCTGTGCAGTTCTGAAAACTTGGAATGAGCTTAAAAGTTTGAAGGACTGTCTTCAACCACCAAGCTTAAACATAGAGAGATTCAGGCATTTCCTGAGTCCTCCAAAGCATCATGTTTTGGAGATACATTATGTTCTTTACAAAATGGGAAAAAATAATGAAAAACAAGTCTTTCAGTTGAATGGCTAGCAAAATAATCTGCCAAGCACACATGACAATTTACACAAGAAGAAAGGCCTTATCATTTCAAACTACTTAAGATCTTAATGCAATTACAGCACTGGGCTGAGGCTTAGAAGATAGGGTGTTATATTTCTGGGTTTAAACCTAATATATATAAGCTTGGAAAGTCACTTAAAAGTTCTCTGACCCTACTGTAAAGTGGAGACAATACCACCTCTTTTCTCTTGCTCTTTCTCCTGTGTGCTTATAGTGAAGACCTTTCTGGCCAAGATCTTTCTTACGTGGGGATGGACCAGAGGACACCAATATAATTTTGTACTTTAAAACAAACCAGAGATGATTAAAGGCCAGGTTGGATGGGGCTTTGAGGTGTCCCCGTTCATGCGAGCAGATTGGAACTAGATGATCTTTAAGGTCCCTTCCAACCCAAACCATTCTATGATCCAATTCTATCCTTTCTTAATCATTTTGCAGACAATAAAGGAAACAAATTGCAAAATACAGCCCAAAGGGAGTATAACATTAGCTTGAGCACTTACAGGAAGATTTCTAGATGAGACATCAATGAATTAGTTATCATTTGCTTTTCTTGGTGTACCTAGAATAAAATTAAACAAAAAGCTTTATTTTACTGTTTTAGGGTAGAATCTGAGGATTCTATAAATGTTAGAGTAGAGCTGTAAACACTCTAAGGATTGTGATGCGGATAAAAGTAATGAGAAATTCACAGAAAATTGCTGATATTCAATGTGCCTCAAGATCAAATTTATCATTGGGTTTGAAACAAAAGATACCAAATATGTCTCCTGGGATTAGCAAAGCAATTTGAGCTGAATAAGATTGCAGAAGTCCTTGATATGGAGACTCTCAAAAGCCATTGCCTGTTTTCTTCCTTATAGTAGGAAGTGGAGCAGGGAAAGGAGGAAACGCAGTGTTGAGTCTGATGCCCTGTAGCATTGGTTAGCAGTTGTTGAGAAAGCAGTTTCTTTAGGGTAGAGTTTCCTCCAGATCTCCTCCTACAAGGTCCATATGCCTCCCATTGTGTCAACAGTTTAAAGAGAGAAACTCTTGAAAGAGAACATTCTTTTTAAAAGTAACTAAAAAATAAAGCTAACAACAATGGACAGCAATTCAGACAGCTCTGATGCAGAGCACCTGAAAGTTAAGTCTTTCCACTGACTTTTGTAAGTTTTCAGGAGTTCAAAGCTGCATTTGGCTGGCGGGGAACCACCTTGAAGGTGCCTGGAAGAAGTGAGTGAAGGGAGATTTGAAGAAGAGAGGGAACATTAAACTGAAGAGGTGGTTTCAGTAGCTTCGTATCAGGAAATGAAGCATACACTGGTGTAATTTCTACTCAAAGGCTACCAGGAAAATAAGAAACTTTTACACAAGTGGGCTGCTCTTTTCAACAAGGCCTTGTGTATGTAAGGGGTTAGCACCTCAATACACACACATGCATACAAGTTAGTGACTTGTTTTAGATTCCAGCTGCTGGAATTTCTCATCTCTGAATGTAGGTCTCCTCTTAAAAGAGACTAAATTTTAATTGATAAAAAAGGGCATCCAGGATTATAAATTCTGACTTCAAACTCTCTCTTTGGAGCACGTATCCAAATTACAGATAATGAGCTGTTTAGAGAAATTAAAAGCAAGACTCTCATTCTTCCAGTTTGTAGCATCCCAGGCACAGTGGGAAAATTTGCACACCCAAACCTACTCAGCCTTTAGTTCCTATTGCAAGGCCTTGAGAGATACAGTGGAGTGGAGGGCTCTGGGGATGGAAGCCCAGCACCTGGGCTTCACATCTAGTTCTGTTCATGACCTGCTTTGTGATATTAGGCTTACAGTTTGAAGGAGATAAAGCAAGAGGAGCAGTGAAAGGTGCTGTTCAGACAAGATAAATTGTAGTGAGGTGCTATCAGGGCACAAGCCAAGAGCCCCTTTTGCTGCCTGTGCCGCTCCACCAAAGCACTGCAGACCAGGTGCAACACTGCAGACCTGTCCCAATGCCAGCTCTGAAGGTGACCTAAATGTGACCCTGAAAGAGACTCATCCACCCAACCTCACCTATGGGTTGAGATGAAACAGTTTCCTTTCAGTCCTTTCGTGTTATTAATTGTTATTATTTCTCTAGATTTTCAGCAACAATAAAAGGGAGGCTTCATTTCCTGGTTGCAGCAACCCCTCCCACAAATCAAAAGAATATGATTTTCATTTTGAAAAGACTGAATAAATATGCTGTGAATACAGAGGGGCACGGATTCCAAACACCCCGAAGTCCTGGAAGAAACAATTGTTCTTTCTTTCATGTGATTCATTTCCAAAGGTTCAAAATAGGTATCTCACGGAGTCCGGGTGGTTCTTACAGCCAAGATTTTGTTTCAGGTGAAGGTGCTGAAAGATGCCATAGGATCAATGAGACAGAAAGTGTAACCAAGGAATTGGGATTTTGGCTTTGAGGAAGAGCTGGTGATTTTGGAGATCTAATTCTGAGTTATCTTTACACAAACTGATTTTTGGTGCACTGGATTCTGTGCACTTTCTGAAAGTCAGATCCTGTGAAGGGGTCTTGAGTGGGTTACCAGAAATCACCAACCTGCTGCCAATCGTATGGGTATGAAGAAACTTTCCTGGCAGAGAGATCCATGGGCTGAGTGCTATGGCCAAACCCTTGTCCACCTTGCTGACACACAGCTTATTTTTACTTTTCTCAAGGAAAAGGGAAAACAGTTTTCCTTGTTCTACTAAGCCCCTTTAGCTACTGAAGGAGTCCTTACACATGGAAGCATGTTTCACCTCTACTCAAAGTAGCACCAGGGCCTTGGCCTGGCTTCCAATTTCCCAGCCAGGGCAGAGGACCTCTCTGAGGGGGACAGGGCAGTGCTTTTGCTGTCACCCAAGACAGCTGATTTGGGCAGTCTGACCTGGTGGTGTAGCCAAGTTTGAGTCCCCACAGCATCATATTTAGAGGCAGGGAGCTCCACACTCAGTTGTGCAACCTGAACACCCCCTCTGCCCCCTCTTGCCTTTGTCAGAGAATCCCTGAGGCACCTGACACGCTTCAGGGTTTCAGCTTCACGCTCTCACTGTCAGTTTGCTAATGCAGTGCTTCCCGTGAGGAACATAGCTCCTGACAATCATTTTGACTTGTATTTTATTTTAGTTAAATTAAATAGGTGTAATATGAGTGCCTCAGTGGGGTGGAGGGATTTTGACCATCTAGAAAGAATTACTGGCCAGTTTCCTACCATGCCTCATCAGTGTTGTGAATATGCAGAAAAAGAAATGTTTCCTTCCTTGTCACAGTCCTAGAAACAAGAGAGGATTTTATTAACCTCTGTGTCTCTCACTGCCTTTGGACTCTGTGTTGACTGGATCAAGTATCCCTCAAAAAAATTGTTTGAAGAATTAAGTTCGTTCATTTGGTGGAGATCTTGCTTTTGCTTTGCACTGGAGATTTTCCAGTCTTTGTTGTTAACTTAGAGTTAATGAGGAAAAGTCTTCAGTAGCCAAAGTTACCAGTGTTCTTTGGTAGCCAAAATACTGTCTATGTAGATATATCTGCATTAGGATTGGTTTTCATGGGCCAATCTTAGAGCAGTAGAACAAAAGCCAGTTCCTATTCTCCATCTTTTTGTCTTCTATTGTTAAGAATATGATTGAGCCTTCATGCCCATTTTGAAGTACAAATGCCAAAGAGTCTGGGAAGGAACAGGTTAATATTTTGTCCCTGAGCTACCACAGGTGTTTGCCCTCATTCAAAGATTACAGGAGAGCCCAGGCATGGCAGGGCTCAGCAGGAGCGAATTACTCCTTCAGGAGGGCCTATAAAAGGAAGGAGAGACCAAGTGGTGGGTCAGACACCCTGGGCTAAGGGGACTGCTTACTACAAGGAGCTTATTTATTTATGTAATTCCCTTTTTAGTCCAGTTATGTGAAAGCTTTTTAATTTTCCACAGTTCTCTCTTCCTCTTCTTTCTTCCCTGCTCCCCCTGCATAACCTGAAAGAGCTTTTTTCAGCACCCTTCATTGGCTCCCCTGACCTGTCACACTTCTCAGACTCATTTTTTCTCATCATTTCTGTTCTGTTTTACGTGTTTTAGTATGTCCCATTATTTTAATATTAGAAGCTTTTCAAGCTAACAGGCCTAGCAGACTGGCAAAGACTATTAGACACAAATGACTGTTTTTCTCTGTGCCCCTTTGCATGTAAAATGCAAGTCAATTCTATTTCAAGGAAAGACAGTTAAAAATTGACCTACATTTCTGTTGGGCTATGTCTCATGTTACAGAGTGCTCAAATTTATGGAAAGATGGGGCTTTGCAGGATGTCTCAAATTAGTTTGAGAAGGAAAAGTGTAAAGAGTATGCAGTCAAAAATATAACAAGCACTTGCTCACCACTGAATGTAGAACATCTTGTTCCTTAGCTTAGGTGAGATGACAATTAGGTATAGGCAGCATTTTAAGAGATCTATTGTTCTTTTAATTTTTTCCCTTTTTTTTTTTTTTTTTTTACGAGATAATTACAACTATTATACCCTGTTACATTTTGATTCATAGAAAAGACAAATAAATTACATCAGTAAGAACCTTATATTCATAATATTAAGATATGTTTCTTCTTAGGCAATTAACTGATTATTTTACAGTAATACCATAAATTATAAGATCTGATGGTTTAAAAAGTGGGTCTAACTACCAGGAATCTTAGTGTAGATAATGACTCTGGATATTTCTAGGTCTACAGTCACTGTTGTGTCTTGGAGATATATCTTGGCAATATATTCTCATCATGCCTATTTATTCTTCCCATTAACAGGCAGGAACTCTAGCATGCATCTTAAAATTTGTCTAGTGTACTCTTAATGTAATTAATGAAGTAACCACTTTTGGGGTGAAAGAGATTCATTGATCTGCTTGAGGTGAAAGTGGAAATCTGTAGCAGATCTCCTGAATCTTAGTTTCTTTGTCTCCTTTCGTTGTGTATATTGTCTGTCTGTCCCAGTCTGCTGAGTAATGGGTCTAACAGTGCTCTTTGTGAAGGAGTTGCAAGACTTAGTGTTGACAAAGTATTTCAGAATCTCAGACAGAAAAAAAAATGCTGTTTCTAAAGCTGAGCACCGTTGCTGCTGACAGATTACTGAGGGATTGTGTTGTCTTTGTACTTCTGGAGAAATTCAATGAAAGATCTAGTAGTTAAAGTTTGTGGATGTTTTTTTTTCTGGCTTGCAAAGGACAGGAGTGAACCTCAGCATGGTGGCATATGTACGTACTTGCTCCTTTTCTTTGTGGTTGGCTTAGGAATGTGTACCAGATACTACCCTGTGCAAATTTCATAGGCATTTATGTGATTTAAGGACTATGGTTCATTGTTGTCCAGGTTATTTTTTCTTCAGATCTCTTTATTCTGTTTCCTTTAACAACCCCTCATAAAAGCAGATGCGGCATTTTGTTCTGGCTCTGATTTGATTACAAAAACCACTACTAACAGAATAGCAGCCAGTATCTACCCAATCCCTTTTTAAGTACTGTATTAAAGCTTTCTCTCCTTTCTGGGCACCTTTATGCTCACTGTTTTTCAGCAAGGTTTCATTTTCCATACAGTTATATTTAAATAGCAACAAAGGCCTCACCACCTCCTTGATGTTCTATTCACAATTTGCCTTGAACCTAATAGGACTAGAACTACCTTTTTCATCTTTGGGAGTTTCCAGGTATTTTAATCAGCCCAAGGAGCCTTCATTCCTTGCTGGAACCTCTTGAGGGATTTTGTAATGGAAATAACTAGTAAGCAGCACAGCAGTGGAGTCCCATGAACTCATAAGCACAGGCTAGCAAAGCTTAAGCTATTGATACTGGGGAATGGAAGAGCTTAAGGGAAGGGATTTATTTTTTTCGCTCAATACCTGCAGAATATTGAGCTTGGCAGTTCAGCATCCATTACTGCAGGTGAGGCTAGGGACAGAGACAGTGAGGCTGGGCTCTGCACCCTTGTGTGTATTGTAACTCATGTATACTGTTGATCAGCCAGTTGGACTCTGCTGGCACTCAAGTTGTTGGTAGATCCCCTGGATTCATCTTTTACAGCAGCTGCACAGCAGTGCTCTTTGGTCTTACCTCCTGCTTCTGGAGGTTTTGCTTTCAGAGCAATTGCAAGAGCTGTTTTCTAGAGGAAAAAGTAATATCAGTCAAGTCACAGAGACCTCTGTTAGATTCATGGTTGCTTTTTAATATGAAAATAGTGGGTAAAAGGAAAAAAGCCAGAAACAGAAGATGCTAAAGTGTGGAATGGAGATTTAAATGTAGGGGAGGAGACTGTAGAAGATGTACATTCTAATTAGGTTTATAGAAATATAGGTCAGCACTCAGTTAAATTTTTGAAATGTTGGATAATACAAGAAAATACATGTATCAGAGTGCAGTACAAGAATGCATCTTTTAATAGGTTATGGAAAGCGTTAATGTTCTGGTCCAATTACTGAATTCCTGCTCCCTCACACGCACTGACAGATAAGTGCTTCATTGCCTGCTCACTGGGCCTGCTGTGCATCACTCTCTGCCTGACTTAAGAGGTGACTACACAGTGAAGAGGGTTTTTTTTATGTTAACCTTTTAGTCATACAGGAAAAGGTATAAATATATGTGGCTTGAAAATGGAAGCCAAAGACATTCAGAATAGAAAAAAAATATATATTTTAAGAAGGATAATTAACCGGTGGTACCTAGAGACAAAGTGGAGATTCTGTGCTGTGGCAACTTCTTAAATCAAGTCTTGGTATCTTTTTTGAATGTCATAGCATGAAAAACAGTAGTTGCAATGGGAGATTATTGGCTGCTAAAATAAAGATGATCCAGGTGTCAGGGACACTAATCTGCTCCACTTCTAGCTAAGAGAATTTGGTTTTTTGTTCCTAGTTACAAAATTATACGGTTTATCTCCATCAGTGCTAGGGCTCAGTTCTCTATGGAAACCTCTGACTCCTTATGCTCTGATCCATATTTAGAACAAATATGTGATAGAAACAGTGTGCAAAGAAGCTATAAAAATATTTAATTAGAAGGAAGGACATGAATGTTGCTACTTGATGACTTTCAAGCAGCAAGACCAGAGAGAGGAATCAAATCCTGATCACAGAAGACTGGACTTCTCTCAGTAATGTATCTAGCTGCATAGGAAGCCTGTTGACTGTAGAGAAACACATATTGCACAGTGTATGAAGTGCAGGTCCAAGATGACCTGTTAATCATATTCTAACAAGTAGACCCTGTCAAAAAGACCTTTTGATGCCATGTGTTCACTTCATGTCATAGGTTAGCATTGGCTTACCTCATGCTCCATAAAATATCTTGCAGAGAGTCAAGTCTGGATTCTGGCTGTCGGTGTCCCCACTTCAGCAGTGTTTTGGGAACAGAGATTCTACCAAAAGGCTGGCAGCTTAAAGTTCATTAATTTGATGCAAAAGGAAACTTTCAGTCTCCTTTTCCTCTGTTTACAAGCAGGCTCCCCAGTGCTAAAAGAGTTAATCATCAGGATGTTTCCACCAAACCTGACAGCGTGGCTGGAAACTTTTTAGTTTGTTCTATTCTTCCTTGTCCTTATCCCCAGTCCTTTCCATCACTCCTCTTACAGCCTGAAAAAGAAATCAATCAAAATGTAAATTAAAATTAAAATTCTAAGTAAAAATCAGTATCTCATGAGGAAAGATAATAGCTTCTAGACAAAATTACACCACTCATAATCCGACAAAGAAGCACACTGTACCCTGCATGTTCCCTTGTTTCTTCTCAGTGCTGTTTATAGTAGGTTATTTCCTTTTTGTTTTCAATGTGTTCCAGTTGGAAATTCCTCACTCTGAACATTTTCTATGATGAGAGCCATATAAAACTGTAAAAATAAAAAGTAAAAAAGATTATGTGCCAGAATGGGTAACTTAATCCCACCCAATGACAAAATAAGGTGCCTGTCTCTGTATCTGTGAGTTTTATGAATGTATATATAATTTGTCAGTGCTGATACATTTTTTCTGTTATTTTATTAGAGTTGGGCTTTTGGAAGCGGGGAGATCTAAGGTTGGTGTGACCCTAGCTTTCCTCAAACATTGATCCTGTGAAGAAATGTATAAATCTGTTGGAAAGTATTTTAGTTGTTAGCAGGATTTGAAAAGGTTGCTTAATTAGAACTGAAGTTGTCTAACCAGAGCACTGATTCAAAGAACAGTCCATAGTAATCTGGTCTTCTGCTGACTGGCTGAACACTTTTAAGAGTTGGTTGGGACAACACTTTCTGGAAAAGGGAGGAGGTGGTGGTTTTTGTTTGAGGATGTCACAGCAGTTTCTGTTTTTGAGGGTCACTTTTGAGCAACCATCTGCCAGGGTCTGAAGGAGGATGGCTGATGCTCTCCTTCCGTGCAGATTTCTGACATCTGCTGACACAGGCCAGATTCAGACCAATGACCACAAGGTGAAAGGCTCTGTATCCCATCAACAATCTTCTGCTGCATGTTTCTTCCATTGTTAATTTTTAGTATCCTTGAAAACTCACACTGCAGAGCTTCACTGGCACCAGCCGATCATAAAATAAGACATAAGTGTAAATGCATCTATTTTGAGGGGTAGGCAGATTCTTTCAGTCTGATATTTCATCTCCATTCTCAGATATGCAGCATAATTTTTTTTGCCTGTTTACAGAAATGAATGACATATCATAGTCTCCAAGTTTTATTTTCTTCTCAAAGTTTTTTAGACATAGTAAAGGACACAATCCAAGAATCTAAAATGTAATTACAGACTTTGCATCTCCTGTATGACCTGTCAGAAGTCTGCTCTCCCTTATAAAGCCATTGCAGCATATACTTAATGTCAGTTTGATAGAAGAAACACTTTCATAGGTTCTTCTTGATTGACAGATTTAAAATGAAATCAGTTCCTAACTTTAAAACCTATTGTTATTAAGTCTCTGTTGCTATTTATGTTAGAAATATGTGTGTGTATGTCAAAACAATATATCAACTTTGCTGATTGGCTGCACCTAGATTATGTTACCAAGGCAACGGAACAATTGCTTTTAATCTTTTCTAAATTGTCGTATTTGTTTGTTTCACATTCCAAGTTTCATATTTAATTTTTAAAAGCAGAAGTGGATGATTATTTGTAACATATTTTTTAGACCATTAGTGCATTCTGCATAATTTATGAAATGTGCACAGACATTTGCTTTCTGTCAAGATTTTAAAAAGTAAATAATTACATGGAATGTTTTAGATAAATATCTATTACTGTTTTACTGGGTACACAACCAGCTTTTCAGTGTGATATATTTCATACTTATTGGTTACTTCTGAAGCAGTACATAGTGGATTAATCTGCTTCACAATTTGGATATCTTCTTAGATGGCAAGATCTTCATGTAGGACCTATGTCCTTCTTTTTTTGTAATGTCAACTGCATTGTTGGCACTGTCAAAATACAAGTAATTACCTTGTTGTGATGCTTTCATATTTTAATTTGGAAAGGTACCTCTCAACCCAACTTGAAGAATTTTCATGAATTACAAGAGAGATTCTAAATCCCCAGTATAGTCTGGACAATATTTTTACAAGAAACCCTTCCTGCTCATGTCTGGAGGTGAGCTTTGGTTCTTCAGTATGTAACTCAAATAGGAGTTATTGAAGTTTGTGATTTCTTCTCCTGTTTGGTTATGAAGCAAATCCCAATCAGCTTTTAATACTTAGTGGAATCAGGATAAATCTGTGAGATTCTTGATAAAACTTCATCTGTGCAAATTAATCCCAGCTGATGTTATCTCAAATGGTGATGAGTAAACTCTTTTTAGCCGAGGTTTTGTGGGCTTGACAGAGTCTTGATTTATGACAGTAGGGATCACCTCAGTGTTTCTTGGTCAGTGTATTTCAGTTGTCTATATGCATACATACAGGTAGACTCTCATAATTTGGGTAAGATTATATCTGTTCTTACATACATTTACAGTGAAACTTAGGAACAAGGTGTACCCAAAAGATAATGGTGGCTTTCCATCATCCTGCAAAGTAACATTGGAAAGGCACATGCTTGACATTAAGTTCAGGCTTAAGTGGGCCTGGGCAAGAGGTGGTGTCCCCATACATGTTTTTCCAAAGTGATAATCATCCTACAAAAGTGTCAAGTGAAACACAGACCAATGTATAACTTTGGAGCAAGCTTTCAGTTATCTTTTTCCTAAAAATGGGGATCTCACATTGAATCCTTTCCCTAGAAACTTGTCTAATGTGTTATTAAATCAAAAGTTACGTTTATGAATATTAGTGCCCCGAGCTTTGCTGATGGTTTGTTAAAGAAATTAAAGTATTCATCACAGGAGAGGACTGGCTATGTATCCAGACATAATTCCAGCAAAATGGTAGGTTAGGTCTGTTAGTTGATTACATCAACTTGGTTATAAGAGCAGAATGTGTCTTCTAGTTAAGAATGTATCATCATGCTTATTGGGAAATATTCCAATACTCTTCAGGTTCTTTTTAGTAGATGGCAAAAGAAGATCAGAGAGATCTTACACCTGTGCACAGTTCCATTGTCCTTTGCCATATTATACTGAAATGTTCTGTAACTATAACCTCAATAATTGGATAATTACTGCACACAGAGTGTAAAAGAGCATACGTTACAAGAAATTTTATTGCTAAAGTAAAGAAAACATATTGTTGATATGACTACAATGGAGAGATTTATGTTGAGAAAGATCAACAAATGCAAATACAGACTCGCCAGGTTTTACCTGAAGAATGAGAACAAACATTATATTTCAGCAAAAAGGAAGAAATGCACTTAGAGGTCTCTTGGCCAGTTCTTCAGGAATCAGTTTTCACAAGGATCATGGTTTGTGTTCCCAACCCACTCTTTGATGTTATCTAACCATTGTATCAACTGTTTTCCTGTTAGATTATTTTGAAATGCTTTCCAAGGGCTTGTATAAATGTAAATAGTTAGGCATTTTCTGAGTTCAAGTTACAGCTCAAATAAATACAATTGTCTTGATTTTAATGAATAAACTGTGCTGTATTAGCACTTCCAAAGACTTAGAATTTTAAAAGTAGAAAGTGTAAATAATTAAATTCTGATAGTATCGCCTACCTGAAACTATGGAAATATTGGAAATGATGGCTGTAGGATAGAGCATTATTTCATAATAATAAGGTGGTGTGATCAATGAGCACCTGTAACTAAAGGGAAAAACCATGTAAATTAATTAAACATGTAGTGAAACTTTGGAACAAAATCTATGTCCAGTGATAATGGTGATCATAGAAATATATTGAGTTCAATATAGGCTTGAATGGAAGAAACGTAACACGTTCTTAGGGGAATTTTTGGCAGAGCAAGAACTCATGGGCCATGTCCTGTTGAGGAAAGAGTAAAAGAGGTGCCAGTGTAAAGAGCATGCCAAGATCTTCTAGAGTAACCTGAAGGTCATTTCAGGGCCTGAAAGAGTTTTAGATACTTTGGCACTCACACTATTTGATGCCAAGGGGCAGGTGTAATATCCACCTACGTCTGTGAAGTATTTGTGTGCTATTAATCCTATTCATCAAACAGAAAGTGGCTCAGATAGAATATGACTGTTCCTGCATGAGTGAATGTAACGAGCGTGGAAAATGATACAAACCTAGCCCTTTCATGTTATAATATTCATCTGAACTGGCACAACATGAGTCCACTTTTACAACAAAGACTGGACAGAGAATGGGAAAGGAACACATGTCAACTATTCTCACAACAAATCTAAATAATCTAATCTGGTGTGTGGTCCTGCTCAGAAGCTTGTCCAAGTCTGGTTACAAAATTACAGTGTATTTTTTTATGGTAACACGAAGAGCTGCAGTATGCTCTCTAAGAAAAGACTCAAGTTTGCAATAGTTTTGGTTGGTATTAAGGACTTCAGTCAGAAGAGCACTTAAAATTGTTAGATGTCAGAAACTCTTTAATTGAAAAAAATCACAGCTATGTTCTATACTTGAGTGGTGTCATTTTTTCTCATCCTTTAAATGTGCCAGGCATGGGTCTTTAGCATACTGTGGGTTGGAAGAACCACTTTTGAACACTTTTTCCAAGTACACGTTCTGTACTTTAAAAAGCAGCCAGTTCCACCCCCTTGCTGTCTGGCTTTTTACACTGAATACAATATTCATGAGAAAGATCAGATCGACAGCCTCAGAGAACAACACCCTCTCTGCACAGAGCAGCTGCTCAGTGGTTCATCCTTCTGCCCTCCCTGGGATTGTGCTTCAAACCTGTTTTGAGGACACCACTGTGGGGAGTGTGGGAGCAATGGAGCATCACATCCCTCTGATTCCCTGCATGTCTTATTACACTATCTGTTTGTGACAACTGTGAGGGTGACTTTAAACTCTCCCCGTTGGGAACTGGCCTGTGAACACTTCAATGCACTTGCCAGGGGCCACGCAGTGTCTACCATATAATGCTGCCTCTTCGGGACAGTTGCATTGTATTCAAACTGGGATCTAGAATTGCTTTTATCTGCTTTAATCTAGCTGAGTCACCCTTGTGACTTGCAGACTTAATGCCTTGCTGAGGAGGTGCTTTGTGTCTTTCTGACTCACCGCACCTGGAGCTGCTGTGTCACCTCTGTGTGCCTTGCACCTTGCTGTGTGGTGGCACCATGGCTTGCTGAATCCGTGCTTTGTGACTTGCTAAGTTGCATCTTGCTTAGGTGCCACTCACAGTCTTGACTTTGCGACTTGCCAAGCTGTGACTTTGTGACACATCCACCATCCCACCCGTTGCAGCATGCCTGGCTGCTTGCAGTCGACTGTGCGTGAGACTGTGGGAGAGCACTGTCTTGCCTCAGCACGATTTTAAGACTTTGTCAAGAAGCCTGGGAAGTATTTTCAGGTTGATGCCAAAGCACAGAGGGCAGAAAGTATGAAGATAAGGGCCCGTGCATTACCAAGTGCATTAGATTGTCTCCTTTTTTTAATCTGGTATTTTCTGTTTATCACTTGCCCTGCCTCTGGTCTGTTGCTGTCTTCCCAGGTTTTGTTTCTACTGGCCCTTTTATAGATAGTTTCTGAGAGTTTTCCATCAGGCTTCCAAAGTCCAATATTGCACTGGAAACTGATTTGTCAAGTCTCATCTGCCTATGATACCACAGCCATGGTGAGCTGGAGCAGGGCTGGGTTCTTTCCGCAGCTGGGACTCATCTTGCCATGTTTTCTTATGCCGCATAGCAGCTACATCCTTGCCTCTCCCTCATGCTATTGCTGATGAAATCAGGCTCCTGATACCTTCAGAATACCTGCCCATCTTTTGTGTGAGATGCAATGTTCTCAGCAGGCAGCCTGAAAGCTATGGGAGCTACTGCAAATCTGGTGCAAAAACATGAGCTACAGTAGGATGTATCCTGTGGCTTGTTCACAGAGGGATAAAAGCCATTGATATTTTGTATAGATGAACCTATGGAACATAATGTCTCACCTTTCTTAAAGTACAGATATCTCAGTCCTCCACGCACTCCCCAAGATGACGACCCTCAAAAAACTAGCTGCTCTGAGCGGTCCAGCCTGGCAATGCTAAACCAAAATTCACTTTCTGTGTTCTAGGAACACAAAGGTTAAAGAATTCCCTAGAGCTAGCATGCTGAAAAGCAAGGTAGAGTAGCACAGCACTAGGATGGCTTTGTGGTTTATAATATGTCAATTTGTACAGTAAATAGGGTCTGTGTTTAATGCTCCCCTGCAGCGGTGACTATTAATAATAAAAGGCCTTGAAAGGGACTGAACTTTCATGATAAAGTATTTCTGACAGCTAGCTCCTCAGCACAACAACTGTTGTCCCCAGAGACTCATTCAACATTCATTTGAATCATGGAGAAAGAAGACCTGTTTGGAAGATGTTTTTCTGGAGTGCAGAGAGGTACTTTGATCCTAGCTCAGATAACAGCCTCTCTACCTGAGCGGATTTTCGGGTAGATGTATCCTTCAGCCCAGGTAAGCCTCAGGGGAGGCGTCTGGTTGACCTCAAAGCTCAGGCAAGGCATCTGATACCTGAGGGAGGGTCTTTGAATGGGCAAGAAGACCTGGCATCACGTTTTATCATTCTGTCAGTCTCTCGTTTCTGGCGTGAGACACTGCACACAGGAAGGGAACTCCTGAAGGGATTCAAGTCGCACCTTGAATATTTTTTTCCCCATTGTAAAATAAAAAGGAGGCAGAAAGCCAAAATACTTTGATTAGATTTTTGTCTGCACTATTGTGTTTTCTCACTGCCCTTAGAGACTACAAAGCACTTCATTTGAAATCATGACCCTGATTTCCCGAAGCTGGAGCAAAAAGCAAATACCTGATACTTGATAAACTTCGCAGAGGAAAATGAAACAATTCATATGGTGCCTATAAGAGCTACAGTGATGGGCATTATGGATATCCCTACAGTAAACAGTGGTAGTTGCTGTGAAGTGTGCCAAATTCTCTGCCACTTATGCAGACAAAAATCCAACTGAAATTAATTTAAGCTTTGTCAGGGTTTGATCTGATAAATATTACTGTGTTTTTATTCTTTCAATGCTGGTTCATGTAAATGAATGTGCAAAATATTTGGGATTTCTTGACTGCAGAAGAAGTGACAAGACACTGATTTTTCAAAACTGATTTCACTTCAGTAGTTCTTTTTCTCCTATACCTGTCTTTGTGTCATAGAGTTAAATCCAGACTAACCCGGATAAAGGTTGCAGTAATTAAATTTTTCATTTTTTACTGTGAGGCCATTTGGAGACAGCCTCCTTAGAACCTGCTCCTTCATTTGTCATTCTCACTCAGCCTCAAAATATCCCTTGATCTGGAATCTCACATTATGCCCTTTATACCACAACTTCTTAAAGTAATATGTCTTTCAGTGATAAAAACACTTGCTGAAGCTAATATCTTGTAAGACAGGAGATCATCTCCTTGTGTTGATTGCCTTCTAAACAGCTTCAGAAAGTTTTTCAAAAGAAATGGGAAAACTGCTGATCATGGGCTTTTTGAACTTAATTAAGAATAAAGACAGTGGTGCCATTGTGGGAAAACAAATGGAACAAGTGCTTAAAAAACCCCTGAAACTTCAGCTTAGTCACAGTCAATACAGACAGGGGGTAGTCAAAGATGGATCCAAAATTACCACTGGGTTTTCAGTCCGAGAGCAGGTTGCGTATTTTGCGACACCCAAGGCAGAGAGCAGCCCCTTTCTGCCGGGGTTTGGCAGCTCTCCATGCTGTTATGTGCAGGGGCAGGGAGGAATTATTTTAACTGTCAAGTTCAAGAGAAAAAGACTGTGGAGTATCTAGCATGGATGGCAGCTCTGCACAGGGGTGGCTTTTGGTGTTTCTGAACAAAAACCCGTTTGTGAAGAGAACAGACATGCAGAAAGTCCAGCCCTGCAGCCAATTTTCAGTGGCTTTAACAGGAGCTTGTCTTGCATAAAGACTAGGGACAAGCCAGCTGCGGTGCACACACACGAAGGTGTCCCGTGGCTTCCCGTGGGACTGAGATGTGGCAGAGAGGCAGCAAGGTAAAACAACCCTGCTTTGGAAAGTTTCAACTTCTGAAAGAGGCTTTGGAGAAGATGTTTGAGGATGAAGGATTTCTGTGGTGCTTTTGTACGTAGTTTACACAGCCAACCTTTTAAACTGCTAACAGAGTACAGAGCCTAGAAACATGCACAGTTGCTCTAAAGGGTTTTGTCCTATTGAGTCATTACATTATCTGAGTATAAACCAAAGAGTTTTCAGCTCTGAATTATTTAGGTGAAAGAGTTACCCCTAGGCCAGGTGCTCTACTTAGGGAGATGGTGAAATAAATTATTCAGAAGAGGAGACAGGTAAAACAGATGGGAAAGGCAGCCAAAACAAGACACCCAGAGGGCAGCTGTTTTACAGGTCCCCTGTGAACCACCTCACTTACTAAGAAGGCTTGGTAATGAGTCAAGCAGGGGTGCTGAAAATTAACTTTGTCTTGGTAATTTGTGTGATGGTCGCAGGGAATACAGGTACTGATGCCTAGAAGCTATCACCACTGTTTAAGCCTGTGCAACTCATGCTTTAAAGTTAGAGAGTTAATCTTAAAGGATTTAGGACAGAGGTTCCTAAATTATTTGAGTTCAAAAATGAGCCTCAGTGGGAAGAGGAAGAATATACTCCTCAAAATATTTACTCAATTAAAAAATTGACATTTTTCAAACAACTTATGCTACCATATCATCCAATTGCATATTGTCTTATATATCCAGATTTCTAATTTTAGTTTAACTTGAGCAATTTGGAGTAAATTTTTTGAGGTAATTTGAGATTCTTACTACCTCTGTTTATGGTCATATGTGTCAATTTTCATAGAACCCATCATTTCAACTATGATAAACAAAGCCTTTTAATATTAAAAGTACTCAAATAGTCCAGGAACTTATGCCAAAGCAATGAAAAGTTCTAAATTATCTTGCCATTTTTTACTGACAAGTGAATATTTTTCTGGCTTTTACTGTCAGTCAGTGTTTGATTCTTTTGCTAATGACAATCACTAACTTTACTGATGGTTGGCAATGTAAGAGAAGTGTCATGAATGTATATGAAAGCTGACACAATTTTTTTAAGGAGGCGAAATAAACAAATTGCTACAGTTCTGACTTCCTTTCCCATAATAGGTCACAACCTCATACAAATAATCGCTGTGGTTATGAGGGAATAAATTGCCTGTGCAAATAGCAAATTAGGTGTGTAATTGTCTGTGTTTGCCTGTGCTGTCACACATTTTTTGTGAATAGGAGAGGGGTACTTTTCTTTGCCCTGGAAACATGGTCTCACTAGGGATAAGCTTTTACCAAGAAGAGACTCTCTCTGTCCTGCTTTTCTGCCCAGGAGCGACTGGTGAGGGGTACAAGAGAGGAAGTAAAACCGTGATGAAGAGGTGAGAAGGAAGGAGAAAGGAAAGACCCAAGCAGGAAAAAAAGGGAAACAGTTTAAAGATTTAGCTAAAGAAAAGCACAGTGAGGAATGAATACTGGTGTGTCAAACATTGGGTGATCTTCCTGCTATGATTTCATCAGCCTGGATGCTGGCACCCTATTTGAAAGTGGCACCAAAAGTTGCCACATCCCCACTGTCTTACTGGAGAACCTGATTTGCTGCAGGACTTTGAAAATTTCATTTTAGCTCTATTTTCTGTATCTCTTCTTTGTCACGTTACCCAGTATGATTGAGCCCTCTGGGTCCTCTACTTCTCCATTTTATGTTCATGCCACTTAGCATAATAAATCCTCAGTCTTACTGGGGCTTGGCTGCAGCTGTAGCACATCTAATACTGCTATAGAGGTAATTCTTGCAGAAAGCACATGTGTACATAGATCTGGTAAAGCAACACCTTCACTATGATCTTGAGGTTTTGTTTCTATGCAGAAAAGTATTAATGGAGAAAGCATATTAATATAGGCTATAATAGTAATGATTTTTCAGTTAAGGAATTGTCTACTAGAGACCTTTTAAATGTAAATATTAATTTTTTCAGGTATAGAATGTCTTTTGTTGAAGTAATGAATTTATGATGTTGCAATAAATTGTGTGAAAATGAATTAGCAGCAAGACGCATGATTGTGGCTTCACTAAATTTCCAGACAAAACTGTTACAAAAGTGAAACCCATTATTTCATCTCAAATTTCTGCAGTTAGCACTGAAGGGCTCAAACTTACCCATATAAAGAGTTTGGTTTTTCTTTTCAGTTTTGATCTAATGTGAAAGTTCTTCTCAAGTAACCCTTCACTTAATTATGGCCCCAAATATGTGCAAAATACCTTCTTTGGCATCCTAAGGAAGTTTCTTTTGTTGTTTTATAAAAGTTTTAAGAAATATATTGTTAGATATTCTTGCTGTCTATAGGCTCTTCTCTGAGCTGGCATTCTGTTTGTACTTACTCAAGATTTTTTTGTAAGACCAAGAATTTTGCTTAGTTTCTAGTTAGACAAGTGTATATGTGAGCTAAGGATGACAGTCAATACATCTTTTCACTTCCTTTGTACCTCCTTTGATCTCCAAGGAGGATTTTGCCATCCTCTTCAAAGCAAACCATATCTGCTGATGTCCATCTTTTCTGATTCCCTCTTGATATCTTTCCTTCTTTGTGGCCATCATTGTGGCTTCTTGACTTCTTTCATTTGGTAGATAACTCAGATATAGTTGAAGTATTTACTCTTCTTTCATGTCTCTGTTTTCTTGTCCCTGTTCTCATCTTATTACCATTTTAAGTAGCCTTCTTTTCTGGCTCTTTCTCCTAAAACTGCAGAAAAATTTTGTCTCAGCTGTCCTCACAGAGCTGTCCCTATCTGCAGCACTGCAACATCTTTCTTCCCTTCACAGCCCTGGACTATGTCCTCTGCTGTCATTAGGAGAGTTCCTCTCTTCTAGTGACATCTTGGATCCTCTTTGTTCACTCCTTTGCTGATCTACCTCCTCACAAAAAAAAAATCTTTCTGGTCAAAACTCTGTCTCTTGTGTCTTGAGTCTTTCTTTGTTCTTTTATGATTGTTGTTTGTACTGATCTCTTCATTTGATACTAATTTCCTAAGTGATATCTTTTACTAACTTAACTATTATCTCTAATTTGCATATCTGTCTGTTCCCTATGCCACTTTTACTTCTGAATAAATGTTTTTTACCCAGCAAGGATATCATGTAAATACTACTCAGAAGCTCTTTTCAAATCATGTGATCACCTTGAAATTCTGTTTCTTTAGTCTAGTTGGTGTTTACTTTGAATTTTGATCCTAGAGGAAAAAAGCATATATATCTATCTGCATGAGCAATGTGAGTTAAATTACCCAGTAGCTCAAGAAGGGATTGTGGTTTCACCTCATTAAAAGGTTTTTCTCTTTTCTTATCAGGCTTTATAATCAGTAAATTAGAAAGATCACAAGTGTCATCTCCCCAGTCCTGGGGCAGTATGAAGCAAAACAAGCAAGCTATTCTCTTAGCAACTGCTTGCTATGTCAGTGCAGAGAAAGGAGTTTTCATTTAGTTTGCTGAAAAACAGCATCATCTGCATAGAAAATATAATGCAGCTAACAATTTGGGATAAACTATGGAGAAATGGGATGTGCCAGTAAACAACCACCTAGTTATTAATGAGACTGAAAAACTCCACATTTCTTTCCTCATTTTTTGAATGCTTGTTCCAAGATATTAAAATATTTATTAAAATAAATGCTAAAAAATATTTCAGATGTAACATTAAGACAAACTAAACTAATTCTGCTCAGATATGTGAACAATTCCATAGCTTTGCAGGCAGATATGGCTGTAATATTATCCGTCAATGAGTGATACTTATTTAATGGTTGCCACCAACATTGACTGGGTTGTTTAAACAAAGGTGTCATTTATCTGTTTATTTTGAAAGCTTAAAATAATGCCAGTAAATAAATTTGTAATATTTGTCAATGCATTTAACAGTATTGAGTAAAATTATTCACTATTGAGGTCAATAGAGTCAGGATTTCACTCACCAATTCCCACAAAAAGGTCTGTTGTATGGATGATGAACATCTGGATTGAGCTAATGGAAGATTTTCCCACATGATTTGCTATCACTGTGGCACTGTAAATAAACTTGAGGAAATAATTTCATTCTTATTTGATTCATTTTACTGTAAAATTGCTTTAATAAAACAGAAAAAAAAAACCACTTAAAAAAACTAAAACTAATCTAAAAGTTTTATTATAATGAGAGGAAGTTTCTATTAATGCTAATACAACTCAGAAAATAGTGATACTCCTGATGTGACTGAAAAGGCTGGTGCTGGGGCTGGTTTTTTATGAGTCATTAAAGTAGACATTTTTTTACTCTGTTCCCATTGAAGTGAGAGGGGAAAAAAAAAGCTCATACAGCTGAGATCAGGTTTAGGCTGACAAGACCAGGGTGTTCCAGTGGTAAACTATACGAGGAGTATTTAATAATAAAGATTATTGACAGTACTACTGACAATTTAATGATTTAGATTCAGGTTTATCCCAATGCACATGCTTTTTATATGTGCACAGCTTCATCTTAAAATAATATATGAGACACATTATATTCACAAGGAGTAATTATTGAAAATCTGAACTTACATGTTGAAATTTTAACCAAATCCTGTTTCATGGGAAGGTTAGTATGCTTAGGAACCTTTTTTTTTTTTTTTTTTTTTTTCCCCAGAGCTGGAAGTACACCAGAGGTTGGATTTGTTACTGACTTTCCCTGACCCATTATGAAATATTCCAAATTTGGTAAGTACTTGTGGAAATTAAAATATATCACATTTATAATTTTTTTTACCCTTTTGGGTGGACATATTTCTTGAGGTGGATCCCTCTGGCCAAGTTCTTTGATCATGGCCTATTATCCTTCTTGAAGCTTATTTGTGTGGATGAAAAGCTTTGTACCATGCCAACACCAGCTGTTATTATCAGTAATCTAATGTTTCTATGAGTTACTCACTAATACGTCCCAATATAATTGTTGGGTAAGATGTGGTTTCTACTGTGACTAGGAAAATTTTCAATCTCTTTGCTGTCACTAGTGTTCAAAATTTGCAAAGTTAACTCCTGTGAGACAGGTGAAATGCCCCAGGTTTTGAAAGAGTTTCTCTGCACTACATTATTTAAGGTAAAATCCTGTTGCACATAAGTCAATAGATAAAATTACTTTAACTTCTGTTGTCAGGCATTTTCTGAATGACTTTCAGGAGTGAAATGCTGGATTTCCAGAGACCAACCACATCATTGTGGTGGACAGCAGGTTTTGTCCAAACAGGGCATTCCAGGACTTACATTTGCACTTTTCTGCTACTCTCTCTAGAGGTTCTTGACTAGAAATAGTGTGTGGGACACCTCTTAGTCTCTGTGCAGTAATGTTGAGGTGAGAATTTTGTGGGCAGGCAGGCATAGCTGGGAGTCCAAATACAAGGTGAGTGTGTGTTCACATCATGTTCATGCTACACAGGCTTACATTATCCACCTCTTCTTATTTAGTCATGTTTGTCCCCTCCCTTTTACACCTTTATATTTGAGGTTGCAACAATGTCAAAGTAATTCTTGAAAGCTTTCAAACTCAACATTAGCACATTCAAACCAAATAAAAAGGAAGTGAGACTGTGACTGAAACGGAGAGAGATGTTTACATTCTGGAGCAGCAGGGTTGTGGAAGGGTTCTGTGATATTGTACAGCTCCTGTGTGGTTTCCTGACAAGTGCCAGAGTCTGTACAATCTGTCATGGCAAATTCCAGCAAAGTGGCAATAAATACTGGCGTCAAGTGAAGACCCACTATTTCCACCTTGATGGACCTTCAAAGTTTTTAGATCATGACAGAGCAAAGAGGGAAAGGAAGAAATCACCATTTCTTAGGGCCTGTTTCCATGCAAATTCTGGCAAACCACATTCTCACTGGCCAGCTGCAAAATAAAATGTTTTCATTTAACCAGGCCTTAAGGAAGGAGAAGTTATATTGTCATGGGGGTCCATTTGTCTGGGAAATCTATGGAATAACAGAGATAGGAAAATGATGAAGGAAAGAAGGTTACAGAGGCTCACTTGGATGGATTTGTGCAGTGTTTTCTTCCAATGCCCCCTAGTTTCAAAGGGGACATAGGCAGGGTGGAGGAAAGCCACTGGTGAACAGCCTATGCATACATAATGTGTGCAAAGACTGCTTGGTCTGTTGAGATATGTAAGGGACTGGTGATTAGCTGTTGTTGAGCTGGAGCCCTGAACACAGGAAGGACATAAAAGTCTTGGAGTGAGTCCAGAGGAAGGTCACAAAGATGATCCGAGGGCTGGAGCACCTCTCCTATGAAGACAGGCTGAGAGAGTTTAGGCTGTTCAGCCTGGAGACGCTTTCCTTACTGATTTGTCAGAGGGAAGCTTGAAAATGTGGTTGTTCTGTGACATGAAGGTTTAAAGACCAGAAGGCTCATGATTTTGAAATCATGAGACATAGGATGATATCACTCATAAAGCAAGATACATGTGAACAGAGGGAGAAAACACATGATAAGTGGAATATTTTCAAAGTGGTTTTGCTTTGATGGAAAAATACAGTAACACACGAAACCTACTGACATAAAAGGCAGCAAATATTTTAGCTTTCATATATATAAATGTATATGTGGAAGCTGTTATTAACATGCATCTTACTATAATGATTCATACAGATGTTAAGCAGGATTATGAGACAACTAAAGGCATAACCATGCTCTTAAATCATGCTGTAGTGATCAAACAGTTCTGTGCAATACCCTAGCTATTTCGTACAACAAGATAAAACATGATTAGTGCACATTACCAGTGTGGTAAAATGAAAATAATCTCAAAGCACACATTACCCAAGCAAAGAGTACTGAACTGAAATAGAGCCAAGTAATAAATTTACACTCATCAAAGAAGTTATTAAAAAAATGATTGTGAATTTCATCAAATAACTAATGTGTACTTGTATTTGCTGATTCAACAAACATCTAAACGCTGCTTAATTTTAAGCATGTTAGGTAATAGTTTTCAATCAGGGGTCTACAGACACCTGGAAATCCATGGTCGCCTCCTAAGAGCACCAATGGAGGCAAGGAAGAAAAATAAGCCTTTTAAATTCAGTATTCTGCTGTTAAGTTTATGAGAGCAGCATATAAAAAAGGGCAGACTGGTAATATAAGTAACCCGCCTCCTTGTCCGTCCAAAAGCTTAAGCTTGTGAAATTATGGAATTAAAGCACTGTAACCAAATTGTACATTCATGCAACTTGTCATTATTTCACATACTAATTTTATTGTTACCGTAGTTATTATAATAATTTAAAAGCTGGCTGTATAAATGTCTATTGCATATGTTATACAGAACAAAATCAGAAAGCACCATGGAATACAAATAGATTCAACACTGAGTTGGAGATAATGGAAAACACACTGTGGACATTCTTCCCAAGTGACATCATGACACAGAAATTAGTGAAAATTCATGTATTGATTTTAAACCTTTAAAATGTTACAGGGTGGCAGCTACTTTCACTAATACAATTCACTGTACTCTGTCCTTACCCATTGTTCTGTTCAACAAGCCATTCAGTTAATATGAAAAATGATGAACCGACTTAGCAATTTATGTTGAACCCTTTCACAGAGCAGCAACACATGTGACAGCAATGACCTGACAGGTGCCTGTAGCTTGCAAAGAGATGTGAAGAGCATTTTCACTATAGAACCACTGTGTATTCATACCCAGGTAGAGAGGTGGGGCAGGGTTTGGAAATAAGGATTATCTGAAACACAAGAAAGATGATCTAGTTGATTAGGTATTAACCAGTAGTTGTAAGACTGGAGTTAAAACTAATTTGGATAACATTTCCTCCTGAAATTCTTCCCTGTTCTGCTATATAATTGTCCTGTGGCCTCCAGAGAGTCATGCAGACCTAGAAAATCTGAAGGTATTCAGGCTCCTAATTTCCCATTGAAAGCAATGGGAAGAACCTAAATACCTCGGTGATAAAGTCTTAAATCTTTGAGTTTGCTTCAACTCCTCTTGTGTAAAATTGAGATAAATGGTGCCTCTCTGAGAAGGTGATCATTTAGAAGGTGTGAGGTTTTGAGATATTATGGTGAAGAAGCCATGGAAGTAGCTAAAGCAAATGGTTTTCCCTAGGTAGAGCCTTTAAGCCAGCATGAAGCTTTGGCTGTTGCAGTATTTGTAAATCTCAGCAGTAGTCTGGATTTTCATTCTGCTTCTGTGAGCACTCTGTGGAGACTATCTCTGGTGTCAGTTGTCATTACAGTTGTTGCTTAATTTGTTGTGTCTTGGAAAACCCTAGTACCTTAGCTTAGATCTGTTTGGAGTTCAGGATAGTAGGGGGGGAAAGGCTTAATTATCATCCAAAATATGAACCAGATGAACAGTTATTTTCAACAGGAGTTTATTATACTTTTAGTTTTTCCTTGAAGAGCTCTGTTCTTGGAGCCTTTTCCCAGTGGCATGGCCAAGAAAGTAAATGCTCACATCTGTTTTCATTGTTCACATTTTTTGGCACAGAGATTGATTTTTTATTTTCTTTTTTTTCTCCAAAAGGGAAAACTCAACTGTGCAAAATAAATTCAGATCTGTATCAGGTGCTTTTATAAAACTAATGGCAAGTCACTGTCCTCTCAGTTGGACACATTAGGTTTTGATCTTGAGTGTGATTAAATGCTACTGAAATAGAGAATATTTATTAACGTGACCATTACATGTAGAGCTGAAATATTAACAGAAAACTGGGTCTGCAGTCTTGATTTTGACAAAGACTTTGTTCAGATTCTCAGAACAACTAGTCTAGAGTATCAGTACAAAAACTCTGCCAAATATAGCCATAGGAAAAGTGCAAAATGATGGAACTATAAAGTAAAATACAGTGCTTAACAGCTTTTAGAACAGTTGAGAACTCTCTCTGCAGTATCCATAGTGCCTACCTCAACAAAGTCTGTAAGGGTCATCTTTAGCATTATCTGCTTAACTTAAGTAGAACTCTTGGAATATTTGCTTTGGAGATGGACAGAACCTTGGCTGCCTGCACAGTTGATGGAGAGATTTTGTCATGGTGCCTAGCAGATGACCTGGCTTGAACTCAATTAAGTTCAAATACCTATTGAGACACTGATGTTGAGACTGCACTTACCCTGTGTTGACTGGTTAGTTCTTCTGATGCAGCAAGTATAAATCCCCCAAACAGCACCCCTGGGTGTCTGGTTCGCTTCCCAAGCACTAGAAAGGCAGGCAGGGCTATTGCTCCCATGTTGCACGCAGAATGTATGTAGGCTGAGACTCTTATTTAAATTCAAAATTGATGTCTTTTAAAGAGCAGGACTTGTACCCCAACCCAAGTCTCCTGTATTGTGCTCAACTGGCTGGTCTTTACCATGTTGTCTTTACCGTGTTGTTCCTCACAGTGAATGAGTGGAGGCCCCCTGGTATCCTGGCAGGACAGGATAATTTTGGTGATCATTTTATGGAGAGTAGCACAGTGTTGGTACTTCCAGGGTGACACTGGTGATTATCTACAAAGTCTGCTTTGGTCCTCTGCCCAAAACCATGCCATCGAGCAATTGTGAAGCTCAGAGTCACCTTGACTGATTTCTATACTGTGTATATGTTACTGGGATCTGCCTGAAGCAAACTCCTGTCAAACTAAATTACAAGTGAACTCATAGATACAGATTATCAACTATCTACACACTCATTATAGAGGTGTTAATATTGAGGTTGGTCTCTAGAAAATCTCAGATCTGGACCCCTCAGCTTGACTATGTCTTCAAACAATTTAGAAGAGTGTCTAACTATTAATCTCCACGGAGACGATAAGGTGTCTGCATCCAGAACTGTGGATTTTTGCTGTAATTATAACTTGGATTTTCAGCACAGGGAAACATTTTGTGAAGTTAGGAGAGAGAACTGACAAAGGAATATCAAGTTGTCTGAGGGACATGGAGACAGAGACACTGTTCTATAAAAATCGCAAGGGATGGTGTTGATGGTACTGCTCTAAAAATCACATGGCAACACCTGAACTCAGAAACTCTTTTTATTCAAAGACTTGGAAGTTCAGGCCCACCACTGTTAGAACTAGTGGGTGAAGGCATGGCAAAGCTCTACCCAAACTAGCCCACTGCTCCTCTTGGCATAATACTGTGAGAGAGTGAAAACTTGTTGGAAGTACTCAGCAGCCTCAACCCTGTTAGAACCCCTGAGAATGCAGGATATGCAACATGTTGGCAAGGGGAATTCTAAAGCAAGTTTGCTGATGACACCAAGCTGGGAGGAGTGGCTGACACACCAGAAGGCTGTGCTGCCATTCAGAGAGACTTAGACAGGCTGGAGACTTGGGCGGGGAAAAACCTGATGAAGTTTAACAAGAGCAAGTGTAGAGTTTTGCATTTGGGGAAGAAAAACGCCATGCACCAGTACAGGTTGGGGGCTGACCTGCTGGAGAGCAGTGTAGGTGAAAGGGACCTGGGGGTCATGGTAGACAGGAGGATGACCATGAGTCAGCAGTGTGCCCTTGTGGCTAAGAAGGCCAATGGCATCCTGGGGTGTATTAGAAAGGGTGTGGTTAGTAGGTCAAGAGAGGTTCTCCTCCCCCTCTATTCTGCATTGGTGAGGCCACATCTGGAATATTGTGTCCAGTTCTGGGCCCCTCAGTTCAAGAAGGACAGGGAAGTGCTTGAAAGAGTCCAGCACAGAGCCACAAGGATGATTAAGGGAGTGGAACATCTCCCTTATGAGGAAAGGCTGAGGGAGCTGGGTCTCTTTAGTTTGGAGAAAAGGAGACTGAGGGGGGACCTCATCAATGTTTACAAATATGTAAAGGGTGAGTGTCAAGACGATGGAGTTAAGCTTTTTTCAGTGAAGACCAGTGATAGGACAAGGGGTAATGGATACAAGTTGGAGCATAGGAGGTTTAAGATGAATATCAGGAAAAATTTTTTTACTGTAAGAGTGACAGAGCACTGGAACAGGCTGCCCAGAGAGGTTGTGGAGTCTCCTTCGCTGGAGACATTCAAAACCCGCCTGGACGCCTTCCTGTGTGATGTACTCTAGGTGACCCTGCTCTGGCAGGGGGGTTGGACTAGATGATCTTTCGAGGTCCCTTCCAACCCCTAGGATTCTATGATTCTATGATAAAGTGCATTTAAAGTGTCTGTACCTGACAGTCTTAGAGATTGGATTTTTAAGCTCTCAGAACTCAGTCAAATAAAAGCATTTTCCCCCAAAGCGAGACTGAGCTACTTGCTCAGTTAAGATTATTTCCACACTAAGAAGGAACAGATCTGTTCTATGTTGGCTGCAAATTTCTTGTAAGAACTAAGGTCAAAATGTGGGTTTATAGTTTGGAAACTGCACTTTTGTCATTCACTCAATAGTGTCTGAAATATTCCTGTTTGAATTTTCACAACAGTAATAACAGTATTGCTTTTGAATGAGAACTCAGCATAGCAATTATCAGCCCTGACAAAATGAATGTTTAAAAAAATTATCACCATCCAAACCAAAGGTTTTATAATGCAAGATGCTTTATAATCTGATTGAGAAGAGATCCTCACACTCTAATAAAATAAAGTAACTGGAGGCAGAGTGAAATTATAGTCAGCAGCAATAACAATACTCCTTGTAATTAAATATTTCACATTTCAAGGGTGCCTATTCAGAAAACAGTTAAATAGCTCGTCAGTTTGGCCAGTTTCCCTTGGTTGTGAGAAAAGGAACACATTCAGCCAAATGGACATCCTCACTGTACATCTACTTCAGGGAGATATTTTATCTCCAAGCTTTAGCAATTAGACTGTCTCATGTCTATAAAGTGCAAATAAGTCAGTCATATATGGTACACGTTTTGCTTAAATAAAGTCAGTTGTAGGCTCAGGTTCCCCTTAGGTCAAAGGGCGAAACACTTCACAGAAGAGGTCAAATGAATGTGGAGACCAGGGTTATGGGAGAATCTTGCAAACTGATTAGCGAGCAAATTGCTCTGAGGGTTGTCAATCATGTTCTCCTTCCTTGGATATAAATGCATGTTTATTTTTAGCCTCTTTAGGCCTTGCTAGTACTAGGCAGCAGGGCCAATATAGAGCAGTGCAGAACACTCAGCTTCCATAGGAGTCAGGTGGAAATTGTGAGAACTCAGCACTTCTCACAGTTAGTCTCTAGACTGGGACAGGATGATGGCCATCCTGAAAAATAAGCCAGAAAATAAGATGGCACCTGACTTTCCAGGAAAATGCTTCTGTAGGAGCCTTAGTATTTAATAAAATGTTTCTGATGGCTCAGCTGCACACACACACACACATACATCTGCTTTTTTCTAGATTGGAGTCTACTCTTACCAAAAATGACTTAATTGGTGTCTATAGCATTACTCCTGGTTTCTAAAAGTGTTGAATGTGGTACACCATACAGGTTCATAAAATTGTCTTTAATACATCTATTTTATAAAAAAAAATCTAATTGACTGTATTAATATAATTTCTCATATAATATATATAATATATAATATAACATATATTATATTTTATATTATATTATATTATATATAATACAATATATAATTATGTCAAAGTAATACAAATCAAACTTCCAACTCCTTACATTCTTCATTGCCCTATTTTATAAATCTAAAGTAAAAATGGTTCACAGCAGTCTTTACAAACAAGCTGCATCTGTTTAATATTAAAGTGCAAATAATAATAATAAAACCATTACTTTGGGAATATCCAAATAACCTGAAGAAAAATAGCATACATCTGGCTCTTGGTATAACTGTTTTTTACATCAGTTTGATGTTTCTGGGATTACAAGATTCAACACTTATCTTTAAGTAGAGTGAGTTTCTAAAGATGTAGCGTCCAGAAACTTGTGAGTAATCTGTCTGCTTAGAAGTACAATATTGTGTTACCAGACCTGCTGAGCAAATGCACAATAAAGTTAATCCTTTGGTTCTGGAAAAGCTGTAGGTATTGCAATGGCAGATGTGCTGAAACAGAAGTGTTTACATTTGTCAAGACTTGTGGAGCAGCAACTCTGCCAGCTCACGAGTATTTGAATTTCCTGCAAACATTTACCTAAGGGCTATCATGGGGAGGGAAAAGAGCTCAGAAGGGGTCTCTGAACACTGCTGGCAGACTGGCAAACGTCTTCTGGGGAACTGGTTGGCACATGTTTGCGTTTTCTCACTGAACGTATTCTCTGTGAATGGAATCAATATGGCTCTAAAGTGGTTTTTGTGTATGGGGTACAGTATTACCAAGACAAATACCCTGGTATGTTTAATGTTTTCCACTGTCTCCTTCTTACTGTGCCGTATGGAAAGCAAGAAAATGTTAGATTAAGGATTTTTTGCTGTGGATGACTGACATCACTGGTTCGGCCAGAGTTTTGAGGTGGAGCTGCCTTCTAAACCTTCTCTTATAGTGATCTCCCCAGAGAAGACTAGGAGGCTTTAAACTCAGAACCCCAGGCTGTGTAGAGTACAAATGAGAAGTGTAACCTTTTAAAGAGAGGAAACACAAAGCAGCTAGATTAGAACTGAAATAAGTCATGTACAGCTCTACCCCTGCCTACAAAATCCTTGTTTCCATGCCCGGTTACAATTGACTTTGGGAATTTGAATTTCAGTTAATTCTGTCCAGGCACCAGAAAGTCCTCCTTTCTGTCCCCTCTACAGCCCTGCCTGTCTGCCATTTCCTACTGTCTCTGGAGGAGCTGCTGACTGCCAGCTCTGTGATATGTCCACCTTTCCCAAACAAAGGCACAGTTTCTCCCATAGCAAGAAGGAGTTTTTGACTGGTCACCTTTCAGGGTCTAATTTTGTTAGTGGGGTTATATAAAAAAATGGTGGTGCAGGAGGCTGCACTAGCACATAAAAGGTGTTTGTGCTGAGCACTTCAAAACACAGTGTTAGAGACTGTCCCTTCCTAGGAAGCTTTTAGTTGAAATCTGAAAAGCAATCAGAACACAAATGGAAATGGACTCCCAAAAGGATGGGTGGGTGGGTGGGTGGATGGATGGATGGCAATAGGTTAAAACTGCACTCATGAAAACCAGGAAAAAACAACATTTCAGCATTTAGTACACAATATAATGAGTAGAGGAGCTTTAGCTTTGTGGAATGGAAGAGAACTGGTAAAGTTTAAACAGATCTGAAGCATGAGGACCTAATGAGAGGGCCTAGTCAGCAACTACATCCAACTCATAAGCGTGGGTGACAAGTAAGAAGGAGATTGTGTCCCAGTGGTTCAGTCTAGTTGAGAAAAAAACTTGTTAATACTGTAAGCAATTCCCAAAATAAGCTTTAGTGCTCTTATTTACTATGCCCAGTATTTACCATACGAGGTGATAACTAGTTGTCCATTGCAAAAACTGGATACAAATGGAGGTAGTTTGGAATAGAATCATGACTGTGATAGAATGATGTCTGTAAAGGGGTACATTTTTAGCTCAGGTGTAAAGACACACAAGAAAAGATCGTAACAGAACTTTGTGGAATTACTGGATGGGAAAAGGGCAGGTGAAGACAGTCCTTCAGTCACAAAAGTTGAGGAAGATAAGCCATTAGGTTGATCATGCTCAAGTAGTACCTATGTGGTAAATCAGAATGGAAAATGATTAGGTGTTGGTTCTAAAATTTGACCACCAAGAACCTATAAGAGATTTTGCAAGACTGACTTTGGTTGGAAGTACAAAAGTCAGGTTATAAAGGGCCTGAAATAAAAATAAAACAGAAGAATAATAAAAACTCCAGGCAGAGATTTCAATGTTGTATTGACTGTGTTTGCATAGGAGTGGAGGGATCTCCTAAATTACCAAGTCCATACCTCTGCTCTTGTAAGCAGCTGTATCTTATAGTCTATATATTTATTAAGCTGCACATTAAAATTATAATTTTTTTCTTCCTAGCTTTACTGGAAAGGTGTTTCAGAAGTTCAGCCTTCTGATAATCAGAAACTTTAATGTATGGGTTGAATTTATTCATTGCTCATTAGTAATCATTTGTCCTTGTGTCATCATTGTCCATTTGCTTAAGTATCTTTTCTCTCGCTTTAGTGCCTAACCTGAATGTATTTATAGAGAGCAATTATATCCGCTCTCAGCATGAATGAGCTTAGAGATGAAAGGGAGAAGGAAGCAAACATGTTGCTTCAGCCTGGACCAGCTGGAATCTCTTTGTTCAGACTCATGTAAAATGTTTTGCAGCAGCTGAATCTGGAAGCAGGGTTTGTGCAGCTCATAGCAATATGATACAGATCTAGCCACCTCACAGCCAGATGAGATGGAAATGGACATATCAAACCACCATTGCTATCTGAATATCCATGAATCCTGTGAAGCTGCAGTCCAGCTCAGCTGGAGAATAACTATCTGGATTTGATTGGGATAAACACCCATGGGAGGCCATTGCAAACATTTCCCACCATTATCACTTGTATTTTTCTAGTTTTGGTGGTTAAGTATCTGTCTGCATTAGGTTATCACTAGCTGTGTGGCTTATTTTGCAGAGAGGACTCTACCTGGTGTTGTCTGCATGCTGTAGACTCTGGAGTCAGCAATTCCTTCTGTTCCTTCCTAGAGTTGTTGTAAGGCTGTCTCCCAGAGCTCTTCACACTCAACATAATCAGAGAAGAGCAGGAGTTGCCCATCACATCTCTCAGACTTTGTGTACAAATTTCTAATGGCAAACTAGATTCAATAATTGAGTCCTAACACTCTCTGCCATAGCATGTGTTCAGATAAGTGGTGTGAAAGATGGATCCTCAAGGGAAAGATAATTGCAATAAACTACTCTTTTACTTAGCAGTATCTCATTGCCAGAAGCAGCAAGCACAGCTATACAAAGTGATGGATACTTTAAATATGGAATGGTACCTCATTCCTTTGGATATAAATTTTAATGGCTGGAGAGAAATTTGTTTAAACACATTTCAATTTTTTTTTTATATAGAAAGGGCTTTTGATCTAAAAGTGTTGCACTCACATCATTCATGCTGCCAAGTATGGGGATTTTCCAGTCAAAATATTCTTGGGATTCATAGAATCAGAATCATCTAGACTGGAAAAGACCTTTAAGATTATCAAGTCCAACCTTTAACCCTACTCTACCATGTTCACCCCTGGACCATATCCCTAAGTACTACATAAATACGACTTAAATACATTCAGGGATGTTGTCTCAACCACCTTTCTGGGCAGCCTGTTCCAATGTCTGACAACCCTTTCAGAGAAAAAAATGTTCCTAATGTCCAAACTAAGCCTCTCGTGGTGCAGTTTTAGGCCATTTTCTCTTGTCCTATTGCTGTTTAGTTTGAGAAAAGACCTGCACCTATCTCTCTACAAAGTCATTTCAGGTAGTTGTAGAGCAATAAGGTCTCCCCCCAGCCTCCTTTTCTTTAGACTAAACAGTCTCAGTTTCCTCAGCTGCTCCTCATGAGACTTGTTCTCTAGGCCTTTCACCAGCCTAGCTTCTCTCCTCTGCTCTGGCTCCAGCAGCTTGAGGTCTTTCTTGTATTGAGGGGCCCAAAAGTGAACACAGTACTTGAGGTGGGTACTCTCACCAGTGCAGAGTACAGGGGGAGGATCACTTCCCTAGCCCTGCTTGCAACACTGTTTCTAATACAGGCCAGGATGCTGTTGACATTCTTGCCCACCTGGGCACACTGCCGGCTCATATTCAGCTGCCTGTCAGTCAGTATTCCCAGGTCCCTTTCTGCTGGGCAACTTTCCAGCCTGTAGCTTTGCATGGGTTTGTTGTGGCCCAAGTGCCAACAACCCAGCACTTGGCCTTGTTGAAGCTCATACAATTTGCCTCAGCCCATCGATCCAGTCTGCCTGAGTCCCTCTGAAGAGCCTCCTTACCCTCTGGCAGATCAACATTCCCACCCAAATTGGTGTTGTCTGCAGATTTACTGAGGGCACATTCTGCCCCTCATCAAGGTCATTGATAAAGATATTAAACAGAAGTGGTCCCCATACTGAGCCCTGAGGAACTCCACTTGTGAGTGAGTGGCCACCAGATGGCTTTAGCTCCATTCACCACCTCTCTCTGGGCCCAGCTATCTACCCAGTGTTTAATCCAACAGAGAGCATGCCCAACCAAGCCATGAGCAGCCAGGTTTTTTTGTGAGAATGCTGTGGGAGACAGCGTCAAAGGCTTTACAGAAGTTCAGGTAGACAACATCCACAGCCTTTCCTTCGTTGTCCAGGTCATCTTGTTGTAGGAGATCAGGTTCATTGGGTCTTTTTTGAAGTGTATTCAGCCTTCCTGGACTCCTTTATCTTTCCAGGACTGCCTCCCAAGGGATTTTGTCAATCAGGCCTCTCAACAAACCAAAGTCTGCTCTCTGGAAGTCCATGGTGGCAGTTCTACTGACCCCTCTCCTTACTTCCCCAAGAATTGAAACCACTATCATTTCATGATCGTTCTGTCCTAGACAGCCTCCAACTGTTACTTCCCCCACAAGTTCTTTTCTGTTCACAAGTAGCTGCAAAATCAAACAAAAATTAAGGACATTTAATTCTGAACAATGTGCATCATGTAAATAAAACTATAGAAGTAGAGTACGTTTCTGGTCATTGTAGCTGCAATAACTTGGTTTCTCAGTGGAACAACGCATCTCATCAGCCCTTTCCTGCGGGAAAGTGGCATTTTAGCTTGCCTTAAATCTCAGTCAGCCCCCTCCTTGTAACTGACCTTTGTACAGCCTCATGTAAGGGCAGAATTTTTACAAATTTAAGCTCTTCTCAGGGTTCAGTATAAACCATGTTGTCTTTCCTGAGACAAATAGATATACAAGAGTACTGCAGGTCAGGGTTGTGGTGCATGGGTGCGTTGACAGAGCTACATAAGCAAGCTTGTACAATAGCTGACTTAAGTGTAAGATTCGTAGAGGGTTTTCAGAGAGGAAGAAAAACAGTGTGGTTGTCCATGGTGTTTCTCAGAGGAGCTCTGCATTAAGTTTCTGGAGACAGGTTGGAGTTCATCTGGTCCTTTGCCCCTCGCTTCCCAGATCACAGGAGGGAAGGCCACACGGCAATCGAGAAAGGGACTGCACGTTGCAGTAACTAATCAGAAATCAATTCTGGCAGCCTACTCAGTGAAAAGGAATGAAAAAGCAGAGGTGGCAGGAGGGTTTTTTTAATGCTTTCAGGAAGGGTGGTGGTTTTCTCCTGTAATTCAAAGAAACAGCAGCAAAACAAAAAGAGTACTAAAACAACAAGGACAAATACAGTGTGTGGAAAAAGCCTGTTGGATACTTGTCTTGGCACAACAACTTTCTTCATCAACAAAACAGCTCAGAATGAGGTGTGCAATTGCACTCCGGTTTGCTGGCAGCGCCCTCATCTGTCTTAAAATATTTTTCACTAGTCCAGGTGTAAATTAAGAAAAAAAAAAAAAAAGAAGAAAAGTAATAACCAGCAAACTGAAATGAGAAAAATGTCTCCCATATGGTTGTGCAGATAAGGTGATGCTGCCTGGTCTGTGTCTGCTCCACGCTCACAAACCCACAACAGAAGGTGACCTCTTCTGAATGGACATATCGAGGGCAGGTGTGGTGAACAAGCACAGAAGGATGTGCTCACTGGTTTCTGAAGCATGTGCTATAGTAAAGCTTCCTGCATCTCCCACAGGGAAAAAAAACCTGGATCATAGAGAAGCACCTGGGTTGGGGCAATCCCAAGCACAGATACGGGCTGCCTGATGAAAGGGTTGAGACCATCCCTGAGGAGAAGGACTTGGGGGAGATGGTTGATGAGAAGCTCACCATGAGCCAGCAATGTGTGCCTGCAGCCCAGAAAGTAAACTGTATTCTGAGATATATCCAAAAAAATGTGGCCAGCAGGTCAAGGGAGGTGATTCTGCCCCTCTCACTCTCATGAGACCCCACCTGGAGTACTGCATCCAGCTCTGGAGTTCTCAGCACAGAAAAGATGTGGATCTGTTGGAGTGTGTCCAGAGGAGGGACAAACAAATAAACAGAGGGATGGCACTCCTCCTATGAAGACAGGCTGAGAGTTGGGCTCGTTCAGCCTGGAGAATAGAAGAATCTGGGGAGACCTTATAGCAGCCTTCCCCTATGTAAAGCGGGCCTGTAAGAAACATGAGGACAAACTTTTTATCAGGGCCTATTGCAATAGGACAAGGACTAATGGTTTTAAACTGGAAGACGGTGGACTTAGCCTAGATATAAGGAAGAAATTTTTTACAATGAGAGTGGTAAAATACTGGAACAGGTTGTCCAGAGAGGTGGTGGATGCCCCATCCCTAGAAACATTCAAGGTCAGCTTGGATAGGGCTGTGAGCAACCACATCTAGTTGAAGAGGCCCCTGCTCACTGCAGGGGAGTTGGACTAGATGACTCTTAAAGGTTCTTTCTAACCCAGACTATTCCATGATTCTGTGTTTTCTCTGAGTCAGATTTGGCCCACAGACCAGCAGCTGGACCAAATGGCTAAATAAGTATTTCTGTAGGAAATGTTGAAATTCAGAGAAATCTTCAAATGAAAAACTCAAATGTTTGTTTACAGGCTATTGCAGGGTGTAAGGGAGTAACCAAAGCAGACATAAGATTGCAACTTTGTGGAATCACAACTTAGTCTCTTTTTAGCAAGAAAGATTTTTTTTTAAAAATAAATTGAAAATGCCTACTCAAACTGTGGGAGCCTGTACCAATTTTACTTCCTACCAAGCTCTACTAAAACCCTTCTGCCATGAGAAGACTCACCAGGCTAATTCTTTTGTTCTAAAAAGTATGAAATGCCCAACTGACTGTACATAGAACATGATCAGCTCTATAGTGACGATCAGCAGTGACAAGCTCTCCAACTGATGTGAAGCTTCATCTCCTTGAGACCTGCTGTCATTTGAATGGTGCTAGCTAAATGCTGGCATCTAGAAGTCATGGCTGAGATCAGGGGCCACTGTTCTAGACACTGTATATAGCTATCATGAGAAGAAGTAGCAGCAATATCACATTTTTGTGGGATTTTTTTGTTGAAATTATCCCGTGCTCTAGGCATATGTAGAAAGCACGTTTAAAAAAACAACAGGCATTCAAATGGGAACATTATTAATTAAAGTCTCCATGTACTGTACAAATGAAACATTCTTCTATCTACCTACTCAAGTCATTCATTCAGAAAAATCCTGGGAAAATAGTTTGGCTTTGCAATGTGCCCTACAGGTCAATTTATTCAGGCTTCAACAGACCAAGTGGGAGGAGTGAGTTCCAGAACAGGGAAATGTTCATCTCAAACTCCCTATCAAAGAGAGTGCATTCAGAAATGTGCACAGCACACTCACAGAAAAATGGCTCTAGCTCTTTGCCCAGCTCAAATTTTAAATGAGTCCTTTAATATATATATATCCAACCAAAGAAGACTATGCTGACCCATGCTCCTGTTTGAAGCACAGCAGTAAGAAGGACTTTGAAACCCTGTAGGTTTTTCAGACCCACAGCTTCTCTGCCTTTTTTTATTCTTCCTTCTCTACTGTATATATCCTTATGGTACAGATTTATACCACAACAACCCCTTTTCTCTATGCTCAGTGACCCCATCTCCACTTTATTTAGTAGCAGTAGCATCCTCTAGAGCCAAACTGTCCCTGGGCATCTCACTGACAGTATGCTACAAAATGTATCCAAAGGAGCTGGTCTCAAAACTATTTACCTTTCCATACCATAAGTCCCCTTTTAGTATAGGGATGGGTCAAAGTCTGGCTGCTGAACCCAGAGCCAAACTTTCCTTGTGCTTTCAAGTTTGGTGTTATATTTCAGATCTGTCCCATAAATCAGACTGGCTTTCAGTGTTCAGATCAGAACAATCCCTATCTTATTTGCTTCCTGGCTGCAAAACAGTAGGAAGATTGTCAATACACTGCTCAGGCCCTAATTAAAAATCCAAACTCAAATTTAATATTTCAAACATTATTTAAAATATATTAAGATGGTCAGTCTATTGCTGTTGCTCATTACTCTGTCGAAACCTAATATTAGTAACAGCATGTTCAGAGGACCTGGAGCATGAATTAATAATGAGGTGCTTGTGCTGGAAAACATGTGAGAGCTTGGTTCCTCCAGTTGGCAGACATCCGGCAGAGACTAGTTTGCTCTTCTCTACACAGTGATCAAATCATCTGCTCAACAAAATCATTGGGAGGGAAAGTATTTCTGATTAGTTTACTTCCTCTGATGACCATTTTCCAAAACCAACAAAGACAACAGGCCAGCAGAAATCAAGGGGGTCATTTTGGGGAAAAATAAATCTTTACACCAATGGCATTGTACTCCTGAGCAAACAGTAGTAGTGCTGGTGTCTGAGTATCACAGAATCACAGAATATTAGGGATTAGAAGGCACCTTCGAAGATCATCGAGTCCAACTCCCCTGCCAGAGCAGGACCAAAAAATCACACACAGCTAGGACAGATCACTCAGAAAGGCATCCAGACAGGTCTTGAAAGTCTCCAGAGAAGGAGACTCCACGTCTCTGAGGAGCCTGTTCCACTGCCCTGTAACCCTCACAGTAAATAAGTTCTTCTTCATGTTAAGGTGGAACTTCCTATGCTCAAATTTGAGTCCATTGCCTTTCTTCCTATCACAAGGCACAAGTGAAAAGAGCTTGTCCCTGCCTTCTTGATGCCCAGCCCTCACGTATTTATAGACATTAATTAGATCCCCCTGCAGTCTTCTCCTCTGTAGACTGAAAAGCCCCAGGTCTCTCAGCCTTTCCTCGTAAGGCAGGTGTTCCAGTCCCTTAATCATCCTCGTAGCCTCCATTGGACTCTCTCCAGTAGATCCCTGTCCCTCTTGAACTGGGGAGCCCAGAACTGGACACAATACTCCAAGTGAGGTCTCACCAGGACCAAGTAGAGGGGGGTGGAGAATCTCCTCAAACAGGTGAGGATGCCCCACATCTTCAGCCAGCCCTCACCTTGTACATGAAGTCTCTTCTTGAGGCTTTTGTGGTAAGGTATTCATCAACTCTTTCCCCCTTTCTCATTGTTCTGAAGGAAAACAAATCTGAATGAGCATGAGCAAGAACTTAGCAAGTCACAGAGCTCTTCAGGTAATGCCAGAACTGAGAAAGATGTGCACGCTATAAAATATCTGCATCATTTGTGGTATGCAATACATATGGATTTATTTACAATGTGCAAGTGCCTGTAAAAATACATTATAGCCATGTAAACTATATTTTTATACGTATAATAATACTACAGCTAGAGCAATTGATGTAGTGTAGAGATTAGGTGTATTTATTTACATATACATGCATACTCCCTTCTTACATATGCTTTACGGGAAGCTGCCTTTCACCTGTCCTCATGGTGCCCCATGCTGGCCTCTTCTGCCCATGCATGCTTTTCTCCTGGGTGAACTCAGCTACCTTTGTTCTTCCTCTGTGCATGGAGAAAAGCTTTCAACATTTGCAGACAACAAATAATAGTTATTGAAGCTGGTTGTGCCCTGAAACTTTAGCTGTGCCCTGGTCTTACACATCCTTTTGCTTTAAGATGAGCTGTTGCCCACAGTGGAGTATTCAGTTCTGTAGCTACTGCCCTGTTCTCACACTGTAAATTAAAAGGTGTGAAGGAGAAGCAAATTTTCCAGAGTAAATGAGAGAAATTATTACATAATTTTGTGTAATTTTTGGTGCAGGAAACAATTTTCTCAGCGCACCTGCTGGGGAGGGGGAAAAAAACAAGGCTGCTTCAACCAGCAATCTGTGGGACCTCAGAGCTCAGCCTGAAAGCAAAGGTGAAACGAAATACGAAAATTGCAGTGCAGCAGAAGAGGAGTCAGCTATCTGAGGGCCTCTGCTGAAACCCCATCTTTCGGGTAGGGTTTCTTGTGCATTTTCGTGTTTTGGTCACCTGACAGGAGCTCTCTGGCCTAATTGGTTTCCTAGTTAACAGACTAAGTAATGATGTAACCAGAGTGTGTGGGAACCAGACCTGTGTGACAGATACAAATTTTCCCAGCCATACTAATTTTGCCTGCTTACCTGGTTCTGCTGCTGGTTATCTGGAAACTTGAACTACTTGAAGTACATAATGAGCCCAGCAAGGGTTGAGACACAGCTTAGTCATTTAACAGAAAATTATCCCCACTGCTAAATATATTAACTTGTAAAGTCCAATTATTTTTGTTTCTAAACAACACTATATTTTAATAGATATGGCTGTGTCTGCAGCTTTTATTTACTTCTTCTGTGGTTGGCTGAAGTGACAATTAGTTGTTTGTAGCTGAAAGGAACAGATCAGCTCTGTTCAATTACAAGCATGTCTCCATAACCACTTTCTGCTCTTCACTGTCTGCCATCCCCAAGCACTCTCATGCAGTGTTGCTCCTTTGTGCTGCTGATTTTTATAGCTGAATGTTGTTGCTATTGCTTTTATGACAATACAAAAGGTTCAGAAAGGCTCTGGCTAAAATCAGGGTCCTGTTGAAGTGGGTACTATATAAATGTATAATAAGAAACAGTTTTCTAAATGCAAAGTGATTGCATCCCAAATACCTCAGACAGAGGAGGTTTGGTGGAGAGGAAAGCTTTGCAGCCTCAGAACTGAGTCTCTGAGACAGAAGTTTTTAAAATAATCAACCTGAGAAACAGCCTCATGTGAAAGATTCAAAGTAATTGGGGAGGGGAAGTGAAAGGGAAAGGAAACACCTGGTATATAGGAGGCCCTACCAGCTTCATTTTCTATGTGGTGGACAAAGAATGAAGGTCTCAAGATTTCTTTCTACTGTAACACAAAATCCCAGTAAGTACATATTGCTTGTACTGGGGAAAGCTGATCTTGGGAGCAGTTTGAGCTGGGCATGTGCCTGTCACTTGGCATTTCTGTGGTCCTCAGGGGGAGTTCCCATTTGGCCTGGCAGCAGGGACTCTGAAACTCTGCACAGCAGTTAAATATTTTCTTCCAAGTTGTGGCACTCAGGCTGCTGGATGGGTTATAGAGCCTGGAGCAAACTTTGCAATGACCCTGGTGGTTACTGGTCTGCAGCAAAAATCACCTAGTAGGGCCTCTGTCTAGTTAACAGAGAGGAAGAAAGTTTCATGTTTGTTTGGGTGCATCTGGCTGCTCTTTCACTTTGCACTCACAGGCATGTTTGGTAAATGGCAGAAACTGAGACCAGAGGCAAGAGGCTGGACTCCCAAGGTGATGTGAAACTGTTTTACGTGTTTCTTGAAAATAGGACTCTTAAATGTGATGACAGAAATTATGAAAGTAGCAGAGCTTTGCATACACTTGATGTTGTTAATCCAGTCAGTAAACGTGATGTGTTGGTTTTTTTTTTGTTTTTTTTTTTTTAAAAAAGACACCCCACAGCGTTTCAGTACATTTTTATCTGAAGTTTATACGACGCCTGACGTGTATGCAATGGATCTGAGGCCTGACATCTATTTAAACTCTTTGGGAGCAATATCAAACATTAATGGGGATTAGTGTTAGAACTGGTGTAAACATAGCAAACAATCTGCTGTAAGAGTATGCTCACATTTCCATATGTTATGTAGGTAAGCAGAGCCACCAAAGAGGAGAGGAAACCCTGAGAGGGTGTTCTCAGCTAACTACTTCTAGGATTGGTAGAGGCAGACACTAGTAGGGCTCAACTATCTCATGATATCAGTATCTACATAGTCATAAAATGCTCTGTCAAGAGCTACAATTTAGTTTTGTAAAAGGTAAGAAAGATTTAAAGAGATGCAATTTCATTGTGCAAAACCACTAAAAAAACCAGATAAAAATGATTTAGTACTTCCAGGTGCACTGTAGTTCTTGGCAGAAAAAGCTAATTCCAGGTGTGTAACTTAAAAAAAAAAAAAATCCAACCCTGTTGTCAAACCTGGATAAAATCTTCAAGTTAGAAAAATAGAAGCTAAACTAGGAACAAAGTCCAAAGTGCAACTGCAGAAAGACAGCCTCTCCATTGAAGAAATTTTTGCATATAAGTGAATCTCCCTATTACTTAAGTAAACATAGCTTGATTCTGGGCAATGTTGCAAAAGAGATAAAGCTTTGGCATGCATGAGCACATAGAAAGATGACATATTCGTAGTGGGAGGTATGAGGTGTGGTTTTCAGTAGTGCCAAGATTTATCTCACACATACATACTTAGGGCCAGATGCAAAACTGCTGAAGCAAAGAGCAAATCTTTCCGCTGTCTTCAACTGGCTTTGCATTCAACATTTACTCACGCTAGGAGAAAGGGGGAAAAAAATACATTTGTTTCCTTATTTGTGGCCAAATCACTTACACGTTTTTCCTTCTCCTTTTAAGCCTGGGGAGCTCTTGTCATTGACTTCCTCGGGGCAGGTCCTTAATCAGCAGATCAAAATATAAGCTGTACCACAAAACGGAAAATACTATATTATACCAGCTAAAGTTATTTGCTTCAGCAACACATGTGGTATGGGTTATTATTATTCCATAATAAAATACACATTGATTCATTTGACACTTTTTTTAAAGAGCTTTTATTTATACAATGTGTTTATGGACAAATATGCACTGAATGCTTTTTAAGTCCTATTATTGTTTGTTTTTATTTCCACATGTTCAGATGAAATGAGCATTACTGGGACTAGAAACCTGAAACACTACAGTAAGCTCTTGTATTTGGTGCCAGTTTTATATTCTGCAGGGGCAGTTGTCGCTATATTAATATCCTGCAGGTCAAGTTAATTAATTTAAAACAAAACAAACATATTTTGCAGGCTCCATGCAATTTAATATAGTGCCACACTTATTACATGCCAGTTTTGCATCTGAATTAAGACCAAGGGAATTATACCAGCTCAGACCTCCAAGTAAGTAGGTTTTGCAGAAACCCATGGCCACACAGACAAAAATAGACACGGCAACTTTGTCTCCCAAAGGTACGTGTGAAAACTCTTTAGAAAGCAGAGTACAAGCTACAAAAGATGCAGGTTTGTTGAGGAAGTCTGGTTTTCCCTGATGACTGGGCCTTCTGCTGCTGTGATCAGCAGCTGGGTGTGTGGCAGGGCATTTGGTTCAATTTGCTTCTGTGAACCAACTTTTTTTTTTTTCCCCTTGCTGTAACCTTGATTTAACAAAAAGGGAGTTGAGAAACCTAATCCTTTCTCAGTCACACGATCATCCCTGACTTTCAGTACTGCTGTCATCCACAGGAGCACAGACAGTGTCGTGCCTGGGGTAACACACAGGCATTTCAGGGATGTGAAAATGACACAGGTGAACATGAAAACCTTTTTGCCCTTGCCTTGAGCCCGCTGGGCTGGGCAGCCCTTTCTCATTGCAGAGGAGCAACAAGGTGTGACTCTGCGCACAGGGCAAAGCAATTAACAGCCCAGCTGTGATTGCACAGGGCTTTCTAGAGCCTCTCTTTCTTTTTCCCACACATAACCACATGCACAGAGGGGAGGGGGCTTTTCATTTTCTTTCTGCACTCACTGCTGTGATTGCACTGAGTCAGTACAGAGATCCTTATCTCAAAGCAGAGAGGAAAGTGAAATCTCCAGTTTTGTCACTGAGTGCTCTGTAATATCTAGGGAGTTCAGCAGACACTGATTTTACTTTCATAGCATCACTGTGAATTAAAAGTGTTTGTTCTGTCCAGACCTCAGCATCAGGGCACACAGGGTCCCAGAGGTGTAAAGGTATATCAATCCCAGCATGAAGAGATGCTGCTTTGGGCTTGTGACATTGTGGTAAATCTGTTTTCCACTGAAAACCACTGAGGAGATGTTTTAATTTTTACCTATCATTTCAGACTCTCCAGACTATTAAAGCTGCATAAATATTAAAGGCTTGTTATTTACATTAGAATCATTATCTTTATAGATGTCAGTGCTTGTTAAATGATTCATAATGCATAATTCATTCAAGCAATTCTGCCCTTTCCTCTGTTTGTTATTCACCTGCAAACAGACTTGATTTTTACAAATTTGTTCATTATTCAAATTATTCCAGGCTCTCTTCACAAACATATTTTAGTGGTCTCCTTTGCTCAAAACCTATTGTCTCTTACCATATTTTTATCAATTTGCTTCTGTTGTTGCTTGCTGAGCGTAATTGAACTTTTAATAACAAACCTGAAACTCCCCTTGACTTTAATCGAGCTTTACAGGATAGCTGTGAGGATTCATGCTAATGCTCCTGATGCTGCCATGCAGCCCTGACCAGGTGGCTCTGTAGGTGCTCTCTGGTCCTTCATCTGACAAGCTCTGCCTTTTATTCCCACTTGTTGCAAACACAGTAATTGCAAGAGTCCTACAGCATGTGGCCAGGTTGTAAAGTCTGGGAAATTAACTTTGGTGTTTCCATATAAAGCAAGCGTAGCAAGATGAGTTTCCCTGCACCACAGCGTGGTGAGGTTCAGTGAGGGAGCAGCAGCACCTGCTTCCCAGAGGTTTGGTTCAGATCTCCAACTAACCACTTCCATGCAGCATTGCTTCCCCACACCTCAACTTTCTCTTGTGTTGATTGGTATCAGTGTTGCTTGAGGAAGATCTTGCTCTGTACAGACCACAAGTTGTAAAAAAGGCTCCTGGTATCTAACTTCAGGCATTAGGTTTCTTTTCCTGAGCTGCCTGAAAAGAAAATTGGGAGAAGTTTCTCTGCTGATTTCTAGCCTTAGGGCTGCTGTTCTGAAACATCTCCAAGATGATTCCTCACTCCCTGTTAGAGAAGTCAGGAGAGACTCACCATCTCAAAGCCTGGGTAGAGCACCTGAAAATGCACTGCTAGGTTTCTATGGAGAGAAAAAGAGATTGGCAAATAATGTCTAGTATGTTTGTTTCCAATCCAAATACTTTGATCTCTAAGATAAGAATAGGGGAGAAGTTCTTTTTGTTTTCAATTTAGTTTGTCACTATTCATCAGTAGCTTATTTTGGACGCACTTCTGAGAAGTTGCTACCTGCACAATGGGGAAAAAGAATTCAAATCTATATAGGTAGTAGTAAAGAACTTGGATTGGCATGTTATGGAGATAAAGAGTAGCTTGGACTTTTTTTCTGGAGATCAGAACTCAAGCTCCACCCAGGTGCTGTAATGTCTTTGGAGCAGCAGCAGCACCTCCATGCATTTCAGGGCCTGGAGTTGTGGTTCTGATTGAAGTTTAGATCTGGCATAATCTCAACCTGACACACTCTGCAGAAAATCTATAATTTTCTTTATACCTGTCGCAAATTCAACTGACAGTAAGTGATGAAGATAATCAGAGCCCCCAAAATATAATGATCTCTTGAACTATTCTCCTCATAAGTGATGGAAGCATCAATAGTGAGAAACTACAGTACTACTTATTTTCATTAGTCTTCAGTTCTCTTTCTTCCTTCTCTCCCTTACACCATAAGTCATACAACGATGCTTGGGGACACCATGTGTTATTTTGTCTCCAAGTCACTTTTGTCCCTTCCTTATGCAATGCATTCACACAAGCCCTGTGATCACAGTGGAGCCCTGGCCAAAATGGCTCAGCTTCCTTCACAGGGTGTCAGAGAGTCAGGAAGAGAGGCTTGTTCTAGGTCTTGGCTCCCTCTCCTGGCTGGCTTTGCAGCAACTTAAAATAAGATTTTAGCCCTTCAAAAATTAGTTGTTTGCTTACTGCTCCTGAAACAGGAAAGAAAAGCACTCTAGTGATAAGAGTCTGTTTTTTAAAAAATCAAATTTGAAAGTTGGAAGCTCATTTCACTAAAAATAAAGTTATTTAAAGTAAAATCATCACGGTTTTTATATAGAATATTTGAAAATATTTTCCTCCTGCCAAGACTTCTTGAATGCCACATACATAAGAGAGAGAATATATTTTTTTGGTTTTTTTTGTTTTCTGGATTACCTGTATTTTCCTTCTGACTTGCAGGCTCTAGACTTCTACTTAGTAAATGTCCCAATAAAGGCTGTGTGTTATCCTTAAACAGTGGTAGCACTTCCCCTACCTGCTAATTGCTTTATTTGTCCTTACTGCTTCCATCCCCTCATCAATAAAGGCTTTAGCATGAAGGGCAATGAGGTAGAACATGACAAGGAGAGTGGGAGCCAGAAGAGTGAATACTTCTGTAATTACACAGTAGCCTGGAGTAGCTCTTCTCAAATCAATTATGTAGCCTGGATTGCCCAAAACTCTGAGGACAGAGCCCTTGTTTTAATTTGCCTATGGAGCTATGTGCTTCAATAATGGGCAACATTTGTGCCTTGTTACCAGTTGCCTTTTATCAGAATCCACATAATTCCTTCTTTATTTATTTTTATCTAATTAATTTATCCATAATACAATGTACTTAGCACAGCTTTGCAAACACTAACAAATGAAGTTTCATGCTATCTCATTGAAAAAAGTAGTAACATCCATTTTTCAATGGGGAAAACTGAGGTAGAGAATTGTAATGGAAATTTATTTTAAAAAGCAACTGGAAAACCACTCTCAAAATCCTGATAAACTGTAGTTGCAAAGCAGATTGCCAGTTAAGCCAAGAATTTTAGAATCTGCATAAACATAGATAGTATAAAAGCGAAGTATTGCCAGTGTCAAGAGGATTACAGAAGTTTTGGACACTGTGTTTTGTTGCTGCTGAAGAGAGTGTCAAATAATTTACTGCACGCAACACGGACCTTACAGGATTAATAGGAATGAGCATCTTCATTGTCAACAGATTTCACAGCTCTAGAAAAGTTTCTTATCTTCCAAAGCTTCTAGCTCTTCTTGTTACAGAAGTCAGAATTTCCTTGGCATCAGTGATTGTGATTTGTCCCAAGCAGTGGTGGTCACTGCCCTGATGTGTTTCTCCTTTTTTCCTTCCTTGTGGGACACTGAGCAGAAGCTATGTCCAAATGCCTGGGAAAGTTTGAAATTAGATAAAAGTTTTCTTTTCATCCCTGTTCTCTTCATAAATGAACTACCAATAGGTAATGAGCAACTAGAGTACCAGTTGTTTTATTTAAGCAATGACTTCAGCAATGCTGTAGAGAAGTGGAGAAAATGTTTGTGAAGATGTATTTAAAAGATATTACAGCCACTGCCTGAAAGGAGAAGTGTACAGGAGGCAGAAGAGTGGCTAGTAAAGCTGTTCAGGTAACTGGTTCTTCAATAACAGAGGTGTGTATGCAATAAAACCCTGAAGAAATATTTCATATTTTACTGAAAAGCAGTTTCAGGTTTCCTAGATTATTCTAATTAACTGCAAGTAAATTTAGATTACAGCATTTAAAGACTCTTAGTTTAAAAAAAAATAAAATCAACTCAATTACCCATTCATGAAAAGTCTGTGATCATAATGTGTATTTCTCAGTGAAAAAGGTCTATCTGGAAAAAACACGTCTGGCTCTAGCTGTAACTTTACCTGCATAACCTGTAATAGAACAACTATAGGTGTAGAAAGACTTTTGTTCTTTTTGCATAGCTGATCAATTAGATGTGTAGGATGGAGTTACAAAAGCTCTTGCAGTTTGCAGGAGTGCTTTGCTGCTCGTGCCTTTATGAACAGTACAGTGCTAGAAATGATGTTACAACAAGTGAATGATACTTTGAGAACTGAGTTGTTCTTTATGTCATACAGATAAAGCCCCCAGTTGCCGCTGGTTTCCCATAGGATTTTGGTGCCACAGAAATGCACGTGAGGGGTCAGTCCTTGCTTCACTCTGCTTTGAGGGGGGGCAGGAAACAAAGGCAATGGTGTTGTACATGTTCTCTAAATAGGGAGCCAAGGCACAGAGGGCAGGCTTATTTTTACTCTGTTGTGTTCTTTTGGGGGTTTTTTAATACCTGGCCAAATTTTTGGTAAGTTTTTTGTATTCATTTCTATTTTTGATGCTTTCACCATCACTACATCCTCTTTCATCAGCAACCCTCATTTGCTGCAAGTAACTTGCCCAAGATTTCTGAGGAGGTCAATGGGACAGCTGGGAGTCAAACCTTTCTTATCTGTAATAAGAGCCAATACACACCTCTAGATAGGGAACAGATATAAACCTTCATCCAAAATCGATGTCAGGTTCAAAAGCACCTCAAAAAGACAGCTGACCTACTGCAGGATTTCAGTTCCAGTTGAAGCAAGCCAGAGCCAGAGCAGGTCCTTACTGAATAACCTGCTGTGTGCAAGGTGGAAGCAGCAGAATTGCAAGGCTGCACATCCTTAGGACGTCAAATGACCCCACGGAGAGCAACTTATCGGCTGGGTATGAACCAGAACATTTGGCAAGATTTTTTTTCTAGGCAAGTTGGGTGCCAGTAAAATAGTCTAAAGAGGCAAAAGTGCTAAGTTTAGTAATTTATTCATGCACAGAAGGCCAGTAGCTGGAGTGCAGGCTTGTTGGTGGAGTGTCCTCTACCCCAGCTCCCAGTCATCTCAAAAGGCAGCACGTTTTCTTTTTTATAACTCATTAAATTTGACTAGGTAATTCCAAATGCATTTTCATCCTGATATGAATTTGCCATGTTAGCCACTGCTGTAATGCCCAGACGGTCAGGAGAGCAGGGAATACTTGTCATTTGGGGGGAGACAGTATTACATGGTTAGATAGGAATCACCCCTTTAAGCATTTACAGGAAAACAATTGGTGCAGTATGGTGTCCAGCTACCTCCCCAGCTACTGGTAATGCATTTGTGAAGGCACTAATATGTAAAGGTTTGAACCAGGCTCACCCTTATCTTCAAACAGCCACCAAATGGCATTCTTGCAGTATTAACTTTCTGTCTCTTCTAGCTCAAGACGTGGCCCAGAGTAAAAGGCTTCCTATCTCCCCATCAGCTCCCTTAACTACTCCCTCTCATGATGCGTGTTAATTTTGTGCCTTCAATTCACAGTGTGCAACTGAAAAAAACCTGTTAAATTGAAGTAATATTCTTCCAACTAAAATAAAAGATTTGTATTGTCAAAGTTAAAGCTAAAAAAACTAACTCGGAGTTTCCAGAAACTTCAGATACTAAGGAGGAGGCAGCCTTACCACAGGCAGATGCACTGCAGTGTTTCTTTCTCTCTCGTGTAGCACTACATTTGCTAAATTGACAAAGCAGAAATGAAACACTTCTCCACTTTTTAAAAGTTTTGGCTCTTTTTCTGAGCCTGTGTGCTGCGCATATGCTGATATAACACCCCCCTGTCCTTAAAAAGCCCCCTCCCTCCTAAAACCAAGATTGATTTCCAAAACTTACAAACCACTGTCATCACCCGCAGCCCAAACTGGCAGACGGGGCCCATGTCACAGTGATCAGAGCTCAGGGAGCAGCTGGCAGCCCCGGCAGTGCTGCCTGCACCAGGGCCACAGCTGGAGGGGCCGCCTCCCCTCTCTGCCTTCCCCCACCCAGGGCAGAAAGCAGAGGTCACCTCCTCTGCTTTGCGCTGCCAGATGAAAGGAGTTAACAAAACTGCAGCCAAATAAACTGCCCAAAGCAGATTGTTATGCTCAGTGTCTACGGTGAAGGTCACTTTTTACGCATCTCAAATTAAGAATAATGTACATGACTAAAATATTGATGAGGAATAATATATAAATACATTTCTGTGTGGCCAGTTTGACCAGTAGAGGTGGGCATGTGGCTTTTTAACTGATGTAAGAGGCTTTGCCAGCACAGGCATCACTCCACATCCATGCTCTCCCATTTCTCTTCCCTGTGGGAGGCAGCAGGTAGAGTTTGAGGGGGAGTAACTGCAGCAGCCCCTGGAGGTTTTCCCTCCTCGGATGGCTGGCTTGGGAGGACTCCAGACCTGAGGGGGAAGGGGCCGTGAGCAGCCTGAACACACTGGGAAAAAGCATCTTTATCTCTGGGAAAGCAGGGAATGCCGAAAGAGCTAAGCCTCCCTTCGTCCAAATCTTTTACTTTTGAGGGCTGTTGGGTTGTTGTGTTTTTTTTAAGGGTAAAAAGGCAGAGGGGGGGTGGGGGTAGCAAAAATGCTGACCTTAATTAATGGAAGGCCCACTAGACCCAAAGGAAAAGGTTTGGCTCTCAAGGCCCGGGCCTCCCCCTGAGCCTCTCCTGGGTGTAATGAGAGAGCTCAGCTTCATTACTGGCAGCTGAGGGGAAGGGTCACTGGGGCTGGATTTGCAGGGCCCTCATTGAGGGATCACTCCATGCTGAGAGGAGCTGGCCATGCTCTTGGACACCTGGTCATTAACATTGCTAATTAGCGGCCATTAATCAGGGCCCTGGGTTTTTTGTTGTGTGTCACTGGCTCAGAGGAACCAAGTGAATAAGAAGATTGTTTCATTACCTCCACAAGAGGTGGAATGAAAGCAGTTCCCATCAGCTCAAGATGAGCTGAATTAAGGGAAAGGTTAGACAACAATTTAAGATGAGCTGCTGAGGGGGAGGTGGGGGACCTGAGCTGTCCTCTGAGAGGAAAACCAGTCACCTATAATTAATGAAATCTTCCACAACCTCACTCTAATCACCGTGTGAGCTTTTCACCAAAAAACTTATCTTTTGCCTTGGAAGGACCCTAATTTATCTGGTTTTGAAGTTCTAAACTTGGCAAGCTTTAATTCCATCGGATTTTAGCAATGTTTATGCATATATATATAAAAAAATATGCAAGTGTGTATGTAAGTATATACTCACCTAGTGCGAGTGTGTCTATGTAGTTGTTCAATATGTTTACCAGAGTCAGCAAGGATAGTTTTTACACAGCCAAACCCACTGGGGGAGCCCCACAAATCTGTATTAAAAAGTACCTATATTGTATTTAAAATACTTTTTATGAGTTGTACATAAAATATTTCAATGTTTTATTTATGGTATGGCTGTGAAAGCATAGGAAAAATCTGATGTTTTTCAGAGGCAGAATAATGAAAAGCGAATTCTATTTTAGTAGGTTAAAAATGACATGGGAAAAATGATAGCTATTGGTGTACACAGGAAAAAGCAAAGAATTTAATTAGCAACCAGATTGTTAAAATGCTGTGTTCTCCTCACATGCTCTATTGTCTAACTTTTGTGAAACAGGTGCCTAATTTTCCTAATGGGATACATTTTAATTGACAAAGTAGTTTGATTGCTTTAGACCAATTTTCAGTTTCTCGCTCACTTTTAATATAATAATCTCTTTATTTCTACAAACTCGGATGCCCTCAAGAAAGTAATTAGAAGCAGGTTTTATCTGCTTGTCTTTTTTTACAAACCACTTTTTGATTTCTAAAACCAACTAACCAAAAGCTTGATTTGTTCTGCTGATGTGTGAGAGCCAGTAACTTTTAGTCATATGCACTGAGCATTTCAATCAAGTTGTTTGCATATCCATTCATTTTGGAAAGACTCTCAAAATGGATTACAAACATTTAATTGTAAGAGGAATAAAATAATTAAGGAAGGATAAGTGGAAGTTAAAAATATGCGTAAGGATTCACAACAGTTATTGGATCATTCTCATCATGGGGCATAAATTCCTTCTTGTAGTTTCAAAGGACTTTATTCAGCTAAGGCACTTTGCCTTTCATTACAACAGAAAGTAAAACTGTTTCTTATGTATGTGGTTCTCTTTGTAGAGCTGCAAGGTCAGTTAAAAATGTTCATAAAACTAATCTTTGGAGCAACTGGTCTGGAATTCTAGTATATGATTTCTGGGACTTCATGGGAAAGTTGAGGGCTCAAGGGGAAATTACACAATGAACAGCTGAGAAAAAGTTGCATTCTGGCACAGAATCATGCAAATGGAGCACATTCTTCAGTTTTCTCATGACAGATTGTCTCTGAAACTACTGAGCCAAGTTGCTGAAATGCTAATGAAGGAGAAGCATCAATGAGCAGTGTCATCCTGGGGGCTTCTGAAGGGGACAGAGTAGGAGACAGAGGGAGGGGGCAAGGGGGAAGGAAGGAAGGAAGAAAGAGACAATGAAAAGAAACAGAGCAGGAGGAGTTTCAAATATTGGGGCTGGCCCATGTTTGAAATTAAATGGAGGGGGAAAGAAATAGACCCATGATGAACTCTGATGAACAAGTCCCTCTTGGCTTATAAAAATGAATAAAAGCACTTACAAGGCAAAGAGTTTGGCTTTGGGCTGGGGGGAAGTGAGTGTGCGTGCTGCTAACGTTGGGGGCCACCCTCCTGTTGGATACATGGGTGAAATGAGTGTAAAGAGAACAGGATCACATTGCAAAAATGTAGGGGAATGGTGCTTAATAATAGGCTTTTTACTTGGCTCTAAAAATTGTTACTATTTACAATTTTGTAAAAAAGCATTTTCCTTAAGGTACAGACTTTGTACAATGCTATTTAAAGGAAAACAGTTCCTTTTCCCCAAATAGATAGCTGAGTTTTATAACCAGATAACCAAAGCTCAACTATGAATGCCTCTTAAAATATTGGACTTACAACTATCAGATCTTGAAATATACTTATATTAAAAATACCCAGCATGCTCCGTTTCACAGACTTCCCAAATTATTCTGTTCTCACTCAAACTTCAGCATATATGAACAAAGATCTCAGCAAGTTGGTACTATACTATTTTGAACGTCTGGCTGGAGATTGCATCCAGTCAGCATTCCTACAGGGGCTGCTGGGTGCTAAGCACTTTAAAATATGGCCCTCAGCACTCCGGATGCAACATTTGTTACTCAGACTTGAAAAAGGGCTGTGAAAATCTGGCAGCCTTAGAGGAACAAAATCCAGTCATGTTCCCTTTTTCCTCCTTGCTGGTGAGACTAGAAAATTAGTAGGTGTTCTGAGTTTGCATGTAGGCAGGAGGAAACCAAACACTCCAAGTCTGGGTCAGTATGAGGCAGGACTGTGCAGTGGATGAGTCACTGGACTGGTGGTCTAAAGCCCTTGGTATTGATCTGATTTATAACCTCTGGCAAGTTCCTTCACCCATTTTTGTTCCTCCTCCCACTCCTTGCCCCAATGTCTATTTAATTCATTGAAATGAAAATAACTGTCTCTTCTTATGGCTTTTTATGTTGTGTACCAGGACAGGGGCCCAGCTTTACCTCTGTTTCTCTGATGCAGCTCTAGCATGAGCAGAGGTAAAAATGGTATAACAGAATTGCACAAAATCTGTAATACAAAATATGAAATCTTTCAGAACATTTTGGGAATGGCTGTGCTACGTTGGGCCCACAGCACTTATTATAGTGTTATTGTTGTATGTAATTGTGCTTTAATAGACTGCTTTAATGATGGTTTTTACTGCTTTCAAACTTCAGCTGCCTTAGTTTCACAAGCAGATTTGAAACGTGGTACCTGTATTTGCACGTGCAAATCACTGGGTGGTGTTTGCCTGCCCACACACTGCTTTATTTTAAAGTTTGTTACTTCATATCATAGACTCATAGGATGGTTTGGTTGAAAGGGACCTGAAAGATCATCTAGATCCACCTCCCCTACATGGTCAGGGACACGTTCCACTAGATCAGGTTGCTCAGAGCCCTATCCAACCTGCCCTTGAATACTTCCAGGGGTGGGGCTTCCCATCTTACTTCTTGCAGCATTGTTTTTCCAGGATGGAACTTACTTATTGTAGCGTTATTATAGCATCTAAGAGCTCAAGCCATATAGCAGGACTTGTGCAAGCACCAGTTATCCTGATGCTACAGTAATAGCAGGAGACAGCAGAGGGATGCAGGCAGAACACCAGAGCTCTCCTGCCTGCAGTCCTATGGGCAGCAGGTTGAAGCTGATGTCAGCACATCACTGACCTTGTTATTGCCCACTCTTTTGGGTTGTTTGTTAGGAGCATTTTTGCAGATGGTATCTTCACAAGTGAAAGGTGTAGCCCAAAGGGATTTTTGTTTGAAATCATTGTGACTGGACCACAAGGACGAGGCTTGCCCTGGAGCTGGGTTGGCTATTTGACACTAAATGAGAGAATAATGTGTGGAGGAGGGACAAGCTACAGATGAGGCACTTAAAGTACAACTGGCACATAAGGAAACCTCTTTGGCCGACTGGACCTGACCCCCCAGGATAGGAGCTGAAGGGGAGGAGAAGGGAGCAACTCCTCCCTCATATAGTTCACATAGGCACACGTTGCTGCTAACCTGCAGGAAAGGGCTGATGGCAACACCGAGGTGTAGGAATTGACAAATACAGCCTTTCTTATTCCCAGATGATACTTCAATGACTGTAACTGATGTCATTATGGATGTGGCATTATGGATGCCATCCCTGCCTTCCAGGACTTGAGCCACCTTAGCTGAATGCATCCTTTCCACATGAAGGCCTATCCTTCTATGCTGTAGTGTCCCAAAACGAGACAGGGCATGCTCCCATGTCTAAGGAGCTCTACATCCTCCACACCACTGCAGACATCTCCCAGTAGTTAGTGCATCCCCACCCTGATCCCAGCTGGAGCTCACTGTCTCTTGCAGACCCTTGGCAGCAAGTTGGGACTGTGCCAAACTAGATATTTACTTCTCCTTCTTTGCTTGCTGAAATATTTTCTGCACTTCTGCAGGTGATGAGGGATTTCTCACCTTCTGAAAATCCTGCTTGAGCTGCTTAATTTCCCTGGTTTCCCAAGTCAAATACAAAAAATACAAAATCCATACATAAACATGGATGATAGCATAACTAAGGCCACAGTCTAGGTCCAATGAGAAAACATTTACCTTGGAACCCATTTTTTTTTTTGTGGTATCCAGTTAAAAAAGTTAAATAATATTATTTCTTTATCAAAATGAACTTTTCTGAAGTCTGGGAATGTCTGAAAGCAGGCTTTTTTGCTCACACGGTCATCTCAAATGCTATATTGTACACAGCAGTATGATTACAGGGAGCAGGAATTAGGAGATCCTAAAACGCGCTGACAGCCCCTAACATGTCTTATTGTGCTCCAGTGCTCCAGCTTGTATGGTACAGTCAGGAGGACCACCCACAGTTCATAACAGCCATAATGGAAAATTGTACGGGCTGCTCTAGCTAGGCATAATTGGATGGGCAAGAAATTGAGTTTTCCAGCTTTCAGATATGTTTATTTGACCTGTTTTAAATTTAGTTGAGATGTTTTAATTTGTTTCTCAAGGAAATATTCAGGCGTTGTCACTTCTTAGCCTAATAAATCTCATCTTCACAAGTGCCTCTGAGATGCTCACATTTCTAATGGCAAAAAATACAAAATCTTTTGACATTACAGACTAAATTCTTAAAATAAGTGCTAACAGCACTTATGCTGAACCAATTGAACTGCTTAAAAGAAAGTTTGATAGGAATCAACGTGAGTTTTTTCACCATATTGTTTGTCCTGCTCTCTCCCACTCTGCCAGTCTGTAATTTACTTCTTCTGACATATCCTTAATGCAAGTCCTGGTGTGCCAGTGTCACCTTGAATTATGCTTATTTTGAAACCTTGTGGACATCCCTGTTGTGCTCCCACCCACCCCCCCCCCCCCACTCCCTCCAGGGAAAAGCACTTTTGGAATGACTCCTGAGCATTGGTATTGGAATGTGTTTACTTTGCTCCAAGTCCAGCAGCTCTTTGGGCTGAAACTTGAGAAGAGGCTACCAAGACATTTTTAAAAACAAATGGGACGTAAGTCATGTGACTCCCTAGGCAACCTACAGAGGCTCCAGAGCTCAGAGCCAGCACTGTTTGTTTTGGATAGATTATTGGCCATGTTGCCACTGGGTTCTGCAAAAAACTCTGCAGTTGGCCTGCAAACTTCAGCTAAAAGTTTATGCTATACCAATTTTGGAGTGATTGAAAAAGCCATAAAAAGGTGTGAAAATCAGTGTCCAGGCATATGCGCTGTAGCTTATGAGGAGCAGGTGTCCCCAGAGTGCATCAATGCTTTGGGTGACACTCATTGCTGGAATGAACCTTTGACATTCTAGATAGCGTGACACAGATTAAATCAGCCTTAGATTGCTCTAATTTATACCTCAGTCATAATTCACTCATCCAGTCCCAAAATAGGCTATTCAACCTTTCTAGTTCTGTGTCAATCTGTCAATCTGACTCAAGGCTTTTTAAAGCCACTAAAGCAAACGCCATTTTTCTAGCAGGGCTCTTACTGAAAGGTTATTGGAGCTGTTGAGTCTTTGAAACCATTATTTTGCAATGGTCAGTGTAACAGTAGTTGTATTTATCAAAACCTGGGACTGCAGCATAAAAGAGAGATTTCAGTAACTTACATTTTTGCAAAAGTCACACAGTTGTCACAAAATAGAAAAATAATCCATTTTTAAGACAAAATGAAAATGTTTCTAGAAATCTAACCAGAACCAGAACCAGAGCCTCCCCTCCTCTCCCCTCTCTCTAGAGCCATACTCTTCTGGTGAGACCAGAGATGTGTTACCAGGACACTCTGGAAGAAACTTGGCTGATCTTCCACACTGATGGGAGTTTCTCTGACTCAGGGGGAAAGTTGCCTTGACTTCATGGCAGCTGGATCAGGCTTTGTGCAACTAACTAAAGGATCCCGTTTTCCAGGCTTTGGCATACTGCCCTTCAGCACTGCAAAAAAATCTGATCAGGTTATTAAATATGTGAATGTCATCAAACTGACTTCTATTCCTTTATATTCTGGCTTGAAAAATCAAACTGAGAATAAAAGTATAAACTCTTTAAGCCTTAATCTAAAGCAAAACTTTGGAGCCAAACGTGTTCTGTCTTTCTGTAAACAAGTGTGCTATTAGACAGAGACAACACATAAGGGATACAGATGACAAACAACACGTTCATAGGACCTGTATTCACTGTGAGCAGGAGGGGAAAAGTATGTATTTGCCAGTAATTAACATTTTAACTAGTGTTTGGTGAAATCCATAATGCGATTTTAAAAAATAAGAATTCCTGGATTACAGGGAATAGTAATTACCTAAATAAAAGCCACTGAAAAGTTGTCCAGAGGTATATAATAATAATAATAATAACAAAGATTCCCTCCCCAGTGGGAAATGATTACACAGTAATCCATGCCACTTAGTAAAATATCAGAAAAAGATCCCATAGACCCATAATTAGCAATGTAACAAGCAGAGCCTTGAGAAAACAAGCTGGTCCTCAAGACAATAATCTTCATTGCTAGCACCCATCCAACAGGCTTCACTTCAAGGAGTGAATGAGGCAGGAAAGGTAATAAAAGGACCTACAGAGCCAGCAGGAAAGTTCCCCATGCACTACTTTGAGTGGCCTTCAAGGGGGTAAAAAGGAGAAGAGGTAGGAGGGGGCAAAGCAGTCGGTGTCGTCCCCCACTGCCCCTCCCAAAAAGGAATGAAAAAGAAAGGGAAAGAATCCACCTTGCTTCTGCAGAAGCTGCCTAGCGACACACAACTAATTACTAGGACTGGTCCCCTGTTTGCAGATCTTGTTATCAGTAAAAATAATAATAAAATGAGCCCTAGCAGTCTGGATATCTGCAATTACAGTGTGAATTGCATGAGAGGATTATATGAAGTGCTCTTGGCATGGAGGGTGGGGGACCAAGGCGCTTCAACTTGAGAGCAGTAAGCAGCTGCTTTGGGGCTTTGCACCTGCTGGTCACCAGGCTGTTTTCACCTCTAGACGAAAACAGGCTTCTTTCTCTCTCTTCCTCTGTCTCATTTCTTTTCACACAGCGCACAAATGTAAAAACAGAGAAGGATTTTTATTTAAAAAAAAAAAAAGGGGGGGGGGAGGGGGAGAGAAAACGAAATCATCTTCTTAAAGAAGTTTCACTGAAGCAACACGAGAGGCGTCTTATGGCAGCGAAGGGGAATCTGAAGATGGAGTGTGGGGGCAAAGAGACGGGCAAGCCAGCTCCATTTTAATGCAGAGGCAGCAGACAGAGTGCGATCTGAGATTGGCAAAGTTTCAATGTAAATCCAGGGGGGCAAGGGGGATGGGGCTGGGATGAGAAGAAAGGACTCTTTTACTGTTTCATGCTTCTAAGTCCTGCCGATCAACATAAGCTCAGCTCGACATTCTGGGAATAGCAATGAGGCACACACAACAATCAAAACACCCTAAATCTGTTTGATGATTCAGACACTTCGTGCATCTGCACCGACAAAATAGGACTTCAATTAAATAACTTGCAGATTTCCACAGAGGGGGGAAAAAGTCGGGGGAACATGAGGATTTTTAATTAGTAACTCCGAATACAAGCCGTTTTTTTAATTAGGTGTTTGCACTACCACTTTATTCTTAAAGGGATATTTGTAAGCATGTGGGATTGTTGTGAAAGACGATCCTGGACAGTTTGTTCCTAACATTTTGTTGCAACCTGCATTTGCTCCTGAGCAGCTTTTCTTTAGCAAATAAAACTCAGCTACAATTCCAAGCAACTTGTTCAAACTAAGACCATTATTTTTTTGAAAGCTTTAAGCACATACACACATCCAGAAATACATGCACACATAAATGTAATGTCCAGGATATGTATCAAGGCCCTGCAACATTTTTTCTGTGGTTTAGATTACCCTCTGTGGCTAATTTATATGTATAACTGCACTGTAGACATTATATACATAACTGTACCACACACAGGGTTTAAACGGAGACAAAAGTTTGTTACAGAGTTGAATGAAAGTCTCATATGACTTTACTGCACTGCAGCCACACTTCTGGAGCAAACAACTAATGACTGCAAGCTTCAGAGTCTGAAAAACGATGGGTGAAATCCCAGATCCTTTGAAGTCATTGAGTGCTTTTCAGTGACTACTGGGGTCAGGATTCATGCTCAAAATCTCTCAAGTGTGCACTGGCATGGCACGGTGGTGTACATGTCTCTCACATACACCCACATGCACTGTGAACCTGCAAAATCTCCCCATTTAAAGGAATCTTCTCTGTGACAGGCCATAATTTTGGAGCCTTAGAAGACAGATCTGGTCTTTTTAACAGACTTTTCACCTAGTGACACTAGAATTAGGACACTTCTGTGTTAATTTTTAAAATACGACCAAAGAGGAAGCTGTGGCGTTAGCATATTTTTAAATCTTTATCTCTGGGTTCTTGGAGAATTTTTGCTTTGACAAAACATTTACAATGATGTGAAAGAAATTAAAAGCTGGGTTTCTTCCCCCCCTCCTTTTCCTAACAGAGGTACAGCAAGGAGATCATATAAAGAGGGACCATGATCATTTATCCAAATGCAAACAAAGCTAAGTATGAGGATTTACCACAGACTGACTTTCTTTTTTAAAAAATTTATTTCATGTGTTAATACAAAGACTATTTAGCAAAAGTAGAATGCCAGGATTTGCATATGAATAGCTACCTAAAGATCAACAAGATCAACTCATTAGGGCCTGAACATCTAAACATACCAAAGTCAAAGAGGCCAGAGCTCAAGAGCTGGGCTGCTGGGATTCCCAGTGACTAATCCAAGCAAAACTGGTAGTTTTAAACTTATTACTATTTTTTCTGCCTTAACAAAAAAAATCCTTTACTTGAAATCAAAGCTGAGTCGAAGGAAAATAGCCTAGTGATTGTGTCTGGAACTCAACTTCTTCCTTTGCTACAGCCTTTTTCCATGGCGTTGGACAACTCATTCAGGAGGGGATGTGTCTCACCTAGCAGCAGCTGTCTCAAAGGGAGGGATTTGAAGTCCCTCGTCATCCAGGCACCAGCGTAAAAAAAGGCACTTTCCAAAGGGCCTTTCATTCTCATGTAGTATCCCATCCCAAGGCAGTGTCTAAATCTCTGGCTGCAGGTGCTTATCTTGTCCTCTTGCCTATGCCAAGAGCGTCTCAGAGTAGCTCAGACCAAATGAGTATTGAGTCTGATGTGCCCCAGTTCATCATCTGTAAAATGGGATTAAGTGATTAATGCTACCCCAGTATCTCATGGCACAGTTACAAAGTGGAATATAGTATAAACCACAAGATGTTCAGATATTAAAATAGTGGGAGTGATATGGATGCCATAAAAAGATACGGTCCTGATCCAGTATCTGTGGCAACCAGGGGAATCTCTCCTCTGGCCTTTTGTGGGTATTAGATCAATCAATCCCCAGTGACATTATCCATTCACTGCCGAGTAAGTGAAGGTATGGCCAGAATTTTTCGACCGGCAGAGAAGGGAGAGGGTATGGGAAAGCCCTGACCTTACTCTATGCTTGAATAGTAGGAAGAGGGAAAGCACAAACAGGCTTTCAAAGCTGCCTACAGGATTTGGACACATCAGCTTATTAATGTTAGCGGAAATTGGGCATCCACATCTCTGGAAATTTTAGCCTCTGCATTTACAACACAAAAAGAGCTCAACCACAGAGGAGATATTTCCCTAATCTTGGCACCTCTGCAGATTTTTGTTTGAGCTTCCTTGGATTAGACCTTTAGCAAATGGCACTGCTCGGATGTTACGGGAAGGACACGTTTACTCCTCATCCACCCCGAGGTGTAGCAGCCCAGTGTCAGGGCAGCATATTCTCATGGCTAGATCCTGAGCCTGTCATTAAATCCATCTTTTGACCTTGGGCAAGTCACTTAACCTCAGTTTCCTCTGACTGTAAAATGTAGATAAAATATTCCCTGCCTCACGGCAGTGTTGGGAAGATTAACAGTTAGATATTGTTCTGAGAGCCCTGAATAAGAGCTGTGAGAGCATGCAGAGTACTGTTTCTATTGGATACTGCTTTCTCTTTCTACATACAGAAGGGCTGACTTTTAAACTGGCAAGAAGCCCAGGCCCATGACTAGTGGTGTGCCCCATTTGAATGCACAATAACTACAGTTGCATGCACAAATTGGGTATCCGTGCATGGAAACTGGACACACAGTTGTTTACAGAACAGAAGAGTTTCTCGCGCTCGCTTGGAAAACTCAAAGACTCTATTTATTATCTAGAAAAAGCAAAGCTACCATCCATGTAATGTCAGACAGTTCCTAGGCAGCATTTTAAACATGTTAATAAGGTATAATATAATTCCCTCCGGAGACTGTAAGGTGGGCACTTTATGTTGACCTGAGTTAAAATTTCACACTCATTGTACAATTCTTGCAGGCTGTCTTGGTTTAAACGTGCCATACAAAATCCTTTTGGGGAAGCTGAGAAGGGAAAAGATCTGCAGGTATTTTGTTTGCCATGTGTAAATCAGGACTGAAATAAATGGCATAAGTGCAGTTTACCTTGAGATAAACTGGACTTGGCTGAGGATCTGGCACTCTTTCTATGTGAGCCCATAAACAAACCACAGTCAGGACAGCACAGATGTTGTGTGAAGCCTCAGGAGGGCTGCTTTGCCAGGGGCTGGGCTCTGCTACCCTCTCCAAAGAGCCCTGGGAGGGCTGGGTGGACAGGAAAAGTACTGGTCTGGGCTGCAGTGGGTGGCAATGTGCTGGTGAGCTCTGGGCATCCCTGCTGTGGTGGGAAGAAGGGAGGCTGCGTGCTTGCTCTGTGCACAGTCTGATCTCTGGGCATTTTCCAGGATCATAATTCCAGGAGGAAACAAAAATGTCATAAATAATGTGGGGGTGGAGGTAGAAGGAAGAGGCAGTGAGGGCAGAGAGCTGCTGGCTAGGACAGTTTTATTTTTCTCAGAACTCCTTTTGCTACAAAAGCTAAACCTTTAGCCTGGAATATCTCATCTCTGTGTATTCCTGGGTTTTGCCTGCTTGTCATTTGAGGTACCTAGACGAGATGGCAACAAGATTTTCTATCTGCTTTCCTGTGCCATGCAGCTTCAGGGCCAAACTTTCTCCAAGAGCATCCTGCCTACAGGTGCCTTCCCATGCCGTGGCCCCATTAGAAGCAGGAGTCAGTGTTTCTTTCACACCTCAGCACACTAAAAGGAGATGATATTCTGGGATGGCATCAGGTCTTGTTGCCTTATTTATGGGGAGGAAACAGGCTGCATAGGTCTCACTTCAGGGTGGGTGAGCAGCATCAGCTTAGGATGTCCCCATCACTACGGCTTATCTGCTTTAAGCAGTAATACACTAATTTACTACTGTGGTAGGAATGATTGAAATATTTAGACATAATGGAGGAAGTTTAATAGGGTCTACTGAGAAACCCAGGTGTTTAGATCAGCTTAAAAATAATAACCTTCTCCCCTGCTGAGCACTTTCTTTTCACAATAAGCTCAGCTTTTATTCTTAACCATAAAGACTACCTCAGACAGGAAATTATTCACGTGATTGGTCTTTACAAGTAGCGGAGGGTTTAAACTCGGGGTTGGAGAGGTCATTAGTGGACAGCCATGTGATTAACCTTTGCTTGCCCGTTTCTTTTCACACTTTGTTAACAGCTCCCATTATTGCCCTTCTGTGTCTCAAGGAAGCAGTTTATTGACAGTATTAAAAATACATAGCTACAAATTCCAGAGAGCCTGTCCTTGTGTAAAATCTCCCTAGCCAGATGATGTACATGGGGCAGAGCTCCTCAATTTCTGGCAAAAGAGAATCCAGAAATAAATTCACACATTAACACTGGATTTGAGTTAACATCCATTTTACCTATCACAGGACCTGTTCCCCAGTCTGTATCAGAAAGTTTTATACCACTAAAAAAGCTAAGGTTTAGGTAAACAGTGGTGTTTGTGCTTGTCTTAATGTACCACAGCTTAATAGGAGTCACACCAGATGCTCAGTCTCTTTTTGAGTAGAGATGGGCATCCAAAAGATTTTGAAATCTTGATCAAAATATGCAGCCTGTACTTCCAGTGCTGACTGATGTTGAGATAATTCATGTGCTACTTCTTTGTTTTCAAACCAAAAGAGCAACCTTGCATTTCTGTTCTGAGCAGCTCTGGCCGTGCCCCCAGAGCTCCCAGTGCGTGGGGCAAGGGATGGCAGGAGCACTGGGTGCCTGGGCTGGCCTCATCACCACGGGTGGCACGGCCCCCTCCCTCAGCACGCACAGTCCCAGAGGGTCTCGTGCACAGGAGGATCCCTTCCCACAGCCAAAGACACCAAGCCACAAAGAAAACAAAGTCAGGGCAAAAGTGAAAAGTCACACAAGAGGACTAGAACTTGTATGAATATGTTGCCAAGTGGCAGCATTTTGCTCTTGCCTGAGCTTTGTGAGTGTCTTGCATAAAATTAATAGTGAAGATTGCAACAACAACAGAAAAATACTGCAGCAAAGCCTTGGGGCAGGAGAGAGGGGTGTCTCTTTTACTTATTTATTTTGCATTGTTGTTGCAGGGTAAGTTCAAGAGGGATGTGAAAGGGAGGAGGTGTTCAGTGGGGGCCTTTCCAAAGCAAAAGGGTCTTTTGGACAGAGAGTGTCAAGGCATTCTGACAGAAAGTGGTTGAATGTGTCTTTTCTAGTTAACTTCTCTGAACTCTTGGGCATTTCCATACACAAAGGGGCATTTTCTTGGCAGCTGAGGAGGGAAGGCAGAAGTCAGAGAGGGCAGAAGAGGAAGGCAAAGGCGAACATCAGTTTATGAATGCAAAACTTACAGTAGATTTTTTTTTTTTCAGTAGAACATGTACACTGAGAAAGCCCCCAGGCGGCCATAACTTCTCCAGCTGACATTTATTTGGCAGAAAACCCAAACCTCAGTGAACCTAGCAGTGCTTCAGGAAGCATCCACCCTCAACACCACTTATCCTGAGCACAGCCCAGCAAGAGTGCTGAGCCTCTTTAGTTCCTTTTGAAGTTGCTCAGTACCTTTCAGGGATGAGGCCATAGCACAGGATAGGTACAGTCCTGGTTTGGACCTGCAGATCACAGTGTCTGTTGTTGGACAAGGTGAAGGTTTAAAGCATGGAAATGAAAACTGAGAGAAGATGCACAGAGATTAAGTCAGGTACCACTGGCTGTGGTGTCTGTATCAATTGTGGTACCCAGGCTAGATTATTCAATGCTGGCTGAGGTGTCTCTACACTACATTACAGGTCAGCTATATCCTATGAATTCAGCACTCCCCTTCTCCATCAGTTACTCTGTGTAGACTTCTGGATTTTAAAAATGGATAATTTAAAGAACTTGACAGAAGTGAAAACAAAAGACATTTTTAGGAATTATGAAAAATTCCATAAAGATAAACAATGAGAAAAGCAACTTTTTTTCTTTAGTTTTACCTGCATCTGACTATTTCTTAGTCTATAATCCAAGCCAGACTAGGTTTTCCTTTACAATGACTACAGATCAGAAGTGAGGCAAGGTTTGGAATTTACTATGAAATAATTAAATGAAAAGCTGTTCCAGGGGAAAGGTGAGATCAATCAGAAAGGCTTGTGTGGGTCTCTCAAAACAGCTGAGATGAAGCAGGGAGGAATTAAAAAGCTTTGCAAAAGCAGCAGCAACAGGAACCTCAGCAGCAGCTTCTGCTTGCAGAGGGCATAATTCTATTTATTCAGAGGAGGAAAGTCAAGGTAAGGCCCCAAGGCAAAGGCAGCTTGCAGTTTAGTTGGATCCACAGACCTTTCTGCTATTTATGCATAAAATGGTCAAAAAGTAGTTTTGTGAGGAGGGCCACAACTGTATTTTGTGTTTTGACTTTTCCTTCAGAAAGGAGAACTATGTTTTAAATAAACTTAATTGGCTGAGATTACTATTTAAGAGCAAAAGGGAATGGAGGCACAAAAGTGATATAAGGACTCCTGAGGATGTTTTTACTTTTGAACTCTCTCTTAGAAATATGTGCCTGTTTAGCAGCATAGAAACATTTTGTCAACAACATAGCAGAGGTGTTAGTGGTGTTTTAACAGTGAAGAGCCTCTAATCAACACATTTTGGTAATTTACCTGTACCTGGTTACAACATTCTAATTAAAGCTGCATCAGAGCTTCTGTGTATTTTCTGGAGTTTATCACCTGACTTGAAAAATTAGCTGCTAGCTAAAATTTGTCATACAGGGACTTACACAGGAATACATTTTAAATAATAATAACAATAATAAACCACTTTGACAGCTTTATAAGTTATTACAGTGTTTCAGAAAAGAAATCTGTCAGTTTAGGTTTTCTCAGGACCCCCTGGAAATGGTGCTGTCTGTTAAACAGCAGTCCCTGCCATTTGGAGATTGTAAGTGTTGGGAGTGAAGCCAGGTACCTCAGCTGAGGCATGTTTCCAAAAGAAGTTATTGCAGGTGTGTTTTATTAACTCAACTCCTTGTGTATTTTTTCTGCACTTTAGGTCAGAAACTTCAAGGGCTGGGTTGCCCTAGTCTACTCTTGTTGTTTTATTCTGACTGCGGTACAAAGGCAGGGTCACATTTGGTCTAGGTCTTGTTGTGCTGTTGTTTTGCTTGGGTTTGCTTTTTTTTTTTTTTTTTATAGTGTAAGAAACTGAACTTGAGATTCTTGAGAGCTCTCAGCTGAAGCTGTTTTGCTGTGTTCTGCTCCTTGTTCATCCATGGCGGAAGTGTCAAGGTAGGAATGTCAGCTGTACTTCCTTGCTCCAGTGGTGTACCAAAGCTGTAGGTTACAGATATCCTGAATTTGATTTACCTTAGTGCAGGACTGAGAAGACACAAAGCATCCTGATTTTTGCTTGTCCCTGTCCTCATGTGGGTGCAAGTCATCCTCTGGCCATCAGTCAATAGTAATACCAAAGTAAGAATTCACTCTGAGCTTGGCTTTTTATGTGTGACTTAAGATGGAATGCTCTGCTGGATCTTATTGTGGGACCCTCTTCTATGGTAACTCCCAGCTGTACGTTTTCCTTGGGCAAGCCCAGAGAGCTCACTGGGAATTGGGTGTATTTTAGGGAAGCCTTGGATACGTTGTAAATGGGTGGATTTGACACTAGATGAGACAAATAAAGTGTTGGTTTTTTAGTCACACAATTCTTTCTGCCCATAAGCTTCTGTACTTCAGACACTCTTTCGCCTGCTGTTCCGTGCCCTCTCCTGTAGCTGTCACTTGTTCCTTTAGGAAGGAGGCATCCATGTGCTGTTAGGAACAGGAGTTGGTTGCTCACCATCCTGAGATCGAAGGCTTCTCTTAACTGCAAGCCCCTGAAGGCAGCAACTGCTCTTATTCTGAGGCTGCTCAATGTGTCTGGCAGGCTTGGCATTTGCTTGCGTGTTTTTTCTATACTTCCCCAATCAGAAATCAGCAGGCATTTCAGTTACTGACAATTTTCACTTTTTGAGCTTAGCTGTGTAGCCAGGACATGCCTAAGCAGATAGAAAATGCTGATCTTTTTCTCATATTGTCTAATGTGATTTCAGATATCCCAGTCTGAGCAGGGTTTTGCAAGTGTAGCAAGGTTTAGGGGAAGGGAAAGTCTTTACAGACTGCCATCAGGGCCCACCTCCCTGTTTGAAACACACAGAGACCTCATTTAATACCTTAGCAGCAGGTTCACAGCTGTACAAATCTAACCAGAGCAACCACAAAACCAGTTACTTTTCTGAAATGACCTTGTGACTAAGCTTTCCCATTGTAAGGCTAGTTTTGTTGGGTTTTATTGTTTTTAGGTTCAGGTTTCTGTTACATTTGATACACCTGTTATGATTTGGAAAGGTGACTCAGGTGAGGGAGGTCTGAGCTGGAATGTGAGCTTTTCCACAGGTTGGTGTGATAAAGGAAGTCCCTTCAGCAACCTGTCTCTCCCTTATTCTCATTATAAAAGTGGACTGACAGTACTTCCCCCCCTCCTCATTTAATTGAAAACTTTTAGAAGGAAGTCCTTCTTACTGCTTTGCTGGGGTGGCTGGCTTGGTTGGTTGGTTGTTTTTTTTTGACTGATAGCTTTCATTTTTGCTATAATGTCAACATTAAGTAATGAGAAATGAGAGACACAACACTTCTTCCCACCTGGTATAGGGTCTACCACATCACAGTGCTGACTGGTTTTTGGTGAGAAGAGATAAGCCCCTAAGCTTCTGCATGGAGATTGGCCAAAAAGGAGTGAGGGGGGAAGGAAGAACAAGGAGATTAATATTTTTGGCAGTGTTTTATTTTGCAAACCCAAGATTATTTTTACTAATTCATTAGCAAAGAGGAGAAGAGATGCCATTGAAGTTCTAATATACCGGTGCTAACGCAGTTGTAGTCCTTTTTTTCCTCTCTTTATCAGTTTCTGTCCTGGAAGTCATATTTACAACCATAATCTGTGTCATCGCTGTCTGATGCGTACATGCAATTTTTGGGTGGTTCTACCTAAAGCTGAATTTTAATTGCATTTTTAAAATATTCAGAAAAAAGCTTTCCTTTAATTAGAATGTCAAAATATCAACACAGGCTGGGTAGGTCCTCTCTGTTTCATCCTGGGTAGCACAAAATTTAGGTTCAATGGGGTATCTCCTCTCCAAATGCCACCCACACCAATTAGCACTGCCAGAGGCCTGGCTACCTTTTCCACAGTGCTTTCCTAAGGTGTTTGGTACTCAGACTGGCAGGACAAAAGCTGATTGAGACCAGCTTGATGCTCAGGTATACTGAGAATTAAACCACGAGCAGATACCATCAGAACACATTTCACTTGTGACCTTTCACAGCCAATGAATTGGAGGGATTTTCCTTTGCTGTGGATCAAATTTAAAACTACTTCCCAGGAGTGAAAGGTCATGGTGTGAAGTCATGATATCCAGTTAAATACAGCTAAATAGAACTCGTTAGCATCACAAAGAATGGAGTTATATATTACCTGGTCTGGAGGACGACTGAGTAGAGTAGAAGGAGGGGGAGAGCAAAGGAATAGATCCCTCATCACCCTTAATAATGCACCGTAATAGCAGAGGAAAAGTACAAAGATCAGAATTTTCCTAATTCTGCCCTTTAAATCTGTTCTTTCTGGCCAGCAATGTGAGTGGTCAGAAAAACATGGGAAGTGTCACATAAAGGATGTATTCTCCTCTTGCTGTGTTTGCATTCACAGGAGTTACAGATCCATCAAAGTGAGAATATACTATTTACCAGCTCCCAGCAGGGCTTTGATCTCCAGATACAGTCTGCACCAAGGAAAAGGAAATCCAGTGATCTTGTGTCTGAAATCAGATTCCCCCAGAGGGGCAAAGTGCCCCTCTAGACACTATCTGATTGGCAGAAGGACTTCATATATAAGTGGATCCATGACACCTTTTATCCTTCCAAGCCATCTCCCTTCTGGGCAGTATTTCTTGCCCTCCAGACCTTTCCTAATGATTGTTATTTCAGCCTTTCTGTTCTGGTCATACTTCAGGAAGGTTATTTTCTTCAAACCAAGTGTGAAACTGCATGGCTCTTTCCTCAGCTTTGGCAGCAGGTCAGGGGATGTGAAATGAGTGCAGAAGGCTCTGGGAAGTGCTTTGGGATCTTTGGTGAAGAGGTTGCCTACAAATGGGAAGGATCCACACACAAAACTGAGCATCATTGCCCTGAGAACTGAATAGGTCATAGTCAATCATTCACCTTGGTGATCTGGCTCTTTTTTCTTTTTCTTTTTTGTTTGTTTCTTCTATTTTCCCCTTCCCCTACTTGTCATGGTTGGGTCTTTGTATTCTGTTTCTCTGTTTTCTAGAAGAGGGGAGAGTGAATGTGATCAAAGAGAAGGATCAGCTCCTTTGTTTATTTTAAATGAAGCACTATTTGAATTCTCTCAGTCTTTTTAACAAGTGTTCCCTTTGCCTATATAGTTGACTTTTCTGTACTTATTCAAGGCTTAATGCTCATAATAGCCAAGCAAGTTATAGCCATTAGTAGTCAGAGCTGGACATCTACAGAGGTTCTTCTGCTGTTTAATGCAGAAGGAAGCATTGGGATCTCTGCTCTGGCTTCCACCATAAGCTGGATTCTGGGACTGCTGCACTCAACAAACCTAGCTCAGCTAGCACATCCCTGAGCATGGGTAGCTCCTCTTGATGTGTGGACTTCAAGCCACGGATGAGCTGCCATTTTGCTACTGTAGATGGTGTTAGATTACTTCTCAGGCTGGTTAAGCAGGACCCAAGTTGTGTAAAATGTTAAGGAAATAAATCAGATTTTGAGTATCAGGTGGTTACAGTGCCCTGTTCCCTATCTCCCCCAGCTCCTGCTTCAGGTCACACTCTCCCTCTCAACACCAGATCAGAAATCTGCTGCAATTCAGGAACAAGGGCAGACACTGCTCAGAACAAAACCATTTTTTTCTAAGTTAGCTGAGTGTGTCAGTAAGTTAGCAACAGGTTTGCTCCCTCCTGAAACTACTGGAGGTGCCATGGGTGTGATCCAGCATGCAGCAGTGCCTCTGCTGGCTGTGCAGGCAGTGTGGCTGCATTTGGAGCGCCAGACCAAAACCATCCAGTTCCCAAGCTATAAAGTTAAGAGAAGTTGGGGACTGTCACCCCCAAAACTTTTTAATTTCTTGCCCCAGGTATCATATACCAATAATAGCTGCAAGTAGGATGTTCTGGCAGCTGAAAGCAAGAGTGTAGGACAAAGAGCAAGGAGCAACAGAGAAAGGGGATCAGTAATGTTTAGTCACGTTTCTACATGCTAAACCAGGGATTAGCCATGGTGGGTGTAAATTATTTTGATAATGTACCCAAATAAACCAACACTCAGTGCTAGCAGTCCTTATCAAAGCATTTACAATTATGGACTGAAAATATCTTAATGGAGGATGGTCCTGTGAGAAGTCTGGAATACTTATTTGTTTGGTTTGGTTTGGTTTTGCTTTTTTTTGAGACAGCAACTTGTATTTTAATGACTTCCAATAAATCTGCCATCCATGTACTGGAAATACCTCAAAATTTCCACCCCTGCCTGAGGCAATCTCCACTGGAGTTAGGCAGTGCTGATTTACACGAGCTGAGGTGCCTGATTTTATTTTATTTTTATTGGGGTTTTTTGTCCTTGGTTATAAAACTTTTACTAGCTGGAGGAGAACACATTCCATTTGGGAGCTTGCTTTATGTTCTTCAGATAGGAAATCATCACCTTAGTGCAGACAAGTTTCAGCATTTTGGCATTGAGCAAAGGGAGGGCCAGGAGAGGAGGGCAGATTTGTACTTCCTAAGAGAAGCACTTCACATGAATGGGGAAAGGCCTCCAGCAGAAGCAGGCAGAGGGAACCTATTCTTTAAGGAACATCTGGAAATAGAGACATACATGTTGCTCTTCTTCATCCTTCCAGAGCTGCAGGGAAATTCTGGCCCAGACAACCACTGTCTGCTCTGACTCTGAGCTCTCCCATCACCTACAGCCTCCTCCCTTCCCAGGCTTAACCTGCCAAACACAGATATTTCCCAGGCTAAGGCTATCTGAACATGTAACATGGACCCAGTGATCTGTCATCTTGAATGGGGTAGTCAGCCACCTCTCTCTACTCCCATTTTTTAACAAGGAAATTATCTTTCTCATCTGCTTTTAATGCAGTATATCTTTTAGGTTTTATATAAATGCTGTGTATGGCTGAGCCACTGCTGAGTGATTCTATCAGTTGGGTTTATCTTAGAATTATTTTGCACTTTTGTGGTTTCTAAGGCAACCACACTTTTTGAATGAACTGCAGAGTAAATGAAGGTATCCAAAATATCTGACAGTTCAACCTACATCATGTGCTTCTGATCTGTACCTGCATGTAGCAGTTCAGCTCTTAAAACATTTAAAAATAAACAGGATTTTGACCTCTTACAGAACCTGCTTTGCACCAGCCACAAGTCTGATTCTTGCTGATACGGGACACAGTGTTCAGTTGGGCCAGGCAGGTGAGAACTTTGACAAAGACAAAACAGAGCCTTGAGGATAACAAGTTAGTCCTTAAAGACTTCAGGAAGTTCAGGCAGTTTCCACATGAGGAGAAGTAATTGGAAAAATCCTGCAAATTTTCTCACTAGCGTTGCTGTAAGTGTGATTAAGAATATGTTTTCTAAATATTTAAGTTCATCAGGAAGGAAGGTACTGGAATTCTGAATTTTTCAATCTCCTTTCTTTTCTAAGAGTTTCCTTTCTCTGAAGATGATTTTTCCAGAGCAGATCAGGTTGGAACTGCAGAAATCTTTCTCTGAAAGCCCTGCCCACTGCACCCTTCAGGCTTGATGCTGGAGCCTTATTGGGCCATCAGGAAGAGGGCAGCTGAGAGTGACTGACAGCTCCCAGGATGAATGATAGGAAATGGATTGAGGGAAACATGGCTTTCAGTTTTTGGCTGGTTGGTTGTGGGGGTTTTTGTTGTTTGTTTTTTTTTCCCCAGCCTTTCATTGGCTTTGGACTGTGTGTGGGGGAGTATTTTGACATTAGCACAAACCTGAACCACACGCATCTTCTTTTGGACCAAATAGTTAAAGGGGACTTTTTATAATGCCAGACCTACAATACAACAATGCAGCATAATAGTAGTAGTTTCAACTATTGTGCACGCTTCTTTGGCAAGGCTTTCATCTTGCTTAATTTTTATGGGATTCAACACTGCACTTTCAGATTCCTGCTACTCCCCCAAAAAAGAAATATTTGTCTAATAGAGTTTGCATTTCTCTTGCATTTCTATTTTTAGCACATGCAGCTGTCCTTGCTCTGGTGGAACCTTGCATTTTGCTAAATGGGGAGAAGGATTTTTGCACACACCAACTGAGCTGAAATTAGGATTATTAAAAGAAACAGATCCAAGGAAAGTTCCTGTGTAGGTGAGGTCTGAGGTTCCTTGGCAACAGACAAGGGGGGGGAAGAATAAAATTGAAGATATTTCCTTCATAATATTTTCCTTAAATATAGTTTCTCTTGGGGCTGTTTCTTCCCCTGAGCCGTCCCCACTCCCCCCAATTCCCAGGGAAGCAGATAGGGAATAACTGTAGGTATCCCCTAGAGCCTTCTCTTAATGCCATAATAATACAACGGGACTGTTCAAAGACGTGTTTGAAATAGGCCATCACCAATTCTCCTCTGAGCAGTCGAACACTATTCTGCCTTTGTTCTTGGTTTCAGCTAGACAAAAATCAAGGTTTTGCTCCTCAAAACAGCAGCATTTAAACTGTCTTCATTCTGCCTTTGCCTCTGGGAGTTAAAACATAGAAAAGCATTTCAGTTTCCAAACCAAAGTGTGAAAAACATTCACTTTCCTTAATCTGAAGAAGTGAATTCAACAGCAATTTCTGAAGGTATTCTGTGACGTCCTTGAGGTGTTTTCATGAAAGCCAGGTAACCCTTGCTGAATGAGCCAGCCTGCAAAATTGCAGCCAGTTCCCAAGGCACCAGGCTGGCACGCAGGCACCGGCCTGAACGCGGCTCCGCGCCTCCAATTGACATAATTTCAGGTATCTGAAATGCCACAATCTTGGAAATGGAAGTTTGAGGAGTGATCTGCTGGATTCTGTCAGGCAGCTGTGAAAATGAGAGTGGACTCAGGCCTCAAGTCTAGACTAGCAAAGCCTGTATGCTGAAAGGACTTGCCGTTAGGGGATTCACTCCCAACCATCAGTGCTGCACCTTGTGCAGGCCATGAAAACAATCCTTAATGAGCAGACAGGAAGGGATCCCTTTAACTCTCAGAACTTGAGAAAAAACATTTTTTGGTGGGGGGTTTATTTTCAAAGCCTCTGACCTTCTTTTTCTAAGGGAGCAGTCATTGGCTTTCCTAAGATGTTTGGACAGCCGAAGGACTGAGAGGTTTGAGCAGCTTCTTTCTGCCAAGCAAACTCAAGAGACAGAATTTCTTTATGCAAGTTTACCAGTGGATGGTAAACACGGAAAAATGTCTCTTCCCTCACATTGCAACATGATGTGTCATGTGCAGCTTGTCAGGAAACAATGTCTGGTTTATGCTTGCTACCAGGTATTACTGCAGGAGGAACACCTGACCTGGGATTTTTTTTTTTTCAGGTAATTAGTGGGTGGGGTTATCCACATTAGTGCAAGTATTTGGGGATTAGCTGCAAATCATCCAGCAAAATTGGGAGCATCACTTAGCAGAAACTCAAAATAGTTATTGGTATGTGCAGTGCATGCTTCGGTGGCTTTTTTAAGGTAGTCATATGAACTACCCCAAACTTCCCCTGGACAGCTCTGGCTTTTCTAGAAATGAAAAGTAGATCTTCACATAGACTTAACTCAGTATCTTGTTATAAAACGGAATTTTCTGAGTGTAAAGCCTTAGCATTTCTGTTGAGATAGCTGAGGAGAAGGAAACTGATAGCAGCATGGTCTTCACAGCCTGTTTTCATGTTGGAACACCAATGGAATATCCCTCCACACTACCTCTGTGTGCAGGTCTAGGACTATCACAAAGAGATTTGCACCATTAAAATAATTTCCCAGACAAAATTCCCTTTAGCTAGTATATGTTATTTTATTTACTTATATACAAATATAACTAAGGACAGACTGGATTGTTTGGGATAAATTGGATTTTAATACTGAATGAATATTAAATGAAATACAGAATTAATATAAAAATAATACTAAAAAGCCTTAATTCCCCTACAGCTGAGAGAACTCTGATTTTGCAGACCTGGTCTCCTTAGTAGTCAACAAAAGGCTAAATGAAGCTTGGGCATGGCAGTGTGGTAGTCTCAACAGTCCTTCTCTGCAGCAAAATGAAATAATTCTGCTGTTAGGAGGAGCTGATAGTGTGTTCCAGTGTCTATTTTTAGCTGGTGTAATGTCTTCCCAGGAGGTGCTGGTAGCATTGTCCTCCCTGGAAACCCAGGAGTCTCTGCTATGCTCATGTGGCAACAGATATTGCCAAAATTAATTCTGGGAGCAGTTGAGAGGGAGAGCATGACCTGAATCAGGAGCTGGGGGAGACTGGGGACAAATTGCTTGTTCCCTCTGAGAATCCATTCATTCACCATTTGCAATTAACAAGTCTCCTCCCAAACTCCTTCTCAAACACTGGGATGTGCTGAACTCCTTAGAAATTTCCCCATAATTCCAGTTCTCCAGCTCCTCTATTATTTGTGTGGTTCCTGTCTGAACTCTTCACTGTTTCCAGGTACACAAGTGGACCTCCAAACTAGACAGAGTTTTGCTGTCATGATCCTGGTGTAAGTCCCCAATGAGGCAGGATCACTTCCCCACCTCTAACTTGATACCTCCCTTTTCATACACTAAGAAGACACACTTGCCCTTTTAGCTGCAGCTTTGCATTGAAAGCTCATGTTGAGGCTGTTATCTCCACTGACTTTTTCAGTCTTGCTCAGGGTCACGTTTTTCCAAGACAGAATCCTCCATCTTATAGCTGTAATCTGCCCTCTGAGTTCCCAGATGTATCACCTTGCATTTGGCTGTATTAAATGCAGCCAAACTGAATCACAATCGTTTGACCAGGAGATTCAGCTCACTCTGTAATAGTAACCAATCTTGGTGATGTCTGCTGAAACTTTATCAGCAAGAATTGTATATCATCACCCACGCTGTTGGTAGAAAATCTTTGAATGCTGTCAGACTATAGGGGAATACTTTCTCATTTTTTTTCCATGCATCCCTCTAAAGGTATCCTGCTAATTGGCATTTCTCACATAAAAACTGTACTCCTTACAAAGATGGTTTCAAGACATAGAAAGTGTATACCTTGCCATTCCTTTTAACAGAAATTTTGACTCAGAATTTCACTTACAGTAGAAAAGTTGAAGAAGAACCCCATGTTAACAAACTGTTTTAATGAGCCTGACCCATAATCCTTCTGCTCTGCCCTTCCACACCCAGAAATATCTCCCAGACAGGTTTGCTAGTTCCTGTGTCAAAAGTACACTAATACATACACTGGTATTAATTATATGCTTGGCACTAATTATCTGTTATTAAAATGCTGAACAAACGGTTCCATCACTTTTCTGGGATCACCCTTGAGCTATTCTCTGTAGAATGCCACGTATAATTTAAAAGTCTGGTTTCCTAAGGAAATTTTGTTTAGTCAGATCTGGACATTACTTGTTCCACTCCAGTAACAATTGAAGCTATTAGCCAATTTGAACTAAATTTGCTGGTGAGACTGATGTTCCAGAGATGCTAATTAATAAGTTCCAACAAAAAGAGTGGAAGAAGGAGGCTCAACATAATGCTCATTGCTCAGCCAAGACTACTAGACCTCAGAGACTTCATCTAAGAGAAGATGTTGGGAAAGCTAGCTCCATAAATTCAGTGTCATGGCACTGATGGAATAATATCTCGGAGATTGCTTGTCTCTTTGTCCCCTTTGTTTTCTAATGTTAGAGTAGGTTTAACACACCACTTTTCAGCTAGGTCCTGTAATTCACTTCAGTGTGTTGAAGTGAACAACCCTTGTTGCAAAAAGGCCTGGTTTTGGTAGGTACCATGTCCCACTCTTATTTCTAGTCCAATGCCAGCATCCTATTAAGAAGGTGACATCTTCCTCCTGTGCTCCACATATAGAACAGGTGTAGCTGCAGACTCTTTATGCCTTTTTCTATGCATCTATTTATTGCTCCTCTGTCTTAGGCTAGTAATGACCATATATGGGACCTATAGGTTGTGTGTTCCTAATAACCTTTATTTAAAAGGCATGTTCGGCTCTTCAGATAGCAGGTATTTCAGGAATTCTGTTGACTTCACTGAGTATTTGACTACATATTTAAGCTTACAGCTTTTATTTTACCTTATCTTGTTTCTATCTGTTGTATACAAGCTTTGTATCACTGATTATGCATCTACTTGGAGTGTGTAGAGCTGCAATATTGACACTAATGAGGGCTCCAAGATAGCATCTTTATTATAATAAAACTGTTAATACTGCTCTAAAATGCTGCTGCTTGTTGTTCTGCTTCAGTATGAAGCAGCTGGGAGATATGTCAATTGTCATTATGAATATATGAGTATACAGGAAAATGAGAAGTTATGAATATTAATACAAATTGATTAACATTATATTAAAGGAGGAAAACAGGCTTAGAGCTGCAGCTGACCTGGACAGTAGCTCACACAGAGCAGCAGCTCATGTACATTTGATGAAAGAATTGTGAGAGTTTTCCATTGTGATTTGGGTGGCGACTGAGGATATTAATTTTGTCTGAAATGTACAGTTATGTCCACCATGGCTCATCAAATTCTGCTTTGTTATGATCTTCCTGAAGATGTCAGTGTCTCTTGCAGAAGTCATTAAAATTGCGTGATAGTCTAAAGACTATCCCAGAAAAATATAACCCCTGTTTTTCAAGAAGAGATTAAAGTAGTAGGAGTCAAGCATCTTGACTTCCAGGCCTTCATTGTAATTGCTAGACAACTTTGGCCTCTTCAAAATGTGCTCTTCTGAGTGTAGTGTCCCGCTGGAGATATGTCTATGTCTGACGACCACATATTCAGTCCTAATAACGTGCACTACTTTGTTAAAATGCTGACCTGTGTTCTTTAGTTGGTATCAGCTGGAAAGCACAGAAATTGCAGGTGAAGGTGCAATGTTTGTTGCATGTTTGTTATCTTTACAACCTGGTAGTGGTGAGACTATCCATAGTGTCATTCATTCAGCCACAAATTTACAGTCAATGAATGACAGCTAAGTAAGTTTCCCAGATATGTCCATTTTTGAGGGAGACCCATAACCACTGTCCACCTGGTGAGAGTCTGGAAGAAAAATTAATGTGTTATGAATGAAAATCAGAGCAGGAGGGACAAACATTATTATTTGGGAATGGGAAGCAACCCCTCCATAGATTGCATTTGCCCTTGCTACCCTTGTGAATGGTGACTAAGTTGAGGTTACACAGAGACATTAAAAAGATGAGACACAACACAAGAGGAAGCAGTGACAGGATAAAAGGTTTTTCAAGATCAAATGAGAGAAATGAGGACTCAAAGGGTGAGTCCTCCCTCTTATGCTTGCCAGTTCAGGCATTGGCTGTGCGAGGAGCCACAGCTGATAGTGCAGGATCTGCTGAACAACACAGGGATGAAGGGTCTGATTCTTCACTCTTACACCAGCTTTGCATGTGTGATACCCCCAGTGACTTCAGCACATAAAGCCTGGGAGCAAAGGAGCAGCAAGTCCTCTGAGCAAACCATACAGAAGTACTTAACCCCTAGTGAGTGGGTCACAAACCTGTGATTACATTAATGCTCCCCAAGGCCTAGGAACATTTTGGGAATATTGTAAGAGCTTAGTTCTTAACCATTTATTTAGCTGCAAAGAAAAGAAAGAAAAGGTTCTATCTTTGCAAACATTTCCCACTAAAATGAGAACACTCATGAGTCAGTTTTTGTTCACTGCAAGCCCTGTGGAGTACAAAATGTTTTCCACTATCTGGTGCATGCTAGGAAAAGCAGCAAAGTGGTAATAGCCAAAAACATCCCAGGAAATACTTGGAAGCTGTACAAAACTCCTACAGCAAAAAGGGATGTAACCAATGCTGCAAGAAGACCATATGCAAAGGTGACCAGTGATTATATATAGCCAATGTGGGATTAAATCCATATCCTCCAGTAAGTCTTTCTTTCTACAGACCTTGGTCTAAAGTGTTTGTGGGCAACAACTAATGCCTCTCAGAAGTGTCTCCATAGCTTGGCCTGGGAAGATTTTGAGGTTAAATGCCATACTGGACTTAATGTGACTCTTCTGCTCAGCTCTGCACTCCCCAGACATCCTAGGCACGGAGCTGGCCCATTAGCAGTATTGCACCCATTACAGCAGTAGGGAAGATGGCTGTATAAATATAAGCAATGTTAGCATTAAGTAACTTCTCTATTAGCTGATTATTTTTCCCTGGCCCAATAATATCTATATTCTTTCTGCCCTCTAAATAAGGAAAACCAAATTTGTTATTTGCTTAGACTGTGTAGTGCAATGTGGTACAGAAAACTCAGAGGTGGTGCTAATGAAAACCAGAAGCACAAATCAGCACAGTGATGCAACTGGACTGATTAACCTTACCAAGAGCCTGGGCTCATTCACACAGCACAGTGCTGTGCTGACGTGGTCATATTGTTTCTGGGCTCTGAACTGGTGCCTCTGAGAGGAAATGGCTGTTGATGATGCTCTGAGCAAACTGGAGGGTGTCTAAGGAAGCACGGGTTTGCACTGTGCGAGCAGACCCTTTGTGGCAGGTTCTGTAGGGTCTTGCTCCCATCGGTCATGACAGTTAAAGGCCTTAATGGTTATGAAAACTCCTTGTGTTCAGTGGGAAGGGAAGAGGAGGAATCTTACAAGAAAAAGGTGATCTTTTGTATATGTACTGATGAGAATGGTTTTGTTTCATGAAAATAGATGGTTTGTTAAGTCAGGTGCTTCACTGTGACCTCAGACAGATCAAGCAAAGGTGATCTGCTCTGCTAAAGAGGATTTTTTTTTTTTTTTGCAAAATCATTTTAATTTGAAAATTAAATGCTCTTAAGACTGGATTTTGAGATTAAATATTGATCCTGTTACATACAAGGTGCAGAAAGTGTGCGTAAATACAATCTGTAACACAGAAAGTTACACTGTGAAGATTTAATTGGTTTTCACATTAATTTCAGTTGAAACCACACCCCTGTGGTCCAAAAACTCTGCCTGAGAACACCTCCAAAGCAACATTTAATGTGTGTGTATGTGTATTAAAGAATTTCTGTTCTCAGTGAAAGAGGACTGCACATCTCAGCACTCTGAATAAGAACAGAGCATTCAATCCCTCTCCATAGCAAATTCAGCCTTCAACAAGTTAGTTCTTCCAGGGATGGCAGTGATGCAAAACTGCTTTGCAAATGTTTTTCTGGGTTTTGTTGCTAGGTGATGACTTGGAAAACTTTGCTATTCCTGCTGAGAGGTTTTAAAAAAAAAACAGACCTCACATTAAAGAGTATAAAAAATAGGCCATCGTGCTCCGTAACTCCCATTTCCTAACTCCTGGAGTCTGCACCCTGTGTGCCTTCCACACTCTCACATGCCCCTCTCCCCCCCTTGCTTCAGATCTGCTAGCCAGAAATTGAAGGCCCAAAAAAGCACTTCTATTACAGTGTGAAAAAGGGAGAGAACATTATATAGCCCTGACCAAAATAAGCAATTCTGCAAGTGCATATTGATTTATACTGGCCTTTCTTTTCTACAGACATTTTAGTTGTTTTTAATTTTATTAATCCAAACCTGAATGAGCAGATTAATTACAATGAAACAGTTGCAACCACTTTTATATAGAAACAAACTAGAAAGTTTTGGTGGTAACCCTATTGCAGTTCAGTGAATCAGGTAGGTACGTGGTCTGGGCACAAAATCTCTTGACTGATAGCATGTTGGTGATTGATACAGAAATGATCTAGAGAGGTGCCACTGTAAAATCAGGTACCTCAAAGGGGGCTCCCTTGGGCTATTTTCAAGCTGGGCTTTTTGGTGGGGGAAAGGAAGGTGTACTTATTCAATCTATCATTGAATTTTGTCTGGGGCATTTTTGTCATCTTACTATGGAAGTTTCCAGAGAGGTAACTTTAGCTAAACACAATACACTCAGAAGCAATTAACCTCTGCTGCTGTCTTAGAAAGCTAATTCTAAAATCGGCTATGAGAGCTCGTACAAAAAAAAACAAATATAGGCACCCATGTTTTAATATATTGCGTCTGGACCAAGATATCAATAATGGTTAAAATTTACCATGGTCAGAAGCTAAAGCCAGGGGATCAAACACTGATTTACACCAGCCAGAAACTAAGGATCACTGACTTTTATAGCTTCAATTTGCAATCTGCCTTATTTGGAACTTAATCCTGTTTCATCAGGTTGGCCAACTAAGAAGACCCCAAATCTCATCTCCAGCAAAGTTCTTGGCATTTCACTACATTCTGTTCCTTAAAATGATAGCGTTTCTTGAGTGTGACTGGCACTGTACGACTCCATTGAAAGACATAAAGCCAAGAATTTCAGGCTCTAATCCTGTAAATCCTTGCATTTTCTTTTAAAATCTATTCACATGAAAAGCTCCTTTGGCTTCAGAGACACCATTTGTATTCGTGACTTTATGTGTGTGAGAGTTTTTTGTATGATCAGAGTCTAAAACCAGGAGAACCAACAAGCCTCAGTGTCTGACTTGAGTTTCTACCACCCAGTCTTGGAAGGCTTTTGGCTTCTGCAGGTTTGGCTCTGCCAAGCAGGACTGATTTTCTCTCCCTGTGCAGCCTCCACAGCAGACACATGAATATGAGCAGTCACTTTAGCACTTTATTAGTTATGGTGTGATGACAGAAGTTATGTTCTCTCACGTCACTAAGTTGGATGAGGGGTGAGGAAGAGGAACTTGCCTGTGGGTCTCAGGATGAGCAGTCCTTTCACAGGAGCAAGTGGCATGGACATTGTCCTAACAGATTGCTGGATTTCTGGCTGTTTTTTCTTTCTACCAAGACTCCCAGATACTTCTCCTCAGAACTGCTTTCTAGCAGGTCCACCCCTAACTTTATTGGTACATGGAGTTCTTCCTCCGCAGGTGCAGGACTCTACACTTGCCCTCGTTGAACCTCATTAGGTTCCTCTCTGCCCAGCTCTCTGGCCTGACTAGGTCACACTGAACGGCAGCACGGCCCTCTGGAACGTCAGCCACCCCTCCCAGTTTGGTATCACCAGCAAACTTGCTGAGGATGCACTCTGTCCCCTTGTCCAGGTCATTGATGAATATGTTGAACAAGACTGGACAGAGTATTGACCCCTGGAGGACACCACTGGTGGTCCTGTAGGACCAAAGGTTTAAAAAGGGGTGCTGACTATATCCAACTGTGTGTCCCCTGCTAATGACTTTTGAACTCCTTTGCTGATTTTATCTAAACTTTAAAAGAATATAAAGGTCTCAAAGATCAGTAAGTTCCTACAGATTTGAAGAGGTTTCCAATTAGTCTTGAAGCAGGGGCCTAAACTTCAGAAAATCAATATAGGAGAGAAAAACACCACACATATAAATGACCAATTATGTCAAATACTTCTGCTGGAAAGTTGTCCTCAAACACCCAAGGCAATGATGAGAGGTAAATGTGTAGGAAACCAGGCTTCATTAGGTTCGTTAACTTGTAGAATTTCTTGTTCCAATTTGGGTGATTAAACAACCATAGGAGAAGTTGGTTGCTGAAAAGGCAGATCTGGGAAATGTGTGGGGACAGTGGATGCTGGCTCCAGTAGAGCTCTTACTAGACCAGACACATTCAGAAATCTATGCAACAAGGTATACAAGCCCAAATGACCTAATTGCCCTCAAATGGAGACAGTCATGGAGGAAGGTGCAATTGTCCAAATACTTGGAAATTTGGACCCTTGGAGCAAAAAACAGTCTGGATAGCTGAGATAGCAGATGAGCTAATGATTGGTTTGGGTTTCATGATGACTTCTAACTTTGTATTAAATGCCAGGAACAGTCTGTGGAAACTCCCTTTAAAGATGTGTCTTGGATCAAACCAATTATCTGAGGCAATTAGTTTGCTGGGAACAAAATGCCCAGGGACAGATAGTGTGCTAATGACTACATGCTGCAGGAGTTGTCCAGAGGCGGGGGGGGGGGGAAGAATGACTGAAACCTGTTTAAAGATTGAGCACTTTGCTGAAGTTTTTAGCTGTGCAAGCTCATGTGGGTCTGCAGCAGAAACAGGACTTTCCTTTTTCCAAATCCACATTTCTGACAAGCAGTCAGTTGCAGAGAGGAGCCCTGTGGTGGCATGAGGGAACCAGTGAATCAAGGAAACACCAGTACTGGTGGAGGTGATGGCAACTTGCCAGGGTTTCCATCAAAAAGATCTGCAGCAGAGCTGTACCCATAGCTGGGGAGTGGCAAAACCATCTTGGGAAGCCTGTGGCTTGGCCACAGCAGTGAGTCACCCACGCTCTGCGCCAGCCAGATCCAGGCAAGAAGCTTCGTTAGGGTGGCAGAAAGTACCAAGCCAAGGTGGGGAGCACGGGGAGTTAGTTCAAACCACAATAGTGCAGGGTAGGCAGCTTCTGGTTCTGCTCTGAGCAGCCCAGAGCAGGTCCAGAGCAGGACTCCAAACAAAAATAATGTCAGAGAAATCAGCACTGTAGTAAAATGCCTTGCGGTGCTACTAGAGAAGGCAATAGCACAAATTTTATACAATATCTTGAGAGGCTGATGCCTGACTGCAGAAAAGCCTCCATTTCCTCTACAGGACTTAGATGGGCTGCTGAGGAGGTGCTGCTGGAAGTGGTCCCTGCATGATGTCACTCTCACTCACAGGGAGTGTTGTTGCCAATACTCGTATTTGTGGTCAGGATGCTCTCTGGACATATTTTCTTTTAGTAAATGATTTCCTCCTTCAAAAAACAAGGTTGCTATCACACTGAAAGTTGTCACAAGTAGAAATAAAATTTTTCAAGTAATTTTTCAGCAGAGGAAGGAATGAGAGTGAAATCACTGCTGCCTTTGGTGCGGGCTCTGTCACTGAGCTGGTAACTGAAGGCAGAGACCATTGACAAGGTATTTCAAGGCTGATCCTTCATTCTTTGTTTTTCCTAAAACTACTCAAACAGAATTTTATTTTTGTTTCATTTCAGGGCAGAAGAAGCAAAATCAATCATATCTGTCTATATAAAGCACAAGTGTCTTCTTTGACTTTTTTAAAAAATATTTTTCTTTTTTTTTTTTTTCTAATTTCATCAAGAAAGGAGGAATATACTGGTTTTGTTCTGCCTTTTTCTAAGCAGGTTTTGGTTCAGCAGCCAAAATGGTTAATGCTTGCCCAGCCCTAGCCAGGAGAAAACCTGTCTCCATCCCATGGCTCTCCAGACTTGCATATGCAGAGAGGGAGCTTGTCAGGGGGCTGGACCAAGCATGGTTCTCCCCTCCTGTGGGGCCTGGCAGGCCCAAGCTTGTGCATGTACAGACTGGTTCATCAGGAGACTTAATTGTAAACCTGCCCTAACAGCGTGTGCAAAGAAATAGCTGCTCAGGGATATATATGTTTCCAAAGGAGATGGGGGTTTCCTTTTGCCCTGAGTTGTTGGATGTGCAAGCATGCCTAGTTCTGTTGCTGTAGGACTGGGTGTGCTGTTACCAAAGTGGTCTCCAGAGCTGCTGCGGGGTCCCCAAAGGGGAGACCCTGATATCTTCATAACGTGGTTAGAAATGGTTTGGTCACAGTGGGGGAAAATGTAAGATTAAAGGTGATCTGTGTGTAGGTGGTGGGTTTAAATCAAATGATGCTGAGGGCAGCTATCAAGAGGTAAAGGAATATAGTGGTTAAAAGAAAAATGATCATTTGCTGCTGTGGACATAATGGGTGGCTTCTGGTGGCATCTGGGATGCTGTAGGCAGCACTGGAGCAAAAGTTTTCACATAGGCTTCAAAAAATAATTAATTAGTCTGTTTTTCTCCTGTGTTCTGACTCATTAGTGATCACATTTTCTACATAAACAAGAATCCTTTTTTAACTGTAATCAAAATGACTCCAGAAGTGAAGGCTTTAAGCAAAACAGAAATGTCTTGAGACTGGCGCTAGAAGTTTGGGAGTTGATAACTCCAACACTTTTACTTGTAAATACTGTCAGGATTTTGAAATTCAGTTGATCAAGAGGTTCCATGAGGTGGCTAGTTTAGAAACATTCAAAGTTGGGTAGTTGTGCTTCAGCTCTAATTGCAAGCAAAAAGAGAAGCACATTTAAATCAACAATCTCCTCTTTTCTCTGGGTGCCAGTGAGGAAAATGGAAGCTTTATAGAAGACTTTGTTGCACAATTTCCACTCCTAGCACTGAAGGATTATAGCCCCACTTTTTTATTTATTTTTTTTTCCCCCTCCCACTATGAGAGAAAGGCAAGTTCACTGTAAGTTGAAAAGCAAACAACCAGGCTAGGAATTTCTGTGTACAAAGCAGATGGGTGCACATGGCCCTTTTTGGGATGCTTGGGCAGGTTTCCTTTACCACAGCTTGGTTTGCACTGCATATCGCTCCACACAGGCCATTGTTGCCATGCACCTGTCTGTAATTTTGGAGGTTCATCTACCTCCAGCAAACTATATTTAAAAACTCAGTGCTGATTAGAGGGAAAAAAAAAAGTTCAGAGGAAGGGATTTCCTAGTTCACAAATAAGAATGTGCAGTGGAGCACTCACTAAGTAAACAGAAAACATGGGCAGCTGAGAGAAATCAATTTAGCTGAACAAACAATGTTCCATGTAATGAACTACTAATTATCCTTTTATGCCATGTCAGTCTGAGTGATTACAGAGCTGTGCAGTTTAATTTGACGTTTGAGCATTGCCTTGCTCCATTAGCCTCATATAAAGCTACAACACGTTGAGAGGAATAAAAAAAAAAAATTGTGTTGGGTTGGGGGGGCAGGGGGGCTGTATTTATCCAGATCTAAGTAAGCACCTGTAGCTGTCATGGGGAAAAGAGCTTCTTCATTTTTTTCTTCTTTTCACTTTTTAAATTCTTGACTGTGGTGAAAGGGGTAGCACTTGGAAGACATGAAGGAGCATGTCTGATGCACATAGGAAACTCCTTCAGTGTCTTGATAATGTCCTAGATCTTTAGAGTCTGCATTAAACTATATTTAAGGGCTAGAATAAAGAAATTGTGTAGATCAGACACACAGATCAAGAGGAAAGTGAATGGTAAACAAGACTGTGTGGAAGCAAATACCTTTTCCTGGTTGTTTTCTTTTTACTGGTGATTTGCACACAGTAGGAAAATCAAATCCCTAGGTGCTTGGGAAATCTTGTGGTTAATCTAAGACTGAAGGATATGTATTATAAATACTGCTTTATTATCATACTGTTTGTCCAGCTACCTGCACTGATAACAGGATTAGAGGGAATTAAAATATGCAGAAAGCTTAAGTCAGTTTGTGGGGATAGATATTATGGCTATTAACTCTAGGAGTACCAGTGCAATACCTGTAGTCTGATATAGAGCTGCATCATTCGGACTAAATTTTTGTTTCACAAAAGCAAAGTCAAGCCCAACATCACTGAAGTTCTAGGGCAGATTTCTATGGGAAAGCTGCAGATGCAGGGAAGACCATGCCCTGTGTCTAGCTAATACACCAACATGTGAAACAGTGTCACAAGGGAAAAGTATGACCCAAGTGTCCAATAATAATATTTATGGGGTTGCATTAATTTAAGCACAAAATAAAAAGCAAAAGTTTAAAAACTCTTTGGTGTAGCTACCTGAAATTTCTGATATGCACACCACTGAAATACATGTCATGACACCCAACAGGCTCACTCTTCTCTCAGCGTGAGCATAGATGAGAACTCCCTAGTTGGGATAATATTTCAAGAAATGCCTTTTCAAAATATCGTGTTTAAATTTTATGTTAAATTTCAAAGGCGATGAGTGGCAGCTTGAATAGAAGAAGAAAATAAAAAACCTCCCCAGAACTGGGAAATGCAAAGATTGAGTCAACTCTTTTGGCTCAGATGTAACTCACGTGAGGCCAGATCCTTGGCAGGACCATGCTGGTTTTGATGAAGAACCCCTCTTTTGTCAGCTAAGGATGGGCCCACAACACACCACAGAGGGTGCTGTGGCCCCTCTCTTGCACTTGCTGTTGACACAGAGCCTGCATGTTTTGGTCATCCTCTAGGCCATCCCCAGGGCCTTCATCCTATCTCCTTTTTTTTTTTTTTTTTTCAGGTCCATGGAGAAATATCATTTTGATGACCCTGGAGACTGAAGGCTTTTTATCCACCACAGAAGTACCACAGAAGTGGGAATTATGCTGAGGCTTCACTGCTGAAAGGCTGCAGCCCCGAAGCTGCTCAGTGCAGGTGTGTGCTGGTGTTTGGACACCTGTCTGCTGCTGTGCCACAGCCCCAGCCTGCTCCTCTGGAGTTTTTACAAAGGACTCAGCCACCTACCAGGTGATACCAGGTTTGTTGTTGGGTTTTTTGTTGGTTCGGTTTTTTTGTTTGGTTCTTTTTTCTTTTTATTTTTTGCTTTTGGTGATTATCCCCTTGGGCTGGATTGAAGCAGAGCTGAATTTTAGCTCTGCTGCAAGGCCTGACCAAGCTGCAGGCTCTTACCCCAGGGCTGAACTGGCCCCTCTGTTCCTCCCTAACCTGCGTTAGACACATTGGGGCCTTTCTCTGCTGTGCATTTGCAGCTCCCGTTGACACTAATGGGTGTGACATGTGTCTGTCCAGTGGAGAATAGACCCCATTGACTGCAACAGCTCCCCGGCCTTGAGCCGTGCTCGTCACTTGATTAAGCCAAACTAATGAGGCACGGCCGGGGCCAATGGGAATGTGCGGGACTTGGGCGTCGCAAAAGCTGGTGGAAACCTGCAGCTTTTACTGGGGGCTGGGTATTTTTTGGCCAGGCAGGATGCTGCAGGACGGGGTGCACACTAACAGGTGCTGTCACGGAAATGAGCAGTGCAGAGAGGGTTCACCATTGCTGGTGACAGCACCCTGAATTCCCTTCTTCTTTTGGTAATTACAGAAGTCTTGTGTGCTCAGCAGGGTTTAAAGCTTGGTTTGGTCTTGGCTTTTGCTCATTCTTTTTCTATGCTAGACACTGAAGTTGACCCTGTGTCTCTTTCTCTGGAGCACATGTATATCATTTATATCTTTGGCTCTTCAGCAGGCAGCCCACAGGCAGCTAAGGCAGGCACCATCCTTTTCACTGACATTAAACAGCATCACTGTGGAAAATGGGAAGGTGGGAGAAAGCAGAGACCCTGCAGTGAGTGCTTCTTGCAGGCTGTCTGCACTGCAAGAAGGGCTCCCAGAGCCACAGCTCCTCCACAGTGTGCTCGCTCTGCATCGCTGGCCATCACCTCCCAGGGCGGAGCACCCGCTGTCATCGGGAGGAGCTGGAGGAGTGTGCAGGGCTGGAGCCTCTTTTGCTTTGCCTCAATCGCCCAAACTGGGCCAGATGCAAGAGCACAAACGTACGGCGTGTGCTTGGGATCTCAGTTTTAGTGAGCATGATTGTGCTTGCAGAGAAATAAGCTGGGATGAAAATCAGAATTTAGGAAGAAGCTGGCACCAAAGACACAGAGAGCATGGACATGGCCTCTGTGAACAGGGGTGTACCTCTTGTGGACACGAGATGCTGCTTGCTGAACTGAGGCCAGGAACCCTGGCCTTCCAGCAAAGCACAGCATCATCCAGAACCACTATGTTATATGTGAAGGCACAACCTAGTAGTCTAGGGCCAGACTACAAAGGCAGATAAGTCAAGTGTAGATCTTGAGAGAAAACAGCATTAAAAACCCCCAAAATTCTATTGTGAGACTTGATATTTTGGAGACCCTGGTTGAGAAGTTGCCTGTACTTTCCCCTGAACTTTACCTGCTGGTACATTCCAGGTCAGAGGAGGTTTGCATTTTTGTCATATTGCACTACTTGCCTTTATGTAAGTGCTGCTAAGAATAAAACTGGCAGTGGGAGAAAAACATCAGTTCGATGTCTAAATTTGGAAAACTTGATGAATAAATCTATTAAGTTCATTGTAGGGAGAGAAAAGAATAGCAACTCTTTGTTTAAAGAAAAGATAAATATAAAATAAGAGCTGATTGCCCCCCCTGGTTTCTGAGGTGGGTTTTTAATGCTGGCTTGTCCCTTTCAGATGATAAATATTAAGTGACTCTGTTGGATTTGCTGAACTCTTGCTTGAGAAGATATGGTCAGCTGGATCTGAGAGGTTTTGTCATGATTACCAAACTCTAAGCATTTGTGAAGGGGCAGAGCAAACTAGGAAAGAGAGTTTGTCTGCTTGAGTAGGTGTCCTCCCAGAAAGCAGGCTCCTGCCAGGTGTTGAGCACCATCTCTGTCCTCCCTGCCATGGTCAAAACAGGCAGCCTGTCCTAGGACACTAATCAGTCAGCAGGGAGGCTGTGACAGGAAGCAGCACGGGGCTCTCTGAGATTTGGCAGAGAGACTCCAAGATTAAAACTGCCCCAATCCCACGCAGTCTCCTCCTGTCCCTGTGTCCTAGGCTGTGTGGGACTTCGTTGTCCAGTCAAACCTCATGGTGATCAGAGTATACACAAACGTCTTCCAGCTTTGTCCAGAGCTGTAGAGGACACTGCCATCTGCATGTTGCAAGGCAGGTGCCTCCTATGCCTGTCCTATAGTTTAGCACAAGGCAATAAAGCCCCCATCACAGATGGTCGCATTTTATGTCAAACACCGTCGTTGTTTGCCCAGCACCCCCGGTAGCTGTGTCCACCACTTTTCTTAGCATATTAGCATACAGGTCATTTTTGTCTATCTTGGTAAATGAAATATTATTTATTAAGCAATTGATGTTGAAAGCCAGAGGTTAGAAATGAAAAAAAAATATTAGATACTAGACTAGTATAGTCCTGGTCTATCTTAAGAGGTCTATCTTCCTAATCATTTCATCTTGTTTTGTCTTGAGGTTCCTTATTTTACTCCAGCTGTTAGAGCTGCAAGTTCAGCATTCAGGTTCTACAGAAATGCTGCCTTCAACCTTTTCCTTCCTTCCTCTCATCCTAATTCTCCTCTCTAAATCTTTATGGAGTAAGAAGCTGGCATATGAATGTGAATGTCGTATTGAGTTCCTCCTCCCAAGTTGCATCCTTGGGTGCTTAATGACCACTTCCCTCTCCTGTTTCATACTAAATTGGCTGGGCATGGAGGAGAGGCAGTGCACAAACTAAGCAAATACTGTTTATGTTCTTCCTGTAGCTGCTCTGTGGACACCCATGGGTCATTAATTCCTTTGTTCCCAGCCAACCTGACAGATGGTGGTTCTCCTGCCCAGTTTGAACCTTTCCCTTTGTGTGGGCTGCTGACCTATTCCCACTGAGCCACACTGCAGGACGTGTTTGCAGGGGATCAGGACTCTTGGGATGTTCCTAGCTTTCTGCTGAGACTAAAAGTGATATAAGGGATTCAGTCATAATACAGATAACCAGGAGCTCTGTCTCTTTTCCCACCCTACCCTCCACACATTGGCACTGTTAAATGAAAGAGTAATATTACTTTGGTGGGGGCATTGGGCCATGCTAGCAGGTGGATGCTACTGCTGAAGAGAGACTAAGAGCTACACTCTGACTATAGATCCATCACACAAAAGCCCAAAAGTGCTCCTGCAGCCTCCAAGGAACAGCCTCTGATGATGGAAAGAAAATCAGCGTCATCTCATGACACTGCTGTTCCTGTAGGTTGTGAATTTAAAAGAAGACAGGCTGAGGAACAGAGCATGGAAATCCCTGCTGATCAGGAGCGAGACTGTTTCTCTCCTATAAGAACATTTGCTCAGCTTTTTGATTTCCAGTGTTTCCAGTTGCCATATCAACCTGAGAAATTTGCCTGGCAATTGACAGGATATTTTTCAACAGAAGATTTAAAAATTTAGTTGCATCAGCTCCAGCATCTGATTGCTGAGATTTCACTTCATCTTATTTTACTCCTAATATTTGCTTTCCAAGCCACATTTGCAGATGACCATGGATCCCCACGCTCCCTTTGACCAGGTGCATCTCAGGTTCAGCAGTACCTGTGTAGAAGATAGACATTAGGTTGAAATGCAGTGGACATCAGTAGCAGGAATAAAGCCTGCAGGATACATCCTTCTCAGGTGGCAAGCTGGGAAAGGCCACAAGCATTGACAGAAACACTCCAGCTTAAGCTAAGTGGCAATTTCTGCTTTTCTGTTGCTCTGAAGGGCCAGTGCAGGAGGCACAGTAGAGGGCAAGGGAGTTTGCTCCTGGCTTTGCTGTTGGATCATGTGGGTTTTTTGGAGCCTTCATCTGTCCCTGTCTCCCCTACCAGCACCATCAGGATGGGAAGGGAGCCTGCACCCATTCCTGGTGGACCTCCATGTCCCCCCGTCTGTCCATCAATGCAACTCTTCAGCAAAAATGGTGTACATGGGGACTAAATCTGCCCCAGCGCAGATGAAACTGCAGCGATGTTTTTGTTGTGAATATATTGTTTGGTTTGTTGTAGTTTTGTGGTTGGTTTTTGTTTTTTTTTCTTTAAAAGGAATAAGAAAGGAAAACGAGAGTCAAAAAGCCCTACATTTTTACCTTTTTAAAGTGGAGACACCGCCACAGCATGACATAATGGCTCACTGTGGTGGTGGTTTGCCTGACAGCCTGGAGATTTATGTAATGAGAAACACAATTCCTTGCAAAGAACGTTGCTGAATCTTTTCAAAATTTCGGCTAGAAGCCATTTTATTGCTAATAATATGGCTAGATTCTCTTATTGAAGAATCTGGAAATGTTTGACAAGGGGAAAATGAAGAGGACTTGAGTCACCATAATCTGTGTTTTCCATTTACCTTGCTTGAAGCATGAGCAACACGTGTGCCACAAATTATCTATTTATTCCTGAGCACCCCCAAGGAGCCCAGTCTCCACTCTCAGGCGTATAATGGCTATTCAAATGAAAGCTTTAATAGGTTGTTGCAAATCTTGTATCAATGCAGCAAGAGAAAGAGATATGCAAATATTCAAAATTAAACTAACTCCTGCTCTTTGCCTTTGGACGTGCAGTCTCAAATCTGGATGGTGCCATCAATGCAATGAGTTTGTTAGGCTCAGCTCTGTGGAGAAACAGTTCTTTTTTTTCCTTCCCCTGCTCTGCCTCAGAAAGCTGTTGCATTTTTTTGAAATCTTTTCTGTCTTTAGCGTTCATGAGTAAGGTTGGGACAACATCCATGATGTTGTCTGAGACTAAGGAAGATTGGTATGGGAAGTTCCTGCTGTGCTGGTTTGCTTCACATCATAAACCAAGGCCCTTAACCTCAATGTCTTCTTTGTGGCATTTCCCCATAAGGTAGAAACAGTTTTGGAAGAATGATACAGTCAAAAGTTTGCAGAGAGTAGAGCTGTAGTTCCATTTGGGGCTACACTCTAAATGAAATTTGGTTCTGTCCACACTGCAAGACAAATTAGGGGCTTTGCTGAATCTTACCACAGTCCACATTTCTCTTTCTGTCCCTGTAATGTGTGTGGGAGCTGAGCCCAAAAATCATTTCAAAAATGTAAAAATAACATGTCATCCACCTAACAGTTGAAGCTGTGCCAGGAGCTACCGTGTGCATTGAACTGGAGGGAAAAATAGTAATTTTACATGAAAGACACCATAAAAGTTTTCAGCATCTTCTAGGCTCTGGTAAAAGTGCTATTATCTTGTCCAGCCCCCAAGGCTTTTCACACAATTATCAATTATGCTGCATGGATTTCAGAAAAGGCAGCATCTGAAGCACAGGCCACGTGGTGGATCTCAGGAATGCCAGAGGTGGCTCAGTGGTTGGCAGGAGGTCCACATGCCCCTCGGCTCTGATACAGGCTCTTGGCTCAGAGGCAGAAATCCTCAGAGCACCCCTATACCTCTGTTGCCCTCCTTATCTCCTGGGCTCTGACCACAAGATCTTTGAAGCAAGGTTTGCCTCTTGCTCCCTCATTACTGCTCATCAACCAAATGCTCCCGGCAGTGATGGGTGGGACTCAACCTAATGTATCTTCAGATATCTGCAAACATCTAAAAAGCCCCTGAGCTACAGTATGAGCAAGTAGGAATGAAGAGAGAGCCCAGTGCTTAGCAGGAAGCATAGGGAGGACCTTGCTTCAACTGGGGTATGTGGAAAGTCTTCTGGCTGTAATAGGGACCAGAGTATGCTGGAAGTACTGTGGGAAGGTGGGTTTGCATCTCAGAGACTTGATGCTCTGCCTCATTAATATTAGCCAAGGCTGGGCACCTTAGGGTTTGGAGGGTAGAGGATCTGATGAGGCCAGGTGAAGAAAAGGGCTTCAGAAAAGAAACCCTGAACATCAATTTAGCTAGTCATTTATTTTAGAACCAAGAAGGGAAATGCCCAGTAGCCCAAATGATAGGAAAAAGATGATCCTCCATTACAAGTGTGAACAGTATCATACAGAAATGTTCCTCAAAACTCTATTTTGACAGAGTGCTTGGAGCCATAGCCAAATCCCATATTTTAATGTGACTAGACATTTGGTTTCTACTGGGCATTAAAGGCAATTCTGAAAAACATGGCCATGTTTAAACATGAACTGGGCCATAAGCTTCTTATGGGCTGTGGTTACCAAAAAAAGGCTGACTCACAGTGGGAGAGGATTGGGTTGGAACATTCCCATGCAATTCTCCCCACTTTCTGGAGGTGCCCAACCTGTTCCTAGAAATCCTGGATACCCAGCATTCCCATGTACTTCCCTTGACATTTGCAGGTCCTTAGGATTTCTGAAAGATTGACTTAAGGGCTTCAGATGAGACGTGTTTCTTTTGGCTTGTCAGTAGCACAAATGAGAAGAAAGAAAATGGACTTCAAAGTTTTTCCAGAATGCCCAATTCCGATGCATCCAGTTTCCTTGCAAGTGTGTTCCAAGTCACAGCCAAGTCTAGCACAGACTGTCCTAATGCCACCATTTCTGCATTGAGCCTTTGCTCAGCAGAGTACAGAAGCAGATTTGTGTAGTCATTTTCCAATTAGGCATTTTTTGAATTCAAAAATATTAATTAAAAACTGATAATGTCTTATGGGAAGCTCATGCATTTGGCATATCTCATTTTCAGCTTGTAATATTTTGACTTGGTCAGCATTTTATAGCAAAATATATTGTTTCTCAAATAGAACCACTTAATTCTGTAGGGAAAATATATCAAGGAAAAAATAATATTTAAGCAGGAAAGAATGCAAAAATACTTCTTTAAGATCCAAGCAGCATCTGACCAGTTTTTGTTTCTTTCAGATTCCCAGTTTTCAGAAAATTAGATTCTCATTTCTGGTCCAGTTTCAAACTGGGGGGAAAATGTGAAATTCTGAAATCCTTGCAACACTGGGAAACAGTTTTCCACCAAGCTCTCCTCAGATGAGATTGCAGAAATTCTTCTGTTCTCTCCTTCCTCCCTGTCTCTGTTACTATGCAATTCTGTTCACGCTGTTCTCCAAGACAAAATCTGAGCCAGGCTGAGATTTGTGCTGATGGTGAGTGCCTGCCTTTTTTCCTTTTTTTTTTTTTTTTCTTTTTTTTTTTTTTTTACTTAAATAAAATCATTTCCCAAGGCACTGAAATGGGGCTGTTAAAAAGCAGCTTTTAAAATTCATTTTAGTAAATAGTTTGAAACCAGACCATAAAGTCTCATAACTGTAGGTTTTACCTTAATTGTACCTCAGTGACAGCCCATTTTCTTTCTCCTCTGCAACCAGTCTCCTTTTTCTTTAAGAGCAAAACATATTGTACTCTACTTCTGAAAGATTTGTGGGGTTTCGCTCAAGATGAACAAGATCTGTAGGTGAACAGTGTCACCTAGTGGATTGACGGCACCACTTTTCCCGAACTGTGAAAGAAGTTTGGCGGTGTCGTTTTTCCCTTTTGTCCTAGAAAAATAGTATTTCGAATTGGAAAGAATCCTGTACTGAAAAAATGGGATTACTTTGAAATCGCTGCAGAAGTAAAGATACCTAATGCGGTGGCCAGCATTGAGCTGGAATAAATGACACGTGTGTGGGCACCGATACAGTCACATCAGCAGGTACAAACGGGAAGAACCCGTTCTCCAGCTCAGTGCCTGAATAGCAAAAGGTTAAAGCAGCACAACGTGAAATACTTACTTCCTGCATGTGTAAAGGTGTGCTAGGCTCCACATCATCACCTGCACCATCAGCTGCCCCTGTCCAGGCACAGAAAACGGGAATGTCAATTGGTGCCTTTGCTGGGTGCTCAGCTGAGGCTCCTGAGCAGTAAAAGTAAAAAAAAAAAAAAGCAAAGTACTCAGGATGAGAGATTTGGCAAAGAGCATCTGAATGCTGGGGAAAGGGTGTAAGTGTTTTGGGGGCACACTGAAAAAGAACCTGAAGGAAAGCAAAGTCATGCTTCCAGAGGTGGCTCTTCCCTGTCAGAGAGGCAGCTGGGAAATGTGAAAGTGCCTGTCTGAAAGCCCAATAGCTGGCCTGCAGGATATTATCAGCTTCTTATTAACATAGAAACCATTCATGAAGAAGAGGGAGATGAAAAGGGATGTGACCCTCTGACCTGCAGGCCCTGGATCTTTGGTGTCTGGAGTGTGCTGCATGTGGGAGCCCTCTCAGACTGAACATTTTAGACCCAGGTCTTAACAATGATATGGATTTAGTCAAAGCAATAAGCCAGGGCATTTTGAAGAATGTATGAAGGAATATTGGAATTGTAGTCAAAATGATAAATATCTAATTTTCATAGTTCAAGAAACATGAACTTTAGCACTTAATTAGCTTCCAAATCAAGGAAAATACTGATTGATTTTTATGGCAGGTTGTTCTGCTAGGTTTGTGTTTGGTCTCTTTTTCTTCATCTTTGTCACGTATCAAGTGGATGATCTGTCTTCCTTCTTCAAAAGTGTGAAAGTAATTATGGTGAAAAGCCCAGGGAGCTCTGTATACAGGCAAGCTAAAATATGCTGCAAGTCAGGACACTTTCTCACCTGAGTATACACTCTGTTCCCAAAACAAACACAGGCATAACTGTATTTGCTGTGTTTAATGCAGTCTTCCTTCAAACTATTCCATTTTCCTTTCTTGGACCCTTTCCCACTGATTGGATCAGTGGGACACACCATCTTCTGCTGGTCCTCACCACGGGCATCAGCTGGCACAGAATTAGTCACATCACTTGGATTACTGTGGCTCAGTTTACTCCTCCATTAATGGAAGTTCTACACTGACTTTCCACAGCACTTTTATTCTTGGGATCTCTGAGCTCTTTTCTCAGCTATCATCTCTCAGATAGTCAAATCATTAATAAATCAGGCACTTTTCATTTTTCCTTTCTCAAAGAGAAGGAGATACTAATTCCTTTGCTCATTGAAGTGTACATAGGGAGGAATCCTCTTGAGTTCAGTGCTGCTATGAGACGTCAAAGCAGTGTGTGAGATCAGAATCTGCCCACGTGAGTTACAAGTGCAAAAACCAGTGAGCAAAAAAGCCTGAATGGATCAAGGATTCTACTCCTGGAAACAACAGAAGGAAGAAATAGAAGTAGCACCTAGAAAATACTACTCTCATCAGAAAGACTCTCTTCCCTGTACATATCTGTGAGCTCTAATATTAAACAAATAGAAATTCACCTATTCTGTGGAATCCTCTTTTTCTTCTTTATGGAAACACTCTTAGTAAAACCTGAGCTTTATTTTTAATGATAATTAAAAAGTAACTCTTGTTCCACCAGGAATTCATAATTCATAATTTCTTCAGCCAAAAACATCAGGTCTGAATTCTGAGGAGGGCTGGCATATCTCCATACTGGTGTATAATGACAACCCAAACATCTTAATATTCCCAGCCTGGATCCTTCCCTGCTGTCAGCAAACCTGTTGGATGCTCTTGCTTGGCCTCCTGGCTGTGCATGCCCCATATCCATGTGCTCTGATGGCACAGGCTGAGCCCAGGGTGGGCTGCCTGCTTCCCGGGGGATGCAGGTACTGCATAAAGAAGGGTTTTGCCAGGCAGCCTGCCTGAAGCTGGGAGTGTCTTTGCTGGCACACAAAATTTCCTTCCCTCTGCAACAGCAGCACATGTGAGGGCTCTTAAGCCCCATTTGGAACCCCTTCTACACACACACCCCAAATGGGGGGAGAAGAAGACTGTGTGGGCAAACACCATTGCCAAAAAGGCAAATTGCATCGCTCAAGTAGGTGAGGAACCTCTGGCATCTAAGAAAGGATGTAAAAACCTGATGGCATTGACGGCCATCCCTCAGGCTGTCTGTGCAAATGAAGATCCAGGGCAAGCAACAAGATGAGGAAATGGGCTGGTCGTAAAACACTGTGTGTGCGCGTGCGTATGTGTGTATATGCACAAACATAGTGACTGGTTTGGAAACTTTCCTGTTGTCTTCTAATGTGAAACTAGGCTTCAGAGTTAACAAAACTATTGACTGAAATGGTCTTTTTTTAATCATAAAACAATATTTCCAGACAACATACCCTATTTCAGAGTTGCAAATCAAAGTGGCAATCTTCACTTGCTTTTAAGAATTTCCTTGCTTTAAAATCTCCCACTGTGTTGATTTGCTGTTTTCAGTGGCTGTCTCCAGTAGTTCTGATCTGAGATTCTGAGGGAAAATAAGACTTTTCTAACCAGCTCTGTGACTGTGGTCCATGGAGGACCCCAGCTCCCATAATACAGTCAATGACACAGTGGGAAGGCAAAGCCACAACACAATGTATCAGCTGTAAGAAGGGATGGAAGGAAATGCTGTGTGTATCCTCTGCCTGAACATTAAAAATGCACAAGCTTGAGCTCTATGAAGGGAGACTAGCTTTTATCTATTTAAATGATCAGCACACAAGAAAAACAAAACAAGGCTTACAAGCTGCCTGCATCCCATCCTTCAAGGTGGCCTCCCACATAGTCACATTCCTGAGCATTGGGGAAATCTAAGGAGCTAATAATTTCCTCTGACTCAAAAGCAAAACAGCAAAGCAAAACCAAACTGAGAAACACCCAGTGCACTTCTGAAGCTCCCTGTTTAAATCTGCTTCTCTGTGTGCATTGGATTATTTTATATTATCAGCTGTTTCTCAGGGTGATTCAGCTAAGGGCATCGGGAAGTGTGAGGCTTGAGGACTTCAGCAATTTGAAGGGAGAGCCTGAAGCAACTATGAAAGAAAGACTCCACATTTCCTTGGCTTCCTTCCCAGCTGCCCATTCAGATTTTCCAGGAGGGTTATGAAATAACCTTTTTATCTCTATTGGCAGCTCACATCCAGTCCTGGAGCAGGTTGTGCCTTTCCATGAGAAAACATCTGGGACCTTTGGGAACTGGCTCGGAAACAGGTTCAGTGGCACCTTCAAAATACACTGGCAGATCTCAGGTAATTTTCTCTTAAAACAGCCATGTGAAAACCCACCACTGCTGCTGGCACTACTGGTTTAAGGCTGTCTGGGTGTAGACACTAAATTGCCCTCATATTCCTTGGGGTGGGCTACCAGGGTATGATATTACTGAAGTAACCAGGAGGAGGTGGCACCGCTTCTGAATGTGTAGGAATCTAATGGTTTCATTCCAGCACTTTTCCCCACAGTAAATGCAGAGGATATTCATGTTCTAAAGGCAGCATTAAATGAGATGTTTTAAATTGAGAATATTTTCCCAGCTCCTGGAAAGGGTTAGACATGCAGCCCTGAGGTGGGCAAAGTATGATTGCCATCAAACTTGCCTTGGATTTCTTTATATGAGATTGAATGATTTATAAAAAGAAATGCTGAGGCCAGACAGGTTGTCAAGTCTCTAGTCTAACCAGGTGTAATGACTCAGATTTTGCAGGTGAGCTGCAGTAAAGGGAAAAAATAACAGATCATGGGTCAAATCCATCCCTGATCCAACTCCACCATCTTCAGTAAGAGGTACTTCTGTGGGAATCTGGCCCCATGTTCCTCACTCATAAAATAAAGCAAGATCCCTCCTGCAGCAGAATCAGTTTGAAAAAGGGGAAGGGAAAAATACTGCTTTCTAACACACATTAAAAATAATAACTTTTTGTTGCACAATGGGGCAAGGAAAACCAGTCCTGCTAGATACCAGAGCACTGTTTCCTCAGCATGGTCACAGGGGGGAAAAATTGACATAACCAAGAGGTCTCTCTCATCTCTGCTCTGTTCTAAATGATACAGAGAAGAGGGATAATCACATCTAGATATCTATATACCTGTATCTATGTGTATACATATGTGTGCTTTCCCTTCTCCCCTGTATCTCTAATCCATATCTATATCTAGACATATTGCTATAGATAACTCTGTATCCATATAGAGAGATGTATTTATGCTTCCTAGGTTGTTTATGTCACCAGTGTGAGATCTAGAGGTGTTTAGGGGGAATTTTGCACAAACACAGAGAAAAAAATATCTCTTCTGTTGATTAGACCTGTTGTTTAAAAATGGTAAAATATATCTGCTTTAAATGCCTGCTAGAGTTTTCACTGCTGTGTGGTGTTTTCTGTCCCTGCTTTTTCTTCCCATTTGGCAGGTCTGTTGTGTACGTGAGCTCCACGGGAATGCAGAAAAGCCACCTGAGGGAGAAAATTGCTAATCACTAAAAATTACTAATCATTCTTTCACACTAAACAAATCCCACTGAGAGGTTTTTAGTTACACAAAGGTGGATTTTTTTTTCTCTCCCTTCTTCCTTCTTTCCTCCAGCTAATGATACAGAGGTGCAAAATGCACGATATCACATCCTACTACGCATTAGCTGAGGCATTTTCACGTGATAAGATCTAGGTCTGAGTCCAAAACGAAAGCACAATAGCCAGAAAATCTTCTAATGCACACCCCTAGCACTTTGCAACCAAAACGGCAGGAAAAGCAGCTCAGTCATAGAATAATCTTTCTGAAGTTATTTATATTCCAGCAGCAGTGAGGTCCTGTTGCTGAGACCGTGGCAGTTGCCCCCTAAAAGAGTTTACCACCCAAATAGTGAGGAGGAGTGTTGGGAGAAAAAGATACAATTTGATCTGCAGTTCTTACAGCTAGGAAGCTCAGAGTAAGTGCTTTTCTCAAGGTCACTTGAGATCTCTCTAGTAGAAGCAGAGGCTAGACCCACTTCTTCTGAGTGCCAGAGTCCAAACCAGAGGTGTCTGCTGCCTTCCCACATCGTTCCCTTGCTCTTCCAAAGGCCTTTTCTGACACATCCCAGGAATGCAGAGTTGTTGTTCTTCCCCTTATACTTCAACAAATACATTTACACCTAGAACTGCTCCTTTGCCTTTGCTAAAGATGCTCAAAATTTCTCACTGGGTGAAGCTGCTCTTGCCTTGGCATGGGCAGCAGTGGCAGTGGGCGGGTGGCAGGCAAGGACCTTGGGTGCTGCTGTCCAGCTTCTTCTGCACCAGAGCATCCCAGACCTGCAGGCCTGTGCTGTGGCCTCTCTTGTGCAATGAGTCTGGCCCAGTGAGACATATAGACACTGTGACAGCTGACAACAGCATTTCCTGGGGAATTTCCAGAGAAATATTAGCCTTCCTGGGATAATAACTGGGTAACTGTCTGAAACCAGGGGCCAAGAAATTCACCATAAAGGAAAAACAAAAAATATCAGTGGCAGCCCTGCCTATATTTAATTACACCATTAATGTGTATTTTTTAAAAAGTTAAAATCCAGCTGTATACCTTTGCTCACTCTCTTCCTTTTTTGGCCTTAGACCACAGCTAAGCACCTTCTGATGACAAGGAGGCAGTATATTTTATCATTCTTTTAGCCTCTTTGGAAAATACTTCAAGCTTTGGGTTTCCTGGCCCATACGGGCGGCCGGGGCTTCCTCAGGCTCAGCTGCCAGGCCACAGCCCTGCAGGTGCCACCTCTCAGTGCTTCTGAAAGAAAATGAAGGTGACAAAATTACTTTGCTTTCAGTCCATGATCAACAGTTTTATTGTGACTTGGCTATGGATGCACCACCACTGAAGACGGTCTGTTTATGTTGACAGATTGTGGTTTGATTCTGTAGACCAAATTTAGGCCTTTTTAAGCTTGTATAATTCGCTGAATTGCACACAAGTTTGGAGTTTCAATATTTCAGAAACACTATTTGTTGGTCAGTTTTAGGCTTCCTCTGAAAGACTAATATTTTTTTCTACTTCTGCATTCCCCAGGGGTGCCGCCAGGCTCCAGTGGAGCCTTCATGGAGCATTCTTTGCATGAGAGGCCAGTGGTGACAACAGACTTTCTCAAAAGTGAATATAAGGACTGTGCTGTAAAGCTGCTGTTCTGTAGCAAAACCCGCTTCTGCCATTATTAACCAGCAATAGCAACTGGCATCTGTAGGAGATCACAGTGTTGCAATGAGGTGGGTCAGTACTAATTACAAGATGTTTATTCAGTCCAAGTGAAATAAAGTTTATTCATTAGCACCCAACATGGCAATATTAATACAAATAGGGGATTACAGCTAAGCAGGGTGCTTAACTGTCCACAGTTAATTTATAGTTAACTAAGGTGCTCATTTACCCTCGTAAGAGTATACATCCACACAGCAGCCTTGTGAGACAAGATTTCAACACGCTTTAGAGAAGTGTAGGTCCTGGGTCTTCTCTCGTGTTATCTGATCTTATTGGCATCAACGTGTTTGCAATAGGAAAAGATACTTTTCCTTTGTCCAGGTGAGGTTAAAATGGCTTTTCTCAACTCAGCTTTTCTTCAGCTTACCATCTAATAACAAAAGCACAGTAAAGATATAAGCTATTTTCTCATGTCTTGTATTGCTGAGTATTTCCTGTGTCCATCATAAGGGCTGATCCTCAGCTAGTTTATAAGAGATTTATTATGAGATCACAGGTTGGTTTCATAAAACTCGGAAGCAACTGGACAATTTTATGACTGATGAAGATTAAAATTATTAGAAAACAGTCTCAGCTTGACCCAAAACAGTTATTACAGTCCAAGATTAAAAAACTTTTTCTCAGGGATTTGTGCTGCTTGCAGTTCACACATACAGTCATCTGCTAACTCCTTGATGTGTATTTCACCAAGCAATCTGCAAATCAGGTGGAGAACACCTTCAGCTGGTTGGGCTTTTTAATTGCTCTATTGAAAATGGCTGAGGAAAAAGCAGACCAGTAGAAAAAGAAGGTATTTGGCTTCTTAATCCACAGGTGAGGTAACTTTCTGCCTATCAGGATGGTGAAGAGCCTACAAAAGAAGGAACAGAGATAGAAGACATTTTTGTCAGAAGTGAGGATGTAGGAGTAATTTTACACAGAGAAAAAACTTAGGTAAGAGTTGTTATTGTATGTGATGCTTTAATTCACTTGCTTTGTAGTAAAAAGTTGCTATTTAATTTCTAATCTGTTCTTCCTCTTTTTGAAGAGGGTTGTACTTCTTTTGGTCTGAGGCATGTTTCTGGAATGAACCCTGATTTCTAGGGAGCTTTGGAGCTTTGTTTTGTTTTTTATCATGTAGGAGACAATGCTGTTCTGGTGAGATAACCTTGGCTGCCTGCCACATGCCCACCAAGCTGCTCTCTTGCTTCTCTTCTTCAACAGGGTAGGGGGAGAAAATGAGATATAAAAAAAGCTCATGGGTCAAGATAAAGACAAGGTGATTGCTTAGCAATTAGTATCAGTAGCAAAAATGAATATTTTTTTTAAGAAATTTTATGTAGTTCCAATATAAAAACAGAAAAGGATACTCAGAAACAAAAAGACTTCCCCTACCACACCCTTTCTTCCCAGTCTCAATCTCATTCTCAATCTTCATTCCCAACTCTTCTACCTCCTCCACCCAGCTGGCACAGGGAAATGGTGGGTTGTGGTCAGTTCATAACACCTCAGCTCTGCCATTTTTTCCTTGAACTTTTCACTTGCTCCAGCAAGGGTGTAACTGGCTCTGTATGATCTGGGGGCAGCTCCTGGCCTCTTCTCACAGGGGCCACCTCTGCAGCTCACCCTCCACTACCAAAACCTTGCCATGTAAACCCAGTACAACTGTCTTAATTGCTACATTTTGGTTTTGTGGATGGGGGGAAGAATCCTGAAATCGTGTACATGACGTTCTGTGCTCCAGCTTGACTATGTTTAACTGTGAGCTCACTTGATCGGCCATTTCCTCTCATTAGGTGTTCACACTAACAGCTATTGCTGTGCAGTGAAATCTCATCACACTGTTCTGGTCTTTTTGTATCACTGGTCACTCTGCCCTAACCCTGGATGTATGCACTGAATAACCATATTGTTCATTTATAGTGTCCTTGGCTTTTCTATAGCCTTGTCCCTGTGATATTACTTGTGGACACAGTGGGCTGGATTGAAGACAGAGAAGTTAAAAGTGGTGATGTATGCAGCTATGTAACTGTGAGGAGAAATATATTGATTCCACATACTTCCTTTTCTTACCTGCTGTAAGGTGTTTCATCATGTAGGACATCATGGAGATCTTATATTTGTTACTTAACATACATTGAAAGGTCTGACTTCTCTTTCTTGCTGGCTTTTTGAATGGAAAAAGCTGTTGTTAACATGTCTTGTGTGTCAGAGATCAGGCTGTTCATGACAGCTTACGAAGCTTTGAATGTATATAGTAATAGAGAGGAATGGCAAACTGTTATATTAATGTAGCTGGAGCACAAAAGTTGAAACTGTTGACCTTGCTAGATCTACATTTGGGGCAAATGTTACTGTAGTGAAGAGGCTTTAATGCTAGTTAGCACAAACCAGAAGTTGTTTTGAATTGTTTAGCATGTTTTGCTCTGGCATAGGTTAATGTGAGCACCTTTGGAAGGCTGGGCAAAATGCTGAAGGTAGTTGTGATTTTGCAAATGGCAGGAATTTTTTTGGGAAAAACTTTACTTTTGGACAAAGGGGACAATAATGGAATAGAAAATAAAATTATTTCTATGGGTTTCTAAGTCACTGAGAAAGTCTGTTACTCAGCTTCGTTTTCTGAAATAACACCCTTTTAAATCAATAAAGCAACAAGCCTTCACTTTTGCTCTTGCCTGGCATGGCACTGGTATTCCCTGAACAGAACCAGTAGCTACCTGCTGGGTGATTCAGCACAGCGCTTCAGCCCCCTCAGACAAAAGGTCCTATGAGTTACACTGGCTGGTTCCTGGAGTATGCAAATGACACTGCAAAAACATATGGCAAGAGATATTAATAGGATTACGTTGAGCAGTAGGTATAAGCTACCGGGAGAAGCAAAACTGCTCAGGTGCTTCCCATTCTTTTCACCCAAATCCACTATCAAAGTCAGCCTTGCAGGGCAGTGTATGGGAAGGCGGCTCCGTGCAGGGCAGTGTATGGGAAGGCGGCTCCGTGCAGGGCAGTGTATGGGAAGGCAGCGCCGTGCAGGGCAGTGTATGGGAAGGCAGCGCCGTGCAGGGCAGTGTATGGGAAGGCAGCGCCGTGCAGGGCAGTCTCCAGGCCCAGCGCTGCCTGCCCCAGCCCGCGCCTCCAGCCGCACCGCCCATGCAGCGCGTTGGCTCCCGCAGCTGCCACCACGGAGGGGATAACGGAGCTGGGGCAGAGATCCTGGCTCGGCCGGGCCATGGATTTGCGTGGCTTGCACCGCTCAGTGCAGCCCAGAAAACCTGCCCTCTGCAGCAGAGGAAAGCCCGTGCGCTGCGGGCCAGGGCCGAGCCCCTGGAAGCCGCCTCCCTCTCCCCGCCGGCGGCTGCTCCCTCCGGTGCCGGGAGCGTCCCGGGGAAGCCCGAGCCGTGGCCATTAGCACTGCACAGACAGCAGCCTCTGGGGATAACGAGAAGCCCTTCTGCCTCGCTGCTATTAAACTGCTGCCTTTTCACGAGAGGATTCCTGAATTCTTCCTCAAACCTAAACAAAAAAGTGAGCCTTTTATTCGTTTCATCATTATCTAGGGCTGCCACATTCAAATGATTCTCCAGCAGTCCCTTCATTTCCGAGTGCACACGTCGAGAAGGGATTGGAAGCCTTTTGATTAAGAATAAGAGGTGATGACACTACAACCAGTGCAGGGTTGTCATCATTACCGTGTACCTGCACTTCCACAGAGCTCTCGCTCTGGGTTGCCTCTGATATAAAGCTGCTGTACTCTGTGCCCTAATTGAATGGAACTATTTTATAAACACGCATTCCCTGAATCCCAGAAAAGATCCTTTTAGAGGGGAAGATATGGGGAGGGTGGTGGGGAGGTGGGGAGCTAGATGGGCTCAGTTCGTGGCAGACCAATTTTGTCTGTGAGAGAGATTTCTTTGTTCCCTGCAAAACTGCTTGTCGTCTACAAGCAGATACCGTGGGGTTTTTTTTCCCCTACAATTCAAATGAGTGATCTGACCACCCACTTTTAATCCTGTGATTTTCTGCTTTTGGCCTGGATTACAAGTCACCTATGGCCACCTTTAGCATGTAGCAGGCTGCAAGTTTACACAAGACACCTAGGGGAAAACATCCCTTCCTTCTTGGCCCTGTTTGTTGACTGTTCATGTCTGATAATATAGCTGTCTGACTTGGTCATGGTAACAACCTTTTGGTAGCAATACAGGAAAGAAACCCGCTGTCTTGCCACCAGGGTGCTCTCATCTGCCTTGAGAGATTGTATTCATGGGTACATCCTAAATCCACACCTCTATGGCAGGACTGACACTCTGCAGATGACTTATTAAGCAGCATCCCTCTTTTTAAGCACTTTGTGTTCACGCTCTGGAATCTCCACTAGTGATTTACTGTTTTCCAGGTTAACTTTTAAGTGCTGATTTTGACCCATATTCTTGTCCTGGCTGTTCTCTGTTCCCATGCACTGTGACTAGAGCTGTAGTGGATAAAGTGCTGTGCCTGAGCCCCAAAGGATACAGGAGGTGTGCTGGGCCAGTGCCTTCTTGGAAACTGGTCTCCCAGTTGCAGTTCAATAGTTAAACTAATCCTCTGCTATCTGTGTGTTTAAAGGTTAAAGGCTTTTATTGTTAAACAAGCTTTCCCTGGAGCCTACATTTTAGTAAGAATACTCTAAAACTGCTATATGAAATTGTATTAATAGACAACAAAATTACAGCCAATTCGTGGTACTATTTCAATAGCTATGTATGAAATTTACTGCATAGGGGATGTTAAGTTAAAAGTGGTCAGAGGAGTTACTTTTATCTTGGCTTACATATAGCATTACATTTACACCTGAACACAGGGTGAATTATCATCCAGAGGAGTTGAGAAGGAATCTCTTTTCTCCAGGAATGGCAATTATATTTGATTAGGTACATGGAAGCTTTTTCCTTTCCTGGCCAAGGAGCTGAGGGCAGTGCTTTGAAGACACTCAGCCTCATGATCAAGGTGTAAAGCATAATGACAAATGTGAAGTTCCTGCAGGGTCAGAGTCAGCTACAATAGTTCAGGGGAGAGGGCATCGGACTGGGACTTAAGAGGCTTGACTTGACTGCCCTGTTCTTCCACTGGGCTGCAGGACAAATCACTTCCTTTCTGTGCCACAGTTTTCTTATCTGTGAAATGGTGGTAATGAGCCTTTCTTCTTCATTTCTCTTTGTAATTGCTCCAAGAGCTGCAGGTAAAACATGCTATACAAGCACTTGGTATTACTGTGTTTGATTTGCGGGATTTTTCTCTGTGATATCCTAAAGCAAGGAGTTGTTTCAGATTTGCACACATAAGCTCAAGGACTGTGGTGTTTGTCATCTTGCTGTTAACAGCTCTTCCCTGAAATCATTTGGATGTACGGGCAATACTCTGGTTTTGTTTTTGTTAGGATATCTGCAGCCTACAATCTTAGTGCAACAGGATTTGCTAGTCAAGCATAACCCTCGAACAAAAGCACCCAGAGGATGTGCCTTTTTAGGTGTTCTCCTTTGCACAACAAACCCCCGGTCCTTTTGCCTCTGGTCTCAGCTGGTCCCCTGTTGAGAGGCCTCTGTGCCTGTGGTCGGTCAAAAGTTGCCCAACATGATGAGGGGGAGGAGGGGAAAAAAAAAAAGCTCCCTGATGTGTAGTAACCTAAGCCTCTTTCTAAATGTGTTTGCTTAAGCATTGCTAAGGGTTTCCTCCTTCCCGGCCCCATCGCTTTGCCCCTCAACCTGTCTTTGTTTCAAGATGGGAGGAGGCTGTTGGAGGGGTGGGGGGTTTCTGTGGAGGTGCCTGCTGTGGCCTGGGCACTCTTTGTTTGACAACGTGTACAGAGTCCTGGTCACCCTCTCCTCTTGCTAATGAAATACGTTGGGCTGAAGAGTCCTAATTGTGAGATGATACCCCACTGAGTGTCAGAGCAGGCAGGGTGTGCATGATGCTCTTTAGTTTGGGTCATTGGAAGTGATAGAGGCAGGAGGATGGTAGATTAGTTCCTGCTGAAACTTGAGAAGCTGCCTGTGTTGGTGAATGTCACCAAGTGCTCAGCAAATGCATCCAGATGAATTTGCTGGGATCTTGGGTTTCAGGCCTAAGTGACTACCACAGGCACTAGTAGTTCCTGCCCATGGAATAAACATTTACTGAACACACTCCAGCATAATCACACTTTGTGCAGCGAGCAGTTGTTCACCGCCCTCTGCCTCTTCTCGCTGTTGTGACAATCCAAACGCTACCCAGATCACAAATATGTCAGTCTCTCCTAGAGTGTTTTACTATTAAATTTCTTCACTTCCCTTGACCAGAAGTAAGGGTGCAATATTTGCTTGATGAGCGTGTTTTAGTTTACTGTGCTGTTTTTCCCCTCTGCTCCCTAGATCTGGAAAGCAGGGCACTAATGCGAGATGCAGAATGTGCAGCCTTTCCCCTAGCATAATATGCAGTTAGGGCTTGGTGCTATCAGTGACTTAAAATGTAAAAATTACTTGTCCAAAGCCATACATTTCCTCCCTGTCTCCAGCTCTCCTGTTCATCAGCTGAACACCACTAACAGTTTAGGGTGGGAGCTGTACAATGCCAATCATTTGTCCAGTGCTGTGAGCTATAAAATCTCACTATAAGACGAAAAGGTGTTTTAGTGGTAGATTAATTTTCAGGTGGTCTAGTGGGTGTACCTTTACTCGACAGGAAACATCACAGTGAGGACTGAAGCCAAGTGTCTTGACTCCTGGCCCAGAATCTCATCTGCAATGGGATCTTGTTCTGGGGCTAGAGCTCCATGATGCTACTGTGCATTTATACAAGAGGATTGCTTGCAGTAAGAGATGAAGGAATCTGCTTTGTAAAAAAGAAACTTATAACAAAGTGTGGACAATAAGCAATATTATGACTTCAAGATCATGAAGATCACAAAAAATGGAGAATTGCTTCTTTTGCATTTCATCAGACCTTTCTGCAGTATTTAACTCTGGAGTGAAATTTCTCCTTCTGTTTTCAAAATTTATGGAGCCAACCATGAAATTAGGGACTTGTCAACTGGAAATAAGGAAGCATTTGACTCCGACACTAAAATTAATTAAACTGTTATTACACTGATCTCTACAGCATCTGTTCCACTTGTATGCAGAAATGGTAGTGTGACTACAGGGCCATTTCATACTGGTGAATTTGGATGCTGTGATCAGCCATATGCTGATAAAATTATTCTTTTGTCAGCATGTCTGCCTGGAATTGCTTCCAGAGCTGGAAACAGTCAAAGCAACAATGCTTAGTGCTGAGTGCTTAAGATTGCTGATCTGAAAAGGACTTTCGGTCTAGTTCCATACTCCACATGCACTTCATACCTCACATACAGGTCGGCAAGCCTGTTCCTGTGAAGGCATCTAAACGTGTTTTTAGAGCACTTGTGTTTTGAGACCAAACTTCATTTACTGAATGGGTATCACTTGTTGGCAAAGCTCCATCCAGCTGAATCCAGTAGTTCTGTTGCACTTTGGAGGGACTGGGTCACACCCCAGGGAAGTCGGGGTAGAAGAAAGCTGATATAAAAACCTTGCTGGCTGAGCGTGTTAGTGGAAGCTTCAGGTAATGAGGTTTGTTTGTTGGATGGTCCTTGGTGACCTGTCTGTATTATGTTTGTGCAGCTTAGAGCTAGCTCAGTCACAGGCACCGAATTCCATCAGAATATAAAAGGTTTGTTTGGCAGATGACAGAGGTGCACACACACTTTGCCTTCCTCTCTGGTTTGCATCCAGAATTTGCAATGACTCCCTGTTTCACTAATCACAAACGACGTGGGATTTGTCAGGTAATGGGAGGGGAACAGGAAAAAAGAAAAATGATCCAGATGTTGCAGTGGTTTGTAGAGTACCGATAGAGGAACTGTTGCTGTCTGGAGGTAATCTGCAGTCCTCCCAATGTGGTCAGCATTGCATGTGGAGCCCTGCAGGGATTAAAAAAAAAAAGGAAGAAAGATGATGATGTGGGCCAAATCCATCGATGGCTAAAGATACCCTGATAATGAGCAGAGCCTCATCTGATTGTCTGGGTGCTGTCCATAACTGTAATTAGTCCCTAAATATGCACCTGAAACACAGCTGTTAGCAGCTTGCTTTTTTCAAGGAAAAGTCATTTAAAAAATGGATATTGTGTGGGAGAATTTTCTTTTCAGTAGTTTCTGTTTACAGTTGAAAACAATTCTCTTCAAGCCTTGAAAAGGATGTAATTATTTGCTTTTACAATTAAAGTCATAAGAGGGGCTAGCTGTTGTTGCATGCTCCTTGAAAACACACTATTGCTTTTGATGACTGTGATATTATTAATTAGTTAATTATCATCACTGGATTAAAATAAAAATGCCCAAGCCACCACAAAGGCCTTCTCTTTAAAGAATTCATCTGAATGCTTTGTGTGGTGGTTACAGCTGTGCCAGACCCCTGTGTCCCAGGGCCATGCACACACCAGTGTGCGCAGGCACAACCTGCAGCTCTGAAAGCCTGCGAGACCCTGAGAAGTTGGTGCTTTGTAACGACTCCATCAGATGTCACCTCAAGGTATTTGTCTGTCAGCAGCAGCCAACTAAGTGATTAGCTGACACAGCCACTAACTCTATGGGTCACCAGCAAAACAGACAAGTTCAAAAATTTAAGACATTTGTTCCAGCTCCTCCTCAGTGTCTTGCCTGTGTTGTTCAGCTATCAGCTCAGTTGTCTTGTGCAGGCAAAATAACACATGTTGGCACTTAAAACAAGCTGTTTAAAAACAGCTGATCAACCCATAGTGGGCATAAATACTGAATGTTGATTGTCTGGAGGGGACTTTTTTGTCCTTCCTAGAGCTGTTTGTGCCTGTGGTATAGTCAAAAGGAAAGGCAACCCCATCTTTCATGTTGAGCCCTGCTTGTGTGCACACTTACACCAGTGCTACCTGAGAACTATTTTAAATTTCTTAACTCTGGCCTCAATTTTTGTGTCCTGTTTTCACAGCCACAGGAAAGCTCATGAAGCTGGTTTTAAGAAAGAAGTATAGCTTTTTGGCCTCCAGAAGTTCAGCTCTCTGCACACTGAAATGGGAAATCAGTTTTTTGTTGAGTTGCATGTCAGACTCGTTCCTCCTAAGTCCTTTACTCAAGAAGTATTTGTGTGAATTACACCAAGGGATAGTTTGGTAGTTTAAAACCAAAAATTAGTGGTAGTCTCTTCACTCTGTATAGAAGAAGTGTAAAGGAGTGTTGTGACTGTGAACTATAACAAGCCAGAAAAACTAATGCCCAAAGACAGTAATAAGCAAGCACCAAACAAAGATCTATGGTGGAGCCGATGGCTTGAGAAATGCAGCGCCCATTCTTGTTAGAACACAAGGAAAGAGCTAATCTGCTTGTCTTCAAGCTGCATTTGGCACTAAATTAGGTTTAAAAGTTAACTTTCTTTCACTTATCATTTAATCTTTTTGAGGATTACTCTAATGATATGATACATTGAAGTTTCATAAGGTCCTGGTTTCTCTCATGCATGTGATTCTCTCTTGAAGTGGCAATGGGGTGGACACAAGGTGATCCTGCTGGCCAAAAAAGGTTGCCTAGATGGGGGAAGCAAAGCAGCAGGTTTCATTAAATGTAAGTGAGGCAAGTCTGAAAGATGGGGGATATATTTAGATAGAACACGATCATGGCCTGCGTCTAGTTTCCATGGTGTCAAAATTCTAGCTAAACACTCAAATGATAAAAATAAAAGTAGACAGAAATGTACTCTTTTAAATTTTGATTGTGCCAGAAGAGCAGTAGGATTTGAAGATCTTCTCAACAGACAAAACTGAAGTATTATTCTTTTGTAGCACTCAGTGCACAAAATCTACTACTCAGCTGACCACAAATCCAAATGTTGAGAGACACAAGCCAAATAACGTCTTTTACCATGTGCGTAAAGGACTTTACATAACTTACACTGAGCTTAAAGCACCCAAAAAAGGTCCTTGTTCTTCTATATTAAGGCTGTGACTGCAGGCTGAGAGCAAAGCTATTCAGACTCTGAAAGCAAAATGTTCTGCTGTGTCAGTTGTCTGAACAAGACATGCAGCATCTCACTGAGAGACATGGCAGAGGGAGGTAAATCTACATTCCTCCATCCATTCCTCCAGCCCTCAATTTAACACTTTTTTCACAAACCTTAGCAGAAATTTGCTGTATTCCGATGTGTCCACCTTTTTTCTTCCAACAAAAATGGGAATGTCATTAAACCTGTTAATACTTTCTCCTCCCTGAAGAGAAAATGTATCAGAGGACACATCACCACTTGCTTCTGTGAGCATGGTTGAAAACAAAGCCTTATTTTGATGAAGCTTGTGTATGCTCCACTGCAGTATTTTAGTAATCCTGTCCTCAAGACTACTGAGACTCCTTGAAGTTACACAAGTCTGTGGATGCCAGCAACTCTGCAATAACAAGCCATGACTCTGCACTCCAGCTAATTACTGCTGAAGTCAAAGGGAGCTGGATTATTTCCTGCCAGAAAGTGCTTGAGCTGCAGCAGAATGAATTCTGTGTGCAGAACCATTTGTGTGAATTTTACTGTTTTCCATCCTGAATGCTGAGATTGAGGCAGAGCAGAAATCATTTGCCAGAGGCTGAAAAGAGAGGCACAGACTACAAGGGAAAAGAGGTGGGGCTGGTGACTCCCAGGACATATTCATCAATTGGCAGGCTGCTCTGTCCTACCAGCATGCATTGCAAGGAAAATTAACTACCTAAATGAGATGATTTTGAAAGGATTTTTTTAGCATCTCCCTCAGCTGTTTTTTGATAGAGGAAAATATGAGATGTTAGCCAAAGCTATATATTCCTGTAATGGCCAAGTGTTGTTCCAGCACAGTTAGTAATAAGAGTAGGATTTGGCCCTGTATGTTTGTCCTGTGCTCTTCTCTCTGCTCTGTGCTACTCGATGTTGGTCAGGGGTGACTCCCCACTGTCCAGAAAACATGAGAGGCAAATTCACATGAGAAGCTCTAAAATTCATTGAATTCCTTGATAATTAGGGTAGAGGAGAGAGTCCTGTGTCTGACTCTCTTGCTGAATTCTTGCAAGATAAAGTCTAGCCTTGAGTATATTTAAATTTTTACTGCCAAGTTAAACCTTTGCACAAAAAAAAGTCTTACAATGGAAATGCTGACAGTTCCTTAACTATAGTAGCAGTAGCAGTCTCTGCCATAATAAAGATATTGCATGTTATCAATAATCCTCTTTTTGCCTGAATCCCTGTCTTTCTACAGAGAGAAAGCTTACTGACTGGGCAAATCTATTTATAAATTTTGTCTTGGCACAAGAGGAACATATTGACAGTGCAGTGGAGCTCTGGGAAGGCAGCTGGTCTGCCTGCATGCAAGCAGCAAGCTGAGTGTCAAAGCAGGGCACTTACATTTTCTCTTACTCCTCTAAAAGAGAGAGTGGGGGGAATTAGGAAGAAAGAAAAAAAGCTTTCCTTTGAACAAGGCAGGGTCAGAGGAGTTAAAAAGGATTGAGTAAACTGTCACACTTGGCTCACTGAAGAGTTTTGAAGGGCTTTCACCTACTGCTCACCATTGGATGGAGTCATCTGAACTGGGAACCGGGGTGCATGGGCATTTTACTGTGCAGAGGCACGAGTACCATGACAACCCTAGCTGGTAAAGATAGCTCTTCCTGAGGTTTGGTGATACTTTGAGTAAAATGATGGAGGGGTAAAGCTGGAAAGAAACCAGATAACATCTCAAGGAGGATGCTCACTGTTTTCTCCTCTGTGCCATTTTTAAAGGACGGTTTTCTTGGAATATGCTGTGTTGGATTTCACATCTGTTCACTTCCAATCAACGTCTTACAGAGAAGATGATGGATTTATTTCATCAGGAGCATAAACTGGCAAAAAAACATTAAAGTCCTGTCATTAACCATTTTTTTTATGTTAGCAATATTCCAGTAGAAACCGGACATTTTCCTTTCAAGGGTAAGAAATAGAGATGACAGAGCTCCTTAATGTTCCTGTACACCTGCTGGTACTGCTCAGGAGTACCAGGTAATTGTCATATTTCCCCAAGTCCTTGGCCCATTTCTAACCAGTGAGGTAAAGAAGAAAGCCACCTAGATATGTACTGACTGTGTTTCTGTGAGAATCAAGGCTTTGTGAATGTGTTCTTTCTCCTTTCTGCAGTTACTTTTCACAATTCATTGTACACACATCACTGATACTGCCCATGTGCAAACACTGAGCTGCTCTGTGCTAGGAGTTACCACCTTAACTCTGCTTGCAGACTTTCATTGCAATTCTTCACAACCCTTTCTGCACATAGTCTCCTGGAAGCACTAAGTAGTTGACAGGAGAAACATTTCACTCGTATTGATGGGGTGGTTGGAATGATGTGCTAACAGAATGTGTGTAGGACCAAAAAAAGGGGTGCACTGCAGTGGTGTGTGGTCTGAGTGATGCAGCTCTGGGAATGGTAAAGGTGGATGCTCAGGTGGAGTTGAGGAAACTTTGCTTCTCTTTTCTCTGGCAGCTGTGTGGCTTCGCATATCCCAAAAGTGCTTCACAACAAAGTCCTTTATGTATTAATATACCCCAGACAGGATATTTAATTTTTTTTAAGAGCTCACAGTTGTCCTAGCAATGTTTGATTTCAGGCCAGGGATGAATGGTTTTGAAAATCTCATGCTGAATGTATATGGCTCTCCTCTTTTACACGGATGGCATATTTTCCTCTTCTTACACCTAAAGGCTAAAGTTTACTCAAAGCAGAACAGCAAGGATTGCACTGCTCTTGTCAAAATAGCTTACAATGTGCAACCAATAAGTAGGTCACTTCTCTGAATGGGATACTGTATAAGTAGCATGTTTGCCACAAGAGACTTATGATCGAGTCCCCTATGGTGTGTATATAATAGTCTGTCAGTCTGATTCAATTCCCACAGATGTTTAAACCAGACCTTGGTTTAAATGGAGATGGATCAAGGGGTATGCATCATGTATGAACTAGGGATGTGTCTTTTTCGACAAGGGCTTACTGAAGTAACTGGGGATGTCACAAAAGGCCAAAATTGATTGTGGAAATCTTCACAAGCCATTTGAATGATCCAGACATATTCCTGCAGAAAATGCAGGGTATGCAGGGGAGGAGAATAATGCATGTGGCAGTGTTAGCTCAGTATATCGATGAACTGTTCAAATCTTGCAGGTGCCCTGGCTCTGACCCTTTCAGCTACTACAGAGATGTTTCTTTTACGTTTCTGTCCTCATTCTCAGCTGGCTTTGACAGAGCAGCTCAAAGTTATAGGGAAGATGATAAAGACAAAATTCTCAGCTAAAGCAAAGAAATACTGAAAATCTTGCTGGAGAGACTGTAATTTGGGCAATTGTCTGCTGACTGCTTTTGCTAATGGAGCACGTTGTCTCCAGCAGCCCCAGCCTGAGAAAAAAAAGTTGCAGTTCGGGGCCTTGGAGCTGTTAAGCTTCTCTTCCAGTGCTGTGCACTTTGGCAGCACAAGGAAAATTTCCCTCCCTCTGCAATGAAATTCCATCTAGGGAAGAGCATGACCCAACGTGTTTAAGTTTAAACTTTGACATGGCTTACGTGAAAGATAACCTTTGACTGCAAGGACCCAGGAAAGTGCTCACCGCAGGAGTCATCCAGCTGAAATGCCAGGGCTGAGTCTGCTTCCCTCTGAGTTCTAAAGACTGCGACTATAATTAGGAGGTGCCTTTGATGGATTCCACCAACGCCTCTTCTCCCAGAGGATAGAAGTCAGGCTTGTGGCTAGAGGGAGATCAACTATGAAAGCTGAGACTCCAACTGTATTGCACTGCAAAACCAGAAAGAAGAGGACAGTGTCATCATTAATTTAAAACTATTTCCAGTGCTGATAACATGACACAGAAAAAGGACTGGCAGTCGGAAGGGGTTGTTCTGCAGGGACAAGTTAGTTCTTCTACAGTTCTCATTACAGGAATTGCCTTGCTCTGAAGAACAGTTATTCAGAAGTGAAGTACAACATTTTAAAGTGATTTTAAAAACCCAAACACCAGGAAAAATAGCTCTCTTTGTCATTTGTATGACTGCATATGTTCAAAGTCTGGTTGGTCAATCTAGGGCAGTAGAGTTGAACACTGAACAAGACCAGACTGCTTGGTTGTGCAACCTCTGCAACTATTCCACTTTTTCAAGGGATGGGAGATGCATGTAGATTTATTCCCCTGGGTATCCAGTGTTACCTGATTTCAACCTACATAAAAAGGAAGAAAAATTGTGTGCCATATTAGATGTTCTGTATATACCTCCCTGACTGGTTCCTCACTCCTCACCTTGTTTTAGCTCTCCCTACTAGCAGCACAGGTTTTATCCATAGTCTTTGCACAAGATTTTGGTGCTGAAAAATGCACTTAAACCAACTCTTTTAAATTGATTGTGGTTTTCTTTCTCTTGCCTCTACTAAGGTACTTCACTTCAAGGGGCAGCCTTTAAGTCTGTGTACAGGAACCCTGGGTGCCATCACTACAAATATTGTATGTGTGGTGTGTTACAGAGCAGGCAGGGGTGACCAGGACCTTCATTAGATGGCAGGTTTCCACATTAAAATGAACATTAGCAATTTCAGCCTCAAAAACACTTCTTCTGAAAACAGTTAAAAGGCTCTGAGGGCAATAAAATATTAATCATTGGCAGTTTTAAGAAGGCAGAAGTATTTCCCAAGGGGCATCTCGTGGTGCTACAGCCTTGCCTTATGCACAGTTTCCTACCTCTCACTTCCTTTCTCATTAGGTTGGCATTGGGATAAAAGAGCAGAATGGGTCAGGAGGTCCCGTACCAAGTAATTAGAGAGTTGCTTCTTTTATCTAAGTGTACCTTGTTAAAGTATATCAGTGTCAGCCAGGTTAATTGGAACTTTAATACATAATTGATGCTAATTTATGGCCCTTTTTGTTCCAGGATGCTCATGCAGACCCCAAAGTCAGGATACAGTTTTCTTGTTATTAATTATATACTGAAAATCAATATCCCATTGGGAGGAGCCCCACAACTTATTATAGTTGCATAGCTTTTCTGCCTCTAAATTCCTTGGTTCACTAGTGTTTCATGTTTTTTTAAAAAGCTCCTACTTAGCTTCAGCATAAAATAAATGGAAATGTTTATTTCTGCTTTCACCAGTCAATGTTCCTCAGCTCAATGGAAACATTCCTCAGTTGTGCTGCTGTGAGAAGGGTAGGACTCGGTGCTGTAGCTGACAGTATTGCTCCCACAAATTGCTTTTCCTCCACAAATTGCCAAATCCATGAAGAGAGAAGTAAACGTTATCACTGCCTTTTAATGAATTGAAGGGTGAAGTCAGGTCTGTGCATTGCTTTTCTGGGTGGATACTCTGGAGAAGGAAAAACCTAGAAAAGGCAAATGAGGGCTGAGTACTGTGCACCTTTGGGATATATTGCTTTCAGTGTCTGAGGTTTGGACTGCCCAAGGGGGGTGGCAGCTTTTCCCTAAACAGGTGTTTTCAGAGTAGTTGGAAACTGACATTCTCATGGTGACATTTCAACCAAGACACCTGGGAGCCAGCATCCCACAGTGCCCAGGAAGGGCAGCAGACATGTGAGTTGGTCTGCAGTTCCTGTGTAACATAGGTGCTTAAGAAAGTCACAGGATATATGGGATGGCCAGTTCATTCATTTTCCTTATGGTCTGCACATCTTAGATTCAATGCCTATAGGCTTTCATTTCAATGCCTATGTGCCTCAAAATGTGAGAAATACTTTTCCCTCTTGTCAGTTCAGCTGAGATTTTAGTCAGATTTTTTCCTCAAAAGTGTTCCGCCAGCACCTAAGTGTAGCAGGGGCTGCACAGATTAGATGGTATTACCAGATGCCCCTGCTTAGACATATCCAAAACCAATGCCATTTCTGGGCTTAACGATGGTCCTAGAAGGACAGTGGAAGGTCACATGCTCCTGTACACTGCCAGATATTTGAACTGGTTAGATCAATACACGTACAACTGGTTCCTCCTTTAAATTGCTTCTCGGTGCATTTTGTTCTCTGGAAACCAGATGTGGCATAACATGATAACATACCTGTAGTGGGTTATGCTGGAACACGACACAACATGTGTCAAGTTTCTTTTGAACCTTTCTGAGATCAGGTATCAGTCAAAAGGAGGTCATTTTAATTATCAATGATTAATTAATTAGATGATTGTTGGACAGATGAGTCCGAAGATTGTATAGCTCTGTTGATCAGTGTCTGTAACATAGAAGAAAAATTAGGATTTTTAAGTTGAATGAATGGAGAGAATGCTCAAAATTTCAGCTACTTGTGTGACATTTGTGTAGCATTTCAGTGATGAGATGAAGCAGCATCTCTCAGTGAGCCTTATGAACGGTGGTAAATAATTAGAGATTACTTTGCATTTTAGAAGTGACTTCTTGATTTAAATATATTCCTATGCCTTTTTGGTTTTGGTTTCTAGATGACCAAACGGAACTATTTTTATTTATATTGCTATTTAGGGATTTGAGTGCAGTGCAAAAATGGTCTCCTCAGCAGTGCTTGCCCAGTTATCCCACATGGATTCTTCTGCTGATGGTGCAGGCTGGGGACCTGTAGGACAGCATCACAGAAGGCAAGGTGCAGACATTGAGATGGGGACGTTTTGGCTGCAGAAAAATCCTTTTGGTCAGATCTGTTGTTTTCAATGTTGTGTTCTGCAGCTCTGTACATGCTAGGGCCCTGAGGACACTAATGGCCCTTGCTAGGGCCCTGAGGACACTAATGGCCCTTGCTGGCCCTGAGTTGGCCAGTGGTCCCATTTCAGCCTAGTAGTGTGTATGTAATTCAAGTTCTCATGCACCCAGTATTGTACACAACCTATAAGCATGGCCAAACTTTGATTTATGATTAATGCCTTTGATAGGACAGCCTTTTGGAGACCAGTTTACCCAGAGGTGAGCTAAGCGGATGTTAATGCTTTGCTTTCTTCAGTATTTCAGCTGATGCAGAGTTTGCTTTTGAAGCATGTCAAATGTTCACATTAGACAAAGATCCACAACTGCCCCAGGTGTGCTGCAGGTCAGGGTAAGAGGGAGCACAGGGAAGGCCTGGAGGTCAGTCCACAGCTTCCTTCAGGAACAGAGGAATACAGAGGTACCTGAGAGCTCCAGCTGTTGTGAAGCAATGAGGAGTTTGGGCCTTTCAGTAGCTAAACTGCTTTTGTGAGTACCCACTCCACAGAAACTGTGTTGGCAACTGTAGCAAAAGAGAAAGGGTTTAGTAAGATGGTTGGGCTTGTCTGTTGCTGGGATGGCTCAATGGGTCAGTGTTTAACATGTCCATCTCCATGTGACTGTAACAACTTGAACCAGTTTCCTTGCATTCAATGCTTTTTGGGAGCCAGGCTATACGAAGTAAAACTGTCCAGGAAGTCTGGGGAGCCTCAGGCAGGATTGCATCTCCAACAGTTCTGGTAATTGACATGACATTGCACTGTACCTTGCTATATGGTGTTTCAGATCTGGCACAGGTTGGGAGCTCTTGGCAAATTCAAGGTGCAGTTTGATATTCAGAGTTTTTTATTGAAGGAATAATATGAATATCTAGAAACATACTTTCTAAGGAGGGCGAGTCTGAGACAAATACCACTACAAACTGAAGCAACCTTGAGGCTATAAAGATTGCATTAAAATCTCCTTTGGGTTTTTCTCCTTATTCATTCCTGACTGAGGATTTCAGGAGAGGACTGAGTGGGATCAATTAACCTCACAGAAACTCCAGCAAGACTTAATATTCTCAAAGGAAGGTCACTGGGTTTCAGTTTGTGCCAGCACTCGCTGTCCTGAGGTATTGAAGGCTGGGGAGCTGGAAGTGAAACTTTTTCTCCAGCAAAGCAACTAGAGAAATCTGCCAAGCAATTTGGATAGAAATTGATGTGGCAGTAATTTTTTTTTTTTTTTTTTTTGGGAGTTGCTCCTGTTTCTCAGGACCGTGCTCACCTCTGAAAGGAGGCTGGGGAATAAAGCTTAACACAGCTGATTGTTACTGCTGTGGTGGCACAGAATAAACAGGGGAAGGCAGCAAGTGCACTAGGGCAGGGGAAATAGAAGCATTTCTAACCTCTCGCAGCAATAGGCAGCAGGGCATATAATGAGCTCTGCTGTGCTAACGTGAACTAGGGGAGTTTTTTTATTTCCCCACCTCCCTCCTGATGTCGCATCTACCTGTGCCCTGTGGAGAGCAGTCAGCCAGGGTTAGCAGCAGGTAACTTGGTCTTATTAAGTGCAGGGTGTGCTTTTTAGGGTTTTTTAATCAGATTTGATTGGAGGATTTTATTCTCCCTAACAGGTGGCTGAGAAACCTGCAGGCCATCAACTCGGAGGGAGTTGGCTGGGGTTTTTTTCAAAGTTGGGCTGGAAACTGTCCCTTATCTTCATTGTAGCTTCAGCAAGGCTCCTCAGGTGGGGAGCAAGTGCTGGAGTAAGTAGCCCTTAGGAAAAACAAAGTCCCTGCTTTCCTGTAAATATCTGCAGTAATTACAAACAAGTGAATCATGAGTTTTCTGACATACCCACAGCTTTGTGTCTATACAGGCACAGGCTTGGCATGACAGACAGGATGGTGGTGGGAATTTTCCTCCCTCTCACACACCTCAGCTCTTGCTGGGACTGCCTGCTTGTCCCTACTGCTTTCTGCACTGGATGTGCTGCTGTGATTTAAAAGAATAATGATGAGAGTACTGTCTGCTCATGAGTCTCTCTTAAGACAAAGAACATGCAAAACGTACCTCAAAGTTGCCTGTTTCTAACCAGCTGCCCAAAGAAGCCAAAGGGGTTTTATTTTTATGGTTTTTAGGAAGACAATGTAGAAAATGAATGGGGTTCACTTATTAATAAACAGTTGACTCCAGCAGTGACTGAACAAAACTGGCTAATCAGAGCTCCCTCAGGAGGGCTGGTAAAATTGGGAAGGACACCACAGCTCATACCAGGAGAGTAGCTCCTTCTATAGCTCCATCACCCACTAGAAACACTTAAACAAAATGAGAAATACTCTCCTGCTTGGTCCCCAGCCCCAGGAGCAGCCCTTCCCCACTGCCACTCTGCCTATGGAGGTTCTTTCTGGCTGTTACACGTCTTGATTTTTTTTTATTTTTTTTTTTTACCTCAGGGACACTTTAATTATGTGGCTGTGCTTGTCACACATAGCAGATACTGCTCCCTGGGGGTTTTAGTTGCTTGGTTTTTAAATCACATTGCTGTTGCAAACCAATTAGGTCTTTTTGTTTGTTTGTTTTGTTTTCCTGGTCACAAAAGTCCAGTGGATGTTTCTGCTTGAGCTGTTCTGCTTAGTTGTTGCAACGTATTTGTACTAAAAGGCAGTTATTGCACTGAGGATGCTACAGGCATCAGAACCTGCTTGTGCTTCAGTGTGGAGGGGTAACATGCAGCTCAGCAGACACCCACTGTGGAGCTCTCAAATATTCAGATGTTAAACATCACCCCTTCAAAGCTCTTCAGATTGAATCAGGAGAGAGATGTACTTTATTTCAGACTCACGTTTCTGTTGTAAGCATCCCTGTATGTGTTGCACAGCAGTGTTTTTCAAACCCTTCAAAAAGAGATGAGTGGGACTAGGATTTTATTGAGTCTGTGCTGACAAACTTAGGCTACAAGGACTTTCCATCATCCGTGATTGTGTTCAGCTCCACAATAAAATGTATCTTGAAGACATTCCCAGGAGATACCTAGAGAAACTCTGTGTAAGGCTCATGCTTACACGAGTTGGACTTGACAATCTGGATGGGTCCCTTCCAACTCGGCATATTCTATGATTCTGCCTCAAGTCGTGCCGAGTTCCCCAAAGAGTTTGTAGCTGCTATGCTACAAACCCAAAGTTAAGGAGCAGATTTAGGTTTCGCAAATGTCCCCGTAAATGCACCATTTATTTCATGTACCTCTTCACTGCCAAAGGAAACGGCTCTGGTGCCGTTTGCTCGAGCGGGAGCCGGTGCCGAGCTCTGAGCCTGGAGCTCCCTTTAGCGGAGCGAGGTGTGTAGTGCAGCGTGTGCTGGGGCTCCCGGGGCTTCAAATCACAGCAGCTTGGAGGACATTAGCCAGCACCGTACCCTGCCAGTGCAGAACTGTTAACATCCATCCCGTTTTCCAGCTATGCTGACTGAAATCTTAAATGAAGTCTCTGTTAAAGATGGGAGAGCTGGCATCTGCCTCTAACTTCCACCTGGTAGCCAGACCAGCTTTTTCTTCATTTGCAATCAAGTCTGCTGAGCAAAAAAGCTCGACTCTTGTTGGATGCAGGTCTGTGCCTGGACCCACTGGTGGGCTGGTTCTCCTGCTTGATTTGGAAAGCCAGAGCCTCTTTAATGCTAAGTTCTTAGAGCTGGGACTACTGGGACTTGAAACAGCTCTTTCCTGCCTTGGTAAAGTGGGTTACAAAACCAAATGTGCTCTGTTACGGTGCACCTCCAGCCAAGGACAGTGGAAGACCTCAAGACCCACGTATTTATGTGCAAGGAGTAAAAGAGGCCACCTGAGAAGGTGATGGGTGGACGGGAAGGAATTATCTCCTCTCTGCTATGTGTGAATTACCCTGTGACTACAAGGACACACTGTAGGCTCTTACATCTCAAGTGCTGAGTGTGTGAGTTGCATGTTTCACCTTCCCTCTCCCCACTTTCTATTGTGGCTGTGTCTCGGGCATTTGGAGCATCATATTGTATGGTCTCTCTCCCCCTTCTTGACCCCATGGGCAGACTGTGCTGACTTCTCTGGGAAATTAGGATAGTATAATCATCAATGAGTCCTTGGAAATAGATGGGCTATCTCTGGCATGTGACCTCTGCTTACCTGAGCCTGTGGAGTGGATGCTAACTCAAGCCTCTCCTGCATCCCATGGCTGTCTGAGAGGTGAGGCGGGGCACATAGCAAGTTTGTACTCCCAGCATATTCCCAGCACCTCGTGTATGTCACCATCAAGTCCTTGAGTTGATGGAGAGAGTGCTTTTGTTTATACATCTGAATATTGGGTGAAATCATTACAAGCCTGATCTTTTGCAACTTGCATTGTCTACTGAGGGCACTTAGAAGCTCCTGAGGAGTTACCTGCTGCTGCAAAGCCTTGACATACAACTTGCAAACCATGACACAATTCTGGAATTAAATGACCAGAGCAACTGTGAATGGAAATATGGACTGTAAAAACCTGACTGAGTTATGCTTCTGCAGGCAAAAAGCTTGTATTTCAAAATCTTGCATTGATTTTTTTTTCAGGTTAGGAGAAAAACTGTCCTAAGATTTCTTTTCCCTGATGGATCTCATGCAGATTTCAGATTTGCATCCATTATTCACAGGAACTGTTTTATTTTTATTGTTTTGATGCTCTGTGAATGAAGTCATCTTAATGTAAGAGCTAGTATTTGGCCTGAACTGCTGGGTGATGAGTATTCCTGACACACCTTTCTTGCATTTGTTTCTTTGACTAATTTTTACACATCCCTTTCAATCCTTACCTTGAGTTTAGCATGCCAAAAGTGTTTGCCTTGCTGAAGTTCAGACTTCCCATTAGCCAGTAAAACTCACACTGCAATCAATGGCATCATGGATTTTTAAGGAAGTAATCTATAATACTGATAATAAATATTCAAAGGGCACTAGTAAGTGTCTCTTCCCTGAAAGTATGTCTTGATAAGGAGAACCCAAATCTAGTCTTCAAATCTGTTCAGTATACATCAATGAAAATGAATGGTCTGCGTTGCTGGCAGCCCATACTGAGTTTGGACTGATGGCCTCTATGCAAAATGTTTGATTTCAGTATCAGCTGCTTCAGTTGTCTGGTCTCCAAAAGTCTTTCCGTACCATCCTTCCCTGTGGTGTGATGAAAAAATACTGAAAACATGCTGGCATATTAAATATGCAAGTCTGAACCTGCCATTTTATAGAATTTGTTGTGTTTTACAAGAAGAGAAAGAATGAATGGTTTCCTTGGGAGCAGAAGCCAGTGCCTGGCTTTGGAGGAGAATCTAAATGTCCTAAGTTCCAGGAGTGAACAGGTCTTGTGTTGGAGCTCTCAGCTCCCAGTGCGCTTTGGGGAAGACAAGTTGCACGTGGTAACACATTCAACAAATGTGCAGAAAAGCAGTAGCGAGTCTAGTTGGTGACTTTGAAGGATGGAGGAGCTGGCAGGAGAGAGCAGGGGATAAGATCTTGACAACGTTGTAACTTTCCATAAACTTTTTTTGTTTAATTCCATGGTTTTGAACGTATGGCTTTATCAACTCCTCACGAGCATTTAAATTACTTTTCCTAGTGACTCTGAGGAATACGTTATTAATGCAGGATGGTGGGAGGTGTGTTCACAAATCCTTTTATCAGATAATGGGATTAACACGCATACCTCCTGAGTGCTGCTTTAAAAAACTTGTAAATCTACATATTCAGCGACTGCAGCAGCCATGTTACAGCACAACAAATGAAAGTGCTGGGCAGGCAATTTAAAAGCCCTCTCTCCTGGGTCTGATAATACAGCAGCGGCCCCAAAGTGGGGGGGGACAAGCTCTGGTGTTACTGAGTCAGATGGAGGATGTGAATTCCTGAGCTACTGATAAAGTGAAACAACAGCAGAGGAGATTGCAGGTGCATTTGAGGCAGAAAAGAGCAACCCCAAAATGCTGCAGGACACTGTCCTGGCTGTAGCAGCATCTCCTTTGCTTCTGACTTCAGTGGGAGACAGAACAGGCCCAGGGTGAGAAGGGGAAAGACACAGATCATTTCAAGATAGGGTGAGACCAAAACTTCACAGATAACTTCTGCTGTTTCCTATATAGGTCTGGCCGTGCCACAGGCTGTTTGTGTGCACTGGTATATTAGGATTTTTGTGGTTTCATTTCTTATCCCACCCAAATTCTACATTTTTTCCTACTTTCTCCCATATTGATTACAACTAACTGCATTTTTAATACGTAAATTGTTGTTTGAGATGTTCCTTTCCAAAAAGTGTCTTACCTCTAGAAGCAGTTCTTAGGTTCAGAATATAATCAACCCTGCGTTTTTACTATTGTGAGCATTTTGCTTCTATTTTACAATAAAAGTACAAAAAAAATGGATCAGACACAGGTTCTCTATGAGAATTAGCAGAACAATGTTCTGTTTGTACAGAGACATGTACCTTACTTAGCATGAACTTCTGTTTTGCATGTAGCCAACCACAGTTTATTTTGTGAATAAGCTTAATTTTGTGAAAAATCATTTCCCGAAGCAAATGCAGTTTAATCCAAATGTTATAATTTTTCTGTCTTTTAAAAGAAATTCCTGAATATGGGGCTGTTTTCAGGAAAACAATAGCAAGTTTCTCTTCATCTTTGTTGGTAGAGACAGGAACAAAACTCCTCAATCTGATTCCCACTGAACCTCTAAGTGTTATAGACACAACCTGTGGCTTTGTAGCACCTGCCTTTACAGCTCTCTCTTTACCTGGCTCCTTCTTACAGACCGGAGATGAAGGAGTAATTTCAGTATGCAAAGAACATCCCATCATTTGCAGAATGAGCTGGTTTTGAAGGTATCGGTCTCTGTATCCATAACATCCTGGCTTTGGCAGGAAAGCACTGCTAATATTTCCCCTCTCATATACAAAGTGCTGCTGCTTCTTACTCCTCTGCCCACCCCCTTGGGGCTGATAGTGCTGGTAGGCATGGCTGGGGGAGACATTTCTTCCCCTGACTTTGCTGCTGAAGCCAACCTATCCAGCATGCTCTAAGTTTAATACTCTCACAGGACATGTGTTAATGTCCACCTGCTGAAGAACATGCACAAATGTAAAGATTAGCAACAATATAGCAAAGATATTGTGAGATAGGATATAGTTTTATGGAGGAAAAGGATTAGCAGATATTGCAAGAAGCCACTGCAGTAAGTGAAGTGCTGAGATTTTAATAACCTAAGGTATTAAGTTTTAATCTCTGTTTTTCTAAAGCTCTGCATCAAAGTTTTTTGAAGCCATAGGAAGGATTTACACACACGCATCATCTATTAACAGAATCTGGAAGCCGAGCAGAAACTCTGGGCATCTTGGGACAAGCTGGGCCCAAACTTAGTGGTTCTTCTCATCATACAAGTCCACAGTGTGGGCTGGGCCATGTCCCTGTTAGAAGTCACTGTTCTGTTTTGGCTCCTTCCCTTCAAACATCAAGGTAGGCTGGATCTGGGCATCTCCAGCACAGGCATTTCTCCCTATGGATCAAGCAGAACATAGAAAAGTGACACTGTTTACTCTTCTTTAGCAATGCAAGGCCTGGTACACATGCATTCTGTGTCCAAAGGAACAAATAAGGGAAAATTATGGGGAAAAATATCCTTGGTTGGTTGGATTTTTTTTATTTTAAGGTAGATTTTTTTTTTAAGTATGGCATGTAATTGAGGTTTTTGGCTGAGTGTCTGGGCCCAGCGAGATAGTGCAGCAGTAAGTAGAGGTGGCAAAAGATGAATAAACAGGAATCTTGGCTGTGACTCTGCTGGGTTGGCTCTCCATGTCCCCCCAGCACAGCATAGATGGATTCTCCTGATGCCATCTGGCAGAGCAGCCTCAGAGATCTCCATCTAAGGCCTCTCTGTCATACCAGCTGAGCAAGATGCTAGCTGCCATTGTGGCTGTGTCTACTGGAAAACCCAATCATTGCTTATAGACCTTTGTACCATGCTCAGAGGAGAAGGATTGCTCAATTCACATCATCCTTGCTGGCAGAGCCCTGGCTATAAAGGGATATACACTGACAGAGGCAGTGGGGGCCTGGTGCTGTGGAAACCTGCATATGCTGGGAGACCTAAGTCTGCAGAGGCTGAGTCTCTGCATGTGAAAGGGTGGTTGACCAACCCACTCTGATATGGCAGCACAAAGCCAAAGGAACAAAAGCTTCTCCTGAACCCCCCCCTTGTTCCTGCTTGTATGGTCAGCCTGTGACAGCTGGCATGTGGCATCTGGTGGGGTAGGACTGGAACCAGCAGTGAGACCATATGCAATGCTCAAGGTGGACATGGCAGGAGCAATAGAGAGTAAGATCTGTCTGCAGGGATCTTAAATCCCAGTAGGCAGTCACCTTGTTTTCATTTTTTTCCAGTCCCAGCTTCTTTTCCCAGTTGTGATTACACCCTGACTCCCTCCCAAAGAGAGAAGAGAGCTTTTCTTCCCAGGGAATCAAACCCATACCCCGTTTTGTTTCTTTTCCTTTAGTGCATATCGCTCCCAAAACATCCGTGTGTCCCTCTAAGTCTGACCTCATCGAGATTTTTTTCCCACTAGATGGTGCTTGAACATCTCCTCCCTGCCCGGCCCCGGAGCCGCAGCTCCCTGGGGACCGGAGCTCCGCGCCAGACTTTGGCAGCAGGAGCATCCAGCAGTGCTGCTCTGGCTCTTGGCCCGCCCCGCTGGCATCGTGCTTGCCATGCCGGGTCATTAATAATGCACGGCTTTTCTTCTGCTGAAAACAGCAGCAGCAACAAATTATTGCTTATTGCAAAGCCAGCAACGCCATGAGCTAATTCCTCATGAGAATTCCTGAAGTCACTAGTTTGCAGAGCATCATATATACCATCATGTCATATATATAATGAGGCAATTTACACATCTTTGGGTGGTTTTATTTTGGAATTATGCAGTGTAGTTGTCTTCCAGCGTAAGCTTTGGGCTGTATGGTTTGGGAAGTTAACTGGGCTCTCTTCTGGGATAATGGCCTTTAAGGGCAGATTGTCTGAATCTGCAGAGCTCCAGGGAAAACAGCAGTGGGAGAAGGAGCGATGCCTGCTAGTCAGGCTGTGGTGCACGTTAGCTCTGAAGCTTGGTTACAGTATGATTTGTGTCAGTACCAAAATTCACTGCAAATGGCTCTAGAAAGATATAAGAACTGTTCTGTGAGAGGCTGTGTGAAGACCAAAACCATCCCTTTCCTCCTATCTTCTGAAAATCAGCAATAAGCCTCCTGGGTATTTTTCTGAATTTTCAAAACTGTCTGTGTCCTTCTCAACCTTGGCATTTGCTAATTTCCACTGGTTTTATACTGTGTAATTGTACTTCCATGAGCGAGATCCTAAAGCTCTCTGAAAGGGAGTTTCTGTTAATGAGGGAGGAGGGAATTCCCAGCTGCAGAAGGAATTCAGTGCTCAGGGAAGTAAAGCTTAAAATGAAGCTGCCCGTTTTCCCAGACCTGGGCCCCTCTTACATCACTAAGTGAATAATAAATCAATCTCAAAACAAGTTCACACTAGTGAAAAAATGTGACTGTTTCCTTCCCATATAGGTAAAAGCTGAGAACTTGTTTATTTAACTGAAACTCTCCTAAGAATTTTTTTGTCTATACAGCATGGGGAAACTGCATTATTAATCTGTATTAATCCATGTCTATATTAAATCTGTGATATAATACTATGTGGAAGTCCTTCTTCTGTAATTCTGACTATAGGATTGAGCATCCTCTGCAGGACTGAGCCCACCTGGCTGGTTCCCAGGGGTCTGTACAGCATCTCTCCCAGCCAGAATAGACTTGTAAATCATGGTAATACCCAAGAGAAGCATGCACAACTGGAGGGTGTGCTGAGCAAGCACAATTCCTTCGGGAAACATCAGACAGTAAATATCATTTCCAGGCTATTTTATTCTAAATCAAAGCTTTAGTTGCTAGGCAATTTATCAGTCTTAAAATTCAAGATGCTTCTCAAGCTGAATTTTATTGGTCATCATTAAACTCTGTAGAAGTGGTGTTTTCCCTTCTCCTGAACAGGAGATTTGGAAATTTGCTGTTGACATAGCAGTCATTCTGCTGCAAGTGACGATTACTGCCAAAACTGCATCAGACATCCTTGAAAGCCTGGGCATATCTGTGAGCCTGACAAGCTGCTCACCTCTGAGCCCCCCCAGGCACCCACCCAGCTCCCCCCGGGGGTCAGTTTTTGGATTCCACTTGCAAAGTGTGTAATTGTGATTGACCCCCCAAATGATCAGCCTATTGTGCACTGTCCTTCCCAGTGTAGGGTGTCCTCCTGAATGGCTCCTATTACATGAGCTCACCCGGTGCACTGATTGCAGGGATAAATAATGTATGCTGGGAACTGCCCGAAGTGATGGGTGAGCTTTTTAGAGCCTGCCTCTGTCGCAGGCTTCAGTCACAAAAGGCATTGCCTTTTTTCTCTTCTTGTTCTCTGGTTATTTTGAAAGTGTGTTTGGATTCCAAAGCTGATGGCAACATTGTTTGCTTGCCTGTCAGCTGATTAGCTATTGTTCTTTTAAATCGGAGAGATTTAAACTAATGCTCTGTAACTGTTCTGGAAAAAATGTAACTTTGCAACTGGAGTCAGATAATAGCAGTGAGAAATGCAGCTCAGTGTTGCAGGAGGGCTGCTTTTAGAATGGTCTGTGGGTGCAGTAGAAAAAAAGGTTGAGTGGCAGTTGGTAACATGATGATCCACCTGATGTGTTGCTTATGCTGTTATAGTTGGTTTGTCAAGTGAACCTGAAGAGTCAGGTAGTGCCCCAGAAAACGGAGGGAAAAGTTATCCTGTGAATGCTTGGAAACAAACATCACCATTTCAGGGTCATGCCCTCAGTGCTGCTTTGCATTTCCACAGACTCACTTCTGAAGGGAAAAGTACTTGAAGGATGATATTGCTCAGCTTTGGAGTTTTCAAAGGCATCTCCATGGGTTAGATGCCAGATCAATAAGACTGAGGGAGGGTGGCCGTGTGAGTTGAGCATCTGAAAGTCGGGAAGGAGTGTGTGTTTAGGGCTGAAGTCAGAAAAGTCCAAATCTATTCAAAGGGAGTAAGAAGTCTATCATGTATCCAGGGCACATCTTCGTCACGGAGCATCAGAGCTGTCAAACAGACATCTCTGATATGACTATTTAAAGGGTTCTGGTTTTTTCCCCTAATTTTAAGTGGGACAGAGAAGGGTGTTTCTGTTTTCAAATGAGGCTCCAACAAGGAATAAGAGTGTGCCTAGTGCTTCTCAGCTCTTTTTATCTTCCACCTTTCCCTTTGTATGCCTGAAGTAATGATAATACGCACAGGGATTTGCACCTCTCAGCTGGAGCAGGCAAAGTTCTCCAAGCATGGCAGGGAGAGCCACACAGTTTCAGAGTACACCATAAATTCAACTGCCAGGCTCAGGGCAGCACAGCTCAGAGATGATGATTTTAAGAGATAGAAGATGGAGAGCAATTCACCCTTGGGGATAAAGATCCAGCTTCAGGACAACAGCAGAGCTCCAAATGAGTGTGGAAGTCAGTCAGTGCAAAACTCCTAGCCAAAGCCATGCAGCAGGTTCTTGGGTTTTGTTTCTTTGATGACTGCCATCTCCTCTGGAGGGGAGTGCTTCATCTCGTAATCAGTGCCTTAGTTTGTCAGCTGCCTTCACACCCAATCCTCCCACACTCAGCAGTGACTTCCTGAACCCTCTAATGCTCCTGTTTGCAAATGTATTTCCTTATTATTTTCCCCAGAGATGAATCTCACTTGTCACTTCACTTCAGGCTATGCTGTAAGTTGTTTTTTTGTTCTGTTACTCTCTGTAAATGCTGGCTTGTAACTGAGCTGTCACAAGAACAAATCGGCAAAATAATTCTCTCTGATGGGGTATTCACACCATGTAACTTTCAGTGTCTGGCACAGATATTTAAACTAGCCAGAAAAACTGCTCTGAATCACAGAAAGGCTTTGATTTTTGAATGTGTTGTAGGTCTGAGTGTTGCCCTTAACACCCCCGACCCATTTTGGAGGCAGACTTTGCGTTGCCACCATGTCCAACCTGGATTATTAATTCAGTCTGTGAAAGATGGAGAAGAAATCATGACAGCTGTCTCAAAGCAAGCCTACCCTTGCCTGCTATCCATAGCCCTCCTGAGTGGCTCCAGTTCACATCCAGGGATGGGGCTAAGGATCTGACTTAGAGACAGGGCTGGCTCAGTGCAGGAAGACTGATGGGGCTACTGCTGCCAGCTGTCTGCCCACCCGGATGCTGGGATGTGTGGTGGGTGAGTTCCAGCCCAGCTGCAGCCTCCAGCTCCACACTGCAGAGCCAGGCAGAACTGGTAATAATGGGGAAGATGTGAGAAACCAAATTTCTCATATGGACATCTTATTTAGGCACACAAAATTAGGCTGCCTGATTACATGCTGGCTTGTATTTTGTCCTGTTCTCTCCTCACTTAGATCTTAGAAGGAATAAAGACTAAATTTTATGAAGTGTGTTCAAGTATTTAACTATGCCATTAGGGAATGCAATCTGAAAGCCCAACTAATTGCCTGTCTGCACCATTAGCCCTTTAAATAGTGGGTAAAATGGTGCAGAGGATTCTCTCCTTAAAAAAACCCAACAGTTTATTCTGCAGCCATGGGGTTTGTTTCTTCTCCTATTTTGTCTGCAGTCACTGAGTCCTTACTCTTCCCATTGCAGACAGACTGACTCTAGGCATGAGTGAGGGAAATACGTGGCAGTAACACAAGGAGTAGCTCTGTATTGGAAGGGATGGTTAAGAAATACAAAGTCTTAAGGTTCCTTTCCCCCCTGCCTAGCTGACATCAGTTTCAAAACTACCACCCTGCAGAATATCCAAGGTTGACAACAGCTACAATGTCCAAATACGCTGCTTAAACCTGCCATCAGATTACAAGGAGGGCTCCCTTGTTGTATCCCTTGTTCTTAGTCTCCTTCCCTAATCTCCTGCTGACTATTTTGGAATACTGATTCAGGCCAGCTGTTCATATATGTGTATTTCTATAGATAACTCTTTTCATATGTGATTGCTGTCCTCACTAGACTCAAGAAAGCCATCAACCTCAGACAAGATTTATTAAAGGTTTTAAATATGCAATTTTGTTTAGATATTGTAATTGTTATGTTAATAATATATATTGGTGAGGACAGAATTGTACCCAGGATTCATGTATGAAGATACATAATTTCAGAGTAGCTCAAAAATTGTAGTTCATATTGTGGATAGAAAGAAGTAAAGATTTGTGATGTACCTTGGTTGACTTTAGTACTAGAAAACTGCAATCTTCTAGCTAATTATCACTCTTATTAAATGTCTGTCTTAGTGTAGAACACAGCTTATGAGCTTTAAAGCTTACACTAATCAAGAAGCAAGATCAACAACTGATGTAGGTCACTTATAGCTCAGCTGATACGTAGCTGCTCCTTATTGGTGTTACCACTTGATCATTTATATTGATGAAAAGAATATTTACAATTCTACTACCTGAAGTAAGGAAATAAATAAATTTTGATTATTAGAAAGGCACCAGTCCCATTTGCACAAACACTCAAACAGATGAAAGACAGAAGCAATGACACATCATCTGAATTGTCTCACTTACAAAAAGTATTGGAGCTTTCACATAAAAGTCTAATTGCTGTAATATTGTTATTTTAACCACAATTATTTTTTAATTCACTGGAAAACTGTTGTAGTAGGCAGGCTGCATCCCAGAATACACAGTTGCTTGATAGTCAGAGCTTTCTCCTAGAACAGAAATGATGCAGATTTGGGTTTGCCTTTCACTCCTGGCTCAGGTTTCTCCTTTCACTCAGTTTTTAAGGATACCCCCTGTTAAGTCCTTTACATGCTTAGAAGAGACACCTTGGATTGAGGCACAAAAATATGTAAGAAAGAAATTAAGAGCATGTCAAGCAACTCTAGAGTAACTCTGCATCCTTCTGTGAGCTCCCAAGCTGCTTATTCTGACTTATATTGGTTCCCAGAGTATGCAACTTCATTATTTCTAGGTATTCTTCATTTATGAAAATTGTTGCCTTTAGAGGCTTACAAACTTTTGTGCATGTAACCATAATAAATAGTTGATATATTTATATCCTGGTTCTCCTTTCACATGTGCTGGTGCTAAGTGGGAAGTGGTTGGTGAGAGCAGATCCAGAGCAGATGTAGATCACACAGCTCTACTGATATATAACCATGGTACACAGTTCTTAGTACCTGTGGCCCTGCCCCAGTAGAATTCTACCAAATAAAATAATTAAAATTCAGTTCTTGAATTCAATACTATAACTGATATCTAAAAGCTTAAAAATGGAGGCAAATACCCCACAGCTGTGAGGTCTAGGCACAGTATAGGAGGAGAATATTGCAGGAAGAATATAAAGAGTTTATTAAAGCTTAGAAGGCCATTCACACTGTCTCCCTGGATTACCCAGGCATGTATTTTAATTCTCTTTCTAGTTAAAGTACATTGAGTTCGTGAACTGAAAGAGCAAAAGCAAGAATGTTCACAGTTAATGGTGACATTGTCCTTAACTTGCTCTGAGCCAGAAAAGTGCATTCATGACAGAGCAGAGTACACTGAGGACAGCAGCAAACTTCACTCATGTTTTGCCTCTGGCAGTGTACAGCATAAGTGTAAAATAAATAACTTGGTTTCAGCTGAGAAGCAGAACCAGTGAACAAATGTCTGAAAGGGCTGCTAGAGCCAGTTTCTGATCCTCAGTTCCTTACTTAGTGGTGCTCTCCTGGATTTGCATCTCTATAGTAACTTGGCCAGGGTTAAAGAAGCATGAGAAGGCTTGGTCTGCCATTCTTTGCACTTACCAGTGATGGTTTTCCGTGGAGCACAGTGAGTACTGGGTTAGATCCAAAACTAATTAATTTTCCAATAGCTTGTTCTAGAAGTTATTTTTAGTTTATCCTGACCTAGCTGCATTGTCATTTTGTTAAGAGCACTTTGATAAAGTAATTCAATCAGAAGTGCTACTACACAGTAGAATCCATAAGGCAACATCTTGTGTAACAAGAGATGTAACGAGTGATCAGGTAGGAGCTATCGTCTCCACCTGAGGTATTCAGCTCACCCCATGAGGTTCTGGGTAACATTAAATGATCATGTTTCATGAGTTCTAAGTAAACACTTGCCAAGAATGATAAACCTTAATTCTTGCTTTTAGCTGTCTCTAGTATAAAAGACACATCTTTGTCTTGGAGAAGCCCATTCCATTTTGCAAGCCCCTGCACCAGGATATTTGCAAAGCAGTGGCTGCCTGAAGGTCTTACCATGTGGAAACAGCCTTTTCTTTCTCTCAGCTCCATTCTTTGAATTGGTTGCAGTTGGGTAGAGATACCTTTTTGTTTTCCATGGAACTTGGCCTGTTGCTGATCCCAATATGGAACATCACAGTGCAAGTCTTGATGTGGAAAATTTGGCCTTACTCCTTTTAATAATTTGTTTAGGCCACAATTTTCAAATCAGACTGCCTAGAAAAAGCTCTCTAGCCTATGTCCTTTGCATGCATCTGCAAGGATTTAAGAAACAATTGCCCAGGTGTTGATGTGGCCTTTCTGGCAAGAGATACCGCACATGTCAAGGAGAGCACAGGGGCTCTAGTTCATGCTGTGGTACCAGCACAGGCAATTTTAATTGGTGATTTCTGTTGGATCAGCAATGGGAGTAACAAAGCCTGAAGTTATGTATCTGTTTGAAGTTATGCATGATATCAAACTAGCACCTTAAATCTGCACTGAGGCCTCTTAACATAAAGCTGAGTGCCTTGGCAAGCTTATGTCCACATTAATAATAAATCCTGGTGACATGAACCCTTAAGAAGAGCAGCAAGAGCTGAAGCCTCCTTACTTTAAACAGTCTGCTTTGTCTTGTTTCAGTGCAGCCAGAATACTTGGAAAATCTTTCTATTTTATTCTGTGCTCTTGCTCATTATCAGAGTTTCTAAAAATAGTGTGGTTCAGTCAATATTCTTTTAACTAGCTTGTTACTTTATCTAGTTAGTAATTTTAGGAGTATCCACTTGCCTAGGCAAATCTGTGTTTTGATTTTACTTTCATTCTGAATGACTGCAGTCATCTGGCTGCTTATGTGAATGATTAAATTCTCTAATCCCTGATGGATTTTTTTTTTTTTACTCCCTCACTCCCATTACATTCCAGATTTCTGCAAATGCAGAGAAGCGTATGTCATTTTGTTAATGCAAAGGCAATTGCTAAACAGTAAATAAACTAAACTCAACTAGACTTCTACTATAATGACAGACTAATAAGCCAAGTAATTCAAATGGTATAAATAAGGAATGTCCAGAAAGTGTAGGAGGCTGTAAGGGAGTTCATTGTAATAAGAGACTGAGTTTACTGAAGCCCTTAAGCAGAGTGATTATTTTGTAAAGAGCCTTATAAGCAAAGGTCCTAGTTTTGAGCCTGCATCTGCCTCTGTATCACTTGTAACCCTGTGTTAGTGGGATCTCCTGAGTCCCCGTAGAACCAGAGGGGAATCTCGTCTCATGGCTGATGTTGCTCATTGGTGGTGCCTTTAGACCTGGAGTGCAAAATGGGGCTGGATTTTATGTGAAAGAACAATTTATGTAAGTGATGTGGCTTCAACAGAGTCGTGGCAGGGAAGGTAGTGCAGGAAAACGCTCCCAAGCTTCAGGCTGCACAGGGAGACAAAAGCACCCCTAGCATGGGAGCGAGTTATACAGGAGTCAGGGCAGTGGCAAGGTCTGGTTTGAAATGGGAGGATTCCTGGGAAGGAGGGTATTAAACTAACTTGTCTCTGAGATGAGGCAACATGATGCATTTATGATATGTGTATATATATATCAGTTTAACATAGCTGGTTAGTAGATTCTGGAGCATCAGAGTACAGGAAGTAAATGGGCACTGGAGATGACACTGAGGGTGTAGCAACAGGTGAACAGGACACTGTAGGAATTATCATCTATGATTTGAATAACAGAGTGGACCTCATTTCACAGTGCCAAAACCTTTACAAAGGTATTCCAGGACAGAGAAATGTTTCTGTTAAATCAGCTTCCATAACTAACAGCTAGAACTTGTTTATGGATATCTTTAAAACAGGAGCCTTCTTGCAGAATAGTGTGACATGGTGTGAGACACAAGACCAGACCAGGGAAAGGAAATACTGCCAGGGTGTGGATATATCCAGGGTTTCTATTCACACAGGCTGAGCTGAAGATGTGCTGATAAAGAGCAGTCCCTGCTGTCCCAGCATGAGGGACAGCTCTTCCTTGGCCAATGTGAAACATTTTTCATAGTATATTCCAACAAATGGCATAGAATACTATAACTACTTTTCACTCCTGTCTTGTACATCCCTGATTCTTGACTGTGCCCATTTATGTCTGTATTGAAAGAAGATGGTGTAAATCAGCGAGTTTCAGCTGTTCATTTGTGCATTCAGGCTTTAAATGACTGTAAACTCGTATCTGTAAAAGTGTATTTTTTTCTGTCACCCATGTTTGCCTTTCAAGCTACGCTCCATCACTGAAATGTAAAGACCTTGTGCAGTTTATAGGTGCCTTGTGGAGATTTTTTGAGGAACTGTGTTCTTCACAGGCTTTGAAACTGAGATGGTATTTGTGCAGAAATGGTGTTCAGGGCCCAAAAGTGAAGAACAGGCAGAGTAAAAACAGTTTCTTGTAAGCATCATGACTGGAAATTTAAAAGCCATTTTAAAATGGCTGGAGGAGTCTCCTGAATTATTTCAGGTATTGCAGAATAAACAATCATGGCCCATTTGTACAGTCTGTGACATGATAGGAAGAGAAATTCATCACTTCGGTCCTGAGGTGCCCTTGAGGAGGTTGATGCCACTAAGACTGATATTAGCGTTTCTGTGTGCTGCTGAGGAACCAAAGACATAAAGGGTTGGTGAGAACAGTCCACAGAGAAGGACCAGTGAATGTCAAAGTTAGAGCAAATGTCTCTTTGGGTTTTGCTTTCCCCCAAAGATGAATATTGTGTCATCCTCTCCTATTTAGATGCTGAATGCCACAAAGCAGTGGTCTCCACTGCACACAGAAAGTGTTAGGTTCTCCCATGATGTGTCTGAGTTCTCAGAAATGGCCAGAGAGCTCTTTGGACCTTGCTGGGCTAAGCAAATAAACACCAATGCTTTTACAAAAATGCATATGGGTTTTTTTGCTTTTTTTTTTTTTTTTCCTGATTCTTCACTGTATTTTAAACTGGAAAAAAACAAATGTCCTTCTTGTAATATCCTTCAGGTATTTGTAGCAAGTATCTGAAAATAGAGCTTGAAAAATGTTGATAATTCTGATTAGTCCAGTTTATTGTACAGTAATATGTGTGCTTTAGAAATACTGACCACTCTTCTCTGGAATGGTTCTACTTGCTTTTGATTACATATTCCAGCCACACTGAATTTTTCCCTGTGGCAGGTGCAGATGAGTATGAGAACTGAAACAGCAGCGATGTGCGCCTTGGGGAAATGGCAACTGACTATATAATTTACTCAGTAGTGTATTTTTACTTATAATTATTGCTAATTCAAATAAAAAATCAGCACAAATTGCATGACAGCACTGTGTAAGATGGGGTAGGGATAAAGCATGGATACAATCCATATCTTGCAGGCTGACAAATGAAGTGTAAAAAGCTATTGTTTGTTTACTGACTCCCTAAGCATGTGATGAACGATTATCTCTGCCTCAAGAGGTAGCCCAAGGTTTCCAGTGGTATCAATCTTCCTGTTTGTGATTCACGTGTGCGAGCAGCAGAAAGCTGAGCACATAACCCTGAAGGCAATTACCTGATTACTTCTCTGCCCCTTAAAAACTGTGCTGTTTCTCCATCCTGTTTCAAACCTCAGGGGTGTGCTGGAGTGAGCCTGGGAGGGTGAGACCCCTCCAGCCTGAACATGATGGGGCACATCCAGAGCCCTGTTGTGCTTCTACATCTTCCTGCTGCAAATGTTCTAACCAGCTCACAGGGAGCGGGAGGAGAAGCCCAACTCACCACAGCGCATCAAGGGCTGCCAAGGAGTGGGAAGGGCTTGTCATCTTCCCAAGTTGAGGTTGCCTTTATGTCTACACCAGAAGACTGTTGGATTGGGCTTTTAGGGTGTGACATCCTTTTTTTGCTTCCTCTGCAGAGGCATGAGGAAGCCACACAGGGTGAGGCTTTGCCTCAGCTCACGCAACCACTGCAAGGGCGAGGCTGCGCCGCTGGGAGAGGTGAAGTCCTGGGCCTGCTTCAGGCCCTCCCCACAGGCCCAGCAAGTAGTCAGCCCAACAGGGAAGCTGGTCTGGGCAGGAAAAAAATAAGGTCAGGTGTGAGTCAGATGGGTTTCTGAGTCCTCTTCTCTCTGAAGCAAGGTGCAAGTGGAGCAGCAGCAGGTCAGGAAGCACTGAGTGCCTGGGGCATCTCCTGCCATCTTCACCCAGCCATGAATCTGCCATGCCGTGCTCATTCCCAGGGGTTCAGCTCACAGCACCTGTGTACCCCATTAACTTTGGTCCTGAGTGCTCCTGGTTTGCCCAGTCCTCGCTTGTATAGCCAAGTGTCTGCAGGAGCATCACTGGAGCCCAAGGGTGATGGAAAGATGTTCATTTCCATGGACCTGTTAGAACTGATCTCCCAGGAAGTTGACTGTCCCTATCAACACATAATTTCCTTCCTTTTCTGTCTCCAATTCAAACACTGATGTTCAGCCTGTATTAAAACTGGAGGGAAAAAAAAAAATATCCAGGAAATAGGGTCACTTGCTGGACTTTTTTTGCAGGAGATAGATAGATAGATAGATAGATAGATAGATAGATAGATAGATAGATAGATAGATAGATAGATAGATAGATAGATAGATAGATAGATATAACACTCTTAACCTAGCAGCATCATTACATTGCTACCAGAGTGGAAATGTATACAGTACAGGCTTCAGCCTCAGCTATCTGATCTGTATATAGTACAGTCTATCCGTGTACCAGCTTGTAACATGTCCAAAGCCTTGTGAAAGCATCCTCATGAGTAGAATTACATTTGTGTCATATTTATTTAATGATAGATTTGCTAATACAGCACCTGCTAAACAGAATTGCAGACTACACTGAAATCAATCACTGTATGCAAAGTGCCTCTGGTAAATGGGATAGGATATCTGCCCAGCTTATTACTAGTCAGAGAGCTGAGTATAGTTTTAACTATGCATATCTCTCTGTGTGTAGTAATCTTTTTTAACATAGCCAATAACCTTGACTGTAAGACTTTTTGGACACAAATGTTTTTCTGTTTCTACTGTGTTTAACTAAATGAAAAACGGTGCCTTCTATAGACTTGGAACCAAACTGCTGGGACGTCAGTGGGTGTCAGTAGTCAGGGCCTCTACATAATTAGGGAGAAAATTCAGATTCCAGCTAAAGCTCTAGCCAAAGTTAGGGTTTCTTCTAAGTTTTTTCCATCATGAAAAATACATTAATCATCAGTTGCAGGGGTATGTCCTGGATGTTTCTGATTGAAGTGTCCCCCAGAAACACATTCTAAAAGTTGAGGTAACCAAAAGAAGTCTGGTATATTTTAAGGCACTGGCATGAATTACAACAGAATGAATATGTTATATTAAATAAATATAACATTAATGATAATTAATTAATGATTATTGATTCAGTAAATAAAGTAATGATTTCATGTACTATCAAAGACTGACATAAGGTTAATTCTGTCACTGGAGGGAGACCCAGAATCTTTCCTTGATTATTATTTATGTCTTTTTTTTCACAGTTCAGGATGAAAATGGAAGTTGATGTAAAAAGTGACAGTGTTTCTTTAGCTTTAGAGATAACTTCCGTGGTGGTGTTACAGGCCCCTGCCATCATAAATCAATGGTACATCAGTTCCTTCCTATACACACTTCTGGCTTTTTGATTAAAAGGCTATTTTTCAGAACTGCCAAGGCAGAAAGCTTTAGCTACTCAAATACTGGAGAGCTTTTCTGTATCAGCAGAAGAACTGTTGCTCAGCTGTATGCCATCATTGTCACTATAAAGGGCACTGGCAACTGAAAAATATCTGACAAATTGACAACTTGACAGGGTTGTGAGATGGTGAATTAATCTACCTTGGCAGAAGGCTGTTGGTGAATATTTAAATAGGTTAATAGTCAACATTAGAACCCTGAAACCAAATACAGGCTGGCAGCAGAAGAGAGCAGGTAAATCTGATAGCTAAATTATACTGTTAATCATGTGCTTCAATCTCAGAATGAAAATCAGATTGTCAAATCTGAAATAAGAGTTAATAATCTTTCCTTACAGATTCTTTTCTGAGCAACAGCGTTTTCTATCAAAATCAGGTTATTCTTTTTTCTTTGTGTGTTTTTACACACATGACACCCCAGTTCCTTGTTCACCTCAGATACATGCATTCAAACAGAAATAAAGGAAAGTTTAAGAAAGAAAAATCTATAAAGAATAAAAAAACCCTATCTGGACTGCTTTAGATAAATTTTGAACCTGTCCACAAGTCCCTGAATTTTTCTGGTCCTTCTCCCAAAGCATCATGAGAAGTGCCTGCTGGTCTGACCACGTATGACAGACAAACAACAAGTCTCTTTGGGGTGGCTTCCATGGTGGTTTAACAGCCCAGATTTGTATTCCTGAAGGTAGCATCAATCCAACACCAGAGCTGGAAGTGCAATACATGAAAAGTGAAAAGGAACATAAGGAAGCTTAGCAATTGTATAGATGATCTACCCTCAGCTGTTAACTGCTGTATTTTCTGGGTCACCTGCAGTAGCTTTTTGGCAACATGCAGAAGGGCTAACTCAGCTGGCAGCGCGTACATTCACCTTGCAGAATATCACTAAAAACGTGCAAGTTGGACAACAGGCTTTGTCCATATCACTTTCATGTACTTGTAGGTGGCATGTCTCCAAAGGGCTAACACAGTTCAATAACAATTGTTTTAGCCATCTGTGTGCTCTGTAATTAATTCCTCAACTAACCCAGAATCTCAAGAAAGGCTCTAGGGTAGCCACGCAAGACAGATGCACTGAAAACTATTTGTTTTCTAAGGATAACTTATATCCACATAAAAGGTGGTGCTGGTCAAATCCATTTTTACTGTGAAAATGGAAGGATGGTTCCTATGGGAATCTGTTCTGGCTTCAGCATTAATCAGTATTTTCATTAAGTATCCAGATTAGGGAATACTCTGTTACTGTATTTGCAGATTATGCCAAAATGTGAGGCACTTTGAAGGAGAAGAGTGGAATTCAATGTAACCTTGTTAAACTGGATATAGTCTGGGTATTGCTAAAAAAGAATCAATGAAAAAATAGTAATTACTTATGAATAATAAATTGCTTGACTATTAGATACAAACTGGCTGATTTGGCCTGCAGGAAAAAAAGTTTTTTAAAAGTCGAGGGACATACATTGACCAATAATCAACAGTGTAATAGTTGGGGGGGAGAAACATTGTATCTTGTTCTGGGTTATACAAATGTATGTGAGATAAGTGAAATAATTTTTCCACTCTGTGCAGCACAGATAAGGCCTCAGTTAAAATACTGGCCCTGTTTGGTACATGGCAATTTGGGAAGGACATGGCCAAGTGCTGGAAGTTCAGATGAGAGCAACAAAAAATAATGACAGATTTTATGATCAAAACTGGAGGTTCCACAGGCTGAGAAAGAATGAATGCTTTCAGGTAATACAAACCTATTCCTCAGTATTTTTCTTCATATTTGGGCCAGGATAAGAGGCAAAAAAAACCAACCTCTGGCGGAGAAGATCTAAGTTAAAAGTTCAGAAAAACTTTATACTTTGGGGGATGTTGAGCCTTTGTCATTGATTTTTAGGAGCAGCTGGATAACCAGACTTGGCTGGTGCAGTAGGTCCTGCCTTGCCCAGGAGTGTTGGGCTGGAAGACCTCTGGCCATTTTAGCTGCTAGAAAACAGTTGCTTAACTCCCAGCTGATGTCAGTGATATTTGAATGCAATATTGTGGAATGATCACAAAATTAACAGAATGAGCAAACTAAAAGAAAGTACAGCTACTTAAAAAGCACAAAACACTATTGTTTCTCTTGCTGTTGCTTGTCATCTAATAACAAATGCTTGAGTACTACATGCTGAGCTGTTGCCTTACAGTTCAGCACAGGATTGTAGAACTTGCCATGAAATCTGTAAAGTATCAAGTGGCTAGTAAATTCATTATTCAAAAAGCTTTACTGTTAACTATAATATATTGAATTGGAAGTCTTCATATCATGAATACAAGTAATCATGTCACCTAACTCATCATCGCCACTGTGATGTCGTAAGTCCTAGTTGTGAAAGCAGCATGATTTGTGTGGCAGTGCAAGAGCAGTAATTAAAGGAGAACATTTGCAGGACTCGCTCACCAGTTTATAAATGTGTGTATTCTCTGCTTAAGAATGATTTCTGTTTTAGCAAGCAAGAAATAGAAGGAATAATATGGCAAATGTGAAAAAGCTCATTCTTTCAGTACTTCCAAAGAACAACTTTGGTAACAATTACAGAGTAGGGATAAGCCCCCAGTGGCCTAGCACTGTTCCCACACAAGTCAATAAAAAGCCTGCTATTTATTTCAGCTGGACGATCTCACAGCTATGTTAGCAATTAGGTTCATGTAATGAATTAATTACATAAAATTATATGCAATTGCTAGACAAATACAAAGAAATTAAATTAACTGGATAAATTATATGCTGCAAACCACTCAGCTGTAATACTTATCTTTTGCTGTTGTGCACCCTTAGAAACATTCCAAATAAAACACAGTTGGACGGAAAGGACTTTTTCACAAAACTTAAGAATAATAATTGTCATCAGATTATTTAATTTATATGTGGATTATTTTATAAAGTTTTTGGTGAATTTTATGAAGCTGGTAAATTCAAAAACATGTCATGCAAATACATTACAAAATGCAATCGTTAGCACTCCCTCCCTTGTTTTTCTGAGTCCAGCATTTACATCTGTACAGGATCCTGTCCCTCTGGGCTATTTTCATGGAGCCAGTGAAATAATTTCTTATTATATCAGTGGCACAAGCAGAAACAAGTGTCAGGTTGCCCACAGTGAACTTTGTGCTCCAAAGCTAGAAGTGATTTTTTTACCAACTAGTTTGTTTATACCTATCTTGGAAATCTTCTGGCTACTGTGAATTATGTATTGTTGACATAGCCTCAGCCAACCCATACTGACATTAATAAAACATTGAAAACAATAGGTATTCAACCAAGGACAGAGTAAAAAAAAAAATATTTTTCAAGACCTCTAGATTTGTTCCAATAGGGGCTTCAAGAAGGTGAGACTTAACATCTTACAGGATTGGGCCCCAGCATAGCAATAGCACCAGAAAAGTACCTTTGCTGTGATCAGACATACGGTACCACAGGGGAGTTGGCAGCAGGTGAAAAAACAGATTTCTCATTCCATTTGAACCATTATCAACTAAAAATGTCTGCTTTCAGAAAAAGACAGGAGATCGGGAAACAAAACTAAAAATACATGGGGGAATCACCAAATATGGGAGATTTATAGATTTACAGCTGCAGCAGGCCTGGATGGAGAAAGTGAGACAGCAGAAAAGGGATTAGGATTAGGATTGCTTATACATTTATATAACACTTGCTCTAAATTTGACTACAGTGCTCAGTAAAATGAGAACTCAGTATTCATCATGCACAGCAAAAAAATTCACACAGCAGCATCATCCTTTACATTAGCAAAAATAAATGGTAATCATTTGTAAAATGCTTTAATTATGTTAATCAGTGAATGTTTTGCTGCCCTGTGAAGACATACAGCATGGTAGGAACTTCAGACTGAGCAGCCATATGTTTCTTTGTATCAAATGCTGCAGGACCATCATCTGTCATGTTCACAGCTATTTTTTTTTTGTCTGCAGAGACTGAAACATCCCTGCATGGTAGACAGATCATTGCACCCTACTTCTAGAATAGAACACCACAAATGAATTTTTAAAAGCAAGCAAATACATACTCAAATTTAGTGTCCTGTTTCAGATTTCTGAAGCTGGAGTTTTAAAAGTGCTAAACACTTCCTGTGATTTTGTTCATTACTGTAGTTCTGAAGTTTGACTCTGAAATTACAGACAGGTTTTTGATCCTGAGTCTATGTGACTTTTCTTGGATCTTAGCCAGAAGTGTAATGTGGAGGTGTTGTGGTATCAGCAGTACCATGTTCTGTCATTAGACTACACATACATTCCTGTATATACATATATTCTTGTTGTATGAAATACAGCTTGTGCTAAAATTAATCTTGTAATTCTGGTACTCCATCCCAAATGCCAGTAAAGTCTCAAGGCATTGCTGATGGAGACACCTACACTTCTCAGGAGATCTGCCTGGCAAGATGGAATGTGTTATTAGCATGCATGTTAGCATGTGGTTTAGGTAGGAAGGATGCTGGTGCTTAAAAGACTGAGGATACTCATTCTGAGATAGAATGCACAGCAAATGCCAGCTGGAGGTGTGACTAACTTACAATTTCTGAAATGCCAAAAACTTTACTGTAAACAATGTATTGGAAGGAAGAATTATTTTTGCCAGCTTTTTCTTTTTGACAAAGGCTTTTGGAATAAAATGCATCTCTGCTAGAAAAATTTGCTTTTACAGCTTTACTAATGAAGAGCCTCAAGAATGTTAAGTGCAAGCTAGTGATTTTGTCTTGATCTGAGACTTTCTCATAGCCGCTGATGTACCTGAAACCTGTGTTCATGGCCAACATTGGCAAAGCTCTTTTATTTTGTCCTTTACAGCCCAAGGTGGCTGTATCGGTTTTAGATGAGGCACTGAAATTTTCTTTACCTCTCCAAGGTGTCTGTCTTGCTCCTCCAAGCTGCCTCTGCCTGTTTGCTGAGACATTTGCATTACCCAGACACACTGGAGCCCCGTGTTTTAGCATGGACATGCCTGAGCAAGGGAGTCCTTGTTAAGGACTCTTTAAGACACCTGCACAAAGCAGGGACAGAGGCAGAGTCACCAAACACAAGTTAAGTTTCTCACACTCTTGAAAAAGGGACGAACTCACTTCTCAGCATGTGCTGAAATGGTGGGGACTTGATGTAGAACACTGAATTAAGCCACTTTTGAATTGTTTTGCTATTATCCTTGGATGAGTCGAGAGAAGGGAAGAGCCTTGAAGAGAAGAAGCCAGTGTAATCACAGCTTGTTGCTGCTGGAAACGGTAAGATCCAAGGCATCTGAATTAGGTTTTCAGCATTCAAGCTTGCTACAGCCCTCCCAACAGCAAAGCAAGGAACACCTTGAGGAATATCTGCTTCAAAATGTGAGTGTAATACAGGGACATCTAAGATAGCTGTCTATGAAGTAGTTCAAATACTAGAAAAGCTGAGCCCTGCAAACATTAAAAATATAGTTATAAATATACTCTTAGTTAAGACAAGCTTACTTCACATCTAAATCTCACTGAGATTTAGTAATAAAGCTTTTACCCATTTATGTGACTTCTAAGGTCTGAACCAGAAAGTCCTCTCAGAAAACCTCTATCAACTTCAGTAGTTCCTCCAGGACATGGGAAACAGAGGTTCAACCTCTATGGGAGGGTCTTTGAATTCCCACCTCCCACTACCTGGAGAATGTCCCATATAGTAGATGCTACTCTATTCTGAAGGAAACTGTTAAGCCAAGAACAGCCATGAACAGAATTTCTTTGCTCCTTCCCCAGAAAGATCTCAAACTGCTTTCCAAAGGAACTCCCCTAGGTGTGTGTTTGTACTACAGTCCTCACGGCAGCATCTCAGCAACCTAGCGGCAAGAGAACTAGAGACTTAGAACGTGTGTTGATGCATTTTTATTCTCCAGAATTCAGCCTTTCATTACCCACTCAGTGATTTTAACTCAGATGCTACAAAGCAGGTAGAACCTTCTCGGTAAAGTATATCATGAGATGAGTGTTTATTAAGAAATCTTGACATCAAGATGCAATATTTTTTACAAGGCCTAACCATGAGTTGATGTACGTATGTGTCCAATAATCACTTCAGTATATAAATTACAAAAGTAAATTCTTAGAGCAAGTATAAGAATTAAATAGATGGAAAAGTGTATTTTTATAAATCATTCTGGAGAGAATTTGCATTTTATAAGGATATCCATGTTTATAATACCAAAGAGCAAAATCAGGTCACTGTTCAGGATACAATAGCGATTAACTGACTAATCTTAACACAGTTGTTGCAGTTCAAAGTATGGGGGCAGGGGACCTGACAGGTTTGACCTTCTGGTGCTGCATGGAGACCCCAACCTGGTGCTCTGGGATCCCACTCTGTTGAGCTTAATGTGTTGGGTAGAAGCTAAAGCTCTGCACTGTAAACAAAGCTTTCCAGTGAAAAGAACAAAACAATAGTAGAAAGGTGACATTTTACATCAGGATCCAGGTTTTAGCAATTGAGAGAATGGGTAAGAAGAAGAAATAACAAAATAATGCACGACTGTGTAGATCTAGTAAGTGTCTTGGAAATGTCACTTTGTGCATCCTGTAATTTAATCTGCTCTTATTTCTTGCAGGGAACAAGAAAGGAGCAACTAACCACACACAAGGTTTTCCTCAGTTTGTTTTCTAACTCTTTTTCTTACTCTTTTACTTTTTCTAACTCTTTTACTTTTTCCCTGAAGACTGGTTGCACTTGGCAAGAATCCACATGTGTTTAGACGAACGGCCTTGTGACTGAAAATCAGCCACTGATTATCTACATATAATTGGTGCTTCAGCCAGTAATTGAATGTCTGTGGAATAGATATGCCTTGAAGAAACCCCGTCTCTCTCAGGCAGCTCTTTCTCTCTATGGATTAGAAACAAATTGGATGTTTTTATAGTTAGTGTAAATTTTTAATTAGCATCGTAGTTACCTAAGTAAATAATGCACAGATTAAAATACTCATTTAAGGAAATGACAAAATAATTAAAAACAAAATAATGAGTGAGAGGAATTCACCAGGAAAATGGTGTACCATAAGGAGCTATTACGAGTCCTCAGCTGCACAAATCTACATCCCTGCTCCACTCCTCTTAGGCTTTGCTGTTTTTCTGCTTGGCCCCAAAGGACACTGGTGCTCACCAGCAGCAACACCAGACCTGGGCTGCCTCCCTGCCAGGACACTGGGTGCTCCAGGGTCCTCCAGCCCCTCTGCTATCTCATGCCTCGGTTGCACTGCAGCAGCAACCTGGGATGTGGCAGGGGAAAGGGTTCAGCTACCAAACCTCCCAGAGTTTTCAAAGGCAGGAATACTGGAGGCAGCTGGCTCTCCATGCTGCACTTCCATCTCCCCTCATCTTACACTCTATGGCCAGACAGCTTGGCAACATCTCCAGCTCCTGCTGGAGAATGGCCCCAAAACACTGTTCAACCATCACAGAAATGCATTGATGTCTTGCACAACAATGAGCTCAGGGAGTAACAGCAGCAGCCTCAGTGTCCAGTTGATGGGCCCATGTTCAGGCAATTACTCTGTTGCTGCCACTGTTTAATTGTATACACATAAAAGTAGTGCCATTGATTACATAATCATTACACATACAACTAAAAGCTTGCTGGAGCCTAGATTTAAGTGTATGATTTTATGTTTGTGTGCAGAGTTTTGTATCAGACATTTGTGTCTTCATCTTGCTAAACAAACATCTGAAATCATTGCTCCCATAGGAACGTAACTGGAAAGCTTGGAGTCTCCTTGAGAAAGCCTAGGCCATGGGTTAAACCTGATCTTCATGTCAGAAGGTGACTTATTTCCTGTATAAGCAAGCTGTGGAAATTCAGGTGAGGCTTCAGGGCAATATTTTAAAGTGGGATCTCTGATACAGGAATCTTCATTCTTAATACAGTTGACCTTTGATTTCAGAAGTGCTGGAGTATTGTTGGTTGATCAATATCTGGCTTGGCTGCTCTGCTTCAATTTTTCTCTTCTGAAAACTACCTCTCAAGGGTGAGATGAAACTTCATAAGTGTCTGTTGTGGGCTTTTGAACAATTTAAAAGCTGTGATGCTTTACTAGCCAGGACACTAGGCAAGGATGTTATTCTGGTGGAATCTTGCTGGATATTGGAAAAGGAGTGTGGCAAGAGCCTTCTGCCACACACAGCAAAATAATTTCATCCTACCAATACACTTTCATCCACTAAAATACCTATTTTTTGAAAGTGAAATATATAAACTGTGAGGTTCAAATCACTTGTAAATTGCTTCCAAGTTTTGTCTGGTGAAATAGTACCATTACAGCAGTGTGGATCAGGAAACACAGAGTGGCTTTATGTAACATAAATGCAAGCCATGGCAACAGAGGGTTGCAGAAAGTGCAACTTGAATTTGGCAGAGACCCAGTGACAAATATACTTGCACTTCAGAGAAACGGCACACAACTTTTAGTGTGTAGTGGTCAGGACCCTGTTCTACATCTGATGATAAAGGAGGAAGATGAGAATATTGAGCGTATCAGTTAAGCTCCTGGCTTAAGGCTACTCTCCAGGCAACACGCCACAGCTATGAAATCACTCTTGTTATTTTGGACTTCACATTAGATGAATAGGGTAGTGCAAGCTGTTTGAAACTCAGCGTTGATGTATTTAAATGTTTTGAAATAATCCCTAGCATTTCATACAGAATTTTGGTAACATTAGCTTTCCTAAGTGCCTGATAAAAATAGTCTTATGCCCCACTGGTTTAAGGTTATTTTTCTAATTAAATGCAGATGCATAAACCATCAGCATTCACCACAAGATTCAGTGGCTCAGACATTGTATCATCCGTCTTAAATGCTGAATTATGTCCTACATTTCTAACTGAACACTAAAAACTTCATTAGCTGTGGCAGATGTGATGAGGATTCATTGCTGTGTCGTAATTACCTGGAAACAAACGGGAGTGGAAGGAATGGTGCTCTGAACTTCCCATGAAAAAGACTTTTCAGGTCAGTGTTGCAGTTGTCATTGACCTCACTGACAACAGTATTTGGCCACAAATACCCAGGTATTTACCGCTTAAAATAATCTCCTTTAGTTCTTAGCCCCACAGGCCCAGAAGCTGCAGCCTCGTCCCCGTGCGCGCAACTGCTGGAACACGCCAGCAGCAGCAGCAGCTGTTTCCAGAGCAAAACGGCGCATCCCAGAGGCGGCTGGTTCGCTTCACCGGCAAAGGGGCCTCTCGGTGCCGCCGAGGCCGCAGCTCAGGGGGGCCAGAGACCTGTGGCAGGAGCCCCCTCGAGCTCCTGGATGGGGAGGGTGGGATTTTTTCCCAGTCGGAGGCCGCACGGGCTCGGAAGCGGCACCCGGGGGCAGCGGAGAAGCCGGGGGCAGCGGCTCTGCCCGCCGCCCGGCCCCGCCGCCCGGCCCCGCCGCCCGGCCCCGCCGCCCGGCCCCGCGTCCCGGCCCCGCCGCCCGGCCCCGCAGCGCCGCGGCCGCCGCGCCCTCCGTCCTCACCCCCTCCTCCCCGCCCTCCGACGTCACTTCCGGTGGGCGGGGCGCCGCGGGGTGCCCGGGCGGGCCTGTGATGGCGGCCGCGGGGCGCGGGCGGCCGGGGGCGCCGGGGGGGCCGCGCCGCTCCTAGCTCGGCACCGGGGCCCTCGGCATGGGGAGCAGCCGCGGCGGGCGCCGGGCCTGAGGCGGCGACGACAGCGGAGGGCGCGGCACTGCCGAGGGGGCCCCGCCGCCGGGGGCCGCGACCCGCGCCGCCGGGGATGCTGCGGTGGGTCCGGCAGCAGCTGGTAGGTGCCTCCCGCCGCCGGGGGCTTCCCCTGCGCCCCGTGCGGCCCCTCGGCCCGGCCCGGCCCTGCGGGGGTCCCCGATCCGCCGCCCCTGCCCGCTGCCGCCGCGGGGTCCCGGGGAAGCGGGTGCGGGCGGCGGGGCCGGGGCGGGGGGGAGAGGAGCCCGTCCCCCCGGGAGCCGGGAGGGGCTGCGGAGACCTGCGGGCTTCGCTTACACCATTGCTGTCATTCTTTTAAATTTGATTTTTCACACGTATCGGGATTTTTGAGGTGTTTCGGCGTCTTGGGGTTGGGTTAATCTTTTCTTTCCTTGAAACCACGTCGGCAGAGAGGAAAGCGCGTTCCCTGAGCTGCGTGCCCCGTTGGGAAGGGCTCCCCGGGCGTCTTTTCAGGGTGGAACGATGGTGCCTTTTTCTGTGCAGCGGCACCTCGGGGGTTCGCTGGCCTCTTCCTCCTTCGCGTTGCGAAACCTGCCCAGGCTTTTTCACCTGATGTGCGCCTGCCTCGTTTAGTTCCCTGCACGCGAGGGCTTTGAAAGTGACGAGAAGTAGAAGGAAAGCTGCCGTGAAATGCTTTTCGCGGGGGAAGCCGCTTGAAAAAGGCTGCAGACGGAGGTTGTCTCCCCCGAAGTGTGTTCAGCTCGCTGTCCCTGTGTTCTGTCGGGGGGGGGAAATACGGCGGCGGTCACTGCCGCGGCTGTGGTGCTGCAGCAGGGAAGTTCGTGGAATTTTGGCAGTTTTGATTCAAGTGTTGGCCGGCTTCCTGCCCCCTCCAGCATCATTTCTCTTTCATTTTCACAAGGGGAGAAATGACTTCTGAATCTTATCTTTACAAACTTATGTTTCCCAGTCATTGAAGTTACCTTGTATCCCAGATGTTGCCCAGGTTAGTACAAGAACTTACCTGAGTTAATGCCAAGCCTTTTGTCTCCCTCGTTATTTGTTTCATTTGTTAGATGACTTTAAAAAAATACAATTTTTTTTTAATTTTTTTTTTTTTCACCTCCCTCCTTTCCCATGAAACACAGAGCTTGTGTTGATGGTCTCAGTGTCAGCTTGACAGTGCTCACTGGTTTGCTGTGACACCAGGAGTTGCTGACCTGGAAATTGATGGCTTTGTCTGGGCTCTCGCTGCACTCTTCTGATCTGTTACAGGCATACACATTTTTTAGAATAAAACCTGTTTGCCTTAACGTAGCTATCATTTTTTCCTCTTGGAGGTGGCTTGAGGTTTGTTTGTGGGTTTTGAAACTGCTTTGTGTTACTGCCTGTGGAGTTTAGATTAGGGCTGCATCAGTGCTAGGATGTATCCAGCAGGATTGCTTTTCTCTCTGTGAGTACGCTGGCCAGATTTCCAGAAATACATTTGCCTTTAATAGAAAGTAAAAGGTAGTGTAACAAGATGAACACTAAACCTAGCACTAAGGGATTTTTCTTCTAGAGGAGACTGATAGGACAATAACTGCTTAAAACTTGCACTAGTTTTGACAAGGAAGGATGAATGTCAAGATGCTTGAACATTTAAATATAGTACTAAGGAAAAAAGTTACTGCAACACTATGTATTTTGTGTTTTCTTTCTTATATACCTCATTATTTGACATTAATGGCTGGGTTGTTTCACAGCTCATAAAGATGGAAAATGACCTTTGATAGGTACCACATTACATCTTTCTTCTGAGGGACAAACAACTGTGTGGAATCATTGGTTTAACATAGATTCCACAATAAGTTTGCTTCATTGTATTTCTATGACATTTAATTTCTGAAAGAATATCAGAGTGCTGAGGACCTGGGGAGGGATGCTGAGAAAATAATCAGAGTGAGTGGGAAAAGTAGGGTGACAGAAATAGTTGAATCAGAGTGGCAAAATCTGTGTCTGATTTATTTCTGATAGGAGAAGAGAACAAGAATATGTGGGTTTGGATCTCTTTAGAGTGTATATTTGTACCTGTGCTTGATGTAGCAACAGGTTTTGAAAAGTGTTCCCTTACACACAGGAGGGTTGGAATCTGGCAAACGTGTGGGAGTGAGTCAAGTGGGATGTTGTAACAGTACAAAAGAAAAATGTTGGTGTGCAGAAAAGTTGGAAAGTATTAAGGGACTGGGGAAAGGAGGAGGGACTGGTACTTTGCTGATGGTGCTTTTAGGTAGTTAAGTACTCTGTGTATGAAACCAGCGAATGTTTTTCAACTTCTACATATACTAATTAATGAGATTGTCCTAAGTGCGTATGGTCTTGACAACTTCTCAAGAATTGTAAAAAGAGCAGGGCAAATGAAGCAGGTGGTCTTAGAAGTAAGTGATGAGAGTACCTGGTATGAAATTAAGATTATTTCAACTAAGTACTTTAAGTGATGACTTTGCCGCGCTTTAGTATATGAAGATCTATGCATGCATGTATAGCTACATAAAGGGATGACTAGTCCTCTGAGACCATGAGACATGCTGAGAATGTAAGCCTTTCTTCATCTTTATTGTGGTCACACAAGTCCAAAACAATTTTCTGGGGTGTTATTTATCTTTTCAGGTATTTGTTGTACAACAGAAGTTTGTAACAGTAATACTTTTGCTCAGTATTCAGCTGCTCTTCAGTGCCTATGTGGATCTCTTACAAATTGTCAGTTTGTTTTAGTAACTTGGCCTTCAGTCTGCTTTGTTTGCTGAGAAACAACACCACCTTACACAGACAGACTACAACTATTTTTGTTCATCTGATGCTGTCCCCCACTAAGTAAGTAATTAACAGCATGCGACTTACTAGTTATAGTATAATTATCTAGTTATTAGTTGGAAGTACTCAAGTTTTAGTAATAAAAAAGTGTAAAGGCAAATGGAGTACAATGAAACTCTGAGTGAAATGCCATGAAGTATTTCAAAGACAAGCACTGAGTAGGGAAGATGCCCGAGTCCAGCTCTGTTACCTTGAGATCTCAGAAAGACAGTGGGCTCGTGGATTTGCTGAGGGTTGTGTAACACCATGGGCACAGCCAGCAACCCTGGAAAAAGCAGCGGGGTAAACAGCAGCTGATAGGAGACATCATTAATATTCAGGAATAGTACTTTACATTTTATTTGCATTTCCAAGTATGAAGTGTTAGACTACGTGGTTGATCTGTGTACAGCAGAGCGCTGTGGTGGCTCTCCTGGTCAAGTTTGTGCAGCATCAACTCAAAACAAGTACAGAGTGGCATTTTGTAATGCTCAGTGACTTTCTGTACCCCTTCTGGTTTGCTAGATTTATGACAGTGTTTGGACTGCACTAATGTCCTGATGATGGTGTACATGGAGTGCAGGAGTGTTAACAGTGTTGCAGTGGTATTAACAGAAAGTAATGACAACATCTGCTGTCTGACAAGGAGGTCTCTATAAATTAGAATACACTTGCATGTATGATCTTAGCTTTGTATTAGCCCTGTCAAATGAAGATGGATCTCTGGATTTCCCTTCTAGTTGCCAATATGTGGAGTTTGAGTAATTTTATCTGTTACCTAACAGTTCAGTGATGTACTAAAGATACTGCATGGAGAAAACCTAAGAGCTACCTTCCTGGTCAGTCTTTTATAGATGACAGTTAAAGAGAAGAAGACTTATACTGTATTTGTCAAATTATCTTTCTCCTACAACTGAAGAGCCTGAATGCTGTTGTGCATTGACAACAACTTCTACACTAGGCAGAGAAAAGTATTCCAACAAATGCAGCTTTGAAATTTGACTGAAAGTCAAAGACAAATTCAGAGATTAATTTCTTTGCATTGGTGTCTTAACTGGAAAAGCTAGTTACCAGACTATTTTACTATCTTACTATTTTTATATATTTAGTTATATTATTTACACTTATTAATTATAGGATTGGGAGGGACATCAGGAATTTATCATGTCCAAAAGTTCTACATAGCTTGCATTGAGAGGTGATCACAAGGAATGGTTTTTTACTGTTTTGTCGTGGTTGTCCCTGTGCCCTGGCTCTCTGGTAAACCAAATAACCCACCCCCCCACTGCCCCTGCAAAGAATTGCCTGTCTTTTTCAAATACTGAAAGTACTTTGAACTAATCCAATGACTGAGAATTCTAGCTTCTGAAATCACTTTGCTTTTCTGGAGTACAATTTGCTCCTTCTTCAACCTCATGTAACTTCACACAGGAGAAAATATAGACCTATTGTTTTGCCAGAGATACTCTGTGATGTGCTGGGCTAGTCCTCACATCGTGTTTGGATCTTTTAACCTTATTTTCTTTTTACCTTCTGTGACTACTAAAGGCTAATACATTTGCAACACAGTGTGTTCCAAAGCATGAAGAACTTGGCCCTGTCTTCAGCCAGCTGTCCGTTCCAAGCAGGGACATCCGCTGTGTCTTGTGTGTAGTTTTTAAATTTTATCTCATAAAAAGTAAACTGTAAAGTTAAGAATTGCCTGCCAAGACCTCATCAAACCAGCCTTAATACTGTTTCTTTCAAAGACTGTTTTAAAAATGGGAAAATCAGGGTTGTCTGATGTACCGTCTTGCTCTTAAACTTGGGTGTTTGACCTGCATCTTGTCCCATCCTTTTTTGTTTTTTTTTCCTAGCCATGAGCCTTTTAAGCTGCATTTTTTTATTGTGCCCAACTTCCACTTGTCACATGATAATATGACCATTTCATTGACTGTGTGATATTCCTGCACTAACAGGGTCCTGCTTCCTTAATAGCAACTGTCTATTTCTGTTTTATGTGACTAAGGGAGAAAAAAGCAGCATTTTGTTGACAAAGAGCAAAAGTTTTTTGTGTTGTGGTTGGTGGGTGGTATCTGGTGGGGTGAGGGGTCAGGGTGGATGGCTGTTTATGGTGAAGAGGTTGTTTCAGAACTCCCAACTTAAGATAAAATTCATTGTCTAAGCCAAGCAAATATGTGCTGAATTTAATAACATTCAGCATGTGTTTTGGACATCATTGGTATTAATTTCTAGTTTTGGATGGGTTGGTTGAATTCATTAGAACCTTGATTTGCTTTCTTCTGAGGTGGAGAGTTAAGAGTTCTAAGAGAAACAGACATTAATGTGTTTAAATTCCATTGAAAGCATCACGACTAGCCTTTTGCTAGTGATCTGCCATCTGTTTTTCTGTATTGTCTTGGGGTGTCCTCAGTAGTTATGACTGGTTTTGTAAATATTTCACTGGGAAAAAGGTATCTACAGTATACCTAAAAAACCCCAAACTTTTCATTTCTAGCATAAAATCAATTTGCAAGCCAGCAGATAAGAACTGCAGCAAAAGAGGTGTGACAAAGTGCTGCTATAAATGCAAGGTCATGTCTTCCAGCTGAACACAGATGACACACTTATTATCAGTTAGGCTTTTTTTTATACAAGTTTCTTTCCAACTGCTGTTGAAAAAAAACACTGAGCAACAGTGCAGACCACGGTAGAAAAGACAGAAAGCAAGACTGACAGCTACACTGTGATTTTAAAAAATAAACCCCTGCAATTCCTTGGCTTCCCACATACTGTGACTTGAAGCGATTTTTTTTTTCTTGTTTACTTTGAGTTAAAATAAGCATGGGAAAGGAGAATTTTCCTGTAAATGGGAAAGAGGGAGAATGATGTAGACAAAAGGCAAGCTGTTTGTTTTCATCCTGAGATATTGCCAGAGAATAAAGTTTTATATGGTTTATTCAAAAAAGTATATTTTGTTATATGTTGTTGTATTTTTTACTCCTTTACTATCCCCCTTGCATACTTGTGTGTTAGTTTTATGGATGGCTGTGCTAATTTTGGGAGATACGCACGTATCTTTTTGGAAAAAGAACTGTAACAAAACAAAAAGGAAGCTTGAGATCTAGCAAGCTTTAAGGATAAACTAGTTTGTAGATGTGTCTGAAAGCAGGACATGAAACTGATAGATCATAAATCATGTTTGGAATGGAGTTAAAACCTAAAGTGATGTACAGTGAATGAAGTGTCTCAGAACTGTAATGGTTAAGTTTTACAGTCATCTATTAAAAGTAAAAAAGAGCTAGACAGTTCTAGCTATGACCTACACTCTCTTAGTGCTCAATTTGTTCAGCAACAACTGTCAGATCAGTTGTTAGTATAATGTTATTGAAAAAACCTTAAGATTTATGATCCAGGGGATGGTTTAGGGTAAGAATTTTTTTTTTAAGTTTTTTTTCATACTGAAGGAATATGTGAAGTAGACTTGCAGTGCAGGAGCCAACTGGCCTAAGTATCTACTGCCTGCTAGAACCCATGTAAATGTGGAAAATTGCATTTTTCAATATTTATATGGGGTAATGATCATAGCCTGGAGTAGGAGCCCTCATGTTTGTGTAGAATAGTTTTATAAATGGCTCATCAGAGCAGTGGGTAAGCAGTATTTCATTTTAAGATAATAGTGTCCATATGAATCTGATTCTTCTGTATTTGTTCTGTCATAGACTTGACAAATTTACTTGGAACTGCTTTCTAATTTTAATTAAAAAGTTCATAACCTGTCACAGGTTTGAATGCCTTATTTAATATTGAAAATCAAAGAAAACTATTTCTGCTATAAAATGAATAAAACAAATCCAGTGACTGTGCAGAAAGGATACAATTTGTGTTTTTTAATATGATTTTTTAGAAACTATGGTTATTCAAGGTGCATGAAGGATTTGTGTGTTGAATATTACTGTACTGGTTCTGTTTCTTAGTGTGACTTTGTTTAGTAACTGTGTGATTGATTATTGCAGAATTGTAGCACTGCCATGTTCAAAGTGCTTCGTGTATTTTGAGCAGACTTGTTAAAAATGGCTATTGATTTTTGATATCTCAATTATTTTATTAAATGCGATGCCCTATAGTTCCCTTCTGAGAGGTATCTGAAGTCACCCTTCAGCTTTGAAATACTTGCCTACACTCCATTTGTACGTGTCTGAGAGGGAGGTTATACTGCAGATAACCGATTGCTGGAGCCTACAGAGGAAAACTGTTAATTCTGCCATTAAAACTGTGTAGCTGGAACAAAAAGGTAACTTCATTCCCACTGTTTTAGAGCAGTGGACCGTTTTGTGCATCACAGCAAAAGCCAAGCATTTTAGACCACAGCAATTGTGAACCACAGCATCAGCTTCTCTTAGATCTCGTGGACCTTTATCATAACGCATTTTTTTAAGGAAAATGTTTAGAGAGCACTGAGTGGCCTGGTGAAGTAGTTTGAAAGCCACTAGCCATGTCTTTAGACTTGCTACTTAGAATTTGAATGTTAACTAAATTGGTTTCTATATTAGAGTTGACGACACATCTATTGTAAAGTCCCTGTTTTCTGTCATCTCTGGCGGAGATTGCTCTGCCATGTGTATGTTTGATTCTTGCTAGAAGACACTGCAGTCATTTTCCTCTCTTAAGTGATATCCTAATCCATTGCTTGTTACTAGCACGTTTTCCCCTCTGCAAAAGAATAGACAGACAGCTTTTTAAAACTTTCCATTGTATTCAAGTAGCATAGAACGTGCAGTTAGCATTTATAAAGTTGAATGTGTCTTAACACCCCACAAATACACATTTTTTTGCTAAGATGTTAATGGCAGCTAAAACTCATTAAGTTTATTTTGCTTGAATGGGCATTACTAGTCCTATTTTTTTTTTCTTGGTCCAGAGTTTGACAAGATTACATGGATGCATACAGATTTTTCATATTCTTAATAAAATCACTGTGAAAGAAATACAGAAAAGTATTTCTGGGTCTGTTCATTATTGATAATTTTCATAATCTGTGTGCCTGAGTGTGAAAGAGAGCATCCTAAAATATAGCAACGAATGAGCAACGTATTAAAGACATTTGGATGCGAATTCTAGTAATGCTGTAGCAGAAATGTGAAGCTTGGAATTCTGTTGCAAACAGTCACAAGAAAGTGGCTGTCGCAACATGTTATGTTCATTTTATCATATGATGTCCAAAATGGATTATGCTTTGTGAATTCTGTGATTTGGATTAGAGGGGAGGACAAGAAAGGCGGTTCCTCAAGCAATGCAAAATTGGGGTATTTTACAATTAAGCAGTGTACCCAAGTCTGTGTTAAAATTCCTCACTGCTGGCGGAAACCGGACATGTCATAACAGCCTTTGAGAGCAGTGTGTTAGAACGCCTACCCTGCCTGCTCAGCTGGCATTTCCTTTCAGATTTTATTGATGGTACAAGACCAGTATGGTTGGCATCAGTCACCTGGATAGAGAAACTGGCACAGGGATGTATCTTGGCAGTGAATGAGGCCAGTTTAACCTGGTTGTTATTTTTGCAGATAAGTAAGAGGAGAGGTTTTATTAAATTTTAAGTAAGGGTTTTTCCAAGCTATTTTTGTGGGGATTTTGACAAAATAAGGTAAAATAAGAACAATTTGAGCTGTATGTAACCAGGCCTTGGTTCTGAGCAGTATGATTTTTCTAAATACAGTACTAGGCATTTTTTAACTTTGTAAGGGAAGGATTATTGCTGCATGATTTCTCAGGCCTTGTTTCTTGAGTGTTTTGCTTTCACAAAATAATGTAGTCTGGTTATAGGTCTTTGAGGAGGTTACAACATGATGTTATCAGATGTTTTAAAGAACTCCAGATATAGCAAGTGGGAAGAGGAAGTTGCATGAATAGTGCATGACTGTTAATAATGTTTTATTTCTTTACTGCAGTGATACTTAAAAAAGGAGGAACAAATTGCATGGCACTTTGTAAACCTCAGGGTGCTTCAGCTGATTCACTACTTTAGTTGTTAGAGCAGTGTTTCAAATTGCTGTAGGAGGTTGTTTCTTCCTTCATGTTAACCTTTGATACCACAAATTCAGTTTGACTTCTGCCCAGTTATATGACTGAAAGAATTATTGGCTGACTGTTTTGAGTACAAATTTACACAGACTTCTGAAAATGTACAGGAAGTGTGAATAGATCATCTTATCTGACAGAAGGAAAAGTATTCCATGCATATTCAGGAAAAAAATTGAAAGCAAGAAAGCGTTTCCTCAAAACACTTCTAATCAAAATATCTCTTGGCAGCAGTGTAAAAGCAGGCTTTGGGGCTCTCTTCCAGGATATGTGGTGTCCTGTTTATGCGGCCGTGATCAGTCAGTCACATCCCTAGGAAAGAGGCTTCCTGAGACCAAGTTTTCTTCTGTTAGTTTCATTTACTACTAAGGTCTAAAGGGCTTTGGGGGGAACTACTACTTACCTTAGCAATGTTCAGTGTAGTTTTGGAAACGAGGAAGAGGTTTTAATGAAAGCTTCCTTCTTTCAAACCCCTTTCAGTGAAAACTGTTCAGATAGCAGAAGTTCTCTTAGCAAACATAAATTTGCTAAATTTGCTTTCTTTTTTTTTTCCTGTAAAAGCTGTGAGCGATGAATAAGAAACACTTGGAAATCATGTGAAAATATCCTAGCTTTATGCAAATCGTAGGCAAAAATTGCTTGTTGGGTGATTTGTCATTATCAGAGCATGTATTGCAAAGCTTGGAACAGTGATTGGTTTGTTGCTGTGTGCTGGTCTCATGTCACTAATCCCAACTGAGAGATCTGCAGGTTTCTGCTCTCTCATTTAGCAGCGCTGTAGAGTGCATGTGGTTCATGCTTGCAGATGTTGGGAGGGCTGTCCTGTCCTTGTACAGTTCTTTTTTTGGTAGTGCTTTTTCTCATTTGCTTTCTCTGCCTGATTCTGCAATTGCCCAGTTGGTTGCTCATGGTAATATTTCTTCAGCAGCAATGTAAAAACTCTTCTTCCGCATTGTACCCTTTGGTTGTACCACTAAATTATTGGAATTACTATGCGATTGTTTTAGGGACCTGATACATTAAAACCAAAACAAAATATTAAAAAAAAAACAAAACAAAACACCAACTGGAAAAATGGTGGAATTTTGGCTGGATCAGTTTTGCATTTTGCAAATGGCTGCTTGGGCAGTTCTCCTAGTTCAGCTGTGGAGATGAAGACAGAATGTAGGAAGGAGTTACTTGGAGTAGAGGTGACTGTTAAAGCCCATGTCTTTCAGGAAAGAAATAGCATACAATCACAGTCAAAAATTTCTCCTCAGTTCCCCATGTAATGTTTTCTATGCTGTTCCGACAGGGCCTGATTACACAGAATTTGTTGCTGTCTAACTTTTAGAAGACTGACATAATCAGTGCTGAATAGGCTCAGTAACAATGACTTTGACTTTGGTTAGAGTAATTATGAAATTTATTATATAAGGAAAAGCTACAAATTGCTCTTTCCTTCTTTCTTTCTTTCTTTTTTTTTTTTTTCCTTTAATTCTCCCAGAAAGTTATGTTGCATTGTACTTTATAAATCAGCTTGACTCAAACTTCTCTGTCTTATATGTAAATTGCATTCACTTAGATTATTTTCAAAACCAAACATGTCAAGTTTAGCTGGGTGCAGAACTTTGATTGTGGAGGTGTGTATCAAAGATTAAATGAGAACACTGTACCCTGGGATAGATAATGCCCAGTTTATCCTGATAACATCAGCTCTATGGCTGAACTTTTGCCGGTAAATCTAGATTTAATTTGCAGCATGAAGGGGAAAAAATCTGAATTTTTGTTATTTTTTTTGTCTTATGGTCTTAGTTTTTAATCTTCTGGTCAAATTTTATTGTATTTATGGTCAATTCATGTAATACACCTAATTATCAGATTTTATAATACACTGTTTTTTTCTTTATGAAGTCAGTGATCTGTGTGCCCAGGTAGAAATCACTTCACTAAATAACTGTAGCAAAACTAACTTTGTGTTGAAAGACACTGGTGACAAATTACTCTTTTTGCAAGACTCCAGATTTAATTTAGGGATTCTCTGCTGATACAGTTTGGCTGCAAAATCCTTTGACAAGGGCATGTTACCCTAGTTTTATAGTTAAGTTTGATAATGAAGTTAGAAAGAACTGTCTAATAATAAGTGAAATAAGGAAACAATGTGCTTTTGCACCTCTTTGCTGGTTTGCACATAGCTGCTATGTAAAATCCCTTTGTTGGGCAGAAATTTAGACTAGAAATGGGTTTTGTGTCAGGAGCACGATCTGTGACCAGCCACATAGTTAGAGAAAAGTTGAAGTCATTTCAGTTCTTGAACAATTAAGTTGAATGTATTTGCAGAATTTTCCTTGGAGAGATGTGTAATTAAAATTTCTCTGGAAGACCTGATTGGTTGCAATCTTACCAGCTAATGACATGATGACAGGGTTGTTGGGTAATTTAAAGTCATATTTTATACAGGCATGAAACGTGGGAGACCTTGTTTCTGTTCACAGCTCTGACACTTCCTGCTGTGACAAGAGTCAACTCACTGAGGCTGTCAAGGATGTTCCTTTTCTAGACATAGCTCTGAAAACTGAAGAGATTCTTGTGTGCAGCCAGTCTTACTTGGGCATTATAGAGCTGCACAGTTTCTGCACTTTCTCCATGATAAAATTTGCCAAATTTGAGTTAAATGTGTACAGACAGCAATTTTAAGCTCTTCTAGCTGCACAGCTGCAACTGTAAACTCTTATGGCCGGAGATTCTGCTTGGGAAAATACTTTCCTCACTTTTAATCAGTTGAATCTATTTCAACAGAGGTATCTCCTCTGGTAGAAGTGCTTGTGTAGTTAGGCTTGACATGTATGTCTTTACTCTTCATAATAAAAATGTCATTAAATTAATCAACTTCCAGGTGCTCAGATGGTGGCCTAAAAGGGGCATGCGTTGGAAAAATGTCAGTGATTCTCTGCTCACTCTGATATTTTTTCATTTATCTTTTAATAGCTTTAAGTGAGTAGCATAGTGATTAGCATTTATCACCATCAAAAGATTGCCATTTGCTTTCTTTGCTTTTTCTGTTTTTTTTTTTTCCCCTGCTTTACATCTGTTCAGCTTAGAGTGGAATTTTTCAGGCTGTAGAATATGACTTCCCAAAGTGAGAATGTCTGGCATTTTGTGAGTGCCAGACATTTTCTGAGATAGAAAAGATCTGTGTACCTACCCTTACTAATTAAGCACATTTTTCATGTTTTCAAAACACTTTCATTGTGGCATCTTCTGGTTTGACTTAGAAATAATGTGTCACTAATGTCAGATATCCAAAATGCTTCTGCTACAAACATCAGTGTCTTTTTAAATTTTGTGTCAGTGTACTTATTTTCCATCTTACTTTCATGCTTGTATTTCTTTTCTTAAAGTTGTGAACAGTTCCTTTCTTTTTGCTTTTGGCAACTTACATATTTCTTCCAGTCTTTTCCCCTATCTACTTTTTGTCTCCCTGCTCCACTCTTATCCTTAAACAAGCTTTCATACCAGAGCATGTGACTAGAGCAGCCTTCCACTGCTTGTCAGCTAAAGTTTATTCTCCAAATCTCTTTGAAAAATCTCCCTTCCTTTCTGCCTTCTTTCTTGTGGACCTCTTTCTTTCTGAAGCAGAATGTTGCTGTAGTAATGATGCCAAATACAAAAAAGTGTATGTTTGAGAGGACTTCTAAATTATTCCTTTACTTTAAAATGATGCCATCCTGAACATGAACATGCCTAATGCCCTTGTTAGAGAACTGTATCGATTAAAGAAAATTCTTTGTTGATTATACCAGCCCGTTTTTATGTAGCTCATTGTGATGGCTGTTCATCACCCTCTCTAGTGAGCTGGTACAGAAATATCTTCTGTGAAGAGTCAGTTTTTATTTGACATGAATCAAGGCCTGAGCCTGGTTTCACAAGTGGAGCAATAAAACTGCAGACAGAGGTAGTTTGCTCACTTCCAGTGGTGGAATTGGTAATGCCCTTTCTACCTGTTCCATCCGTTGTCCTTTCACTTGGCATCAAAGAACAAGGAGACTGTGTGTATGGTGCAAAGTCAGTTCTAAGATTAGGAATGTCTGACACTAATGCTGAAATTCATCACTTCCTGGGAAATCTTTGGTTCCCTATCAAACAGCTTAACAGTTCCAAATTTAATTTCACTAGTTTCTTTCATGTCTCCAAGCTTTTGGGATTTTGGTTTAGTAATTATCTTGGCCTGTTACTTGAATTATTACTGTTGTACTGTTTTTCTTGTTGTCTTTTGCCGTCACCTGTTCTCCAGGTCAGAATGTTAAAGCTAGGAAGGGTTCTGGTGAGTCATGTAGCCCCAGGAAAGGCTCAATTAAAGATAGAGTTGAATGACCTAGAAATAAGCCCTTGTGTTACAGATACTGCAACCTGCACATGTGACATATTTTGGTTTTTAATTATTCCTCTCTGTAAGAAAGGAATTTTTGTTTGTTTTTGAAATAGCCAAGCTAAGCTTTCCTAGCTGCATCTGAAGCCTATTTCTGTCACCTTTGTCCTTCAGATTACGTCCTTTTCTCTGTGGAACTGGCTTCAGTGTATTGGAAGATGTGCTAGTATATCCCAGGTTTCCTCTCCTTTAGGCTAAATGGCTGTAATTTGTTTGCTCTTTGCTTTTTAGATTGTTCAGCCTTGCATTATATGTCATGTTTTCAGGATCTCTTGTGGCTCATGTTCCACTCCTCTGGATGCTGTCCAGTTGGTTCACAGTGCTTCTTCAATTGTGGATGCCATTCCTCCTCTAGCATCCTTAATACTGTGACCTTTTCCTTAGTGGGGTGACATGACTGTCTCATTCAGCCTGTGATCAGCTATAGGTTTTTGATCTTTTTCTACAGAACTCCTATATAGATTTTATTCTCTTTCTGTAGATGCAGTTGTGTCTAACTGCTGTATCTTTCAGTCGTCTGTCCTTCTGGGTGATCAAGATGATTTTGGTTTTTCCCTGGTCATTTGATTTCCCTGGTCAGTTCTTGCACTACTGAGGTGGTGTCATCTGCAAATTCAACACTTGTATTTCCCTTCCACTCACAGAAGAAATTGATGAAAATACGGACGATTAGACCTGAAACAGGGCTTTGGTTCCAAGGGGCATCACTTAGATCTTCTGTTTTGGCAGGAAACTATTGATAAATGTTTCTGATTATCTTTTTTGGTTTTTTTTAAAGTATGTTTGCTTTCAGTGTTGCTACTGGCAGGAAATGGCATTTGACGTTACACAAAATGTTAGTTCTTGGAGATAGAATTTGTTTAGAAGAATTCTGTTGTCTAGTCAGATGCATATGCTTTTGTCTTTAAACTGCTGAGAATCTTATCAAAATCCAGTTACCACAGCATACTAGTATCTCTTCCTTTTCCCATAATCATTTTATTAGGTTATCATGAACACAGCTCTGAGGCTTGTAATTTCTATATGTTTTCATCTCCATTTCTGTTTTTTCGTTTCTAAATGTCATGGAGCTTCAAGTTCACATGGTAGCAAATATTCTCTATCCTTTTTGAGACTTGGGATTTTTTCTTTCATTTTCCAGAATGTGTACACAACCTCAACATTGAGATTTTTTTTTTTTCCTCCAGTTTTTGAAAATTCCCTGGACACAACAGGCTTTGATTTACTTGTTAATTTTGTTTCCCATTCAAAAGCTGCTATTCTAAAATGGCTGCTTGATATCTGGGTATCATTTCTGAGTACAAGGAATAATTTTACAAAATTGCAAGTTAATAAAAGATCATCTTTATTTCATGTTTCAGGGTTTTGACCCACCGCATCAAAGCGATACAAGAACTATTTATATAGCAAATCGGTTTCCCCAACATGGCCATTATGTTCCTCAGAAGTTTGCAGACAACAGAATCATATCGTCCAAGGTAAGGTATCAATTTCTTATGGAAAAAACAGTTGGTATGTTACTTAAGAAGTTGTGTAGGCAATATGCATGGGTGTATTATGTCAAATGGTGCATTTACAATATTCAGAATGAAACAAACTCTGAACTTTTTTGAGGAAAAATCCAGGTTGCTTCCTGTATTTTTTCTCCTGGTGTCATCCCTCTTTCCTCAGAATCTGACTGCATATAGAGCAATTAAGCATGTTGGTCAGAATTTCTGAAAAGAAGGTAGTAGTGCTGCCTGTATCTGGATGTGATGCGCAGAACCACTTAAAAGGAAGGATGAAGTAGGACTGCAATTGCAGATTCCCTCCTAGTGTGACCTTGGATTGGAATCAATAGAATTGATGGTGGGGTTGTGTCTTGTTGCTGTAGTGTAGGACAGACAGTTACAGCTGCAAGAATTAATATCTTCTCTGCTACCCAGGAAGCAGGCAGCCAAATGACTCCAGCTGCTCCTATCCCAGTTGGTTGGAAAACATTTAAAACTTTGTCTCTAGGCAGTGCAGTTTCTATCCCTGCTTTCCTGCTCCCTTTAGTTAAAAAATAAAAACTGGATTCAGCAGTTCTCTGTGGAAGTAGGGCAAGACCAGAAGAAGGTTCGGGGGAGGGGAGATGGAAAATGAAAATATTTAAGTTAAGAGAGTTTAACGGGAACAAAACTGAATTTCACTGAAAAATTGTTCAGAGCGTCATAACTGTTCTTCTCTCTCTCCTTTTCCCTTCAGTATACAGTGTGGAATTTTGTTCCAAAAAACTTATTTGAGCAGTTCAGAAGAGTAGCCAACTTTTATTTTCTGATTATATTCTTGGTTCAGGTAAGTTGAATAATACTCAGGAAATTCCGATCTATGTTGTAAATTCTGCCACTGATTTTTGTTCTATGAATTTAACTTCTCTACTTCAGTGTTCTGTCTATAAAAACACCACGTTTCCAGTTTCTCCTGGAAAATAACTTTAAAAAGAATTTTGTCCAAATTTAAGTACTTTCCTTAGGTTTTGTCTTCATGAATGCTTATGTATTTATTTTGTGAAGCTTCAGAGTCCATTGCACTGCCAGCACAGGGACTCAATTGTCTGCCTCAAAATACAATTTTAAATCTGTCAAGTTAGTAATGAAATTCCAGATACACCTTTTTTATTTTTGTGGACGTTAATGGTGTTTGGAAGTTGATCATCAAAAATGTGACTAGGTCTGTTCTATGCTAGAACTGGTTTTTGCATCATTATTGACATGTATGATTTAGCTGTCAGGAACTGAATTTTGCTTCAGAAATACTTCAGGAAGTGCTGTAAAAATACAGGGTATAATGAGGAATTTGGGAAATAGTTGTTACCTTTCTTAATTACATTTTTTTTTTAAATTACATTTGTAAAAATTGTGGCTCATTTTCGTATTTCCTTCTCTTTTAGCTGATGATAGATACCCCTACCAGTCCTATTACCAGTGGATTGCCATTATTCTTTGTCATAACTGTGACAGCCATAAAACAGGTAAAGGGGGAAAATGGTATAGCACGAAGTCTTTCTAAGGGAAATTATATAATGAAGTTTGACCAAGATAGTGTTTAGATTCTAAAAATAAATAGATGCCATTTTTAGAAATAATTTTGTATTTAATGTTTCGTGTTGGGTGCTTGAACTTGAGAATTTTTATTAGTTGTCAAGCACTCAGTGACTCACTGGTATCCTTAAATGGACAGTGAATGACTGTCAGAATGCATTTTTATCTAGACAGGACATGTCACTTGTTATAAGACCTTTTCTGAAAGCTCCTCACTTATTCCTTTGGCATACCTCACTGCATATTAAAACCAATCCTCCCACATGACACGCTGAGAAAGGAGCTCGGGTAGTTTAGGCAGTGGTGCAATCCATGTTTGTCAGTAGTTAAAAGGCAAATTTTGCCCCAAGGAGAATGTCTTGTGGTGAAAAACACACAATAATTGTAATCCTGTACCAGGTAGAAAGTCCAGTTTAGAAAGCTTCCAGTTTTTGTTTACTTTTTGTTTGGTTGCCTAAAACATTTTGGAGTGCTTCTATAGCACTTGAGATAAGAAAAATCTTCTGAGTTTAATAGAAATGTTGTTCAAGCACCATACTACATCCTGCTAAGACCTAGAGCCCCTGGAAGGAGAATGTTTAAAAGAAAAGGAATTAAAAAAAAAAAAACACTCCTGTTTTCTTTAAACCTTTAAAGCAAGAGGAGAAAGAAACAAGCATATAAATAAAGAAGTGATGTGGATAGAAACTGTAATCTCTTCTGCGGGGAGGTAATTTTCAGAAACTATCCCCTGCAAAGGGCTTGACAGTGCTGTCTGGGGAAGAGATGCAGTCATAGCAACTGAAAAGTAAGCAGGAGACTGTTAGGGAGCTACAACTGGAATTTCAATTTGTTTTCTGTGCCAGTAAGAGCCAAAGCCACCCTGAAAGAGGGCAAAAGTAAAAATAGCTCTAGCTTTCAAGCAGATAGAATGAATGGTGCTTGGGACAGAGAGGATCTTAATGCTGGAGTAATATTTGAACTAACATTCCATCTTGTTGCTGTCCAATTTGTATATGTAGAGTATTCTAATCCTAGTCAATTGCAGTTGTTCTCATCCAAAAAATCACATTTTCAAGAGTAGTATGGTCATAAGTAGGCAATAGAAGATATTCCTTACAGCTGTGTGAACTGAAAGGGATTGTGGAACTTAGTTATAAATATTATTTGTTTTCAGAAAGAAGTTGGACTTGCATAAGTCTAAAATAACTTAGAATACTCTATTACCACCTTGTTTCCAGATGTCGAATCTTACATTGGGAAATTAAAGTATCTATTGCAAATAATAGAGATTCCTTCTAGAAGTTTCAAGTAATTCAGGGCTTGCCAAGCATCAAGAGTTTTTCTGGTTGTCTCAATATCTCTGTGAGGAATATTGGAACCACCTAAACTGATCTAATGGACTCGCAAGTTTATCCTACTGCAAAGTAGACAAACAGTATTCAGAAGCTGTTATCTTAGAAAGACAATTCAGTGTGCTATTTCCAACAGGCTGCCCTTGGACAAGGAGGAAAGATAAACCTTTTGTTGGAATTCAGAGGGGAAAATACTGAGTATGTTCTCAAAACCAGGTCCTGTTTTCTCTCAAACTAGAAGCATAATACGAAGCAGATTTTAGTGGAAGAAACTCCTTTTGAAAGCTGCCATACCAAGTTACATCAGGATAAACATTAAACTATAGCTTGGAGTCTCAGAAGATGAAGGGGACAGTAGGAGCATTAAGTGTATTTGGGATTGAGAAGCTTAGGAAAGGGTGAAAAAAGTCTCCTCTGCTCCCAGAAGGCCAGTTATCACCTCTAGCAAAGCTCAAAACTCAGCCTTATTGTAATCTCAGCCAAGGAGAAAGAACTTTTTCTTGTCAACAGTGTAATTGCACCTAGGTCAGGAGAAGGACATACAAGACTGCAAAGTGATGCAACTCATGCTGTGTCATTTTGTCTGTCTTGTTAGCCAGAACACTTTCCTCCTTTTGCCTATGAAGATGCATATGCAGTCCTCGGAGGAGTCCAAAATTAGAAAATAAATAACTATAAAACAAAATTAAAGGTTAACAAATCCACAACAAAATAAACGTATTTCCTGAGGAACTCTAGGGAACTTGGTCCATTTCACTAAGTTCATAAGTATGTAGCAAACAAACTGATTGGATACAGATGCTTACATGACTGTCAGATGAATTAGAGACAACTGCTTTACAGGTTTTGATTAATTATAGACCTAAACTGAGAATGAAATACCTAGTAATATCATATGCAGGCCTTTTAAAATTGTGTCATTTTCTCAAGTACATTGATGCAGTTATTTAAGTAGGATTTTAGAATATAAATTAATTGAGAGATGTTAATCTTTTGTTGCTATTCATGCAATTAAGCAACGTTCCCTGTATTCCTATAGCATCTTTCTTTTAACAGTGTTTTTGCAATATTTCCAAGTGAGGATAAGCAACTCTCTCAAAAAATGCTGTAGTAGGTAAATTTGGGGGGAATTTAAACTGAGTACAGTGAGTTGGCTCTCAAGAATTCCCTGGTGTGAGGTGTCACCCTTGTGTTGTAGGCAGTAGGTGTTAGATGGAGAAAGCGCTGAAATCTGTACTTTCTAAAGAAGGTAAATTTCAGTTCTTTGCCAAATGCCCATATTGCTCAGCTCTTCAAGTTTGAGACAAATGCCCCAAGGTTACTGGATGTTAGTTAAATCTTTGCTTTCTTCTCTTTGTCACCTTTAACAAGGAGGTGTAGGTACCGCCTCTTGCATTCTCATAATGATTAGGAAGGACTCTTCAAGAGTCTTAGGGGTTTTAGGATTCTGATTTCCCAGTATTTTCTGATTTTTCTTTGTGTGGCTGCTACCACTACACACTTCTAAATTATGTATTTTTAAGCAGTTAGCTTATAAAGCTTCCCTCTCTCTTTTTTTTAAAACAAACAAAACCCAAACAAACACCCTGTGTGCAGTTGTGCTGTCCTTACTCATTTGTGCTAGTGACAATGAAGGTACATGAAGACAGACATGAAAAACTATACTTTCAACATGCTAAATTCATCATATTACTTTTCTGCAAACTCCAGTCAAACACAGAATTATCCAAACTGTATCTGCATTAGTATTCTTTGTGTTACAACACTTATATATAATGTTTGCAGCATTCTAGGATGAGTTGGGTTTATGCCTGCTCTTTCAGAGGGCACACTTCTTCTGTCTGCATACTTAAAGGAAAGTGGGTTTAACTCTTTTCACATTTTTTTATACCTATATTAAAGCATTTTAGGAATTGTCTGTGTTACTGCAAATCAGTTGTAGGAGTGTAGTCGGGATGTAAGAGAGAGTTGAATTTCCTGCACTGACTGATCCATTTCTTGTGCTTCCAAACAGTACCTAGGCTTGGGGATCAGAGATCTGCTCTTGACAATCAAGCTCTTGGATCAAAGAGGCAATTTATTAGTAGTTTAGGAAAATAGCAGGGGAATACTATACCTGGATTCACTGTAATGAATGTTTGTGTATGTGTGTGCATGGGATAAAGGGTGCTTAAAGAGGTGCCAAATATCGAGTGAAGGAAGAATGCTTAATTTATGCATTTAAAAACTCAGTTGCTGCAAATTGTTCAACTCACAATGAGAGTAACTATAAGAAGTGCTATATAACACGACAAAGTAATTTCAGTCTTAAAAAAAAAATCCAGGAGAGAGACTAGGAGTGACTGTTGCAAGTTTTGTGATGTATTAATCCATATAGGTAAAAGATTGAATCAGTGCTTTAAGCTTGTCTGCAGAAAATGTCACTGCCTTTGTTAACAGAACATAGGACCACTAAGTTTCCTCACCACTTTTACTACTGTATTTGCGTTTATTTGAGTGAAAATGAAGAGGGTTCCTAGTTTCTAGAAACTCAAGAGATATTAGTAACTGTATTCAGGCTATGCAGCAAGTCATTTGAAGCACATTTTCTTAGAAGATACTTGTTATGCTTTAAAGGCTTTACTTAAAAAGTAAATTTGTCTGTGTTTTCCACAGGGTTATGAAGATTGGCTACGACATAAAGCAGACAATGAAGTAAATGGTGCTCCAGTGTATGTTGTGCGAAGTGGTGGCCTTGTAAAAACTAGATCTAAAAACATTCGGGTACGTGTCTGAGGACAAACCGAAAATTGTGTTTCTGTTGCATAGCTAAAGCTCTTGTTTCATTACTGATTGTTGTGACCTGCTTCATCATGATGTGCTGAAACAGATTCTTCACTCTTAAAACTCTATTTATACATTTCTCATTTCTTTTCACTTCATTAGGTGGGGGACATTGTCAGAGTAGCCAAAGATGAGACTTTTCCTGTCGATCTGGTGCTTCTGTCATCTGATCGAACTGACGGTTCATGCCATGTTACTACTGCAAGTTTGGATGGAGAGACCAATCTTAAGGTCTGTTTTACTGCTGTAAAGTAGAAAGTAGTTAATTTGTGATGCCATTTTAATTTCAGCCTGTTGAAATACCCTCCTGGTCCCATAGTCCTGTGTCGTTGACTTGATGGACGCTGTTTTACAGACACACGTTGCAGTCCCAGAAACAGCAGTGTTGCAGTCTGTTGCCAACCTGGACAAACTTGTAGCTGTTATAGAATGTCAGCAACCAGAAGCAGATCTGTACAGGTATCACTTTATTAGTAAATATTTTTCACTAAAATCAAAATGAAGTGTGAATTTTAGGAATGTTATGGGTCTTGCTGGGATTAAAATAGCTTCAGATATTTGCTTAAATTTTAGGTTTTAATAACTAGTGTAATCATTTATACATGCATACTTACTGAAAGTTGCAAGTGACCAGTTAAATTCGAGTATTTCCATAGTAAATCAGAAATTATAGGTTAATATTTACCTTTTAATCATGACACTTAGGTACATTTGTGTTCTAACCAGTAAACTTGTTTATGGATTTGAAAAAATTAAATGGCCTGTGAGTCTAAGCAGGTTGGAGAAAAAGTCAGATGTGGTTCTGCCAGGAGATTTCAATACTACATAGTTCGGTTTCTTTAATGGAATTAACTCAAACCAGAGCAAATTGTTGTCAGCTTATGTTAATTCTAAGGATTTGTAGTGGTGAAACTTATTTTGCTTATGCTCAAGAGAAGATTTTAATTTTATTAACCTAATTTTTCAGCAGCAAAAATTTAGATTAGAAACAGTTGTATCCAAGTGTTCTTCATTTCAGTCTTTAACATCAACAACCAATGCCCTAGACTCTGTAAAACAGCATCATAGATAACTAGTTATATTCCCATCCAAGTTTCCTGAATTGTATAATGGAAAATGGTAGCTGCTGAGTGGTAGTTTTCAAAATCCAGGTATGTCACAGCATTTATTCTAAAGCAGGTTTTGGCATCTTTGAGAAATATTACATTATTACAAACTAAGATACTTAGTTTGAACAGCTTTTATTTCAGATTGTAGAGAACACCAAGTTAAGGTACAATTGCCATAGAAGTTCATGTCCGTATTTGTAGCAGGGGCTTGTTTTTAACTAAGTAAGAAATATAATATTTTGTAGTTTCACCCCTCATATGGTTTTTCAGATTGCTGTTCTTTTAATGAATAAATGTTTCTGTTGTTAAATATCTCTTGTAAAATTGTTGCCAGTGGTGCCATATGGTTTTATGTTTGATTGTTAATAAAAGTTGATTATTTTGTACTTGTGAATTATTAATTACTTTTTTCGAGATATAGAGGAATTTTTTACATTTTTGAGTCTTTATGTAGATATTTAACATATGGTCATCTTTCATAGATTTGTTGGAAGAATAACTGTAAGTCAGCAAACTGAAGAAATTGTACGGTAAGTAAAATCTTAATAATGTTTAGAACTGATGGAAGTGGTTAAAATCATGACCATCACAGAAAGGAGTTATTGTTGAATATATGAAAGGGAGGGGTATTTTTACTGAAAGTATCTTTTGTAGCTGCATACTTCAGTTAGAAAAGAGAAAAAATAATGAAATAAAGTTCATTACTCCCCAGTTCTTCAGACTGAGCAGGACAGTTCTGGAAAGCTTGGCTGTTCTGAAGGGCATAATTTTTAGGCACTGCTGATCAGCTGGGTAGCTTTCTTGCTGTTTGTTGTTTGAAACATTTATTGATCTTAAACATTTTCCAGTGGCCTATTACATGGACCACAGCAGATCCCTTGTCATCTGTTTAGCAGAGGTATTGAGCAAGTGTTTTTGCAGCTGAAATTCCTAGAAATTTAGTTCAGTTTTTCAGCTAAAGTTTGAGTCTATCCAAAAATACTAACATAGGTATTTGTAATTTAAAGAACTTATCATAGGAAGCAGAGTTTGCACTGTTGTGGTGCTGATGGGTCCATCTAGTTGTTTTTCTCTCTTATGAATAGCTTTTGAACTTGCTAGATCATCTCAGTTTGACAGTGGGGCAGAAGTAAGATACGTAAAATATCCAAACCTGCAATAGCATTCCTGTTGCACTGTGAGCTCCACAGGTTTTTGCCTGCTGGCTTCTCAAGTAACTTGCAGATCTCTCTGAACCAGCCATTAAGTATATTTAGCTCAATCACTAAATAGGAGATTTTTAACAGTGGTGGGAGAGTATTGCAGTGACCAAAGGATACATGAAAGGAAACAGAGCTCTGTGGAGATGTGGGTAAGGTGTTGTACAAGGGCAAAGAGAATTAAAGGTGGACCTTTGTGAGAGTGAGGTTGGAGTTGTTGTGGTGTGGATATAGGACAACTTTGCACAGGAAACAGGAATTAATTAGTCCCTACAGAATACAGAACAACTGATTTTAAAATGACTGTATGTCTATTTCTTTTTAGACCCCTTGGGCCTGAAAGTCTCTTACTTCGTGGAGCAAGATTAAAAAACACTAAAGAAATATTTGGTTTGTAGACATCTAAATATTTAAAGAGTATTCTTGTCTTAAAACGTTAATGAATTGTGGTTTAATTCTACTTGCACTGAAGAGATTCTGCTAATGCTGCTGAGTGTTACCTGAGGGGATATGATCATAGATGAAAGTAATGATATTATGCTGAAGAATCTCTAGGGATATGAAGTTCCAGCTCTGCTCTATGAAAATATTTCAAGTGGTTTGATAAGGGAATAACCTAACTTCAGTGGATAAATGACTGTTGTTACTGTTACCCATTGTTCAAGACTTTCTTCTGAGACTTACCATTCTGATTTCCATAACATACATATTGAATAGCAGTACAGTCAGAATATAACAGCAGCATTTCAGTAGGTGTTAAAATTACTTCAGTGCTACTGTTTTACTAGAGCAGAGTATTGCAGATACAAAATACTGTCTCACCATTGTACTGAAGTGAACACAGATGTACTGTCACATCTTGATTTTACCCTATGTTTCTTAAAATGAAAAATTCTGCAAAATGTATAAATGTAGAAAATAGAAGTATAACACTTTCCTCCTCCCCTTCCTTCCCAGGTGTTGCAGTGTATACAGGTATGGAGACAAAGATGGCATTAAATTACAAGAGTAAATCTCAGAAACGGTCAGCAGTAGAAAAGTATGTTTATTTTCTAATATCTTTCTTACTTGTAGAGTTTTAACTTAGTTTTTCCTTGGTAACTTTAAAAACCTGATTAACTCATCATTGGTAGTAGCAAGGGAAGAGAGTGTAATTGTTTGTCATTCAGTAGGAAGCTATAAAGTTAAAATCTGTTTCTTGATATTTCAGCCTTTATTGATTCTTCCAGTAATGTACAAAGTTGAAATGCCCAAGTGTAAAAAGGACTAAGGTAGAAAAAAGTTAGTTCAGGAGGTTTGCTTTTCTGAGATGTGGAGATCATTTAATGATATGTGAAATATTGCTTGAACCACACGCTTGGAGGCAGTTTTCACAACAGGGCCAGCCGCTGCTGTTCTGTCCATCCTTTACTGTAACACTCCATCATGCCTTTAAAGAGGATGGATTGAAATGAAGTCTTAATTGCTTACAAATCTTTGTCCTGAGTCCTAGTATTTGATATAATAGGAAAAAAATCTTTCCTCATAGTTTGGGGATAGGTATTACTATAATAGAGATTTATATACTGAAACTTGTGAATTAATTGAAAAATAAAAGTTCTGATGTGTTGTTCTGATTCCAGTTGCTAAAAATCTGAGATAGCCTCCCAGCATTCATTTGCAAACCCAGGATTGATAATTCTTCTATAGTCAGACCACTTAGAACTGTAGAGTGCAGAACTCTTTGCTTATCAAAGCAAATGTAAAGTTGGTCTGGCTAGTGTTACAGAATGCAGAGGCAAGTTTGACTGTATCCTGGTATAACATGGACTGAGTTAAATAATCAATTGCACACAATACTGCTTTTCTAACTGAATAAAAATTGCAGCCTTGGATTTAGACAATGGTTGTTTGTTTTGCCTTCACAGCCTTGCTAGATACTCAGGGAAGTGGGGAAGGATAAGTCAGCTCCCCAAATCTTGGGGCAACAGCTGTGACACAAGTCAGCTGGTGGGGTATTCTTGTACCACAATCTAGTCTTGGTATTGCTCTATGTAGAGTATATCTTAGTCAGAAGTAGGATTTCTTTTCACTGCAATTGTTCTTTTGTCATACAGAAACTTTATATCCATGTCAAGCAAAGGAAAATTTTTTAAAAAAAAAAGTCCTGTAAGTTCTTGATCAGTTCATGTAGCCACAGTGTGTCAACAGATTAAGTGAAATAAACTGAAGTTGCTATTATTTTTTGCCTCTTTGTAGGTCCATGAATTCCTTTTTAATTATTTATCTAATAATCCTCCTCTTTGAAGCCATTCTGAGTACTATTTTAAAGTATGCTTGGCAAGCTGAAGAAAAATGGGATGAGCCTTGGTATAATGAAAAAACAGAGCATGAAAGAAACAGCAGTAAGGTAATGTAGTTCTAGCCAGTTGCATGTTTGTGGAACCTTCACTGTATGTGATACTGATTGTGTCCCTGTTCTTGGATTAAGGGGTAACTACCACATGATCCATTTGCAAATCTGTATGCTATTGTCTCAGTATTTTTATGAGTTTCTGTAACCTCAATATGGTGTAGAAATGTCATACCTCTGTTACTGACTGGACTTTTTCTTCCTTTATGAGAAGATCAAGCTTTTTGAAAATTCTTAGTTTTGCTAGGACATATTTCTGATGTTCTGTGTTATTATAATTTATCTTTTGGGTGTCTTTTGTTATTCCTTAAATGAGAACAGGAGGAGAGAAGCTGTTCTTGTGCATGTTCTGTTGCAGTGATTTCACAGTTCAGGCATTTTGGACATTTTTTGATGTTAAGATTGTTTAAACAATTTTATAAGGCTGTAATTTTGCTCAAGCTCCTGCTTGCCTTCTCACTTGTTTGTAGAGACTGGAGGTCTTTGCTTTGAGGTGTTCCTAAAGTCTGCAGTTGTGAGCAGTGTCTCTTTTTAATCTCCCTATTTTTTTCTGAGTCAGTTTATTATTTTATTTCTATATGAGCCTACCTTCTTCTGAAGGAGTTCAGAAGCTGGTTGGAGCTGATTCTAAGGAGCAGAGGGAATTTTCAAAGCACAAAAGAAATGGAAATGCAGTTTCCACATGTGATGTAGTGTTGGATGTTTATTACCCACCCTTCCATGCTCTCCCCATCTCCCAGAGAGTTGAGAATTAAATGTGCTCACTAGGTGCCATATGTACAAAAAGATCCAAATCCAAAGTTAGGGGAGTTCTGTTTTGCTTCATAAATAGAGTGAAACTTGTGGTTAGTGCAGAGCGGTTCAGGAAGGAAAGAAGTCATTTGAGAATGTCTTTGATTCAAGGAGAGTTAAGAGTTGACTGGAATGTGCATGTGCAGCTTTCTCAGAAACTTGTCATGTGAAGCATTTTTGTGGTCTAACTGAAGAAATATATTTATCTCAATGCTATGTTTTATTTAAAATTACTAATCTAGGCTATCCCTACAGCTATCAAATACTTCTCAAAGTGTCCTAAAATAATCGTATGTGAAAGTGTCACTGTTGAAAAGCGTTAAATGAAATGAAGTTTTCAAATTGTGTAGTGACTTTTTAGTACCTGCACTCATTTAATGCACTTTCAACTATTTGAAGTGGTTAGTAAAGTAAATTCTTGGCTGCTTTTAATTTGAAGTAGTTGTTATGTAAGTTAGACTAGCCTGGGGAGCCTTTTCAGTTCTGAATAGCATCAGGATAAGTATTTACTCAGTCTTTCCATTCCTTCACCTTTGCCTGCAGGAGCATAGATCTACAGATCTGTGTTCCTGCAGTGTCACTCTCCTTCTGTCTTGTCTTTGTTTTTCTCTCTCCCTTGTGTGCTTCCACAATCTGCTTTGCATTTCTCAATATGCTGACTCCCCTGCTTGGAGTGCCTTCTCTGTTCATCTGTCCTGGGTTGTGCAGATTGTTATTTAATAGGCAGTGCTTAAAGAAACTTGCTAACTGTAGTAATTGTCACTTCTCAGTTTATCTTCTCTAACATGGATTACTACTTTCAGTCTTTGTGTGTCTTCTCTGGTTTAGTTTGGAAGATCTCTTAAGGCACTGAACTTCCTGAGTTTTTGTAAGACACCTTAATCATTGGGTACTGACTTTTATTAAGTAATTACAGCCACACTATTTAGGAAGAGCAGACATTTATTTAGTTTGGCAAACTGTTGACTACTTTTATACTTGCTTTCTTCAAAATGTGTTTCTACACCAGCATCTGGTAGAGTTGAAAGAGATGTGCCAGTTTTTCTCATCTCTAATCTCCCTGGCTCAATACTCAGGTGTTGCTCAGAGTCTTCCCAATGTACAGTTTAGCTACCAAGTTTGTTGTGCAAATGAAAAAGAGACTTCAAAGAGACTGTAATGTTGCATTACAACATTTGTTAAAATTGTCATACCTAATAAAGCTGTTTACCTGGATTGTATGAGTCAAACACAGTGATTTGCAGAGACATAAAAGAAGTCTGTGCCATTTAAGTCCACAGAGTCTTTTTCGTGTGGTATAGTCAGTATCACCCACACCAATGGGGAATGCCAGTAGACAGGAACTCTCTTGTTTCTCTACTGTCCTAAACCAATACAGAATACTTGCAGATTCCTCTGGTAACATGGAATATCCGTGTTTGCCTTCAGCGTTTATGGTTCCTCAGAAAAGCCTATGAATGATGGTGTTTGATGGAATGGAGAACACATTAGTTTTTTCAGACCCAACTCAAGAGACATGATTGAAAACAGAATCACCACAATAGTTAATATTAATTGGCAGCCCTCCTGCAGAATCACTAGGAGGGACAAAAATTAATGAACTTGAGAGTGGAAGCATTCAGTCATAGCTTAAGGCAATCTTGTTGCATCTGAAGGCACATTGCTGGGGCGACCTGGAAATGTCTGGTTTTCCACTGTATGTGTTGACTCTCATATGTACATGGGACTTGGTCTTCTCCAGCTCTGGCAGGTTTTCATTTTGTGTGCATATTGAAACATATCCAAGTAACCATGTTTCACATGATGACTGCAATAATCTTGACATTTTTTTCTTTGTTCTCTTGTAGATTCTGAGATTTATTTCAGATTTTCTTGCTTTTCTGGTACTTTACAATTTTATCATACCTATTTCACTTTATGTGACTGTTGAGATGCAGAAATTTCTTGGATCTTTTTTTATTGGCTGGGATCTTGACCTCTATCACGAAGAAACAAACCAGAGAGCACAAGTAAACACTTCGGACCTCAATGAGGAACTGGGACAGGTAGAGTGAAAAATATGTTTTCTCTTCCTTTATTTTTTTTTTTACCTTCTATTTTCTACTTTTTAAAATACCAAAATTAATTACTCCAGACTTTGTATTGGTTGTCCTTTGATTTCCAAATAATTTGAAAAGAAGATAAATATCTGATGGCAGTAATTAAAATTTTTACATGATCATAGTAGTGATCATGTAGTAGTTTTGTAGTAGAGAGTGTGAATTAAGAATGTTTGGGTTTTTTTTCCTACCAACAAGGATATGCAACTCCAAGCCTGTGTTTTGTTTTATTTCATTTCACAAAAGGTGGAGTATGTGTTTACAGACAAAACTGGTACATTAACTGAAAACGAGATGCAGTTTCGAGAGTGCTCCATTAATGGCATAAAGTACCAAGAGGTCAATGGTAAACTAACTCCAGAGGGGTTTTCTGAAGATTCTCCAGATGGTAATAGACATGGTTTGGTAAGACTTATTTTTTTTTTCCCCCTCATTATGCATCCTAGATAGAAAGTTTTATTTCAGAGAAATACTCTTCCAGCATTAGTATATTCAAAACAAAACAGAATTTCTAAATCATTGGAAGCTGTTAAGTGTTACTGAACAAATTGTATTCATTAAACATGTTGAGATGTGGTTATTTAATGTGGAATACTTGGCAGATTTTTAAGTAAAAATGTAATTTTTATTAAATATGTTCAAAACTGGGTTGGTACCTAAATGCTACAAATAAACTTTTTTTTTTTCCCCTAGATGAAAGAGGAAGAACTGTTCTTGAAAGCAGTTTGTCTTTGTCATACAGTGCAGATTAATGCTGATCAAACAGATGGTGCTGATGGTCCCTGGCATGCCAATGGAATAACATCCCCATTGGAGTATTACGCTTCCTCACCAGATGAGAAAGCTTTAGTTGAAGCTGCGAGCCGGTGAGCTGCGCTGCCCAAACTGCTCATGTAGAAAATACCTGCTATGGCAGGCGAACCCCTGAAAACTGCTCAGAAAGATTGTAAAGCCCAGGGCCTGACCCTGTCAGTTGACAATGAAAACATACGAAAATAAAATACACAAAAACCTAGGCATATTATGAAGTGATGATTTAAAATATTTTTTTAAGTCCTTTAGAAATTCTAGGGGATGGAGTGTATTGCTATTAAAATATTGCAACAAGTGGGCAGCCTTAATCTTCTTTAGAAATAGAATAATGGGTATAAGAGCCTCTACCTTCTCTTCCTTCTGCCCCTAACAATTAATAGACATTGTGACTAAAATGATGATTAAATATATATTTTTCTTTTCCTTTTAGAGTTGGAGTAGTATTTACTGGAACTAATGGGAACAGTATGGAAGTAAAAAGTCTGGGAAAACCAGAAAGGTATTGTTTTTTATTCCTTGTTTCTTTTGAAGGACAGAACAGTAGTGAAGATTAATATAATGATCTCTTAATCTTCTCTGTTGATAAGAAGCTGGCCTTTCCATGCCATGCTCTTTATAATGCTTTTCCCTTGGTGTCTTCAAGACATGATATAAAGTGATGAAAACCAATCAATTGCACAAGCAGCGGCAGCAGTGATTGTTGCTCAACAGTAGTAGCATTAATTTTCATTAGTTTCCATATGAAAATGACACTTTGGGGAAAGCTCTGGGGGAAGTGTGTAATTATAAGGAGTTGTCTTTGGACATTTGTTTCTAAAAATGTTTTCTTCCCCATCCTTCTTTTAAAACCTAAAATACAGGTATAAATTGCTTCATGTTTTGGAGTTTGATCCAAATCGCAGACGAATGAGTGTCATTGTAGAGAGTCCCTCAGGTAAGTGTTGTACAATCTGCAGTTAAGAACTTGTTAAATATATATTATGTAGTCTGATTTTCTGTTCTATTTTACTATTTAGGGGAAAAGCTTTTGTTCACAAAGGGAGCAGAATCTTCCATTCTTCCTCGTAGTAAGAGTGGAGAAATAGACAAAACAAGGATACATGTGGATGAATTTGCTTTGGTAAGTGTTTGCCAGCTGATCTGAAGAGAGTTCTTCTGTTACAAATTCTGATACTAAGTGAACAAATTACAGGTGACACCTTGTTGGATCAGAATCTCGTCTACTCTGAATGTAGTCTTTTATTTTCTCACAGAAAGGACTAAGAACTTTGTGTGTAGCCTACAGAAGATTCACACCTGAGGAGTACCAAGAAATTGGCAAACGCCTTCATGAGGCCAGGACTGCCTTACAGCAACGGGAAGAAAGATTAGCAGATGTGTTCAACTTCATAGAAAGAGATCTGGAATTACTTGGGGCTACAGGAGTAGAAGACAAGTACGCAATGAAATTTCTGCTAAATACAATCAAAACCAGCAAGTTTCGGATTTCTAACTGAAAGATGTGTACCATAAAAAGCTCTCCCACCACCACCAAAAGTTCTGTTCAGTATGTTTACCACTCTTTGGACTGAGGAGCACTCAAAACATGAGTTTTACCAATTGATTTGGGCTTAACAATAATGACATACAGTGTGGTTCATCAGGAGGGACTTGGTGTATATGAAACACAGTAATTTCAGTAAATATGGGTAATGGCTAGTTCCTTGGGAAAACTTCTCTACATAGCTACTTTACAAGGCCTTCTGCTTGAAAGAATAATCTGTATTATGTAAGCCAGGGGGTGTATTGTGCACTGGAGTGTACAGATAGAGCACTTGAAAGCTTTTCATTTACCACAATAGATAGTAATAATTGTGGACTGTTTTAAAGCTTCTCAAATGCAGCAATGATGCCTAATTTAAATTAAGATGTGCTTATTACAAAGTTTCAATCACTTAGCAAGATTGAAGTTCATTTTCTGTTTCATCAAGCTCTTCATTTGGTTGCTGGTAACAGAATGTCATCTGCCAGACTATGATTCTCTGACAATATATGTAACATTGGAAGTGCAGTCTTAAATCATGATAATCGTGGGTTTATAGGAGTAACATGGAGTTACAGTGTGAGATTTTTTTTCTGTAAAGTGTGTGATTGGTTGTTTAAGATTTTTCTATTTCTAGACTGCAGGAAAAAGTCCAAGAAACAATAGAAGCACTCAGGTTGGCTGGTATCAAAGTGTGGGTGCTCACTGGAGATAAGCACGAAACTGCTGTTAGTGTCAGTCTGTCATGTGGACACTTCCATAGAACCATGAACATCCTTGAGCTTGTGCAGCACAAGTCAGACAGTACCTGTGCAGAGCAACTGAGGCAGCTAGCCAAGAGGTAAAATATCTCAAAATATTTCAGATTTGATGACAATCTCTTTGATGTATGTGCCAAACACATGAAGTTGCTTTTTTTTTCTTGAAATCTACTAATCTAATAGCAGGCTTGAAGAAGCAGTCTGTGTAACAGGAAACTTGTTTATATTTATTGGCAACTGAACAGTTCATAAGAAAATCTACATTTTTCCATCACACCAATACAAAGCCAATGTTTTTGTCCCTGAATAGAATAAAGGAAGACCATGTTATCCAGCATGGACTGGTTGTGGATGGGACAAGCCTCTCTCTTGCACTCAGGGAACATGAAAAACTGTTCATGGAAGTTTGCAAAAACTGTTCTGCAGTGTTGTGCTGTCGCATGGCACCCCTTCAGAAAGCAAAGGTAAGTGAGAAGATACTCAGAATTTTGAGAAAGCCTTCTAGGTCTGCATTCACACATTTACCTCTGCAGCCCATTTGCAACTGAATTAGTGAAGCTTCTACCTTTAGTTAGAGCTCTCTGGGAGTTTAATGAGTTACTAATTTTCCTTAGCTAAAAGCCTCATATAACTCCTCTCTATTTAGACTACTGTTGGTTTTCCCATTAAACATGTTTCCTTTCTGTGAAGAGCAGGATATCACTGCTCTTCTTTTGAGGAATTTAGAGCCTTGTGTGTGAAAAAATTACTTTCTTCTGTCTGTACTATGTTCTGTGACTTTTCCAGCTGAGAATAACCATTGGTTATAACGAAGATGCTTTTAAAAATTAAACTTTTCCTTAACAACAGCATGTATTGATCTTTGAGCTAATACAGTGTTTTTTCAGATTCATCTTTTACACTGATTAGTTCCATTAATTGAAAATGTGAAGAATCTGGGCAAGTCTAGTAAAGGGCGTTAAATCTGGATCACTCCCTGAGTAAATTTTCAGTTCCAGTTTTCACTTGATTGCTTTGTATGATAAAGCACCAAATTAAGAGTTATAAAAGAGCATCTAAACAAGAACAGCAAAATAAATTGAAGGCGGGCAAACTATTGAAATAAGGCTTGTGCATCAGCTTTTCTCAGGGAGCAGTGGATTCGCACAGGTGATATGCCAAAGGTGTTTTTTACCTCAGTGGGCACATTCATAAAACATATAAATTATATTAACAGGTAGATAATTAGGAACTAGTGGCATGATTTGTAGGTAAACTATCTGTCTAATCTGAAAAAATTGTCTTTTTTGGTTTTTTTTCCAGGTCGTGCGACTGTTAAAAACTTCTCCAGAGAAACCCATAACGTTAGCGATTGGTGACGGTGCTAACGATGTGAGCATGATACAAGAGGCACATGTTGGCATAGGTAACTTCCTTTTGTCAGAACAGATACAGGCAAATAAGATGCAGATTTTAATGGAGGATTAAGTCGGGAATAATGCTTATAAACAGATACGCTTGTAATGTATTTGCATCTGTGGGTGGCAGGGTGATAATCTGAGTCATCTGTTGTAGTGGAGTTTTAATTGAATTTAAAATGTAAGGCTTTTTGCTTTTAGGAGGTTTAGGTTTATTGTATTGTCTACCAATAATCAGGTCCTTAATGCTGCCTCAAGAACAGCAAAGACTCAGTAACTAGAATCTGAGAAGTACTCTGCTTCAGGGGTTGGACATGGGTACTTTAACTTCACACGTTGTTGAGTTCTAAGTTTCTCTGTAAAATTGACCTTTACACCTTTCTTTGTGCTAAACTGCCACTGTTTGCAGCGTGTCTGTATCACTGTAGAAATGCCAAGTGTGTCTAGTTTGTCTTTGAGGAGAAGGCTTTCATTGTATCTCTTGAGAGACTGTTACTGATTCTCAGCTAAGCTTGGTAGTTTTCTCTGTTTATATTGTGTTCTGTTATCTGTCCGGGACCTTCTTTAAACTGTTTTATTCTGCTCTGCTATATAACTGCTATATAACAAAACATAGATACAATTGAACTGGTACTCATCATGTAGTTTCTTAGCATTTCCTCCACTGACTTGGTTGAATAGTGTTTGTTACAGTAGTAAAACCTGAGGGTTCTTACATAAGGTATTGGTGCATCAGGATAGTCTGCCACCCTTTGTGACATATGTTTATCATGTAATGTTACCATGTAAATTATCTGGCCGTGATTTTTGAGACCATGGATATAGCTTACTTGAGAAAGTTACAGGCCAATAGCAAATGATGCTTTATTCTATAGTTAGTTTGTCAACTAACTAAACCTTATAAAAAACAAAATTATCCAAGTTTATTGTAATTTCTAGCATATTAGACGTGACATGTACCTCAGTCAGAGCTAGCAAATCTTTGCCGTGGAGTGTGATGGGACCTTTAGACTATATTTTTTTTCTTTCCAAAAACAACCAGCATTTATAAGTGTCGGATTTACAGGATTCCTTGGACACTTTTCTTCTGTAAAAGAGCATTTTGTGTTCTCTGTGTACATTTATCCTAGCCTTAATAATAGTTTTTAGACATGAATTTGTGTTCAGCTGTGACAAGTGACAAGCATTGTCAGCCTGTCAGATTAAGTAAACTGTTATTGTTAGAAAGGCATTTATTTTAGTTTGCTGTTGAGGACAGGTCATAGATTATTCCCAGAAAGTAAAGAAAAATCTCTCAGAAGTAAACCATGCTAAGAAAATTGATAATTGATGATAGATTGACAACTGTTTGCTTGGTTTGAGGATTTTGGTTTTGTATGAGTGTTATTATTTCTGTCTTTCCATAAATCTTTTCTAAGCATAGGTTTGGTTTTGTTTGTGTTGGTTGTTTTCTTTTAAATAGAATCACCTGTTTTCTGTTTTGTTCCCCAAATATTGCAGGAATCATGGGCAAGGAAGGAAGACAAGCTGTAAGAAACAGTGACTATGCAATAGCACGGTTTAAATTCCTCTCCAAGTTGCTTTTTGTTCATGGGCACTTTTACTATATTAGAATAGCAACCCTTGTACAGTACTTTTTTTATAAGGTAGGTCTTCAAAGGGTGCCACTGAAGTTCACAGAAAAATATGTAACTTTTTCCCAGCATGTAATTTATTTCAGATCTAACATTTTAGTTTGGAACAGATAAAATATCTCTCTTAAATTGTAAATTGTTGTATTTTACAACCAAATTCAGTGGTTTAGCTCTGAAAATGTTTAGTACTTCACCTAGAAATGGGTATTAAATACCCAGGCTGAGAGACAGACCTGTTTGCTCTCCAAAAGCAGTATTACTTGAAATGAAATGCATTCTTCAGCGAGATACAAAAGTATAATCTTTTTTCTTAATTAATTTAATACAAACCAAATCTGTTCAGCTTTCTTAAAACAAAAAAGGAGCACAGGAAATAGTTGTGGGAAGGAAGGGCTCACAGAAAATGTTTGGGGGAGAGAGCATGCTCTTTTGCTGGCAGGCTCTTACCATAAGAAAACAGTCCCAGCCTTGACTTGAAGAATTCCTGGAGAGAAACGCTGTGAGGGAAGTAAGCACCAGGAACTGAGCTTGTTGGACTATAAGGAGAATGCTAGAGGGGAGAGTGAGGGAGCTGGCCTGGGAGCTCAATCCTGGGTTGGGGTCTTTAAAACTCAAGGCTAATAATTTTTCTGGTTTGTTTTTGTTACTTAATCATCAGTTTTGATGAAATATCAAAATTAACATATCTTAATTAAAATTTATCTGAGATTCCAGCATCAGCCACCAAGCCACTTTTTTTTCTTCTATCTATTACTTTTGTTCAAAGGTAACAGCATGGGGTTAGGTTTTGGTTTCTGTTTTGTCTACTCCCATGCAAAAAGCTTATACGAGTAAGCTTTTTTTTTACACAGGATTTCTAGAATGAAATCTGGAAAGTAGTTTGCTAAGAAATTGTTAAAGAGAAATTGAGGGGGAAATTGATTTATTTCTCCTCTTTTAATACCTCCTGTACTTCTATAATGAGACGTGATCATCAAGCACATATGCTTAAGTTTATATTTTTCAGATTTATTGTCACAGAGGACAAAAAAATACGCTCAAGCAAAGCATTTTGCTTCACTTGGCCAAGTAAAATGCTGAAACACTGTATGCTCTTCCTGTATGTTTCTGCCACCTTATAAGAGTTAGCAATTTTTTTAAGGTTGTGAGGCTTATACTGAGGATTAACCATTTCTTTCACTTTTTCCTTTTTCAGAATGTGTGCTTTATTACACCACAATTTTTATATCAGTTCTTCTGTTTGTTTTCACAACAAGTAAGTATTGGATGCCTTTCATCTTGAAACACTCAGGGTAAATAAGTAGAGAAATGGGAAAGAAGTACACAGGAGCAGCACAGATTTTACACTTAATATCCAGCTTCATCTTATATATTTTGATAGCTTGATGTTACTAGTTAGTTATACAAGTACAGCTTTTTCCTAACTAGTAAATTCACTTAACAATTTGTTGCTGCTCGTGGTGTGCTAAGAAATTTAAAGAAATACAATTTTTTTTTTCTTTCCAAGGCACAAAATGTTTTTTTTTTTGTTTCCATTTTCAGACGCTGTATGACAGTGTGTACCTGACTTTGTACAATATTTGTTTCACTTCCTTGCCTGTCCTCATATACAGTCTCTTTGAACAGCATGTGCATCCGCATGTATTGCAGAGTAAACCCGTACTCTATCGGTACGTATGTCTTGCATATACTGTGACAGTGGCACATCATTTAGAGCAATAGTGGCACCTGCAGGAATCAGAACTTGCTGCTATGCATCCCTACAGTATTTTTATCTGTAATTTCTGCAATTTTTAGTTTCGAGGGAGAAAAAACTGCAGCTACATAGTTTTCACCCTAAAAGTGAATTAATATGTCTATATTAAGAGAAGCATCTTTTTGTGTCAATCATGGTAAGGCTGGAACAGAATTGAGCACTTGGTCAGCTTACATGATTGGCAGCCCTTCTCCTTCCTTACTTGTAGGAGGTGAAAAATAACTCAGACATGCAAATGAAGAGCTAGGACAGTCTGGTTTGGAGAATTGCCTCAAAAATATACTAAGAGGGGAAGTGATTTCCTATAGAATTAGATGTCCTCCCAGTGGTTACATGTTGCACTGCGTACTGCTTTTTGGAGAGAAAAGTGCACATTTTTTTATGAAAGAGATGTCTCTTAGGCGTTTCTCTAAAGGTCTTTAAAGGAGAGCATGGGGCAGGTATTGGGACAGTGGACTTTTTCTTCCTGTTGCAATTCCACCTCCAGGGAATGAATTCTAGTTAGTGCTGCTCTGAATTTGACCCATTAGAAACCCTTGCCATTGATGATCCCTGTATAAAGCAGAGGCAGATCATGAGACCTTAAAGTTCTTTTTTTGTGTCTGGTTTATGTACTTTTTTTTCCCATATGTCAGCATTCATTAAATGTATCTTGATGCAGTTGAAAGTTACATTTATTCAAAGCAGTAGCAGTCATGCAGTGTAAATAGCTGATGGGTTATGCAAAGACAATCTGAAATTCAAAATCTGTTCTGTTTTTACAGAGACATCAGTAAAAATGCCCATCTGGGGTTTAAACCATTTATTTACTGGACCATCTTGGGCTTCTTCCATGCATTTGTTTTCTTTTATGGCTCCTATCTTCTAATGGGAGAAGACACTTCTCTGCTGGGAAATGGCCAGGTAATGTATCACAAGAATGATTCTACTACTGTATTTTTTGTGATATTTCTTAATGTGGGTTTTTTTAAGTGTCTTGTGTCATCAAAATCAAAATTTGGTCTTTTTACTAACTGTATAATAACCAAAGATGCTTTGCAATATTCATGTGTGCTCTCAAGGGTAACATTTCTTAGTGTGGAAACTGAGAGACATGTCAGAAAGCTTATGTCCATAAAGAACACATAATACACTTGTTATTCTGGAAGATAATTGTCTTAAACTTCACTTAGTATACTATTTTTTTTCAAAATTATATGCCATAACTTCAGCAAATGAGAATTTTATCATAGAATCATAGAGTGGTTTGAGTTGGAAGGGACCTTAAAGATCATCTAGTTCCAACCCCTCTGCATGGGCAGGAACACCTCCTGCTAGATCAGGTTGCTCACAGCATTTTGTTCATTCAAGACTCATTTTGAGTTGGACTTAACCACAGTGTCAAACAACAGCTTCTCTTTAGCACTGACTATAAAATTAGATTTAAATCTGAAAGATGCTTTAAGTCCTAAAGCTTGTCCTGAAGCTGTGTTACTGGAATAACTCAGAATTTTTATAAATAAGGTGATGCAAGCTGCTTTTAATTTATACCTTTTATTTAATAAATGTTTTTAAGACAATAACTTAATAAAATATTCAAATGCTAATTCAATCCTTTTTGGTTTAAAGATGTTTATGTTAACATGAAAAACCATGCACAAAAAACCCTAATGCTTGGGTGTAACCATTACAAGTCTGCTTCCTCCATGGCTCTGAGTTAATTGGCCTCATTTAGAACATTTAGATTCTGATTTTCCTCTCATAAAACTGTTACAGATAGTGATGCAAAAATACATTTGCTTCTTTTGTTGAGCCATTCTTCCTGCTGACGTGAAGTGCTTTCTGATTCTTGTGTAGTGCTTGGTAGAGTTGGAAGTGTAGCAAAAGGTACAAAAACCAGTATCATGCTGCATTCAGAGTAGACACCTGGTGATAGGGAATGGCAGGAGCTCAGGTAGTTTAGCCAAAAAAAAAAAAAAAAAAAAAAAGAGTTTCCGTTATTGATGTACAGACACTGGCCAGAACCATCTTGAGTGACTAAAATCAGAGAGCATGTGAACTGGTGATTAGCATCCCTGCAGAGAAAGGAGCAGTGCAGGGGGAATGGTGCACCTAGCTGGAGTACCTATTTCATCATGAGGTGTTGGAGAAGTACATTAAAATAGTTGTACTTTAGACTAAAATGTCTCTTAGGAAAGAGATATGAGTGTGTCCTCTGACATTTCTCATAAGCTGCGTGACTGAACTTGTGAATTGGCAAAGAACCTCCAGTACTCCTCCATTGAAGTAATTTTACATTATGAATCAGCATGTTCCTGTGCATCTGTCTTAGTTGTCACAGAACCTCACTTCAGAATTGCTTAGTAAATGTCCACAAGGCAGGAACAGACTTTTTTTTTTTTTTTTAATTGTATTTAATAACAGATGTTGAGTTTGGGGAATCCTTCATGTTCTATCAATGTAGACCAGTGTGTTAATGTAGATCTTATTGAAAAGGTTCTTTTAATAGTTTCTCTTGTAAATTAACCTCAAGATTTTTAAAATACACTTGGTGAATAAGCATGCTGGAAATAAAATGTTCAGATCCCCGTTGACTTCTCATGTATTCTGTTATGTGACTTTAAAAAAGTCTTAGAATTTATTTGGATTTACTCTCTACCTTCTCTGTGTTTGTGGAAAGATGGTTATTAAAACTGGTAGAACTGTGTCAGTAAAATACGTGTTTTTGCAACAATATATGTTGCAAACTTAATGTATGCCTGAGAAAGTCAAAGTTAGGAGAAACTTGTGTACTGCTGAAGTGCTTTCTTGTAACAGTCCTCAAAAAGTGATCACTTTGTGCCAATGTGTGATACATGGTGGTGTCAGAGCAAGGCCTCATGTTTTCACTGGGAGTTCTCAGTTTGGAGCAAAGCAGAACAGAAGAGATTGTGAAGGATTTGTTAATGCTGGTGGTTTCTTAGGATTGCCTCAAGACATTGTACAACAACTTGATCTTTTAGTTCTTTTTTCTCCCCCCTTTTTCATGCTGTGCATGTCGTCAGATATTGAAACCTAACAGGCAAATGGTAAGAGTTCAGAAGAGGAGGAGATACAAAATATTGTATCTGCTAGTTCACAGGATTAAAGGATGCAGCATCCACAGCATAAATGTGTTCAAAAATAAAATGGTGGCAAGAACGTGTTGACATTTTGCATTCTAACTGTGACCATTGAGAGCAGTGTTAGCAAAGACACTTTATTTCACAGGTCACTTAAGAGCAGTTGTCTAATTTTACTTGAAGATTAATTTTGCAACAGTTAACAGCAAGTATGTTGCTTGCTAAACGTTATGATCAGCATGAAAAGTAAAGAAAGGGCTTCAGAAGACATGTTATAACAAAGCTATTTAAAATTATCAGCAAATCGAGACTCATGGCTGCCTTAACTTTGTGTAAAGATGAGAAAAGCAGTTGTGAGATCCATCATCAGACTTGGGATTTTTATTTTGGTTTTTTTGGTCAGAGCTCTGTAACAAGGACTCAACTGTGTGAATCCCAGTTTCGTGCCTCTGTGCTGTACTAACAAATCAACTCTAGGATGACATTTGATTGCCTGTCTGCATGTGGTACCTTCCTCCTTGCTTGCTTAGTTTGCTACAACTGGTCAATACCGAGTTGAGTTGGTCATTGTTCAGTATGTCAGTGGCAAAAATAGCTATGAAACAGCAACACCTTCAGTTGTAGCACCCAGACTGCTTGTAAGAGCAGAGCAGTTGGACCTGTTGTAGAACAGCAGCGAGTGTCTGAGTAGCATGTGTTTTGATAGATAACAAACTCAGCATCCCTGCTTCTTTGTCAGAGCTGAGATTTTATTGTTGTAGAACTTGTTCAGAGTTTTGATAGTTTAATTTCACTGGGCAAGAGAATACAAAAGTGACTGATACAGCATTTTAGAATTGAAGCTTAATTTTGTTTTTATTAGCCTTGAAACAAAGTGTCTTTTCTTTATAATTGTCTTTGAAAAAATTCAATGGCACCATTATTTTTGAATTGTAAAGTTGTGCTTGGGGTAAAAGTGAACTTTCAGATGATGCTGCATGTTGAAAATTTTCTGGAAATGTTAAAACTCAGTGTTTTGCACTTAAGGGAAATAATTTCCACCCAATATTTACTTTCTATTGGATGCTTATACTTAATGGATCAAATGGATAACTTCATTTTCCTATCATTTCGTGTTACTGTTTTGGACTTCCTTCATGTTTCACATAGCCTTTGTGGTGATTTGTTTTGAACAAGTAGAAAGATGACTTGTGGGTTGTTAATTTTGCTCTTATCATAAGCTCTGTTCCTTTCTAGTAGTATGTGTTGTAGCCTTCTGGTTTTTTCCCTAGTTGTCATAAGCTTATGTCCACAGACTTGTTTCATTAGTGTAGCTGACTTCAGAAGAATCTAACTTACTGTGAATACTCTTAACTGTTGGGTTGGTTTTTTTCTTCCATGACTTTTGCCTTGCTGTTTTCTTAGATGTTTGGAAACTGGACATTTGGTACTTTGGTCTTCACCGTTATGGTTATAACTGTTACAATGAAGGTATGATATTATTCTAATTACTCTGAGTTTGGGTATGTAGGTAAATATGTAGTAGAGCAGCAATTTCAAATTAATCAGAAGTTATACAGAAGTGATTCCTTAGGATTCCAGATAAGTGATTTTTATGTTTTGTTTCAATGAGGGATAAAACTTCTCTTTGTCGTTGTTGTGTGTACAACAATAATTACTGTTTGAACTGGAAGTTACTAAGTACTTTCAAACCAGTATTTATCATGTTCTGTGAAGTGGGGGAAAAAAAGTTCATTGAACTTATCTTTGTTTTAGATGGCACTAGAAACTCACTTCTGGACATGGATAAACCATTTTGTTACTTGGGGATCCATTGTATTTTATTTCATATTCTCCTTGTTTTATGGGGGAATTATCTGGTGAGTGATTGTATTTTTTTTCCTCTCTGCTCTCTTTAGCACATGATAGATGAAGATATGAAAAAACACTGAAGTGTTATGTTGTACCATGTTGCTCTGAATTTATGACAGGTGTTGGAAAATACATTTTTAAACCTAGAGAAGCCACTCACTTTTGGTGGTTCTTTAAGAAATGTGAGCAGTGCTTCTCAGGTCCCCTGTGCTTGAGGGGGCTCTGACAGCCTGGGACTATAAAGGTACTTTTGTTTTTAAAAAGTAGATCTGTTCCCAGAGGTAATTGCAATAGGTAAATGTTTGCAAGAGAAATGAAGATGTTTGGATTTGAATCAGTGAAGTGGTGTGTATTTGCTTCTATTTGGGGGTCTTGGAGCAATAGGATGGTGATTGGCTTCCTGGAACACCGTTTAAACTAAGCCAGAACCTTTCCCTCCTTGCCCAGAGTTTCTTTGCAGGTGTCAGGTCCATTGCTAGACTTCTTCATAGGCACTGTGCAGTTGTAACTGCATCCTGAAAGACTTGCTGCTTGATGTGAAGTAAGATACACTTGAACCTACCTGTGCTGATTCTAGAAGTTCCTTTTAGTAATTGCCTCTTCTTTTAACTTTTCAGGCCATTTTTACATACCCAGGACATGTACTTTGTATTTGTTCAACTGTTGTCAAGTGGTTCTGCTTGGTTTGCCATAATCCTCATAGTAGTTGCTTGTTTGTTTCTTGATGTTGTGAAGAAAGTGCTGTACAGACATCTACAACCAACAAGTACTGAAAAAGCTCAGGTAATGTTACGTTTTTGTATCCAACTTGATCAATGGTTAAAAGAACACTTCATTTAAAAGATGTGTCTTGTACGCTAATTGCGTCTTACATTACTGTCATGTTTAATGCATAGAAGTGTTCTTATTTCAAAAGATAATTGTTAATTTAAAATTACAAACATGAAGACACCTTTTCACAAGGAAATAACATTTATGTATGAGTAATTGATACGAACAGTAGTAGATTTCTATATAAAGGGATCACTCAGTCTTTTGCATCTCAGCTTGCAACTGGATGAGAAGGTCAAATTATGCATTTTTGTGCTGCTTTAAAAGTGGTGACTTATTGTCACTTTGGTCTAGGTATTAGAAGCTCTCTCCAACTGTAATTGGCGCTGAATAGTTCTTGAAAAGTAATGAAAACAATAATTTTTAAAATAACTTCAGTAGCACTAGTTCTAATCATTATTACTTAAATCTCGATCATGTAGCATGTGCCATGTATTTGATTGTTGGTTATGGAATTAAAGATAATTAGCCATGTGGCTTTTTCATAAATTGGTAGAAGAGGTTTAAGATATACTATCATAACAGAATCTCCCTTTTGCCTGACATAGGCTACAAAAACTCTTGGAAAACATTCTATTGAAATTAGGCTGTCTTTTAGGTAAATATCTCATCTATGTTTGAGTGTTTTGTTCTTTTTAGTGACAGTTATGGAGAAGACATCCTGACCCATTGTTCTAATAGTTACTGTCTCTGGTTTCTTTTCAGCATTTTATCTTTTTATACTTTTCTTGCTTAACTGAAAAAGCCTTCTATTAACAATTTTTTGGTTTACTCATGGTTAGGTTAGTGATCCAGTTGATTTTTCTCACTGATAAGTAAATTAGACTTACATCTTTTGTCAAAAAGGTTGTTTTCCAGTCTTCTTCATTTCTTGTGTTTCTCCTGTAATCTTCACCTTTCCTCAACCTCATCTTGAGTTTTGGATTTTGCCACTGGACACAATATTCCAGCACAGCATACACCAGTGCCAAGTGTGGAAATCATGATTCCTCCTGATGTATTCAGTTTACAAAATAATATTTATCAATAACCTGTTATCCTCTGCATCTTTTCCTCATCTGCAAGTGATTATATTGGTTTCTTCCAGGTCATTGATGAGAGAGATCAGATAGCATAGGACCCAAAAAAAAAGTGAAAGTGAATGAAGAATCCAGTTGACAAAAGATATCCTAAATACATTAATTTCTGAAACTTGTTAGCAATTTTTAGGCCATTTGTGTGCCATATTGATTTTGTGGTGTCCTAGGTGCTTAGTCCAAATGACACTGAGCTGTGTGCCATGCAGCACTTGTAACTGCATTACATCAACACTGGTACCTTTAGCATCAAACCTTGCCATTAAATTGATGTAAGTGCATGGTAATTCTCTTAAATTAAATTGCCTTTCTAATTGTGTGTTTTAAAAAAAAAATCCAGGTGAGACAATCTCTTAATTTGCCTAAGATCAACATCATGCTGACAAACCTTTTGCTAGCCAAAATATCCCATTAGTCCTTTTTCAAAACTGGAATCTTAGCTGCTTTTTCCAGTCTTGCAATGTAGTAGCTAAAAGCCAAGGTAAATAGCCACTAGCTTTCAGAAAACTGTTCAGCTAGACCTGATAAGACTCTTGATTGCCTGTTATTGCACTTTTTGGATTAGAGTCTTTATTTAGGAGAAATTCTATAGAAATTCTATAGGTAATGATAGATATTTATCTTTCTTTTTTCCTTCAACAACTATCAGTGGCAATATATGTATATTTATCAAGCATTTCCCATGCCTGCCTTCCTGTACGTCAGCTGTTTCTGTTGGCAGTGCATCTGTATGGCTTTTGAGGCTTCTGATGTTCCTAAAGTGCTTGAATTAAAAACCAAAAAGCCCATATCTTTTTTTTCTCTAGCCTTATTCATACACTTCTTGTTGCATTCTCTTGCTTTCTGAATCAATTCTAAAGGGTTTCTGGGTTCAGTTTGATTCCACTTCAGTTGTGTTGTCAAGGATACAGTCAGATTTCTTATTTTAAAGAAAGAATTTGATGACTGTCTAATACTTTTCCTGTGGCTATAGCTTGATTCACAGCCATGGTCAATTCACTTTGTGTATCTTTATTAGTCATATTTTCTGCTTTTTTTCCCCTTGATCCCACCCTACTTTGCCATCTGACAGTGTCAGCATTAGGGCCTGTGTTTACCAAATATCTGTCTTTTTCTGACAGCACTTAATGCTGGTACTGCAACATTGCGGTATCTAAAATCTGGTTTGACCAGAAAAGCTTCAGTAGCCATTCATTGTTTTTTCTGTGTGTCTCTGATAGTGAAATCATAGTTAAAATGTATTTATTTACAAAAAGCAGGCACCTATTTTTTGCTTCCTTGAGGTTTAATGTGTTGAGATTTTCCCACTCGTAGTGAGACAGTGAGACCCACTGAATTTCATCAGCTGTTCTTGTGGTAAGGAAGTGAACATTAGTGAAGATGAACAGATGACCAGCTTAGTACATGTATTGTCAAGTAGTGACAGAATGCTTCTTTTGTTATTATACCTCATTACATTTGTTTAAATGGTCTAGTAAATATTTTTCTTTCAAATGAAAGAACACTGATTTTCAGATAGAATGAGTCTGAAGAATGTCTGAATTCCAAAAGCTAGGGAATTTTCTGTGCAAGACATTTAAAAAGAGTGAACATGGAACTTTTTATATTGCCCTTTTAAATGTATTTTTCATAGTGCAGGTGAACCCTCTGTATAACAGAATAGTCTTAGTTATAGGACTAAGTATATTTGAATGAGGGAAAGAAAAAGTTTAGTTCACAGGTACTAAGTTTTTATCAGGGCAAGATAAATTGTTACATGAACTAGTCGCTAATTTTTTTAAATCACACCAATTTCAGTTATTTTTCTCTCCCCCATCATTTAAATTCTGAAATACTCCCTGAAGCAGTGAGCAAAACATGGGTTTCTCAACTGAAAATGCTCGCCCCTGTTGTCTTAATCTTCGAGAAACTGTGTACTGTAGCTGTGCAAGTTACCCAGCTCAGTGCTCTGAATTTGCTGTAGCTGTAGGGATCTGCCTTACCCTGCTGAGTATATAAGGAACTTGATTTTATATCTTAGTAGAAGGTGGTAGCATCAGCAGCCAACCTGGCTTTCATCAGTTCGGTGTTAACATAGCTAATTTTTTCACAAGAGAGTAAAGAAATTTAACTGGTGTGAGAGAGAAACACTTGAGAAATTCTGTTAAAGGTAAACTTTTAAATGTAAGTATGTAAGTATTGTTCTGTGTCACAACATTTGGAAGAAAATAAATTGTTCCATTTTGGGAAGTCAGTATATTAAAAATTTAACAGGCAATCATTACTTGACTTTTACAGAGGGATGAGTTTGATTAACTCTTATTTCCGTTGCTGCACTTCGGGTGCATGTGTGAAATTTTTGTTTTGTTTTCTGTGTTCCAAATGGTTTTTTGCTGGCCCTATTATGTTTGACTTTGGTCTGTTGCCCTGAAGTAGCTTCTGGGTAATTTCTGACACTACGTCTGTTACAGAATCATATAGGAGGAAGTGGACAGTAAGGCAAACCTGAATCAAAATAAAAGTCTTTGGGTAAATATAAATCACAGCTCCATTGAGGGCAGAAGGTAATAATGAATAAAGATGTCTGGTAAAGTACAGATGTAAAGGTTTATAGGTCTTTTCTCTCAGTATGAAAGCTAAGGTATGCTTAAGAATTGTCCTACCAAACAAAACTGGCTGGGATGGTTCCAGGAGCTGTCCTGAAGGTACCAGGCTTGTGTTCTATATATGATGTGTATTCCACTTAATAACAATGTCTTGTCCTGTGTCTTTCTCTTAGAAAATTACTGCTGCTACTTACTGACATGTATGTTCCATCCCTTCTCTGTCCAATTGTAGATGTACTCCAACAGAGTTGCTTTAAGTGACGAGTTCATCGCACTGCAGCCATTGTCCAGGGCAAGGAATCAGCTGAGCAAAATTAGGTAGAGTAGGAGGGACAGTTCCTCTTCAACTCTTATGCATGCTGAAGGTGAACTAACCAGTGCTGAGAGAGATGGGAAGAGGCATGAATGAATATTAGTGGGTTGAGGGGGCAATACCTGTAGTGCAGATATATTCAGCTTGGTTATTTCTTGGCTTTGCTCTGTGTTTTTGAGCCAAATGCTTCTCCTCAGTAGCATGTGTTTGACGTGCTTTTTTTTAGGAAAAAACATCCCTAGCATGATGCTCAACTTTCAGAATACAGAGCTAGCTCTTCTTGCATCCATTTTTAAATAATCATAGTTTCTAGCATGGTTATAGTGCTTTTAATTTCTTTATGATAAAAATTAACGGTGCTTTTTGCATGGTGGGTAATTTCAGCTTCATAAGGCCGTGACAGGAAGGTCTGTATATTTCAGGCAGCAATTTCTTGCGACTTGTTTGCCCATTTTAATTTGCTTTCACTTAGGTTGAAAGGGCAGAAAATGTTTTAAGCTTGGGTTTGTACATATATTGTGTGACTAAGGCTTTTTGTATTTGTTTTGTGCATCTACAAAGTGAGTGTTGTTTGTTTTCAATGTGTATGGATACATTTCTAAAGGCATTTGGCTACAAAGTCCTAGAAAATCATTCAAAAAAACATCAACGTGTACATGTGTGTGTGCAGGTGAACCATTATGACTCTGACACTCCTCAGGTGCACTGAGTTCAGTGCATGAAATGCTATGAAATGCTTATTGTCATTTGTAAGACTAAAACATTCATATGCATCAATAATGTCTGAACCTGTTTGATGTTTTGTCCCACCCTTATCTGCCTCTCTATTCTATAGCAGGAATTCGTGTGAAGAACTGATTCCTTTTAAAGATTTAAGGTGACTCTGTTGTTTGAAAACATGCCAACAGTTGCTAGAACCAGCCAACCTACATTTTGGGGAGTTAACTGTTATTTGTTTAACTGAGGAAAGGTAGGAGGCAGGAAGCTGACAGTGTGAATTAATAGCAGAGAATTTGTAGCAGTTAATTGAAACAGAGTGTACAAGTGCTTTTAAAGAGGGAATAAAAGAAGAGAAAAGCTTTGTATTTCCTCTGAGAGTTTGCTAGACCTTTGAAGGCAAAACTTGAAATGGTAATTGTGTTTAGCTGTTAGTTGTCACACTGGGAAACATATCAGCTTAGTTTTCCAGACTTCTCAGGAATGTAGTAGTGGGGGTTTTTTTGCTCTGTTTTTTTGAATTCATGACTTACTACCGATAAAAGAGGCAAACTTAAATTTCAGTAAATTTACCAACATATTGCGGAGCTTTCTCTGCAAAAGCTTTTTACAAGTTAGCTTTTAAAATCCTTAGTTTATCAGTGTTATGTAAGTTATCTGTTAAAAAATTTGGATAAATAAATTTCCAGTAAGCTTCTGTTTTCTCACTGAATGATTACAGTGAAGTATGTGGTGCATCATATCCTCAGCAAGATTTTTAGAACAAAGGATTCTGTTAAACTTTCCAATACAAAGTATGTTTTAAGGGTTATGCAACTAGATGGTGGAATAAAAAGCTGTCTAGGAATACAGCACTGTAGTTATTAAAATACTAAAAATAGGAAAATGCTTGCTAACTTGGAGAGATTTTCTTCTTATGACAATCAGGGAAGATGTTAATAAAATTGGGAAATTTGTTTTGTCCATATTTATGCAAATCCATTTGTCTTGAATGACAGATTTTTTACACTTGAATACCTGATAGTAAGGTACCTGAAATATAAGCACTGAGTGCCTTATACTTTGCAGTTTAAGTTGTAAAGCACAACAAGAAAGAAACAAATATTTGGGTTTCTCTAGTTCTTTATTTGTAGTCTTCAGAAGAAGTTTAGAGGATATCCTGTGGATCCTCACCTAAAAAAGTAAAAACAAAAATCAGTTAATAGATGGAAACTACTCACTTCACTATACTAAATAAAAACTTATTTGGAGTGAAGACCATGGGTTAGTTTCTGTGCTGTCCAGAGCAGCTGTTTGCCAAAAGCAGTAGAGCAGAGAAAGCAAGGAAAACTGCAGGAACATGAAACACAAAACAGCTGCTTGGTGAAATGTAGCTGTAAGCAGCTAATTCTGTCCCACCTCATTTATATGTGCCCACCCAGTAATTGCATCCTTTGTGACTGCAGAATGCATGGATATTGATGAACAGACTTTGGCAGTGTTTGTTGTTTTGCTAAACAAGTATTTAAAACCTCAAAGGGATTATAGCACCAGGTTAAACTGCATTATGCCTTGTTCTGCAAATATGCTTACTGTTTTGTTGGTATATAAAAGGAGAACACGTTTATGAATGCAAATTAAAAGACAAGTATGATGTTTATATCTCTAGGCTTCACAGCGTGCAAAAAAATGTCTAAATTTATATAAAGTACATTTGTGAAGTGCAGTTAAAAGCTTTGATGGGGGGGGGGGGGGTGTTGTGTTTTAAGTGTCCCTGTGATTCCTGTAAGTAAAAAATGCAGTTTTATGTGTACCTGTTAAACTCTTGAACTTTACATTCACTTTTGTAATTTGGAATAAAGAGGAAATCAGGGAGCACAGGTCAGGAGCAGACTTTGCACTTAACTGGAGACTTAGTACTTCTTTCCTCTGTAGCTGTCTCTCTCGTCTTTGGAATGTGTCAAATCTATATCTTAGGGTACTAACTGAGTCCCATTATCTCTCATTTCAGTTGTTTCTTTGTTTACAAAGTTTTGTGTGTGTATATACGTGTCTCTGTGCTTTATAAGAACTGTCAGAACTATTAAGTCACATGTGAGCATTGTTGCCGGGACAGATGTTTTCATTCTATTTACTGACAGAATTAACTATGTTGATAGCTTTTACCTTTGAACAGTGTGTTACAGCTGTGCACAATACTAGGGAAATGAAAAAAAAAGGTTCTTATTACAGGGATGGCTGTCAGTGGATAACGTTGTATTTGGGACTCTCAAACTGTGGCATTTCCCTTAGCACAGCCAAGACCTTCTTCCTTCCCCATCTGCAGGCCCATGAGTCTGTTGTTGCCCCGTTGTCCCTTCATCTCTGTACACATCTGCTGGCTTTACTGTGTCCAGAGCTCCAGACTCCTGGTCCTGGCTTTACAGCCTTCAGTACATGTCTGTATGTTTTTTTTTTCTCTACTGTTTCATAGGTTTCCCCTCCTAATAGCTTTCATATCTGATCCAGCCCAGCTGTGAAGTTGAGGACAGGTTTATGCTCCTTTTACAACATATGTTTTATGTAAGGAACATATCCTTTCCAAAAGACTATTCAAGTACAAACACCCCTCTGCACTGGTGAAGTATGATGGATTTTGAACAAGGGTAATCTCTTTCTTTGCAGGTTTGCGTAGTGTGGAGATGATCTGTTAAATAATCCACAGAATCTATGGCAGGAAGAGGGAATAAATGAGAGAATAATAGACTATTTCTTATTCATCTTCAGTTGCAAAAGTGCATGTATTTACTTACCTGAAGATACTTCTGTCTAACAGCTTTGAGATAACAAAATAATTTTTTATTTGTCAGTTTACTTGATTCAAAAACTAAAAAAATATTGAAAACATAAGTGCCAGTGAAGTTGTTAGATCACAGAACCCATAGAAGGGTTTGGGTTGGAATGGTCCTTAAAGATCTTCCAGTTCCAATGCCCCTGCCTTGGGCAGGGACACCTCCCACTAGACAAAGTTGCTCCAAGGGCCATCCAACCTGGCCTTGAATACTTCCAGGGATGGGGCTTCCACAGCTTCTCAGGGCAACCTGTGCCAGTGTCTCACCACCCTCACATTAAAAATTTTCTTCCTGATATCTAAATCTATCTAAACTTCTTGAGTTTGAAACTATTCCCCCTCATCCTGTCACTCCATGCCCTTATAAAAGGTCCCTTTCCAGGCTGAACAATCCCAGCTCTCTCAGCCTGTCTTCATAGGATGTCAATATACTTACATTTTCTTTTAAAATCCTTAATTTTGGGGGGGTTTGGTATCCTGCATATTAAAGGGTTAAAGAAAGTGAGCTTTACATTAGGGAGCAAGTTTTAGCTTAATTGTGGAGTAGTAATAACCATCACATAGATATTTTCTGAACCATCCATGGTGCATCAAACATGTTTGCAGCTGGAACCTCTGCTCAGGAAAATACACTGCAGTGCTTTTTACTTGATGTACAAGATTAAATACATTTCCTATTCAGCAGAGTCCCAGCTGTGTATGATTGTGTGATTAAGTGTTTAGTTGAAATGTCTGTCTTGTGGCACATAGCATACCCTGCAATAAGACATGCAAACTGACATGGTCCTTTCTGTTAGAAGGGGGAGAACAAATGAAACTCCAGAATCTGACACGAGAACATGAGATTTTGAAACAGCTTTCAAATTTGTTGGGTTTTCCCCTTTTGTACTCTGTGGTGCACAAAAAGACCAAACACTTCTAATACCTTGTGCACTGAGAAACCGTGTTTCAACTACAGATTAACATTAAAAAATGGCCTCTTTGCCAGTAAATATGCCACCTTCTCTCAAGAACAGATCTGCAAAATGAAAGGTCATATAAAAATGGTAACTGTTTGAAAGCAATGCGAGGATGGTGCTTTATAAGATTTGTTGCTTTTCTATCCTTCTAGATGGAAGAAGATAAGGGTTCAGTCAGCTCAGCATGTGACTTTGCTGAAAGCAGGCACAGAGGGGAGGACAATAGGCAACTGCTAGATCCATCTAGCCTGCCCGACAGTACTTACGTTCACTAGGTAGTACTCCCACTCTACCCTAACATGTGTGTATATTTTTTTTTTTCTTTATATCTCATACAGACAGTCATGGAGCCATCTCCAAAATACCCATATTTTTGGTATCTACAAGAAAATTTGCATCATAGTATGTGGGTTTAATTTTTTTCCTCTTCCAGCTGAATCATTCTTTAGTTCTGCTCTTCCATTGCTTTTTTTATTTGTTACATGAAATGGGCCATTATCATATAAAGTATTATGTTTATTGTGATCGTGGATCTTACCTTATGAAAATACTTTATTTGCAGCCCAAATATGAATAATACTGGATAGTCCTCTAAATTACTTTTGGGTTTTTTTTGTAAGCATTGTCTCTCCTGTCTTTAGTTTCCTGAGGTTTAGTTTCAGGTCTTCAGAAACTGTTGTGCTCTACTGCCTTACCATGCCAGGTTTTGCATGGATAGCAGACTATGATCATGATTCTTTGCCACACAGAAAAGTGAGAAAGTGGACTCTGGAGCATCATGTTAGTATCTTCCTTCCATGTAGTGGATATAAATATAAACATCTGTGTTCACCAGACAGTGATACACAATATTTCAACACAGTATTTTGAATTTATTTTTGTGTTGTCCTAAATACACTCCCCATATTATTTCATACTTAACTGTGAGTTTCATAAAATATAAATGTTGTTTCCAGGGTTATGTAAGGTCACATTGCTTTTTTTTTTTTTTTAAAGATAATATTAACTTTTCAATAAGTTTCAGTTTAAACCTGATCCTAGCTTTTTGTAATGAAGTTGGGAAGAAAAAAGGAATTGTAGTGAAGAGGAGACACCAGCCCTCCAAAATTCAGAGCAGAGGGTTCGCTCTGTGGAAGCTAGTTTGGGTTGCTCTTGGTTCCTCTTTCTTCCAGTCTTTCTATAATATCCAGGGCTGATAGCACTGAGGTGAGATGATTCTAGGAGAAAAGTCTGGCCCATCTGGCCCTACATAAAACCAGAGTAATGTCACCTTCTGCAGTAACTTAACAGATGTCACTTGGTCTATTTTAAGATAATGGATGGACTAAATACTCTTTGTGAAGTCCAGTGTGTCGGAATGTGAGAGGTTGTTTCTGTTGCTGCAAACACAGCTCTGAAGTCATTGCACATGCAGCAGGGAGTTTGCTTTTTGACCTCCTCTCCGGAGTTCCTTAAGCTCTGTCTAATTTCTTGTGGGATGTGCTAAGCACAGCGTGTGTGACATTGCTGGAAAGGTCATACCTGCTAGCACTGCAATGCTGCAAATTGTGCTGCTCCTAATTATGCTATCTTCTGTGTCACTACATTTGTGGCCAGATTTGGTGGTTGTCAAATAAGGGCATTTCAGGGACTCAAGCTCTGACATGTGTTTTGGTCTGGTTTTAACCAAAACTCCTTTTAGACCTGTCAGTTGCAATGCTTCTGCTCCTGTCTGAGGTATTTCCAGAAGTTCATTGCCACAGCAAATGTTCATTTTGTGTCCAGAAGAGCTCCCAAACGAGTCAGTCAGAAGTGTGCCTGCACTTAATCATGGCCTCCAAGGTGCAGCAGCTGAATCCAGGGTTTCAGTCTGAAATGCTGTCTGTAGGTTCACACTGTTGTTACCTGACAATCCTGTAAGCAGCACATGAAGTGATGTGATGGGAAGATCTGGGGAACATGGGACAGAGCAGAGGAAGTGGCAGGCATAGGAAAAGGTGCATGGAAGTACCATTCTGCCTGTGTGCCCCCCCTTGTCCTACCAGTTGGGATTTTTCTCCTGGATTTCCAAATGCCTCTAGTTTCTGTTAGCTGCCTCTTCTTTGTAGTACAGGAATTGTTCTGTTATGAAGCTAATCTGTCCAGTTGCCTGTTTTGGGGGATTAGAAAGGAATGTGTCCACTCATAGTCAGTCATTCCCATAGGAAACTCTGAGGTTCATTGCTTTCCTTGCAGTGTTGGGCAAGGGTGGCATGATAGAAACTGGGGTTGGAAGCCAAAGACTTAGGACAGCAGTCAGCAGCATTTGCTCACATGATGAAAAGCTGGGGGAAGCTCTGAAGTGGCTGTGTCCTGTCATGGACTAAGATGCCTCCTCCCATCTTCCTTGTTCACTGGTGTCTGAGAGTGAGGTGAGGATAATGGATGGTTAAGTTTAGCCTCTGTGTTCAGCATTTGTTTGACAGGATGCTTTGTTGGAGAGTTTCAAAGTACTTTCAAAAGCATCTGCACACTCCGCATTTTTATTGCCTTTTGGGAATGATGCTGAAGTTGGGTTTGGAGCTTCTTTTTTCGGCAGTACTAGATTTCAGTTAGATATTAGTTATGCTGTGGTGGACTAGTGTGCAAAAACAATATAGAGGAGCACACTGATAGATGCCCCTACAACTCTGTATTACTACTTTCATTTTGTTTGAGTCTTATTTATCATCTATTAAGATGAACAGTAGAAAGTTCATTATTGTTGAATTATTCTTCATGCTGGCATGAACGTGACTGAACCTTTCCAACATCAGCCTTATTTGCGTTTAGGTATGAGATAATCACAACATCAGGAACGTGCAGTTCCTTACCAGACCAAGGGTATCTAGGGTAGAGATACAATGTAAATTATTATACACGCATTCTACACTTGAGGAAAAATTATTACGGACCATCAGGTTGCTGCATAGCATTCTGCAGCCTGGGTCTGAAGAGTTCAATAGATTTCCCTTAAAATAGGGCAGACCTGCAGCTTCTGTAAGTTGTTGTATGTTCTTTGTTCAGGTTAATCAAGGCATCACAGCTTAAACTGCATGATGCTCTGCTCCAGGGGTTCATTGGAGCTGTGACACAGAGAATTGCTAACCAGTTTATTGCCAACATTAAGCAGGGATGGTGATAAGCAATTTCCATACACTCACTAAGGCTGCGTGCAGACCTTGGGAAGATGAAGTTTTAATGTATATAGACCTTAGGAAGGGCCATGGTAACGTTATTCATCGTTGCAGTTGTATAAAATTGAAAAATATTCAACACTCTAACTTCAAGAAAATGTGCTTTTCCTGAGTATTTTCTGGTAACATCTTCGTTGCTATAGTGTGTGAGTACTGATTCTTTTTATTTTTTTTATTTCCTCCTTCCAGCTTACTGAGGCAGGTTCAGGTATCAACTGCTTGGACTCCATGTGCTGCTTCTCAGATGGGGAAACAGCATGCACATCTGTTAGAAGAATGCTGGAACGACTGATGGGAAGGTGTAGTCCAGCCCGGGTCAGCAGGTGTGGCATTTCTCTCACTAACCTTTGCTGCAGACGATTCTCCTATAAACTGGAACCTGATGAACCTGCAGCAATAGATGTCTAGCAAACCAGCTGCAGGTTTTGCTTATTTAAGTAGGAAATGCAACTCCTTATTGTACTTTTGGTTTTCATCCTAAAATATTAGTTTCTTGTTTTCTTTTTTTGAGCATTTTCTTTTGGGATGGGGAGGGGGGGGAAATGGTTTTCAAAAGATTTCTGTTACAACATTTAGTTTGGCTTACTGCAAGTTCTTGTGTTGTATCTATCGTAATTTCTCTTGCTTTGTACATTCTTCTCTTTAGAAAATCAAGCCTTGCTGCTGTTTTTGTTCTCTTTTCTATGATTTATTTTTTTTGCCTTCACGAATCAGGAGTTCTCTGTAAAGCTGAAAGACTTTTCCCTGTGGTTCTTGATGTACAACCTCCAAATATTTACCTTGGAGCTTGCATTACTCCTGAAGATATACAAGAGGCTCACACTTCCCCCCTTAAATATAACTTCATTGTTAGAAGGAGAATCTTTAAATCTTTCAGCCATTGATTGATATGAAGATGAAATATTTTTGTAGTAGAACTTTTATAATCTATTTCTAAAATCAGAGGAATTGACAGGATAGAGCCTTCAGGTTCTAAGAATTTTAAATGTTTTTTTTCAGTTCTAGAAAGTATATTGTCAAAATCATGTGTGCCATTCCAAAGTATGTGCTAAATAATTCTGTTTCCTTCACAAACCACGTGTGAAACAAACCTCAGTGGGATAAAAGCAAGTCAGAGTAATCAAATAGATCCAAGGAGCAGCACTGCTCTTGCAGTCAGCCTGACTCTGAGAGCAGCTTTTACTAAATCTGCTAATGTGCCATCTCCCCATTCCCAAATGAAGAGGGATAACCAACAAACATGGAAATATTTGGGGGTAGAAATGAAATTAGTCTTTTGTACATCGTAATCTCTCAGTCCCTGAATGATATCATGGTCCTTCATTAGTCAAAAGGCAAACCTGAAGAAGTTGCACTTCACACATTTTCAAGGAAACTCATTTTGTGTTCAAAGAACTTTGTCTCTTTTGGTTAAAGGTCGTAATATCATTCATTCAGGATGAAATCTTCTCTGGGTCATTTTCACCAACGAGCTTTCTCAGTTCTGATTCTGCCTTTAGGTCTTGACTTGGTCTGTAGTACATCTCTGTTCTGAGCTCTTGTGTTGGACACAGTGTCTGTGCTTTCAGTCAGTTTCTCTCTTCTGGCTTATGAAATTTACTCAACGTTTCCACAAATCTAGGGTATGATTATGCAAAATGTTTCATTCCATATGAAAAATGAACTGTTACAATTAAGTACATTTTTATTTCAAACTCTTGCTGTATAGAAAGTGGGCATGATGTCTAAAATAAACAGTTTAATAGAATTTTTAATCTACAAGGTGAGCATTTAATTGGTGTAAAAAATCAACATTTTGGTGGCAGTTGCTTGGAGTTTTTTTGGGTTTTTTTCCACTTCTCTGTAAATCTGTGCTTTCCAAATGAGGAACTTTTCGTGCTGCTTTTTTCATTTATTGTTACCTAATGAGGGCAGATTTTTAGTTAACATATATACCTTAGTAATATGTATTCTTACAAGGTAGGTATTCTGTGTTTTATTTTCTGGAGTGCATTTACACTTTTGCAATTCCCCCTTTTTTTTTCCACTGAGTTTTTCTTTCTTTAGGAATTACAAATATTTCTTGAACATAACTCATATTTGACAGAATATTAAACACTTTTTGAAGACTGCTTGTTCTCAGGTTTCTTGTCTGCTTACCTCATGGCATTTTCAGACCAAGTTCCTTCTAGCTGAATGATTCTAGAGTTGTTAGAACATAGAAGTTAGTGTCGTGTTTAATGAATATGCAAAACTATGTGGTGCTACACTAAGGGCTTGAAGTTCTGTTGTTTCTGCTTCTGCCTCTGGTTGAAATTATTCTGAACAGTCTTTTAGTTTCACTTAAGTTTATGTGCAACTAGAAAAGACTGTTTTTACATTTCAGTCTTTCTTGTTTTCTTCAGTTACTTCTGTTCCTTGTACTCAGCATTCACACCTAAAACCTAGTCTACATTTCAGGGTGCTAGAGACTAGTTTTTCCCCTACACTTTCCTGTTAATCTGTGGAAGTCTCTAGTTTTTTTTATGTACAAATTGCTTAAATCACATAAGGCAGTTTCAAGCTGTGAAATGCTGAAGGTACAGTTAAGAAATCCATTTGGTTGTTGAGCCTTTGTTCACAAGCTTGAGCTGCTTTGATTTTTACCTGAAGCTGCTTTCTTCAGGAGATTGTGCAGAGGATCTTTGGAGTACTTGGCGCTTTGTAAAGGAGCTTCCTATTCAACCAGGACGTGGCTGCAAATTATCTTTGTTGTATGAAGTGCTGCTGATAAATACTGTTGTCTGTGAGAGTGCTGTAGAATGAAGAACACTATTTTAGTTGCAGTTGCTGTAGCTAGCTTGTGTGGTATTCTCTGCTCCTGATACTCTGTCAAATATGATATTCTGTCAAATACGACTGGACATGAAATCCATCACGGTATCAAATTTTGATAGAACCTTTGAGTCAAAGTTGTACAAATGCTTGGAGTAGTGGGCCACAGGAACATAGTGTCTCTTACTTAATATGCTGCTTGTAAAATGTATTGAGAAGTATTTTCTATAGCTTTATTCACCAGTTGTAATATAAAATGTGTGTTGTGGTATGATAAGTGCATTTTTGTCTGTCTGTTCCATTAAACTGTCTGTCAGCTTGTCAGTCATTAAATTATTAGGGAATGCTGGATCACGTACATCTTGTACAGTAGGATTCATTAATTAATTGTTTGGATTTCTCATCAGTGGTGCTTGTGTCAAGGCACTGCATGTAGAAGTTCTAAAGAAACAGCAGATTTCTGAGAGAGGCAAATTTGGAGAAGAAGCTCATGATATTTTGATTTCCTGCATTCCAGCCTTCTATTTTTCAGCTTCTCACCTACAGTCCTATCGTATTGTCCAACCAAGAACAGCATTTCTTCCTAAGTAGTAATCTCTCCTTAAAAGAGAGACATTATGAAATCCCATCTCAATCAAAAGCTGTGTGACATATTAGGTACTTTTCCTAAGGCCTTAAAATTTAACTTAAGTTTAACAGTAAGGGATGAACTAGATACATAGACTGTAGGCAAGTTTTGCCTACCAGCAGCTTCAGGCAGCATGGATGTTAATAGTAGGACAGCAGTACACCAGGTTACCATGCTGAGCTGAGTGTCCCACAAGTCATCTATTAGAATAACTTAGGCTACATCAGGCTGTGGCACTCCCAGTGCCTCAGCTTGCACACACAACAGTCAGATTTTCCTGGAGGCACAGTCATTTAACCTGTGGTTGTAAAACTGGCATATAAACCTCTGATCTTTTTAGTTCATGGTCATGGAAATATCTGCCAGAAGAATAAACATAGCATTCTTAGTGCCATAGCTGGGATTAATTGCAGTCTGTTTTCAAAGGTCTGACTGAATGGCAGGTGCCTACATGAATTTAACAGAGTAGTCTTTTAAAGAGTTACATTTGCCTTATCTCTTAACACTTTTCTGCTTTCATAGACTTCTCTCCTCACCTCTAGATTATAAGTCCCCAGAGTCAGCCAAACTTTTCTTTTATTGTTACTTTAGATCATGGAGTTCCTCGGATCCCTTCTATGCCAACGACAGAAGCATCTTGACTCTCTCCACAATGGACTCGTCCACTTGTTAACAGGGACATTTGTAAATGCCTTGTGGAAGCCACTTGGTGCTCACACACCTCTAGTAGGTTCTGAAGCGAGTTCAGTGCTACATCCTCGCCCTAGAAAAGACAACCATGACTTTTAAATACAAGCTGGGGCTTGTCTTGTACCCTAGCATAAGTCATCTGGACATTGCTTCCAATATTTTTTTTTCTAATTATATCCACAAATTGCTAAATAACATTTTTTGTGTAAGGAATGCTTTTACCTCCGGCCATATAATCTTTTTTTTTGTTTCCATATGAACAGATTGGAATCCTGCATTTGATACTTGAGGTGTCACTGTAGTGCAGTGACAAAATCCTTCTCCTCCTGTGATCCTGTAGAACTGAATTTGCACAGTGAAACCTCAGAAAAAGTTGCATTTTTCCTGATGACCCTTCACTTCAAACACACAGGTTAATTTTGAGCTGTCTCTTACAGTTGTTGTCTTAGCAGTTTGGAAATCAATTTTGTTATTTCCATGGTTACTATAGTCTATAAGCAACCAGTTTAGTAATTTTTGAGAGTTAAATATAACTCAAATATTTATGCTAGTGTATGAATGGCAATACATTAGTAATTGCTTTGAAAAGCACTGTCACCTTTTACAAATTAATGATTTAGAATAATAAGGGATATAATGGATCGCTCTTTCTTAAACTGTAATTCAGAAGGCAGTCATCTTTTGTTATGTCCTAGGTGTTTTGGTAACAATTCTTGATCTTGAGATGTTTAAAAAAAAATCTGTAAGAACTGGTGGATCGTGCAGAAATCTGACTAGCATAAATTTTTAGAATTACCCTTTTAAAGATGGGGAATTTTTGCATGTTTTATTCTTTTTCATGTATTTATATTCGGTCCTGTTGGTCTTTGAAGATACAATTATCTTAATATATCTAAAGGATCTGAGATATTCATGGCAATGTTTTGATACCTAAGAATGCCAATAAAACCAAATTGCACAGATGGAGCTTGGAATGATACATCTTGCAGGTGCATCTTGCAGGTATATCTGTTGTCCCAGTATAGACGTGTCTGTGTGCTTGGGGCTGGGCAGCAACATTTGCCTGTGCATTGAGCTCAGATGACTAAACCTCTTGGTTGCACTTATATGTGGGAGGTAAAATGGAGGTGGTGCCACCACAGACATTGCCTAGGGTACAGCAGTTTTTAGGGCTAGAGGCTGGTAAAATTGCTTCTGCTTCTGGGCCCTTGTTTGGCTATGCAGTTTGTTACCAGTCACTGTCACCAAATTCCCATCAATAACTAGAATTTTCCTGTCAGACAGTAAAGGATGTAAAGGTGCAGAATCAACAGTAGCTCCACCACAGTGTAAGTAACCCAGACTGTAAATAGCATCTAGGAGAACTTCTTTAATAAAGACACAGTGAAGCTTAGGATTTGGACAGACCACTCTTAGCTGCTTCCCCCCTGCCTGCACTGTTGGCTGAAGTGCCACTTCCCAGGCTAATCACATTGCAGATACTTTTAACTCAAGCAGACATATCTTACCCTCCTGGTTTGACACCTCAGTGGGGCCTGGGCTGCTGCCAGAGAAGTGAACCACTCTTGTTACGATCATCCCAAATTTTCCCGAGTTCAATGAGCTGCAGGAGACAAAGTGTTCTGGTGTTCAAGAGGTTCCTCAAATGCTTCAGATGTTCCTTGCCTATAAACAGCTCTGCTGTTCATGACTTTAACCAGTATTATTTCACTTGATTTTTACATGAATGACTGGAAACTGCCATCTGAACCAAAGGCTGCTGGTACTGGGAGATTTTCAAGATCTCGTTGCTCAAGGCAATGTTCCTGTGAAAGTGTCATCACAACATTAGCTTGAGACTTGAGTGACTTGGACATGCAGTAGGGGAGGTTGGTTTTTTTTGTCCCACTGGCATAGATAAAGGCCAGTTCACAAACAGATTAAGAAACTCTAAAACTGAGTTATGAAACACAAGAAACAAAAGGAAAAGAAAGGAATTTTTCCTTTTAAGTGTTTCATTCAGTGCTCACAGGTCATATCTGTATCTTGTCTTCAAAGGAGTAGGTGCAGTGAAGCTTCAACTTGAAAATGTCGGTTGTACCACTAACTTCTCACCTTGAGTGTTCAGATGATTAGGAAATAACTGAAAAGTGAGACTCGTGTTCTCCACGTCATGGGTATCAACATGACTTTCCTGACTGCACGTAGTTTGAAACCTTGTTCCTGTGCAGAGCTACAATAAATTGTCATCTTGTCAGTTCCCCAGGAAAACCTTTATCCAGACACACAGTAGGAAAACATACACTTGGATTTCACCGATGCTTGTAACTTACTTTATAGGATAGATATAATACTAAATTATTTTTTAAAAAAATATGTTTTAAAAAAATCTAATCAGATATCTGCTGTTTAGCTTTATTTTTTCATGTCTAACTCACAGTGTTCCACTCCTCAGAAGTACTTGTTGTCCACATCAGCCTTTCTGCTCACCCAGTTCCTCTGTGTGCCCATCTAACCTCTTCAGTCCGTGTGGTCCATGTCTCATGTCTCCACCTACAACCTGGGGCCAGGTCTGTGTAGTGGAAGGCAGAGGCTTTGATAGACAGCCCTGCTCCAAGCATTTAGAGTGAACTCTGTACAGATGTGCTTTGGCTTTTACCACACGTTAATGATATTTGCACAAAAGCAGCACAGTCCTATATTTGAAGAATAATTTATGTTCATTGTGTGTTTCTTTAAAACCTTCCATTTCCTCCCCTCCCTTTCCCTTTTCCCAGTGTTTGTAAGGTTACGGAAGAAACGCGTATTTAAACAATTCAGGAAGAACTTAAGAATCCATCACTCTGCCAAGGTATATTTTTCTCTTTGCAGTAAATCTAAGTCAGTAATATCTTATTTAGTAGGATTGATTTGCATAAGACCAGATTCTTTGGTCTGACAAATACTTTGGATGGAAGAAGTGATTGGGTTTTTTGTACCTATGTCACAGAGCTTTGAAAAAAAATTGCTTGTATTGGAGGCAAAAGGATTTTGTGTATTTCTTTGACAGCTGAAATGTATGAAACATGCCCTGTGCTTTGGGTATAGGGTAGAATTCTTCATGAAGACAGGAAAAAAAATACAACTAATTCTGTGCATCACTGGCATTTAGCTCCCTGATTTTGAGTGAATGGGTGAGTGGGGCAATTTGCCCTAGAGAAGCAGTGGTTTAAAGTCCCTCTTAGCGTTGAAATCCGTAACATAGGGCAAAAAAAAGTGTCCTGGGTGTTCTCAGATAAAAAGAGTGGTGTAGAGTCACTTTGCTATGTGGTGGCAGGGAAGAAGCACCTTCTCCATAGGCTCCTTCAGAACAGGATTAAGTTGTCAGTGGCTTGTAGTTCTTGTTCTCTGAAAAATGGTTGGTTTTACTTAGGAAAAAATCATTATTATAATTGCCAAAGTTACTGCTTTTTTAAGGCTGCCGTGGAAAACATTAAGTGGGTAGATGCTCTGAATTGTTTCACAAACTGAAATGTAAATATTCTGCTTAAAATATTCTGTATATTTTTAAGGTTATGGGAGGGAGAACAAATAAATGCAAAGAATGGGATACTGAAAATTTGGCTTTACATAATCAGAATTATTATTTAAGAAAAAGATGCACCTTAGAATGCATATTAGATGAGTAATTTCTTACTGGAAAGCTTTGGTAGTACTTTCAAACATACGGGTTTGTTGTGGGTTTGTGTTGTTTTTTTTTTAATGACACTATAACGTTTATTGGAAAAAAACTATTTTATTTTTAGTGTTAGCAATGTCTCAAAGCTGTAGCCTTCATTATTTTTCATTGTTTTATCTGACACTTCTAAATATGAGTGATTTGGTGAAATTCAGTCTTCAAAACTGCTCAATCCTAATGTGCTTCTGAGCAATTTATTTTGAGATTCTTGTTTTCTTAGAGTGAAACACCCAACAACTCTCCCACCATTGTCACTGCACTGTCTACTTGTTACAAAGACGTCGCTGGGTTACCTTTATTCCTAGGGCTGGGCCAACTGGTCACCAAACTAACATCAGTCCTTCTGTTCCAAAGTTATTGCCCAGTTAAACTTTCTTTGGTGCAGATCTGGTTTAGGGTTGGCTTGGTTTTTTGTTTGTTTGTTTCCTGCAAATTAATCTTATTGTTGGTAGTTTTGTATGTTTTTGCTTCTGTTGTTTGCTTCCAGTGGCATGATTTGTCTGGTTCCTGCTCCCTACTGGAATGACACAGTTTGTGAACAGGAGGAGGAAAGCTGGGATGCTCATGGCTGTGTCAGCTCCTACAGGCAAATTCCCTTAGCAGCGCATTCCCATCAGTATTTGCAAGGCTTCTGCTTCCCATAGATTTGTTCCTTCAGCTAAATATTGTTCCTAGAAGCTTTGGGAATAAGAGAGTCCCTGTGTCCCGCCCAAGCTGCTGAGGCTTTCGTTCTAAGAAATGTTCTCATCCCTGTTGCCAAGCTAGGATGTTGTATTACAACAAGTACATACAATTGTCCTCACTGTAGATACAGTTTTTGTTGTTGTTTCCAGTTTGTATAAATGCAGAGACATGAATAAAACCAGAGGGGCTGTGGGCTGAAGTCCTGTGTCTGTAACATGCAGGGGACAGAAATGAACTTCAGTGCTCTTTGTAACACCGAGTGTGACTTAATTGGCAGGAAGCCTGAGGTGCACCTGAATGACCTGCCATGTGTGTTAATTTTTCCCCAGTAGTTTTAAAGGAAATTATTATTTTATACACCAGCAGGTTCTCCACCTCTTTGCATTTTGACAGTGGGGTAAAAGATAATTCCGGGGGTAAAATACTAAAAATGAGACACTTTCAGCTATAAGATACCCTTAATGCAGCAAAGAATGTATTTTTACAATTCCCAGCTATGGTCCCATGAGAGATTTCAGGTCCTATGCATACAAAAACAATTCATCCAGACTCCTGCTTTTTCACTGACCTGTGAGCCAGTTCTGTGGTTTTTCTTTCTTTCTGAAGAAAACAAACAAACACTTGACTGATACCATCTCTGCAAGAAGTACGTTTCTAAAAGATGCTGATCCTTAATTTTAGGCAAATAAGGAGCATTGACAACTGGAAACTGTAGCAATAATTAGTACAAAAACTTTGGACCTTTGACACTGTGGCTGCCTCGTTATTTTTTTTTGATTCTCTGCCAGCGAGTCGGTGTGCTTGCTCCTTGTACAGCTTGGTCAGTAGAAGTTGTTTTAAAAATGAAAATTATATTTATTAAATAAACCTTTCACTTCTACCCGAGTCATTGTTTTAATTTTGTAAATGTTAGAGGGAAATACGCCAAGGAAAAGCAAGGCTTGAGATTCCATGTGCCCAGGCTCGTAGTCAAGATACCTTCCCACCAGACACACACACCCCTCTATGCACAGCCAGTGACAGAGAGCACAGACACTCATCTCCAAGCATGGAAAAAAATAACCCCAGAACCATACCAAAAAAACCCAAAACTTGATACATGGGCTTCATTCTCCTTTCTTCAACAGCAAACGTAACTGAGAGATCACTTGGCTGCCCAGCCACAGCCTTGTCTTCTTCACCCCAGAAGTTTGCGGATCCATCCTGGGCAGGTTCCTGCTCCTCACTTGATTTACAAGTTTATCAGACTGACTCTTGCAGATTGTCCTTTGAAGTCTTCAAGGGAGAAGTGTACTTGACATTTCATATGATGAAGCCACAGCCTTGAGCTTAGAAAGGAACCAGTTGCAATGTCATGTAAAACATTCAAGTTACAGTTAGGCAGCTGTTGCTAAATTAAGAACTTGAGGACAAGTCAGTAGAACTCCCAGAAGCAGGCAGTTGAATTTTATACCATGTTAAATGTTCAGACTTGGGTTTGAATGACAGCTCACACTGTCAGGAGCACTGCTGTTACTGTCAGTAAGCACTCTAGTCTTTAATCTTACAGCTACTTCTATATGTTGGTACAGGAACACTCATCCAAGTATTACAGAGCTAAGGCCTATTTCCGGCCTTCCGGTTATAATTTCCATTATAACTGGATCAATTATTTAATGGTGTGGTCTACCTGAGAGCTGAGGCCTGACGAGCACCATGGCATTAAAAAACCAAACACAGTCAGTGTACCAAACTCAAATAAAATCTACAGAGACTTCTGGCAATATTATTTAAATAAAAAGTGTGAATGACAAAAGTTTATTAAATGCATTATTTAAAAAAATTATATCTTTCTTAAATAAGGATTTCTCAGTATGGATTTCATTGTAAAACAGTTTTGGAGCAAGTCATAAGTTAAGTTACTTATCAACAGGTTGATCAATAAAAAAAGTCCCTTCTGTATGGCAATCTTCACCCACAGTTAAAGGAAATGCACCATTTCTGGTGTCTTCCATCACATGCTAAGTCCTGGCAACACAGCACAGCTGGGAAAGATCAGCTGCTATTTGTACTAAAATCTTACAATAAGCACTAGACATGGAGTTGCAGCAGTTCTTGGATTATTATTTTTTTCCCAAAAACAAAAACCCCCTCCTACCAATAAAGTGTATTTTATGCAGAAGACAAGTATTCAATACATCTTCCTTCTGCTTAAAGCGCATTCTAGAAAGAAGTCTTGCAAATAATACACTGAAACAATGCATGAGAAGACTTAGTCGTGGCAATTTCACTGGAGCTTTATTGCCTCTGTTGGTAATGAGAGGGATTGTAAGAAGTTACATTTGAACTTACAGAGATATGTAAATGATGGGGTTTTTTTACTAAATATAATCTCGAGATTAAGTGTTTTATATCAGGGCACTTCTAATTTTGTACATATTTAATGTATAAAAACAGGTCACAAACTGTATGTGCGCCGCCTTTTTTTTCACTTTTTGACATTTGGCAAAATTAAATTGATCCATTTAAGGGGAGATCATCAAATTGAAGACATAAGCACTTACGAATTAAAGCAATCCAAGTAAGCAACTGTCTGCATTCTTAAAAAACAAAACAAAACAAACAAACAAAAAAACCCCACACAAATATATAAAGGAAAAAAAACACGTGGCCACATCCAAGCATGTTTCAATACAAAATATTCCCTGTAACCAGGCATTTTCTCCTTAGAACAACACCCTGTTAAATCAACGTTGCTTTCAACTTCAGTCACTCATATGGAAAAACTTTTAAGATGCCATCATAAGCACAAACAACCCTTTTCTGCAACATAGTCCAAAGTTGTATTTCTTTATAATTACACAGTAATTATAAGCGTGTAGTACCAAACTGATGACAACACTATTTTGCTGAAAAGATCTGGCAATCAAAAGGAATATTCTTTAAAACGCCACTACCCAAGCTCAGACTTTTTGAGGGACAAGTCTGCATTGGGAGAAAAAGCAAGTCAGTTCTCCTCGCCAAACGCAGGATGCTTGAAATAACCTGCAAAGGTACCAAAACTCTCAGGACAGCAACAGCACACAGAGATAGAGACCTTGTAGAGCTGCTTGCTTTTTTTTTTTTCCACCCCCTCCCCACCCCAGAAGTTCAAGTCCCCACTTATATTTACACAAAACTGAGAAAGCAAATACTGAAAGCAGCAAAACACACCATTTTTCGCAGAGCCAATTCCAGCAGCTGGAGGAAGTTTGCGGTGTTTTTGTGGAACTGTGTTCTTGAAGTAAATGCAGAACTGACTTTCCTTAAAAGAGCACTGCCACAAGGAGAGCTAACCTGGTCAACTTCACTGAATACAAATAAAACATTTTTAGCAGTTTAATAGTAATTTTTTTCCTAAAATACTTTAGCATTCACATAAAACTGTTCTGCTGTTTACTGCAAGTGCCAATTATTACTCATTTCAAAAAGAATTCCACCTCACATGGGACTATTTAGAGCATGGACTTAAATCTCTATCTTTACTTGTCACTATATTTTTTTCCTGGAGCTTGGTGGGTTCCAGCTTGTTTCACTTAGTATTTATCAAATCTCTTCACAAGTAACTTCAGTGAGGAGTAAAAGAAAAGCTGCACCACAAAAGCAGCTCAAGAGCTCTTGTAATATTAAAAATAAAGAAGAGTTGCATCTGATAAAACCTGTTTTAAACGAAACAAATTATTTAGTTAAATGCAGTAAGTAGTGATGGATCAACAAAATAATTTAAGCAAACAAAGCCAGTGTAGTAGTTTCTATCTGATCTGTGCTTGTTTGGGAAAGCTTTACTCTTAATTTCTGTATTCGGCAACCACAGTGATATGTCTATCAAGGGAAACTCAGCAAAATAATTTAAAAAAAACGGGTGTCATCCATAATGACAGTACCTGTATGTTATTAAGATTTAACTAACTTCTCAGAATAATGGTTTCAAAACATAAGATTCACATCAAACTCACAAGCTTCTTGTACAACAGGGCCATTTGTTCCATCATACCTCAACCATAAAAATTCCAAAATACTGTATTGTGTAGCAAATACTTAAGACACAAATTCAGTATATTCAAGTTTTAGATTTCCACAGAAATGAAAAACCTTCCTTTGACAGACAGCCAAGCATTTCCAAACTGTACTGAAATCTGATTTCTTAGATTAATAACCTCGAGCATATTAGATGCTATCATGACACACTCAGCTTCTCTCCAGGACACTCACCAGAGGCCGACTCTGAACACAGGGGCTTCAGGTGCACAGCACTTGTGTCGTACCACGGCTGTGCTCGCACTCAGCTGATCTACAGTCAAACTCTTCAGACAGGCACCTAGATAGGCCAGTATCAACAACCTGGGGTTTTCCTGGTTATTTCCATAATCGCTTTTACCAGATACTCAAAGTCACTTAGATGATACCTGCACTTTTCCAGAAAAAAACACACAATATCAGACCCAGTACACTTAAATACATCACTCTTGCAGGAAGTGCTATCAATGCAGTCTTTGCAACTAGCCCCAAGTGTATATTTAAGGATTCTTTTAAAAACTGTTTTGATGTTGATCTGTATAATTCAGATGCCATACAACAGTTGCCTGATGATGACCAGCATTGTGCTTTATGTGAAACCAGAAACCTCAAAATAATTATAAAGCTTCTAGGGCTTATGGGAGATGAAACAAGGGTGGTCCACAAAAAAAAAAAAATAGTAATTCCATGATGAAATCCACAATGTTGGAATTTTAATGGGCAAGAGTGGTCCAGACTAGAAGAAAAGCCCAAACCACCAGTAGAAGAATGAAATACGATATGGTCCAAGATGTATCCTTAAAGGTTTGTCTCAACCCTCAGCCATATTGTGAGGATTGATCTTCAGTTCAGTCCAGCCAGCAGAAATTGACTGTGCAATTTTCCATTTCAGGTATTTGTACAGACTATGTACACTCTAGAAGGGTCCTTTAGTGCTACACTGTCGTACTTTTTGTCCCAGCAATTTGAGGGCGTGCAAATTCCACAAAGTCATCAATAAGAACTGGCCATGCACCTAGGAGAAAAAAAAAAGACCAGAACATAAGAACTCCGTTCCACAAGACATCCTTTCCAAAGCTTCAGATCTAGACAAGTTATGTAGTCTCCAGTCTTAACTGGCATAAATGCAAGCAAAAAAATTGTAATTTGATTTTCTGGCTTGAAATTTAAGAGCTGGTTGAAGATTCATCCTTCCTTTAAACCAGTTAATACATATTCCTTTCAAGCGTCCTACTTCCTTCATCTTCTTGACCAAAAAAAAGAAGTAAAATTAAAAAGCAGACAAAAATTCCAGCTTAAACCTGTCCTTGTTTTGGCAACAGAACTTGATCTCCAGGATGGCAAGAGCTGCTGGCAGCAGCACATCTAACATGCTACAGCACTTACTGCTCACAATTTGATTTTGCATTAACACGATGCTCCTCTGCTAGAATCAGCACACTCAACTGTACCTGAAAACACCAAAATGAACTCCAATAGCCAGCAGTGAAGTATAATGGCATACAGGGCAGGTATTACAGTAGATGTGCTCTTTCATATTCCTTTACAGGAGGTAGTTAAAACATGTACCTATATCTTACATATTGTGGGCAGCCGTATCCAAAAGGTCCCCAATCAAGAACCATTTTGATTGGAAATAACTTATGTTTAACAATCTCTTCATGCTGCCAGCTTCACTTTATAGCATTATTACATGTCCAATCTTCACATAAACTGAAGTAAACAAACCTAAAAAATAATTTCAGCTTAAGAAATGCAATGATCAGAGGAGTCTACGAAGAAATACAGAGGCCATGTTTAAGTTACTTAGCTAAAATGCCATGAACTGCACTGACAGAGAATCTGTAAATGGACAAATATCAAGGTTTGCCTCAATAATTAAGAATTAATATTTAAGCTCAGGCAGAAGAAAAAAATAGAATGAATTTTTAAAAGTTGCAACAGTTATTTTTTGAGGCTGCAGTAACAAAGGGGTGCTAACAACATGCATTAAAGTAGCTCTAACTGAAGTTTAGATCCCCAGTGATATTCTAATTAAGCTGTTATTAGTTAGCTGTGCCAAAGGAGATACACAGTAATAAAAATAGCATGAAACACAGAAGGTAAAGAAAATGAAAATGTTTACCTTCCTCATCATAGTTAGACATATCATCTGCTATCATTGTGCTAAAGTCTAGAAGAAGGTTCCAGGTATCCTTAGGAATTGATCTTTTATGATGTTCCTGTTCAAAGGGTTGGAAAATTTGTGTTTTAAAAAAAAAAATAATTAGAAAACCTTTATACACATTCATTTTCACTGCCTTGGGCATATTTGTATCCCCCAAACATACTTCTCTTGTACACACTATGAAGTGCAGCATCTGGGCTCTGGGTGAAAATAGTCTATTTCATCTACTGAATAGTTTATACATATTTAGCTGCCAAGGTTTGAAAATACTGCAGTCCAGTTTATGTAAAGAGTTAAACTTACCAACAAAAATTTGTTCCACAAGTCTAGAAATTTAAATCTTCCATTAAGTACTAAATTCCAGTAGGCAATGGCCATTTCTAAATCTGTAACATTAAAATATATTTCTTTTAGAGATACACATTTCAAATACATAATCTCCACAGATATCTAAAACTAAGATGAAACATAAGATTAAGCTAATGCAGATACACTCCTGGATCCTGTACAAAAGGGCAAACATTAACAGTTACACAAGTATTTTATACATTTTGCTACTATTACTTGAATATAGAAGAACTGAAAATTGTTGTCCATATTAATATCTAAAACATCCAAACCAATCACAGCCATTTCATGTCTTTTGCTATCTAACAATATTTTAGTTAAAACTCAGTTAAAAATTTTTGTCTTAAAAATGCTATTGACTTGAAAATAAAATGGTAGTATTTTGTAGCAATATCTGCTTTGCTAAAAATATATAAAAGACTATGTACATAAAACTAGCTTATTTAATTTGTTAGAGATGCTGGCTTTGTAACGTAACTTTTGTCAAGTATTCATTTCTGCAATCAGGTTTCAATTTGAAAAAAATTAAGTGCTGTACAAGCAGATGGTTGAGAGCTGGTTTGTTAGTTCCTGGTCTATTTTTGGTTGGGTTTGTGGAAGGGTTTTTTTTGTTGGTTTGGGGTTTTTGCCCCTCCCAAAGACTCCTGTTGTGTTCTTGCTTGTTTTGAATCTGTTTCTCAGAGTGACTGAGAAACCTGAACTGACAGTTCTGGAACAACAACCTACTGCCTGTCAGGCAACTGTGTGGTTGTCAGCAGTGGGTGGTGTTATATCGTGGAGGTTAGAAAAAGAGACTGGTTAGTCTAGCACGTCAGGGGGGGAAAAAAAAACATCACCTCAAGTCCCTGGTATTTGCCAAAGGCTAAACTGACATGCATTTACTGTTTATTAGTGGCATACAGTGGTAGATGGTAAAAGAAAGTTGTGTATCTGAGCTCTAAATCTCTACCTAGTGTGATTACCAGGAAACATCAAGGACCTCTGCACTAACTGTGACCTCACTGCACTCAGTATCCAGCAACCTCTACAGCCTACCGAGTTAAGTGACCTCTTTTTTTAACAAAAGCTCTTATATCTTTTGAGGTCCAACAAATCTCTTCTTCACAAATAATCCTCTTGTGAGGGCACAGAGAAGAAGCACGTCAGGAAGTAAGAGAAAAAAACCTGAGACAACCCAAGAAAACCACTCCCTTCCCACAGACTATTTAAAAAAAACAGGGAGGTGGATCTTAGAGGTGAAACCAATGGCAACCAAAACAAAGCATAAATTCTGCATTGCTGGAGGGAAAATAGATGGTGATGGGGGAGCTTACGAATTGTTTGGTGTCTTTAATATTAGAAGTTCTGCTCAAACAGGCTATTCACATTAAAATGCTTCCTGACCAAATTAAAGAATGAAATTTGCAGATGATGTTCCAGCAGCTGCAAAGGAGTGTGATTTCAGAAAAAAGTCTGAGTTTTGAGAAGCGCAGTCTAATTAAACAAAAGCCACTACTCCTCAGTAAACAAGCTATATATGCAAATAACCAATTATTAAAGGATGTACAGGCTAGGTATCTCTAACAAAAGATTCAGATACAAAAACCTGCACTCCAGCCTTCAACTAAAACTACTGCCTTTCTAACGATGAATAGACACAAGCTGATCAGTTCCTCAGGGAAACAGATTAGAAAACTAAGTTTTATTTACTTGTGATGCATTAATAGCAGGCATACAAAAAATGTAAGGTCATCAAACCACTCCGTATTTATAGTGGTTTATAAACAAACACTATAAACAAACTGCATTTTGACATGCTTATACAACTTTGAGATTATTCTTGTGGGTAAGCAAAAGCCTTTAAAAAACAGATCTCAGGATGCTACAAACCTCAAACTCATTATGTGAGTCCAAACCTGCAAAGCTCCAAAACATTATGCCTTGCGGCAAACTACCCGTTTTAGAAGAAATTTTATGAAAAGAGAACTTGAAAGTAAAGATATAATTTTTGGTTTCCATTTGAAAGTCGAAAGTCCTCATGGCTCAAATATAGAAGTCTCAAAATACATGCTCCATTCTGAATTTTATCCAGAGATGGAAAGCAAGCCATGTTTGAGATAAACAACAGCTAAAAGGTATTCTCAACTGATATGCAAATTTCTCAAGAACATGAAGACATCCACAGTAAGTACTGTGTACTATTTACATGGTAGTAAGGAATTATGCAGAAGAAATACATTTCCAGAACTGTGCTTGAACTACTGCACAATGTTCAGAAGATTAGAGACCAATATATACTACAATTAATCTGCAAGTTCCTACAAGCAGTTACTTAGACACTCCAAAATGAATTGCCTAACTAGGAGCACTTACTTTTCAGCACTGTACTTCTCCCAGTAGTCTTTTGCTTCAGGGTTTCCAGAATTATTCTGCCCTATCACAAATTCATGCCTATAACCACGTATTTATTGGCACCAAAAGGGCTGGTAAGCATCCAGATTTTAAGCTTAGTTCTACATCACTTCCAGACCCAGACTTAAAAAATCTCACACTATGAATATGCTATATGAAGGTCAGAAAAAATAAAAAAAAACAAAAACAAAAAATCCCTGCAACTATTTACATGGCAGAATTGATTCCACACTGTCATTCTGTGATCTAACTTCTGTCCTCTCACAATTCAATTACTGTCCACATTTTCCTTGTTGAAGTAGCCTAAAAAAAATAACATGACTTTCTACAGGAAATAAGAATCAGCCCATTCATTTATTTGCAGGATTCAGATCTGACTAGATGAATGCACAAGTATTTTTAAGCAGTTTAGCAGTGCTCTTCTGGCTTCTGTCAATGAAACTCACAGTTCAATTAAAAAAAACAGGATTCAGAAAGACATTAAAGAAGGAGGCAGAGTTTAAACTAAGACATGGAGCACGTCTAAGACATGGGTAGGAAGCCCAGGATATAGAAATATATTTGTACTATTCCAATTCTATTTTGCCAAGACATTTGCAAACCTTTTTGGTGTTACAGGAGACTGTACAAGTCAGTTTTACAGCTTAAATTTATCCTAACATTGAAAATTCAATTAATCTGCTCAGTGCTGCAAATTCTAAGTGGTGTAATTATACCTTTAATGTAAGACCGTAATCCATTGTGCTTACTGGGAATTGCACGCACTCAGTGAAAGAATAAACCCTCTCTCATAACATTTTGTAGTCCATACTAATAATGCAGATATTCCTATCGATTTAACACCTTAAATTGGCATCTCTCTTACACAACAGAGAGATGTACATTATCCCAAGGGTGATTATCTTTCAGACCCACTGGATCACAAGAAAATTTTCACTTCTTCACTCAGTCATTTTCCATGTTTAAGAACAAATGTTTGTGGTTAACAATACATACCTAAACCTTTCTGTCCTGGATTCTTTGCAAAGTTGAAAGTAAACTGATAAAAATCCTTAAATCTTCCTGGCTCTTTTAATTCTTGTTCCATTTTAGGAATCTGGGCCTTCAGTTTTTCTATGCTGTCACATCTGCATTTTAAAAAAGCACATTTTTATTGGTGTATCATTAATTTTGCCATAAAATATGAGTTAGACATAAAATTGATACAATTCTTGTGGAATACAACATGATTATCAGAACAAAAAGGAAGCCCTTAATTAGTATGCACCTATAGCAGCAAAGAGATGAAGTTGTTGTATTTCTTCACATTGTAATTCGCATGTAGTAGCTGACACATCAGATTTCATAATCCATAAGATTTTTAGAAAAAGGTGATAAAAACTGTTATGGTCTCACACAGCAGAGAAAACCCAGGTATGCTACACTGCAGACCAGCATCCTTGCTTTACCTACTTGAGTAGCTCTAAGGCAACTAACAAATGCTCACACAACCAAGACAAGTAGTACTCAAAGTTGCCTCCCTTTTTTTGGTCACTAAGCACCCAGCACATTTGACAGCAGGTGCATTTTTATAGAGGCAGACGAGATGCCAGACTCCAAAAAGTCTCTGAGGTCTGAAAGGACAATGTGATTGTGAATTCCTCAAAAATAGGGCTGTTCCAACTTACGGTCCAGTTTCTGACACTGGATTACACTGTCAGCGCCTAATACTTACTGCACACTTACCCTAGCTCAGTCATACCATCCATGAATTCCAGCTTTGAAAATTCACACTGTGTTGCAGCTCGGAATTTCCATGCAATGATGAGTACAGTAATGCTGGCTGGGTCAAGAGCTAGATCATCACAAAACTGCTGTATACCATCTATACCGATTTTATTTTCATCTTGAGGATCTTTGGGAGATAAAAGTAAGTATGAAAAAACCCCAGATTTTTGAAAAAAACTGATTTATTCAACATGAGCATTTAAGATAAGTAAACATTTTAAATAAGTCATTTTGGGGATCACCCCACTTTAAAAAAAATAAATAAATCAGTATTTTCAATGGTAAAACTAACAATTGAGGAAGTTGTTACAGTAAAGCCTCCCATACAATGAAGCTTATGTTATTTTCATTAAGAGACAAAAGCACCACAAACATTTGTTTTCTGTATGATATTCAGACTCATTCAATACAGAGAACAATGGTCCTTTCACACCAGCACACTTAATTATTTGTGTCTTTGGTAAGACTGCTGATCTGTGTACCATTATAAACAATTCTGCAGTGTCCATCTGCAAGCTGTACTGATACAATTCTCAAATCTGCCCATAAACTAGCCAGTAGACATTAGTTTTATGCTTTTTCTGGCATCACCAGCATGCATGAGATCGGACATAGTAACCTCCAAGAGGAAAGTGACTTTGCCCCATTACCAATTCCAAGTCAGCCTGACACACTGCTCTTTCCACAAAGGAATCAACATCTGGTCTGGAAGTGAGATGCTTACATTTCAAGTGCACTAACAAAGATCTACTAACACAAGCCAACAAAGACTTCAGGAAAATGGTATTTGGATTATGCATGCATATGAAAGCTGACAGGAAATGTAGCACTTGTTTTTAGATTATTATTTTAAGTGCTAAAACACAGAAATTTTTCTGCTGTACTGCATCCACTTTACTACTTGTGGTAGGATATCATCTGTTCAACAACAGCTATATAACAGATAAAGAGACTTTGTTTTCTGCTCTGGTTTCATCTATCTGATACTAAGCACAAGGTCACTAAAAATGAAGGTAGAATCCATTCTTGGTGTGCAAGCTTCCACTTTGTCAGGAGTGAGCCCTGAGTGATGTGCTTTCCCTAGAAGAATCACCTAAAATCCACATTAACCATTACAGTTGCTCACTGTACACACAATTCCAGTTCCAGACCCTAATCTTGTATAAAAGTACATCTATTTAGAGCACAAAGTAACAACACGTAATTCCTGTGAAGCAGAACCCTACATACATTCCCCCTTGTAACTTATATTATTAGTAATAAAAATAACAAAGCTGAAAGAGTATTTCCAAGCACAAGAGCACAGCTACCCATGATACACTGCAGTTAAGAATACACACATACAACTAGGAAATAAGCCTTAAAATTCAGGTACTCACCTTTGTATCTGTTATATAGTTGTTCTAACTTCTTTCTGTCCAATGATCCTTTAACACTCTCTCGTATATAAAGTTCAGGATTTTGGAAAAAGTTGTCTGTTGCAACATCTAACTTCCAGTCATTTTGGGACAAACAACTCACTGCTGTCTTTTCACTAGATTGCGTGAAGACCATAAACTGACGCACTTTATCCTTCTGTGATGATTTCAACTTGTTCTAGTAAAAACAGACAATACTGTGACTAGAAATGTTATACTGGACAAAAAAAAAAAAAAAAAAAAAATCACACCAGTACTGTTAGCATTTTTACATCAGTTCCTTTCATCATTTTCTCAAGCAATTAGACTTTCTCTGTTAGGGCAGTTATACACTCAAACCAACACTTACTCTTGTGCTTTTTTAAAATTTAAACATACCTTTACTCTAGGTACTTTACATTGTAACAAAACTGAGTTAAATCATCACAAAACTCATACTGGCAAAGCACTCATGGAAATAAAAAAATGGGTATTCTTATGCATATTTGGAGGGAAAGCTGAAGGGCAGAGCAAATGGATACACAGCTGCTATAAGGGGCACCTTTCTATTTAAACCAATTTCTATTTTTTAAAAAGAAAAACCTCATTTTCCTCTTAATAGAAGAATGCTGCACCTACCAAAAACAGGCAGCTGAGATACCTAAATAAAGCCCATGGCTATCAAAATATTTGATAGATTAATTGCCTCAGCAGAACAGGCTGTGTGGCAGCTCGCCATTCCTGGAGGAGGCTGCCATTCCCTCAGCCCAGCTCAACACCAGCTAGTGCAGGACCAAGCACAAGACCAGGCTGCCAGGAGCAGGATCTCTTGATGTGCCTCTTGATGGCAGCAAGGCACTATGCTGGGCCATCCATTTCGGGGAGCTGCACACAGAAATATCTCAAAGGACTTTTTTGTTGTTGTTGTTAGAGATCTTTCACTTTGAAGGTGCTCAACTCCACCTACATAATTTGCAAAACATTCCTGTGAGGAAGCATTGTCTCCATTTCACAGGTGCAGCAACTGAAGCAAAATTTAAAAAAAAAAAAAGGGTAAAATATTGCCGGAGGCAGGTGGGCGAGTGAGTAGCCAAGGTGAGAGCTCTGGAATTCCAGGCCTCCTGCCCAGACCAAGAGAAATCCCTCTCTGCTCTAGCACAAAACTGAATGGAGAAAATGCTGCCAGTAATTTATCGGCATAGAGTGATACCCAAGAATATTTTTTATGAGGACAAACACACTCAGTATTTCAAGTTACACAAAACTGACTGCTGCTTGAGAGAAAGCAATCTCACAGCTCTTGCATTAAATCCAAATTCACTTCTAAAGTGCAAAGCAAAAAGACTCCTCACGTTACAATTTGGTAAATAGGAGTTCTGACTTTTAAGTCAGCATTGAATTTCTTACATGACACAAATACTTTATTTGTTGTTTACCTTGCATTCTAACCAAAACTTTTATATCCTGTTCATTATTGTAATTTCCAAGTCTCCTTCTCAGGGAGTATGGGGGGAAAAAAGGTGCAAAAAAAAAAGTCTCTGAACGTGACAAACTATCCTCAGCTAAAGAACAAATGCTCAAGGAGCAGTATGAGATCAAGCTCTTCGTTCCTAAGGATAATTACTGTCCAATAACATTATCATTAGAAAAAAAGAACTAAGACTTCAGAACACAAATTCATCTTCTCTAAAAGTCACAATTAGTTTTCTGCTGTTTGATGACAGTGACCGCGAACACTACTACTCTTAACAGTCAGAGTTACACCTTTTAAAAATATTAAAAGCATCATATTTGGCTTAAACTGATACCAACATAATCTGTTAGATAGACCAATACCCTTTGATTTAAGGTTCCTTTGTAAAAAAATATTTCCCCCCAAACCAAAACAACCCTGTATCTACAACACGTAGCTGAAGATAGAATTTTAGCACACTGCACACAGTGATATCAGTTAGGCTATACTGCTTTTAAAGTTATAACATGTTCCTGCTTTATCTCAGTGTCTCGAGTTCAGTTTCTTACATTGGACCTTTTGCTACAAACATGTTTCTGAAACTCAGATTTTCAGAAGTTCCAGGTAAGGTCAAGACTTTGGAGCAGATCCTGCAAAGAAGCACTGCTGACAACTTCAGGACACTTCAAGTTTCACAGCAGACATTCAGCACTCAACTAGTGAGCTCAAACTCACGAAATACACTTACAAAGCCACATGGAACGACTTCCAGAAATGAAGTTTTTAAAAATACATTGTAAACTCAGGTATATGAAAATAAACCATTAAGTGAAATCCCAATTGCAGATAAAACAATCCCAAGGCTAATTTTCTGTACCAGCTTCCTCAAATCAGTTCCACAGCCAAGACTGCTGCATCACCACAGATTCTGCTGCACTAAAGGGCACAATCACACCTAAGACCTTAACTTTTCTCTTATTTTCTTTCTTTTTGACAAAGCAGGTTTCTTTAATCACTAGGTTTTTGTTTGTGTAAGTTTTTTAACATTTGCACGTAACTACACATAGCCCTTGTAACACTGAAAAAACTCCGGAGTATATGCTGTAAAACCTGCAGAGGCTTTTTTCTGCCCTACTCTTGCAAGGGTAAACTCTAAAAGCTATCACATACAACAAAATCAAGGAACAGGTTTACAAGTGTTTCACCACAGAAGACCAAGACCACAAAACCTAGTTGGTTTTGCATGTTGTCACATAAAAGGAGAATGCCAATTATTACACATAAAATTTAAACCATATATATGAACATGAGATCTTCCTGTGCTTGGGGCTCTTCAAGTGACAGTAATAATATAAAAACATTTTTAAAAGAATACTGAATTTACCAAGAGTCAAGTAGCTGATGCCACTGATTCATACAGCATTCAGTAATACATTAAGAGTAGATAAAACACATTGTTCAGCCATAATCTTTTTCTGGAGTAACTATATTTTACTGGTCAAATACAAGTCTATTTTTAGAGAAGACCTGCCAAAGCCCTTTCTTTCTATGTGATGAATGTTTCCGCAGGAGCTCGCCAATGTGGACAAGACACTCCACATCCTAAGTGACTGGACAACTCTTTGAAGGTCTACTACAGGACAGCAAGAGATGAAATTACTGCTGAGGTTTTATTATTCTATTATAGCTCTTCTTTCATCACATTAAAAACCCACACTCCAAGCAGGAACAGGTTCCAAGCCTTCTGCACTCTTAAGGGCTATTTCTAGAAGCTGAGCTCTAACAGACTATTATTGTTTTAAGTGTGCAATACAGAAGCCAGAGCACCTTATAACCTCTAATCCTGCAGTCATCAGGCAACAAATACTTTATACTGCAATTGTATGTGCTGTAATGCAATGGAATCCATTTAAAATATCACTAGGTAAAAGGGAAGACAATTTTATTTTTCTTGATAAAATACAAAAGTGAAAATCAATGGAAAACAAATGCAGCAAATATTCTAGTAAGTCTTATCCCTTGGGGTAAAAGGAAAAATTCAGATCTGCAAGCCTTTGATCAAGTTTGTATGGTAACCAAGCTACCTTTTACAATAAGGATGTTGTAAGAGACAGAAGATGAACTTACTTTTATAACACAGGGTAACTTCTCTAACTGAAAAGCTACATTGTGTAGATTTTTAAAAATGTAATATTATATCTTTCCAATGAACATGTGATGATATATTAATTTTTAAATGAAAATTTGCCCCTCCAAATTTGATAATTCTAACTCATAATAACCCATCCTTGACAGTGATGAGTATGAGATACTTCAGTGAAAGATTAAGCATGAAAACATTTGTGCTTTTCCCCAAAAAGTTTGTTTTTCCCCAGTCTCAGACTGCAGCTCCTGCCTTGTAGGGGAGTAAACTTTCTCAGTGTAGAGGGGGGAAAAAAAGAATGCTAGAACTGATCTGTCAACTCTGACTACACAATTCTTTCTCCTTATCTTCTTCACTCAATTTTTAGTCACCTCAGATTCAAAGACCAGGTTTGTACACTGGTCACCAACACCTTCTGGATACCTGATAGCTTTATGAGGGCTCTACTCTCCTGGGTGATGTCCAAGGGAAACAGACATAACCTTCATCTCTCACTGCCTGGACTAGAGAGCTGATGATTCCTATGAAAAATTATTGGACTTGGCTCCTAGGTTATAGGCAGTTGCCAGCCAGACAAGCAGTGTACCACCAGTTTGAGGTATCCCTGCTGGAAATTCCTTATGGTCCCCAAAGAAGCCATTAACACACTCATTAATGAGTAACTGCTTTTCACCTTTCCCTTTCCAGCCACTGCTTAAGAGATGATCTGATTCCTGCTAATTAAAGGAATCCGAAAGATGTGACATCTCTGCTTTTGTTTCAGTTAGGACTGTTAAGTTTTCATGCATGTGACATGTAAAGGTCTTTTCTAAAATAGTACCAACCTGCACAAAGTCTAGGCTTGTATGCTCTAGCAAGAGTTCAGGCTGTGGGAAGCATCTCTGCACTTTCAAAGGACCCCGGTGACATCAGCTCAAGTACAGAAGACCAGGCTTGTGCATATAATAACCCTACAGGTCATGACTGACAGTTCTGTCGTGTCTTTATGCAAGACTAATGGTCAAGAGAACATTGCTCCCTTACAGTGTCTGAATCATTCCACATTGGGCTGCATCCATTAAAGGAACATACAAGTCACCTGCAAATAATCTGGTTTACTGCTTTTATTCAACAAATATGTGGCTAAAGCTTAAAAGGCAAAATCATTAGTATTTTTCTTTGATAAGGAAAAGTTAATCACAAAACAAGAAATCTGTGAATACACTGAATTACATTTTAATCCACCAACTGTGATGTCATACATATATAATACCAAAAAAACCATAAAATTCAAGTTAAAGGCAACAACAATTGAAGTAAATAGCCATAGTTTCTGCATAATCTAAACAAGCAAATATGCCCTTCAAGTACATTTTATTTTCTACAGCAGTTTCTTGGAAAAAGGACAAATATCGTACAATTGCCACGACATTTTTAAGCTGCTTCTTCAAACTGATGTGAAATCCATTTGCCTGCAGTGGAACAGAACAAACCTTAAAAATTCACAAGGTCTGTTGAGACATAAAAACCAAGGAAAAAAAAAAATAAAATCACAAGCAACGTAAAATCAAAGTTGCTTTTTACACCCTCTAATGTTCTTAATGTTGTTTCAGTGTATAAAATCATTTTGGTACTTGCATAGAGGCAGCAAGTCTTTCATATAAATCAATATATAGCTATTCAGAAAAATGCAGTAGTTGTAATGGTATTTTAAGGTAATTCATGTTAACCTGAGAGGTGAAAGAAACACCAAAAAGCAGGGCTTTTTCAATTAAAAAAAAAAAAATAAAGCTGTCAGGTTTTTTAGCATTCTTAACTCTGGTCCAGGGCACAAGCTCTATTCAGCCATTAGAAGCTGGATTCATACCTTGTATTTGCATTGGCACCATAAAACATGAGTAAAATATCAAAAGATACATAGTAAATTTCACACCTTGTTCTCCAAGTCGTTCATATTCCTGAGTAATTTTTTCATGGCTGTAGTTAAAAGTGATTTTACAGTGAAAGTTCAAAGGGTTCTCTGGTAAGCTGGGAAAGGAAACAAGATCATGCACCATCTTGTCGAGTACTCAGGCTACTCCATTCTAAGCATAATGCCAAGAATTTACAAGTTTTACTATGGGAGAACCAAAACCAAAACCTTTTAATATCAACAAAATACTACAGACATGAATATGCACCATACAAAATAACCCCGTAGAATAGCTTGTTGAGTTAAACACTACATAACAATGTCATGAGGTACAATGACATTACAAGAGACAGCGTCAGACATGAAATTCTTGTAATACTAAATTTTTACAACTTCCTGTCACCTGAGGTTTGCAATAAGAAATTATGTATTTATAAGCATAGAAATATTCTTCAGAGAACATAAACTGAGTAATATAATACATAATATAAATAGAGGTAAGGTGAACATTTGGCTCTGGATAAAGATATGGAGGCTTGCACACTTGCCTTGATTATCACACACAATCCTAAACTCATTAGATCATTCAGAATAGTACAGGTAGTAGCTCTGCTCCTCAGAGAAGATGGTTTAGAGCATAATGGACCAGCTTGCTGCTCTCTCTTTGATTTGCAGGCCCATTACTTGTCCTCGTGACGGGATGAAGCAGTCGCAAACCGACAGATATGGTGACGGAGACCACTTCTACTGGCGCTACTCAGCTCAAATGCAAATGTGGGTAAGAGAGGCAGACTGCTATGAATAATCCAAGGAACACTGCCAGGGTGGTGTACCTGAGCACTGGACAGAAAACACTTTTCAAGTTACCTAAATGGCTACAGTGAGCCTAACAGGCTGCTATAATGGTCTCCCTTCCAGATATTGGAACAAAGTTCGAAGCCAGGAAACTTGTGTCCTGCAAGCACTGGTGAGACCAAGTCAGAGCCAGAAGTGCTCTAACTGCCTGTACTGCATTGGCCAGCAGGAGCCAGTGCCCAGCTGCAGGAGCCTCTGCCACAGCATTTGCTGTGCTGGACAAGTAACCCAGCCCCAAGAACCTGCTATAGCGACCAGAAGGACTAGCCAGAGCAGTAGTGCATAGAGGCAGAAAAATAGGACATCGAATCTCATGTTTCTGGATGGACATCTTCAGATGTCTGAAGATGTCTCCTCCTCTAACTGTACAGCGGATTTTGACATACCACAAGCATGGGTACAGAAACCTACACCTCTCTGCTAGAAACAATTCATACCTGTATTTACTGCTTATAAAAGCTGCAGCCTGTCATTTAGTCCCACTTCAGTGTCTATGTCATCCTTTCACCTGGGTGTTGAGAGTCAACAAGCACAACCTAGAAAACAGCTGTTGCATAGTGCCTAACAACTATGCTTGGGGCCATGGCTAGAGCATTCAGGTACTTCCTCCAGTCTGATAAATACAAATCTATCAGTACAGTATCATTCCACAGAATGTATCTGCTAGTTCTTCGGTTAGGTACTTCCAAGAAGACTAAGCAGACAGGATTCTGCTGTTCCTCACAAAAAGCTATTCTTAGAATAATGTGCCTCACTATTTCTCTTATATTGCCACTTACTTACTCACTTACTGTTCAATTTAAATTTCTAACCCCATAGCCAGCGAATAAGTACAGGACATCAACTGTGTACTTTGCATACCCACACTGGATATACTGTGAGGCAGATCTAGGTGATTTTTATGGAAAAAAAGTCTTTGTAAAAGTTGTGTAATACTACTGTGCTGAGACAGTCACAGAACTCCAGAATTACAAGATACCTCTACAGCATCAACTTTACCCAGACTTTAGTTTTAAACCCCTATTAAAAGATCTCAAGTGAAGATCTACATCAAACTATTCAATTAAAAACTATAATGGTAACACAGTGACAAGTTTATTTGAGGTCTGCATACTGTACCACTAATTTAACTTCTGGCCGACTGAATTTTCATGCCAACATAACTCTATCCGTTAAAGGTGACATTTTAATTTTTTTAATACACTTTTAACACTGCTTGCCAGAGTAATATTAACTGCAGGTATAGCTTTACACTACTAAGTGTACACCAGTAGATCTCAGACTCCTTTCTACACCATTCCTAAGACAATATAGCTGCTATAGAAAAGCACTACTTTAAACAGTACAGGTACAGCTAAAGCTGTGTAACTTTTTTTAAACAGAGAAAGCCTAGAAGTGTGACTATAAATATGTTCCCTTTGGGTGCATAAGACACTGTGTAAGAGACCAATAAGGGCCCTTATTCAAAGCTAAAGAATGTCTTTTTCTTTTGTTTAGGCAAACAAAAATAGCAAATTTTGTTCCAACCGCTGTGGTTTCCCTCTAGAAGAGGGAAGAGAGGAAGTCAGTTGATTTGAGAGTCCACAGTAAATTGTCCACTATAAGGAAAAACATAGTACGGAGAAAATAGTGTCGATAGTTCTGCCTTCACACATGAAGCCTTAACAAAACCACAAAACGATTATGCAGAAATTCCCCAACATAATCCCAGTTCAAGAAGGATCAATACACCCAGGTTTCCCAGAGAACTGACAGTGCTTAATGGGCCCCGAGCTGCCTGAAATACTGCGAAAAACTCCAAGTAGCCCCCTGGTTCCTGGCACCCCCCTGCGCTCTCTCCCGCCGCTGCTGCTCACCACCCCTCACAGGGCACAGACCAAGGTGCCCCTGTCCCGTACAAAGGTGCCTGAACCCTCCTACGAACTTCAAGCGAGCACCTATCTCGTTGTGAGCAGCTCTGACAGGGCCCCGCAGGTCGAAGGCCTCGCCGGGATCCCGGCGCCCCCCACCTAGGCCCCGGCGCTCGCCCCTGCCCAGGAGCAGCCTCCTGCCCGCCCGCCCCGCGGCCCCAGTACACCGCACCGCCCTTCCCGGGCCCCACACGCCCTCTCCGCCCGCCCTGCTTGGTAGGAGGGCCGAGGAGCCCAGGGTCTCCAGGCCATCACGCTCCGGCTGCGGGGCCCCCGGGACCGGCCCCTTCGCCGCTCCCGTCGAGCCGCTCCCGGACACCCCAGCCCGCCGCGACTAGGCCCCAGCTGCCCCCGCGGCGCCGCCGCGGCCGGCCAGCCCCGAGGCGCCGGGCCGGGCCGAAGGGCGACCCAGGAGGGCACTCACCATGTTGAGGGCTGCGCAGGCCTCTTCCCTCCCGGTTCAGGCGGAGACTGAGGGTGGCGACGGCAACGGCTTCCTTCGGCGGCGGCGGCAGCTCCCGGCTCCTCACGGGCCCTTCCGCCGCCTCCCGCTCATGCGCAGTGCGGCGCATCCCCGGAGCGGGCGGGAGCCCTCACCGGGGGCGGCTCGGCAGCCTCCCCTGCCGCGGGGGGTGGCCTCGTCCCGCTCCCGGCGCCGTCCGGCTGTGCGGGGAGCGGCGGGCACCGGCCGGGCCCGCAGGGTGGCGGTTGGGGCTGCGGCGCCGATGTCGGTCGTTGCACGGAGCTGGGGGGGGGGGGCTGCGCTGCAGGGGCCCCGGGCCGCAGCAGGAAGGGGAGGCGGGGGAAGGGCCCCGTCCCGGCTCCCCTCTCGTTCCTGCGGGGTCGGGAACGGGGTTGGCTCCCGAGCAGCGGCGGGGTCGGGGCGGTTGTCGGGGGCCCAGGTGCGATGGGGTCCCGCCGACCGCCCGGCTCCTTCGCAGCCCTCCCGCTCTTTACCCCCGGGGACCCGCAGTCATCCCGCGACCGCTTTTGTGTCGCGAAAACTCCTTGTGGTTTTTTGGGGTGTTTTTTTTCCTCCATACGCCAAAATGAAAATGTTTCGCGAGGGCTCGGTGTGAACGCGTCGCAGCCTGCTCCTGCCGGGCCGTGCTCGCCGTGCGGAGGGCAGGCAGATGCGCACCCCGAGGCAGCTCTCGCTCTAAACGCATGAACTTAAGAAGAGGTGAGACGGGAGAAGCCCGCGGGCTGCTTGGGATGGATTTGCGAAGGAGGCAGAACGCATTTGCTGAACAGCCACCGAGACCTGGGGAAGGTGAAGTCTCAGGGCCGCAGCTTTAGAGGAGTTTTCTCATGGGACCCCTTCCACACTGCGGTAGCAGAGATCAGCTAGAAAAAGAGGTTGCTAGGGTTAAATCACAGCTTGTACCAGTATCCCAGACAGTTGTTTTTCCCCAGGAAAGCTTTCTCTATCTATTGCAGACTTTTGGCAGCGAGAAGACCAGGGGAAGGAGACTGGTTGCTGATAAAGCTCACTCACGGTGGTGTGAAGCTGCTGCTAGTTTTGAAGGACAAAGGTTTGAGATTTGATTCTTGTTCTCTGGTCTGCTGAACTGGGAGCAATTGAAGTAAGCTGCTGTGTTTATGTTACATGACTGGTACAATTGCACACAGCACAAAGAAATTAAGACTTGAGCCATTCTTCGTGGTGGATTGGATGTTCAAATGTTTTATGTGTGCTTTTATAGAAAAGGGTTTGAATCACTTCTCATTTAACTGAAAATCATCTCTAAGCTTATATGGAGTGTGGAGAGTTCAAGTAGTATTTGGAGAGGACAATCAGGTCTGCCCTGTGAAGCATCTAATTGTGCTGGTGGTTCTGAGACAGTAAAATTAAGGGCGTCTTAAGTTTATGGAACTGTGTGAATTCAGCTATCCCAAGACATTAGTTGCCTGGATACTGTGAATCTTTCTGAAAAGCATGAATTTAAAATTGAGGATAGCTGCAAAGTGGCCAGTGTGAGCAGCCATGAACATTGCCTGGGCCACGTGAACCAGGGCAGGGGAGACAAAGCCAAACCAGAAAATGCTGTTTCCTTGAGTTAGTTAATTGCCATCACTATAACATGCTGCGACAGCCCTCCTGCAAGCTGAAGACACAAATTAGACCTTCTTGAGAATTATTGCAACATGTAACAATAATCTCAGAGATTAATTGATTGCAGTAGATTCCTCAGGGCAGAGGCAGGATTTTTTAGTGGCTTGGTTTTCCCTGGGGTCTGTGATTATTGCTGTTTTTCTGTGTTGCAGGATCTGGGGGGGGATTGACTGTGATTAGGGGAGTGTTGTGTTTAGTTTTATCTACTTAACAAGTTGTACATAAGATTCTTTTAAACAAGTATTTATCTGCTTGATTCTTTTGTTCACTGAATAACATACTAGACATAAATCAGTTTTAACCTCTTCTTGGTTAGGTCCTAATTAAAAAGGTACTGAAATCAGCATGGTCTTTTGTTTTTAAATTAGTTTAATATAAAACTCATAATAAATTAAGGCCCGATGTTACAAATACTTAAGAGCACAAGGAACTTCACATTCAAGAGTGTTCATGAGCTTACTAAGGTAGTACTTACATCAGTAGACTCACAGGTATTTTCTAGAAGACCTGATTTTATGCATTTTAATTATAATTAAAAACATTCCTTGAAAAATTCACCTTTGCTACAACTTTTAGTTGTCTGCCTGAGTTACAAATTAGCAATTTTTAAAGTAGCTGCAGGTCTGGTGGAAGTTTTTCTCAGTACTTCCATGTTCAGAAATTGTTCTGGCTGTTCAATCTTTTTTCCTGGGAATCAGGACATTTGGACTTTGCTTCCAGCTTTGACTGACTTATGATTTGATCTCTCCACCTTACTAATTTCCTCTACATTATGAACTCCCATCTTGTAATGTATGGAAAATCATCCTTAACTGCTTTGCTGAGGCTTCTTAGCAGGGCAGATAAAAAATAGATGATTCCATGAAATCCAAGTGAAATATAATTAAATATAAAATGCAGATTAATGCTAGTCCCAGTGTGCATACCCATTTTGTGGTTTGGGCTTTTTTGTCAATTTAAGTTCAGTTGTAAGGTGCAACCGTAGATGAGAAAAGCAGAGAAGTGCCTTCCCACTGCCATTTGAGTCTAGACTGATCTTAGGGAGAGCTACATTATGTTCTTCTGTCTTGACTTCCAGGGTGTTGCCATGGGTATGTCTGAATTGCAGAATCTAAGGCAAGCCAGCCTACCCCAAGCTCCTGGCTACCATGAGCCTGAGCCAGTTTGATTAGACTGGGTTACCTTCCCCTGACGTGGCACCCTGCAACAGGCACATCCTGCACAGCACACACTTCAGGACAGTTGGATTGCCCCAGTTCCACCCGTGTCCAGATGCTGGCTGGCTGTACATCTGCAGATGTAGATCTGCAGTTCAGTGATGCAAGCTGTCTGAATCTCAACATTTTTGAGCAAAACCACAAGAGGCACCATGAGGCTGCCAAAAGGTGTATTTGTACATGCACAGAGTAAGTTTCTAAATTAGGGTTGTTACCTGGCAACTTTTGTCCAAGGCCACCCAGGATGGCACACAGGTCAGACCAGTGAGAAACAGCTCTGCTATTTGTAAACATGACACATGCATTCAGTGATACAGCCTAGAAGGAAATACTATTCATTGTGCAATCTGCATGCAGCATAATCACTGTGACCACAGTAACACGATGGCTTAATTTATGGTAATACTGACACGCTTGTTTTGTTGTGTGAGCCAATGATGGGTTTTTTTTATCTCATGTGAATCCAGGAGAACCAGTCAGTGATTTTTTTTTTAAATCCAAGTGTGTCAAATGCATAGTTTTAAATATAACAGTGATCTATTTTACACTGACTTGAGCTCTCTACTTGAGCAGACAGAGAAGCAAGTCTCACATTGGGTCAATGCAGAATCCATTAAGTGTGAACCCCTTGCTGCAAACTTCCAGAGTACCTTCTGATGAACAGGCCCAAATCTCCATGAAGAATAACAATAACCTGGAACAGCTTGACTGAGAAACTTGTTTTGTCAGCTACTTTATAGTCTAGAACGTAAACCCACCAATTTGTCTTACACTGATGGAATAGCCATAAAGTTGATTACAACAAACAGCCCTTTGCCTGCAAACCCTTACCACGTGTTTAACTAAGAGAACAAAGTCCCATGACCTATCCTGCACAAGAAGACACAAAGCCACTCTAAGGGCAGAGAGCTCTTAACATCCACAGGTACAGACCCAATGGTCCACTCCTGCCCCTCCTTCAACTGATATGGTTGGATGTCCATACCAACCTGTATTTTTTCTGTATCGAAAGAAGCACAGAGGACGTAAACAGTTTGAGTCCTCTTGTAAGTGTCTAAGCAATTTAAGCTGGCATATCACCAGTATCTGAAGATTGTTGTTAATAGGTTGCAGTCAAGGGTGTTCACCTTAAGTTATTCATCCTTCCTGTGTTACAGAAGAGATTAACGAGATACTACGCCCAGTCAAAGGCACTGCTAGGATCTGGGTTCCATGAGACTGTCTCTGGGAAGGAGCGGGACAGGTTAATATGACGAAAGAAAGTAAGGTCAGTGAGCCTAAGAAAGTCTGAAAATTTCTCATGTACCTGACTATACCCTGGCAGGCCTGAATAAACTGAGACTTTCCACCCAATGGGCAACAGACTGCCAGACTCCTTTGGTTTTTTTGGAGCTCAACAGAAGTACTGAGATACATATAAAATCAAGGCATTTTAAGTAATATGAATTAAGAAGTGAGAAGGAAATAAGAATTGAGATAGCTAATTAAGTTTTATGCTATGGACATTTCCTTAGTTCAGAAATTCTGTAAACAAGGTATGATCTTTGTAAACAGAATGATCTGAATTTCCCAAGCCACAAACCAGACCCTGCTATCATCACTATGATTTCATTATTAAAATCTACAGCCTTCCTTTCTCCCTACAAAGTCTTACAAGTGATTTCAAGAATCCCAGAGATGAAGACACACTATTATCTCCCTATCACATGGATTTTCTGTATGTGCCATCTTTAATTGTTCAACTTAATAAGCCATCCAAATTTAGATCACACATTTTGTTATTAATATACAAAACGGTGATTTATGTTCTATGTATGGAAGGCAGGGCCTTTTGCCTTGAAGTAGTTGGTCTGCAGGAGCAATGCAGACGTACAAAGGCAAGGCTACTAAGATGACTCTGACTTCCTGCCATACATCTCTCACATTCAGCCTTTTGCACTCCTCACACTGTCATAACCACTAAACTGTGTTTTGGGAACATGCCTACACAACCCAGCCAATACAATTTTTCTGATATCTAAGTGGCAAATTGTAACCTCCATGTCCCTGACTAGCTATCAGCATCCGTGGGGCAAACTTCAAGGAAAACATGCATTAACCACATCTGTATGTAACAGTTCTGGTTTTAAATTTGTTTCTTCTAGTTCATATTTTATCTCATCTTAAATCTCTGTGGGGTAGGAGCTGTGCCTTATATTTCTGGGGTTCTCAGCAGAAGTCACTAAACAGGCCTGGGGACTTCTGCAGCTATCATGCCAGCATTTATCAATGAGCCCTTCTGTGTGTGTCCATGCACACTGATGAGTGAGCAAAACACTAGAGCCCAGACTGAGATGTCTCTTTCCTTTTCAGAGAGGCAAAAGAGGGATTTAAGTTTTCAGCAGCAGACTTTTTCACCAGACACTACTTGAACCTTTGCTGGCTCTAGGATGTTAACATCTTCTGCTTTCCTTACTTTCTAAGAGAGTGGATTGGCTCCCATTCACAGAGACCAATTATCACTTCAAGAGCAATTTTTTGGCACCATAACTGCTTATATGGAAAACAGACTATTCAGTAAATACACTCTACACAGCATTGTTGAGCTTTTTACAAACAGAACAGACAGAACACAGTCAAATAGTTCCTGATCTGACTGAACAGAAGAATAATCAACAGAAATTAATAAACCTGTGATAAATCTACTGGTTGATATGCCCTTTAAAATAGATACAAGTTGCTCTGATCAATTTATTTTTTTTCCCCTACCACTGACTGAAGTTTTAAAGGTCCTTCCAAAACTCTTGAATATTCATTTTTTAATCATCATGAACACAAAAACTAAGATTTTCTGGTACCTAGGTACTTACAAGCCAGGACAACACAGGATTCAATACACATTGAAAACTTTATTTTTATGATACTGTATAAACATTAAAAAAAGAAAAGCCTTAGAAGTAAAAATAAAGCATACATCTAAAATTACAATTTTACCAGCAAGCATGAAATAATTATTTACAAATGGCCATGTCCACAAATTTTGCAGTGTTTTGATTACCATCAACCACAGGCAAATATCTACTAGAGTGACTTGCCTGAAGCCATGGTGAGTCAGTGGCTAAAAGGAGAGCACAGTCCTGCTGCCCTGCTTTCCAGTCTCTGTGTGCTTAGCACTGATTCAGCAGTTCAGGTTCTGCCCCACAGCTCAGCCCTGGGTGTGAGCTGTCATAACTGACAGGAGCTGAAGAGAGCAAGAGAGCCAGAGATGCACACAGGTGAGCAGCTGAAGCTCAGGATATGTTAACCTGCACACCACCAAGCAGGATGGTACATCCCTGATGTAACAAGCTGACCAGTAAGGTCACCCACAGTGTTACTCTCTGGCCCTGCCTCCCAGAAGCCATAACCTGGAACACAAACACCTTAATTCTTTCCTGTGGACTATCAGCTGGGGCTGAACTACAAATCCCACGACCCAGAACACCCCTCTACCCTCTGGCAGCAGAGCAGATTGTTACAATTAGAATCAGTAATATCTCTGACTCTCTAGTATCACAACTACAGCACTATTTGAAAAGGTATATTAATAATTACTAAGTGATAGAGATTATCCTTTTATTTCAAATACTAAAATACTGCATTTTAAACAATTATAATTGATTTATTTTTTACTCTATCAATAAATGACCCACAGACAACAGTCAGGTTACAGCTGTATTACTATCACATGGCTCTTACCAATTCACAGCTGTAACACAAGGGTTTGTAATAAATGGAAAAGTTCTGAATATTTTGTAAATTAAATTTCTGGGTTACAGGAATAGCCTACCTTTAGTAATTCTTTGCTCATCTCTAGGTTAATTTTTTTTTTTTTTGTCAGCTTCCAAGGAACATGTTCTTGTTTCACTGGCTGGCTGAAGCCAGCAGTGCAGGATTAGTGCACAGAGAACCTAAAAAAATGGGAGTTTTAATGTTTCACTACAGATTCTGGGTAGTGAAGCAGGTCTAGGAACATAGCAACGTCAGGTAGAAAGAAGTGACTCCTCAGGACTGAGCTCATGTTTCTACATGTAGCTTCAATTTTTAGATAAAACAAGTCACTGAACTTACCTGCAGAGAAACCCATTATGACTGTTTGGGTTACTGCCTCCTAAATGTGATGGGCAGACTGTGGCCTGTCAGATATCAGATGATGATACATAAATGATACATAAACAGCTGCTTAAAACCCTCTAATGCATAAACATGAGCAACCAAGGAAAGAACAAAATGGAGAAAAATGAAAAGAAATGTTCAAAGTTAAGCTTAATTTTTATTTGGCAGTAAATAAAAATCATTGTGACAATATTCTACATGGTGATCACCGGAGTGTAATTTTTTGTTAGGTGGCCATTGGATTACCAGGAAAATTGAAAATGCTTTGAATATACAGACCATCCAGAGCCATTACTTCTTTAACAATTTTTGCCTGCAAATCAGGCAATGCTGCACAGTTACAGAATCAGATCAGAGAACTCCCTGTGACATTGTGTGTTGATTTGGAAATGAGATTCCAGTAAGTAGAAGAGTCCATTTGCAGAGGTGTAACTACAAGTTTGGGATCACCGCAGCATCTTTGTGTGTTCCTTCCTGCCGTATAAACCATGCTATCATCTTAAATCAGTGTATCAGGAGTTAATGTAAGAAGCAGAACTTCACCTTAACTAAGAGGTGAAGAGATTTTGCAAGTTTTTAAAAATTAAAATCTATTTTTATTTCCCTTTTCCTGTTTCTTTGAGGTGCTTGATAAACAACTTTAAATAAATTTATGGCAAATGATCAATATGCTGCATCTGAGAAATACGTTCTTTGCATGTATAAAAATCTACCAATTTTTCTTTCTGCAACACTGCAGATACAAAAAACCCCCCTCTGACTATTATTCATAGACATATTTCATGTTGTTATAAAGACTTACTCCAGCCAATAAATAACATATTAAAATGTAAACAATATGGGAAAACTAATGAGAATTATGAAGTCTGCATTTTATTTTGACACACTTTCCAATTATTAAATAAACTTATCATTCTGTCCTGTGAATTAATGTTAAAAGATCAAATTACATTTTTGGAAAGCAGATGCATTCCAGCTTTGATTAGTGTAGCACATGGTAATAAATATTTTTAAAATGCTCTGTATCAGATCTTCCAAAGTATATTAAAATACGTTTTGAAATGCAAATTTCCACTCCTTATTGAGGTAAATGGGAAAAAAGATGCACCAAAATTGGCCATAAAGGATCCTGGGCTAAGGAAAAAAATCCTGAATTCCCTATTCAGGCAAAAGCATAAGCCACAAACAGGAATTTTGCCAGAGAAATTAATTCAGACAACTATCACCTTTCAGACTGCCTTTGAATCAATGCTCTCACATCTCAGGCAAAAAAGGCAGCTGTGAATGTAACAATAGGCAGAACAATCATATCTGTCTGTAACTTAGTTACTTATAACCTCTCCCATCCTTTGAGATCCACATCTTTTCCTAGTCCAATGCCTTCCCACAGGCAAACATGACCACTGAACAACAGTCATATAGGTCCACAAGTTTTATAAAACAATTACAGTATAGTGATATCCAGATCTCCATAAAGTCAACATAATGTATAGTCAAATGATGCAGGAAGTGCAGAGGAAACCAATCCCCTGATCTATTACACAAAACAATTTGCTGAAAATATGAAGTAATCTCCTGAGAGAAAACCAGCAAAGTAGAAAAAAATTAAAATGCACCTTCCTTGGACTTTATTTTGACTCAGCCTCTTCCTCCACGAATTCAACAAGTGCAGCATGTCTATTGGCCTGGGCACCTTCTTGGAAATTAACCTTTTTAATCACTCCTGCTTTTGGAGCCCTGATGGTATGCTGCATAGAAACAGATCAATAGTGAATAATCAGAGTTCTTTTTTTTTTCTTTTTCTCCCCTTTCTCTCCAGCTAACATTACTCTTGGTAAAATTAGAACAGAACACACTCAATTACTTCCTCTGACACATGTATACTTATTTTAAACCTACTTTCAAAACGTTACTCTAGTCCTTAAGTTTTATTTTCTCATCAGTATTTATTTTGATAAGTATACTGGGGACAAAAATGCTACATGTTATTTTGAAGTATAAACAGCAAGAATGTTATTTTATTTCACTAATAATTTTGTTATTATAATAAATACCAGGCAGAAATACTACCGTTTCAGTCCAAAATGTTAACCATGTAGCAGATTTGTTCCCTTAAGAGGAATCTACAGATTTAGTAATGATATTTTTACTTGCATATTTGGCAAAACCCAGATTAAATACAAATACAGCTTCTAGTGACAGTAAAGGAATAGCATGTGTACATACCAATCCCCAAACTGATCTACTTTTTTTTCATCAAGTTACATTTTCCAATGTAGTTTTGTTTCTTGGTAATTTTGCAAATAGTCTAATATCAGATATTAAATCCTCATATCTAAGCAGTAATTCATTTAAATAATGATAAGCTTTTCAAATTTTACCTTTTATATTTGAATAGCACTGAGGGGAAAAAACCCAACAACTCAGTGTCAGTCTGAGATATCAGCTGGAGAGGCACAAACATTTAGCATCCAATTGCAAATGATTTTAAGTGTAAATTTATTAGTGCACAGATGCTGCGTTTCATGTAATTTCAGTGTCATTTATAAAAGGGCACAATAAGGGAAAGACAAATTTTCTCAATAACATTAATTCTGCTACCACAAGCTGAAGTTTAGAAGAAACTAAAAGCCAAACCTAACCAGTTCAGGCTACAAAAACTATAGTTCAAGCAATGTGAGCCACAGTCAAGCGACTGTGACAAGATTTATTGGCCAAAATACCAGCCCACTGAATGCCACACAGACAACTACAAAGACTCTTCAGTGTACTCTTGGTAAAACATTATATAAATAATAACATTATAAGCAACAACAAAAAAAATCCTGGGCATATTTACAAAGTCACTATCAGCTACATTTCTGCATGAAGTAACTGCAGATATCTGCTTATATCCCAGAGAGTCAGCAAGAGAGATAACCTAGACAGTTTTCTGCTAGAAAAATGAATTATTGGCTTCTTGGGAGGGAGAGAGAAGGGTTGACAAAAGGTTGACAAAACTAACCAAATGAATTTTAAAACATCTGCAGAATACCCTGGATTATATAATCATAATTTGTTAATAAAATAGCAACAAATATAATCCTCTAAAATCTAGTCAGACACACATTTTTACAGTGTATAAAGCGATAGTGACGTCTGCAAGCTATAATCTGCACCATGCTTCAATAATGCAACCAAAAATGATTATATCATGAGATTTTCATTTTATCAGTAATTAAAACCTTTTGCATGTCACTTACCTCCATTTTCATAGCTATCATAACCATTAGCGGGTCTCCAGTCTGAACCTTATCCCCTGCTTTCACAAACACCTACAATTCAAGACAAAATTGGGGAAAAAAAAATCATGCATGTCTGTACTATTAAAAATCACCAGCTGGCTGTTGGCTAGCACAATCCACTGAGTGATTGTGGTTTTGCAAAAACAGCCCATAATATCTTTATCATTGTTGAATTGGGTATCAGAGTTCTCTAGATAATACTCAAGGAGAGTTGGAGGCTTTAGAAAGGGGTTCAGTAACAGCTAACAGGATGACCAAGAAGCCATTTATTTATCAAAGAAGAAACATGAACAATGTATATTCTACCTTTCTCTGCTTAAAAACTTGTATTTTGAGAGAGTAATCCAGAACCTCTTCCTGGAGCCAGTCACTAAAGTTGTGTTTAAAACAAAAGCCAGAAAGAAGATTGCAGGAACCACCTAGTTTTACTACAGTAACTGAGTGAGACTGTTCACTCAGTATGTAAGAGCTCTGTGCTCAATGGACTCCACCCAGTGAAAGGGTTCATGCCTTTTTATTGCTACCAGAAACTACTACACTCCTGGAAATCAAGCTTTCCTTTTGAAACTTTTCCACTGTACAGAAAAGACTTGCTGAGCTAAAGAAAAAGAAACAAAAATAGAAACAGAAGCAGCAAAACACTCAGCTTAACAAAAGGCATTTCTGATTTATTTATTTATTGTTAGATGAGATGAATCAAACAGCCTCATGAAACTTTGATTAAGAAAGTAATTAAGATGAAGAAAAAGTTATTTAGTAGTAGGATTAGTTAAGTAGTAATATCTTACAGAGCTCTAGATAAAGAAGACTAGAAGCCTGAAAATCTCTAGGGTGACTGCTGGAAAGTCAGAACAACCAGGGCTCTTTCCAGCTGGGAGAAGCCACACAGCACTGACATTTCTGGCTCTGATTCTATCGTGGCAGCACAGAAGTAAGCACCATTTCTGGAACAATGAACTTGGATGTATATTGGAGAAATGAATTCCTACGCATACAATTATAATTACCTTTTCAACTGTGCCTGTCATGGGTGCTATGGCACCACTTTGCACTCCCACTGAACTCACTGCAGACAAGTACTTGGGTACAGGAAGGCCAATCTGAGCTCTGCCTTCCTACAGGAATAAAATCAATGACATGTGAGTGAAGAACATGAAATACCACCACTAATAGACATGCTGACATCCAGGGAAAGAACAGATCCATCTTTAGGCAACTCAGCCAAATGTTTAGGGTGGCAGACTGCTGGGCTCAGGGCAGAAAAAAGACACTGGCCACACCTCACTACTCTGCCTAGGCCTAAGTCCTTAAAAGCCACACCTGCTGCTGCTTGGGATCAGCAAGGAAGGAACTACCCCTGTGACAAACAAGCTTCACATGTTCCTTTGTCCCAAACCCACCCCTTCCCTCATCACACAGCAACAGCACAGAAGGTTTTAGAAAAATGCATAAAGGCTGTTGGCACAAGGAGCAGCCAGGTTCCTGTGACAAGACAGACACTGGCATCTTCATTGCCAAGCACTGCCAGTATGAGTGTTTCAGAATTGAGAATAAAACTGTTTCAGTACTAGGTTTGGTGAAAAATTCTGTTACTCAGAATCCCTAACTCCTCAGACTTGCTATAGAGCTTCCCAAAGACTTGTTCTCCCCACATATCCTACCCATACCCCAAAGCTCTGAGTTCTTCCAGATCCCCCACCTCAGACTCCATTCTGATACCACAATTTTTCTTATCGTTTAATACACTGAAATAAAAATACCAATTACAAATAGCTGTCAGTTTGAAGTTATTGCTACTGCTCTATGACGAACTTAGATACTTGACCATTTTAATATTTTTTGTTCCCCCCTCCCAAACCATCATTTGCAACTCACATTCACCTAATCATATTTCATCTTTGTGAAAGTAATTTACTTTCTCATTCACTGACCATAAGTGACTAAATTCTGATGACAGCTAGAAATCCAGCAAGTATCAAAACATTATGGGCCAATACAAGAACCTGAAATAATTATTATCTTTCACATGCTTTTGCAATTTCTATTCATATTTCAATGGATAAAACTCTGAAAATCTATACTTGTGATAATAAAGAAAGGAACTTTACCGGAAAGAAGAGATAAATGGTGTTGTCCAAAATGACCAGTTTGGACTTACACACTGTTCCATTTACTGAAGACCTCAAGTAAACTGAATCACCCTCATTGACGATCTCTCCAGAAGTCAGGAATGTTTTATCCTGAATCTGAAAGTTAAATGCATTTATAAGGACAAAGCCTAAGCTTTCATGAACAATAAACCAAAAGTTAGTGTTTGTAGTATACACTCAAACTGTGATTCTTCATAATCTGGAATTTTTTTTAAAAGTGTCTTTTTAATCTTTCGTATCCTTTATTTTTCAGTTAACAGACTGTACCCTCTATCCAATGCAATCATCTCATAATAATTAGCTGGACAGGACAATTTTGGTCATAAACTAAGCAACAGCACACAACAAAATACAAAGGTATATTATTTCTCAGGAAAAACAAAAAAAATCAGTGTAATCAATATCCAGTATTTTTTACTGACACTAATACTTCATTAATCTAGTTGCATGCTATCTTTCCACTGAACAAAGACCCTGTAACATGCATTGCAAGGAGATCTGACAGTGATCTAATTTCCAACGTTTTAGAAAGACAAATTTAAGGAAGAGAAAAATAAAGAGTAAGATCTTTAAATACTGGAAAACCAAATGCTTTTCTTAGCCTTATCTTCAGAACTATTTTAGCAGCTCTTCCATGCCAGCCCTGCATCTAATAATAAGTTAACAACAAGAGAAGGCTACAAGAAACTGATTCTTCTTTTATCTAATGGAATACCTGAAAAAAAATGGGACTTGTACCTGCATGGTGTATGACCCATCTTGATTGTAACTTACAGCAACATCCACAACTGTTCAACAAAGTAAAATATGTGTATGTGAGTAGATTTCATTATAGGATCTAGAGAATCATGACATATAAACAATATGTAGTCTGCCTTTCTTCATAAAATGACAGACCTACCAATATTAAGAGTAAGTATTTTCAGATTAGCTTAGTAAACACTGCAGATTTCATACTGAAATTCTAGACAATTTATTTACAAAGATGAACACCTGAAGTTATGCTCTGAAATCTGTAATAAGTTATCTGGACAGAAAACAGATCTTTTTATGTGAAAAATGGCTGAGCACTTTGACACCAACGTGAAGTCAAGAAAAAAAGTCAGTGGCACTCAGCTCTCTTAAAACCTCAACCTTATTCATTTAAATTATGAACATTAGTAGTGTCATTTGAACTTGGCTTGTCACTCCTCAAGATCTGAGTGTGGATTAATCATGCAATTCCATGAATTTTCAGCTTAAATTGCACAAAATTAATACTGTTTCTATTTGTAACTTCTTAGTCTGAATTTTCAAGTACCAGTTTAAATAATTTCATTCATCAAGTACCTCCTCTCCCTCCACACACATTTTCATTAACTTACTGTTTTCCCCATCCAGCAGAGACAGTTTTCTAGTATAGCGTATATTTATTCTTCTACCAGTGCTCGATGCAAAGGGTGAGAATTTATCTAAGACACAAAACATAACAGATATGTTACTTTTATTCTATTTTGGCAAAACACAACACTTATACTTGCCAAAACAACAAACTCAACTGTCCTACTATTACTACCATCATATATATATATTTACATTGCACATAAGACACTGGGGAATCACCGTAATAGATGATGACAATCCCTCACTCAAGATTCAACATTGAATAAACTAAAGCTGTGCAACCTACAACTGACACTAACAATCACTTAGTAAGAAGGAGGAACTGTCTTCCACAAACACATCCCTGAACAGGCAAGAAAGCATGGGAACTAAACTGCCAGACAGCAGATTCAGATTAACCTTTAGGTGAAAGTTCCAACTGTAAGAGTAGTCAAAGATGGCAGCAAACTGCCTGGGGAGATTGAGGGGTTTTCTATTACTTGGTGGTTTTGAGAATGAACCAGATACACAGCTATCAGATATTGCCTGATTAGTTCATCATCTCTTGAAGCAAGGGTATAATGTATAGGAGTCTTTCCAATGCCACTCTCTCATGCTTCCATGATAGTTCAAGTGGCAGAGGAAAGAAAACTAACAAGGTTGCTGGCAGCATATATTAGATTTATATTAAGTTTTTCTTAACAGCAATGACATGCCCTACCAGTACTACCATTAAAAGTGTCAGAACTCAACCATGTTCAGTTCCTGGAGTCCTGTTCATTCAATTAAACCTACTGCCTCTCCCACTCCTAGCAGAGTCAATTTTATCTCTGAAGACCTTGGGCCAACTATAGAAATAATAGTGGCAGATACTCACCGTCTGTGCTTGCAAAGAGAACCAAGGTCTTTCAGACACTGCCTATCTGAAGGGCTGTGGGAAGCAGTCTATACACCACAGTGGTGATACATTCAATATCTGACCCTTAACAAAAGTTACAGTCTGCTCTGCGTGTACATCCCTGACAGAGGCCAGAATGCAGAGCCCTGATCGGCCACAAAGCAGGGCAAAAAGGGAACACACAAACTAAGTAATTGCCCAGGAGCTCACTGCACTGTCTGATGCAGTCACAACTAAAATAACAGTAATTAAAAGAGAAGTAATGATTCTTACCATCTGACTGATCTCTAAAAGCATCTGTTAGCATTTTCTCTTTCAGTATGAGCCCTAGAGCTGCCTGACACATAACTTCATGTGGAGTTGCCTTTTTGGTTGGAAATAGTTCATCATAGTGTTGAGGAATGAAATCAGTGTGCACGTTTCCAGCCTCAAACTGCGGGTGTCCTGACAGTCTCAGTAAGAAATCAATATTAGTGCTTAATCCTACAATCTGTAAATAAAAGGAAGAATATTGCCAAATTGAAATTAAGTTACAGATGAATACACAGCTTTCTGCTCAACTTATGTAGAGATGATAAATTAATCTTTTTTCAGACAGCACTATCAAAACACAAATTTTATCAATAAAATGTAATTAATTCAACTGTTTTTTGCCAGTGAAACCATTGCTTTTGAAAAGAAAAAAAAAATGCCAGGAGTAGCTTTCTCAAAAGCACTCTAAAACGCTGCCTTTGCCCACTGTCAAGTCAAAGAAATTTTCCCAGTGATAGAATGGGAGGTAACTTAGGAAAAACATCCACTGTGTCAGAAAATCTCCCTGAAGCATTTAAAAGAAGATTCCTAATATGAAAAGTACCTCTTATTAAAAATGAGTTATAATAGTTTCAGATATATATTTTATCTTTTAATAGTAACAAATGGGAACAATGACTTTTATAAATTTACTAGATAGTGTACATTTCCTCTACTGTGTAACACCTAAGCAAACAATATGAAAATAGAAATAATTATTTTAGAGAACTCAGTGAAACTGGTAACTATATTGTACCGTCAACATTATTGACAGAATTAACAATAAAACTGAAAAAACCCAAGGGAATTCTTTTCTCTCTTTCACCTGAAGCCCTCTTCATTTTTAGCTAAAACAACAGTGAGCCAAACATTTTCAGGACCTCAATCATGTTTATGTTGTTGATTCAAAAGTGTAACTTAAATCTGCACAAATAACATTCAGTCTCACCTCAAATTAAACCTTCTGAATTCTGCTTCTGAAAACAGGTAAAATACCTGTAGTTTTTACAGAAGAAAAAGGGACCCTTCTTAAAAAGAAGTGACTGCTTAAAAATTCTCCATATTTCTTCACCACATTTACAGTCTAAAAATTTAATCGTGCTTACAAATTAGAAATTACAAGGAAACATTGTCTGACACAAATTCCAGTTATAAATTCCTTTATGTTAGAGAAAGCACACACTAAAATTGAAAATGCTGTTGCTTAGCCTTACTGTTCTACAGTACAGCTACATCACATTCTACAGCTGCATCACCCAGCTGAAGATAACACGAACTTAACAAAAATCTATGAGTAAAAACTGGACTTCACATTTACCTCTGCTCTACCAACAAAACCAGTTTGCAAATTAGGAAAAAATACAGCTTCTGCAAACAAATAATGAATCTGAAATAATCAATACTGGGTTCCTTCTACTTACATTATATTGATGCAAACTGTACCGCAGCTTTCTCAGGGCTGCTGGACGATCCTCAGCCCACACAACCAGCTTTGCAATCATGGGATCATAATGAACAGAAACCTCATCACCTGAAATATATTTTAAAAATTAACTGATGGCCACACTTCTCTATGTCCTTAAAGGACTTTAAGGATGTGACCTGGCATTTCAATTCCAAGGATAACTTCAATACAGACTTTTGTAAAGGTAACATTGCTCAAATTCAGTTTTTTTATGATGCAATCTGAATGCAGGGCTGATAAATTGCAAGGAGAATACAATCAGCATGATCAAATGGACAATTTAAAAACAGGTAAATAAAATATTCAGTAATTGACCAAAAGTACATGGAAAATCACAAGGAAGAATAATTCTGTAGAGGCTTGCCTTTATAGCAACACCCCATCAAACTTATTCAGGCCAAAGAGAGAAATGCTTACAACAAAATGCTTTGGTGTTAAATATTTCTGATTAAACCACTGCTTTCCATTTTACCTTGTCTGACTCCAGTTTCTATCCTGGTGAAACTGTCAGGTGGTGGGGTGGATAAGTGCAACAATGGGCCAGCCCCTGGCATGAAGTTATTATTGGGGTCTTCAGCATATATTCTAGCTTCAAATGCATGGCCCTGGAGCAGAATCTCTTCCTGCATTAGGGGAATCTTCTCTCCTGCTGCAACCTGGAAACAATAGTTTTGTTCTTTAACACAGGATCAATATTCAGGAGTGTCAGTGTATGAAATATTGGTATCTTTCTTCTAAAAATTAACAACTAGAAAGCACATTTTAAAAAGCACAAGGAGAAAAAAGTGATAGATCATAAAAGGATAATTCTGAAGTTACTGATTTATATTCTCTGGCAGTCACCAGTCAAAGGATTTGAATTATTATTGTCTAAATTGATCTCCTAATATTTCACACAGCTATAAAAAAAAATGGGAAAACAGTCTAATTTTTCCTGCTTGTTATGTAAAAAAAAAAATAATAATTAAAAAGTAAGTGCTTAAGTTAAAGCCTGGTTAACTAAGGCAATTTGTTATTACAGAAAAATTGCTCGAAAAGCAGATGCTAAAATGGGTTACTGGCAGCTACCACTACTGGCATACACTGTTGATTCTTCTGTGTACTTTAGAGAATGTTTCTCTAAGGGGATTTCTAACGATTTAAGAATATTTAATGGGGAACAAAGCCTTGTTTTATTACTCAAAGGAATTCACATTACAAATAGAGGAATACCAATAAACACGAGCACACACCAGTCTGAGACTGAAAAATAGGGCTTTTAGGGACAAAATAGTAACAAGAAGCCTGCTGCAGTTAAGGACACTGGAGACCCTTTACCAGGAAGCTACACAATTTCCATCTACATGAGAAAATACAAGTTCTTACAAAAAAAAAAATAATTGTAGCAACATTTAAGCTTCTTTTAAAGTGTCAGAGGTTCTCCATACTCTGCCTTCCGCCACCTAGCTGTGGATTTCAGCAGAGAGTAGTACTATACAGACTCACAAAAATAATCTCTCTGAGAACTGACAGACATTTTTCATGTATTGACTCATTGAGCCACATGCCAAGGCCACGGACCCTTTCCAGCCTCTTTCTCTTTCTTCTAGTATTGTTGGATCCCTGCTCCAAGTTAGCACTCAATGCTCAATTTCCATTCCCAGATCAGGAGGCCAAAAATTCCTCCTTCTTGCATCAACATTCGCCATTTTAGTTTTCTTTCTAGTAACACTAAACACTCTGCCACCCTTTCTACCTAAGCTCCACCTCTGCTGCTGTTCTCACTTTTGGATTTATCTTACCAGAATTGTTTTTCATTTCCAGTTCCTTAAGACCCAAAACTTCCTGGTATCATTTGAACATGTGAGTAATCTCTGCAAATTTGGCGTGTGAGGAAATAGCTTGTTTCCATTCCACACAACTATACACATATTTTAGAATGTGACTATACTGGTATAACACTAGACACATGTTTTCATGAAGAGTTTTCCACCTATGGCCTGATCCAAGAATGATTTCTGAGATACACCTGAAGTAGTGTTGAAAAATTTTTTCAGCATAGCAAGAGAAAGATCAGGGCCCTACTCCTCCCACTTTCCACATGATCTATAACCTCTTTAAATATACTCAGAAATATATTTTTTCTCTACACAACTGGAAGAAGACTTTGTTGGAATTCAGTGCATGTACACAATGCTCTACAATCAAATACAGTAACATGAAATGTTCCTTCAGAGCAAAGGAGACTCTTCCCAATGAGTTAAATAGGAGACAAGGATCTGGTCTCTCACAGGCAGTATCAAAGAACATTATTCACCAGCCAAGAACTCTACATGTAAAATCAATTAACACTTACCCTAAGCTGCCATTCCACCAGGTCTGTCCCAGTGATCATCTCTGTAACTGGGTGCTCTACTTGAAGTCTGGTATTCATCTCCATGAAGTAAAAATTATGTTGGGAGTCCATAATAAATTCCACTGTTCCTGAAGTATTTAGTACAAGGGCACTTCACCAAAACAAGACTTTTTCAGAATGGACACCTAAGACACTTAGTTTATTTATGCCAGGACAAGACTATTATTTCTAAACCAGATATACTGAATGTCATTAAATTCTATACAAGTTATCTTAAAGGGTCACACAGTTGAAGTCTGAAAACAGAAGGGTTGCTTCCTTGCACATTTACATATATTGTGCTAATTAGCACAACAAATTCTCCTCTACAGTAAGAGCTGCATTTCATTAGAGCTGTAAAAAAATGTGTCCAGAATCTTCAAAGTATTGTGTGCATGTATAGGGCATGTAATTATTTTTTTTAAAACCTTTAGCAGGTTATTTTTCACCCAGGAAATAGTGTGGACTTTACAGACAAAGAGTGTTGTTTTTTGGGTTTTTTTTTAAAGGCTCTAGTGTTTGAATAGAAGGTATTATTGTTTGTGTGCTCAAAGAGAAATTATTTTTCCCTTACTCTGCTCAAACTTGGTAACATTCATAATGTTCACTTTCCAGCAACAATCTACTCAACTGAATTACTTGCTCTGGATTTTTTTTTTTTCTATTCTTCAGCTGCCCACTGGTCTTGAGCTCAGACCAGGCATGGCAGTTTAAATTTATAATTAAACCAGAATTAACTATGTGATTACTAGCTTAAACCTCAAAAAGAAAAAAAAAAAAAAAAAAGAGGAGGAGGTGTGTCATGCTCTAAAACAATCAGATATCATTTGCCTTGAGGCTTCAGATCTTATGAAGTCAAAAGCTCAAAAGCATCCCTCTGCAGCAGCCATCCCTCCTCAGACTTACCTGCTCCCACATAATTCACTGCTTTAGCTGCTTTGACAGCAGCTTCTCCAAGTCTCTTTCGAACTTCAGGATTAATTCCTGGCTGCAAACAATAATACAAAACATTAGGAACTATTGTGAATTTTGGCATTATCAGACTTCCTATGCATGAATGTTTTGTGGTATTTAGCAACTGTAGTAAAAATCTTATCAATGTTATACTTGAAATCTACATTTTTCCCTGAGAATAATTTTCTAAAGAAAGTAATTTTTTCAGTTAGAAAACTTTAGGCAGCAAAATTATAACAGCTACTGAGAATTAAAAATTAATTGCTACCTGCTAAATAAATTTGATGGGAATTACCAATTACTTTAAAAATGTGCCCACTCATAAAAAATGTTTTAACAACTTTCTGCTCACCCCTGGTGCCTCTTCAATGATCTTCTGATGTCTTCTTTGCACACTGCAGTCTCTTTCAAACAAATAGACTGCATTGCCATGCTGGTCACCAAATACTTGGACTTCAACATGCCTGTTTCATAATAAAAAATGTTTCAACATATTTCAGTAAAGCCCCAATCCTTTAACTGACTTCATCCAAACAGACTTTGAACTTGTATGTGGTCTTGTAAATGTCAGAACTTCTTACAGGTTTAAGTGTCTATCCTCAAACAGCCAAAGATGTAGAAATGAGGCTGCTATGATGCAGGATTTTAACAGGTTTTGACTTCCCCGGTCTCCTAAATGAAACAGGATTCTAAATGCCAGCTACTGCAGTGAAACCTCATAGGCCACAGCATAAACAAGATGTGCTACCTCTTTATTTGTTATTATAATGAAAGTAAAACCACTTCACTATTATTTCATAATTATTTCCCCTCATAATTTACTATGTAGCAATTCACAAGATGCAGCAGCCCCTGGCTCAGAAATAACAGCATTTATTTCAACACACCGCTTCAGAGTACAACTATAAGGTGGCAGAACTTCATTCAATGTATAAATCTAATAAAATCTGTGACCATTCTGTTAATCCTCTAACGCTGGCGAAAGAAATTCTCCAGGAATTTAATGAGACTTTTCTCATACCCATTTGACAGCATAAGCAAGCCCTCAGTTTCTTTAGAATAAATGTTTTCTGGATAGTGATGGTTCAAGAAAAACAGATGTAAAGTAAAAGAGTATCAAACAGATCTCTGTAAGAAGTTCTACATTAAAAAAATACATATGCTCAATTTCCCAAGTCAGGCACGAGCTAGAGTGTAACTTCTATTTTAAATATCAAAATATAGAAAGATTGAATAACTAGTTTAGGACACCTGAGGGCAGCAGAAACACCACGACAGCTTGATTCTGGTCTGTATATTAAGTCCTACAAAGAGATTTTTTTGCTAGATACAAACTGAGTTTAGAAAGTTCACTCAAGGAAGTGTATTAATGTCATTAAGTGTCACTGCCATGTCTCCCAGACAGCTGTATTTTAATTGTAATCATTCAGAACATCATCACTACAAGAAATTCAATACACTCTGCACAATTTTGAGTAGATTAACAGCTGCCATAGTGCAAATGAAACAAAAAATACCAATTTTTATCCTACTACTAAAACAGTTCTGTTTATAGAACAGTAGAATAAACATTACAGTGTTTATATTAAAACATCTATTTCTCACCTTGGATTATCCACAAATTTCTCAATCAGCATTGCATCATCATTGAAAGACTTCTTGGCTTCTCTCCTAGCTGATTCTAGTTGGTCCAGAAACTCCTTTTCTGAGTGAGCAATTCTCATGCCCTAAAATACAGAAAAAACCCCACACCTAAGTGTCTACAACTACAGTACACATTAAAAAATCCTTGTTGCACACAAGCAGATACCTGACTAAAAGAGCAGGAAATGAGCTTAACAATAGCACTTTTCCCTTGTTAAATTTTAGCAGAATTGTTTATCAGCTTCCAGTAACACAATCCTACTAAGTCCCACTGAATGTGCCATAAGAAAAATATACGTATTACCATCCTACTGATATGGATGAGTACAAAATTCAGTTCTTACTCTTGTTTCCAAGATTGGCACAGAAAAACTAATTTAATTACAAAATAAATATAGTTATTTTGGAAATTACTAGAATTCTCTAACGTCATATTTATAGAAATTTATTTCAGAGTGAAATCAGATTTATAATGGGAATTCATCATACATTGAAGTGTCTAGACATCAAATACTTCAATGGTATTTCTAATCACTTCATAGGCAACATTTAAAACTGCTGGCAAAAAAGGTCACAGAAGCTACCACACAGTAACAATTAAAAGTCATCTAATTTCACAAGAAAAAAATCGATAGGACACCTTTTCTGCTTATGTGAATTACTGGAGATCCACTGAAATTAACAAAACTCTTCCAAATTTATACCAACAACTTACATTGTGCCTGACTGCACAACAAATGGAAATGAGATTTCATAGTGCTGGACTGGACACTAATAATACATTTGAACCAAAAGTAATTTTGTTTTCCAAGATCTCTTTTAGAATATTCAGTGACAGAAGCTGAGACACAACAACTTTACACTCTGTGATAAAGAGCTCAGTTCCTTTACCTTTCCTCCACCTCCACGAACAGCTTTAATCATTACTGGATATCCTATTCTCTTGGCATGTTCCTTTAGACATTCATCTGATTGATCTTCTCCGTGATAACCTTCAACAACAGGAACGCCAGCAGCAGACATTATAGCTTTGGAAGTGCTTTGACAGAATAGTTTGATGTTTAGAATGATAGTAACATTTTTTTTTTTTCTTATTTAAAGCTCCAGACCTGTACACGTTCCCAATGTTAAGTCTCCTCACAAAAGTAATTCCATAGACCTTACTACTTGCATAAGTGGGCTACATACAATTTGACTGTAATTCATCAAATGTTTCAGATAGGAATTTTTTTCTCCAAGCCCTCCAGATACAAGCTGGTTTAGCCTTACTTTTCTTTCCTATTTTTTGACCCACACTGTGGAGGCCAAAACCCAACATTTTCAAATGACAATAGTGTATCCTGCCAAAACTATGATCTAAAGTTGTCCAAAGGGAGAACTGTCACAATACAGGCTGGATTCAAATCACACATCAAACACCTGAGCATAACAACTACAACTTCACAAATGCATGCAAAACTACTTAAATTACAGAGGTAATTCACTCTCACATTAGGAAGTGATAAAAATTATCTGAAATTAGCATTACACTTGTTGGTAATAACCTTCTTTCCATACTCTTGATTTATACTTCATACTCTGGAAACATTTCTTTGATCTAAGTTACCAAGATCCTCCATGATGAACAAAGCTTACCACCCCATTCCAAGTGAGCCCCAGTTATGACACGGTGCCTCTTTTCCATCCTTCTTTTGACCCACATACAAGACACCCAATCTGACTGCTGAACCTTTACCTACATAACATCACAACGCCCCAAATTTGGAAAACCAGCACCAGTTAGGTAATAATTAAAATCCTAATAACTGAACAATCTTGCTTGTTGCTATGCCTATAGGAATCCCACATCTGTAAACAACCTGCAGCTTATTCCTTTGGAGAAAGCCATAAAAATAAAAGACAATGAAAACTGACAGAATAAAATAATTAGGAGCAACCAGTAATTTGTTAACAAAATTAGCTTTGCCAAACTGTAAATTGCACACAAACGTAACAAATTAGAAATAGATACCTCTTAATACCCATATCTCTGATAGCAGATGAAGGTGGACCTATGAAGATGATTCCCTCTTGCTTGCACAACTCTGCAAACTCTGTGTTTTCTGAGAGGAAACCATAACCTGGATGAATAGCCTAAAATAGAATAATGTTACCAGCCTATTTTTATATCACTTCAGCTTAGAAAACCCTGAAACTTCAGTAGAGTGCTATGGAAACATGATTGGAAAAATTAAGAAGAACATGGAATCAATGGTTGTGGTCTACCTACCTGTGCTGCCGAGATCTTGGCCACTTGCATTATTTTCTCCATGGCCAAGTAACTCTGCTGTGAGGGTGCCGGACCAATGCAATATGCTTCATCTGCCTGTTATAGAAACAATACATGTAACACAGATTATTAGATAATAAAAAGCAAATTTAACTGAATTTCTGAGCTAACCATATGGTTTATCAGACTGCTAGCATGCAGCATTTTAATCACTGTGTCTTCTAATGGAAGACTCTCAACAGGGTGAAACAAATTCTGACTTTCTTCCCAAAATAACAGTATATCTCTCTAACCCCCAGTGACTATGCTAGAGTTAAGAGTGCCAAACTTTAATGCACTTCCTGTAAATTGTCAGGTGCTAAGACAGAGACCAGGCAAACTTTTCACTGATTCAAGGGAAACATGGAAGTAACTCCACAGCAGTGAAAATCAAACACCTTAGCACACACATCTACTTTCACATTGAACTTCCTAATGAGAATGTTGTGAATGAATGTCAATCAGAAACTTAATGAGTATACTTCACCATTGCTGTATGCATGGAATTTCTGTCTGCTTCACTATAAACTGCCACAGACTTCACACCCATTTTCTTTGCTGTTCGCATCACTCTGCACGCAATCTCTCCTCGGTTGGCGATAAGGATCTTCCCTATGCTGTGACCTCCTGGTTACAAGGATAAAGCACAGAAAGCAATTTTAAAAATAAATATAGCCTTTAAAATTCATATTTCCATCATTTATAGCACTTGTGCATTTCTTCCAATAATAAAAAAACATGCTTCATTCAAAATCACTTCCATGAGAATCTTGGAATTTTTTCCTAGAGTTCTTACGCAGAAGTATGTTTAATTTAACTCTTTTTTATCTTTTTTGAATCCAAGAAATATATTCTAACCCTAAAACAACGTTTAAACATGGAAGTTGATGCTTATATTTTTACTGTGCGCTTTCAGATCCAACTAGACAACAATTAAAACCTGTTCCCACCTCCTCCCCCCAGTAGAAGTGATCCACATTTCTTTAACACTATTCCCCACTGATATCCAGGCACAAAGAAATAACAAGATAGGAAGATTTTTTTGTGGGATTTTGTTTGTGGGGGGGGTTTTAAACAGTGACATACAAGTCTCATGAAAGCAATTAAAACATGTTAGAAATATAAGGCCAGCACAGCCAGAAACCTCACAGGCAGAACTAGCTTAAAACGCCTCTGAATTCTAAAACATATCTTTTTAAATAACATGAAAACAGGGACAGTTTAAATAATCTTGCTAAGTATTTTTTACTTACCTTCATATATTGTTTAAATACCATGATGTCTAAAAAAGACTTTGCAACGTTTGTATCAGAAAAGGTCTCAAGAGGAAAACATCACAAAAATAAATAGTTTTCATAAATAGTTGAGTATACCTAAATATGACAGATAAAATTATTCAGTATGTTGTTTACACACTAAAGATTATGTCCGTTGCTACAGGCTACTGTTTTCTAAAACTAACCAAATATTGAATATTTATTTTTTTAAAACTACAGGTTTTTTGCAACTAATGGTCTAAAACTAACTGTAAAACCATCCACATGACACAAGTAATTAAACCTACTAGCTAGAGAAGTTAAAATTTCATACCTACTGTTGAGGCCCATTTCACAAATCTTTGCACTTGGCTCCATTGCCTGTACAATTATAAACACACAGAAGAGTTACAAAAGTACACGAAGTAGCAACTGAGCTGCTTTTATGCTCAGGTAAAAGAACAGCACAAAACCCTGAAGCTTCTGACAGAACCCTTTATACTGAACATATTTAGGTACAACAAAGATTGAACAAACTTCCTTCAGATCTCTCCTTAAAAAGGTTTTCATTTAGACACAACAGAAACAACAGAATGTCCCCTTGTTGTTTTTTTTAGTAGCATTCAATTTGAAATAGTCAACTTTATTTTTTTTTAACATTTTAGTGGACAGAAGAGCCAATGTCTGTCATTTAAAATGGACAAGGCACCCTGAAGTATTCAGGGAAGAAGACATTAACAACCACAAAACAGAAAAGCTTTGAAAATTAAACGGGAGTTGCTTATATAGAGAAAAGGTTCATGAGAGAGGAACGTGAAGGAGAGCAGCAAGAAGAGCTCTGAAGAAACTGGGAAATTAATTTAAACCTCAAACTAACGAAAAGCACAGATAGTGACGGGTAAGTGACTGGAAGAAACTGTAAAAATAAACTCTTAGAACTGGTTTAACTAACATATACACCAACTCCTGAATCTTGGATCAAGTCCAGCAATTCTTAAACGATCTCAGACAAAGGGCCACCAGACAACCTTGGCACCACACGACCAAGAGCTCAGCTTCAGGAACGTCTGGGAAATCTCTGCATTTCCTAAGCTTTGCATAAAGAGCTCTCATGGTCTCCGCCTCCTGCACAGGACCACAGGGAGCGCGGGGGCGGCTGCAGCGACGGTTTTCAGACCCCGAGCACCCAGGGCAGCCCGATGGAACCGGCACCAACTGCTTGACACCTGGGTGGGGGTTTTGTCGCCCTTTCTTTCCACAGAGGAGCCCGGGGTACCCGTGCCCCACACAGGCCGCCCGCGAGCAGCGGGGCCGGGCCCAGCTCCCCCGCTCCTCCCGGAGCCCCTTTCCCGCTCCTCCCGCAGGCAGCCCGGCTCCAGGCTCGCCTTTCGGAAGCCTTTCCCCGCGCCAGGCCCGACCGCCGCCGCTCCCTCCCTCCGTGACCCGCGGAGCCCCCCGCCCCAGAAGGGAAGGAGGCGCGGGGGGAGTCGGGACCCGCCCGGGCGAAGCGCAGAGGCAGCGCTCGCCGCCCCGAGGGCCTGCGGGCCCGGCTGCCACGTCCCCGGCCCAGCACTCACTGCCGCCGCAGCGCCCGGAGCCGGCAGCAGCCCCGCCCCGCCTGCGCCAGCGCCATCTTGCGAGCGCGGGGGGCGGCGGGACGGGGGGAGCCGGGCGGGAGCGGGGGGGGAGGCGCTCGGGGAGCGGGGAGGTGGGAGGGGAGGGAGGGAGGTGGCGGGGGAGGGAGGGAGGGAGGTGGCGGGGAGGAGGGGCGAGGGACTGAAATGTCAGAGCCGGGAGGACGCGGCCGGCGTGGGGTGACACCGAGCGAGAGGGCAGGCCAAATAAAAACCAGAGGAAAGCGAGTTGTTGCGCTCCGTACAAAGACTCCCCCGCTCTCCTTGTGGAAGCGCAGGCTCCGAGCCGGCCGCGTTGCTTCAGCAGTGACATTGGGGCGGTTGGGAAGGACACGGGGATCCCCAGATGCGGTGACATCCCTGTGCCCAGGCGCGGCTCTGCAGGTCAAAACTGTTACCGCGTAAGTGCAGGAGGTCAGAGAGTGGCGGGAGCGGCACGGCCCGACCGCTCCCGAGCAGAAGGCAGGCGCGGTCGGTACCGCGCCCCGGGGCTGCGTGGCCCCGGTGCGGGCACCGCGGGAGCTGCCGGCAGGGCTGCAGGGCAGTGCCCGCTCCTGGGGGGACCGGGCAGCGAACCGGGCCCTGCTCGGGCCCCATCGTCGGCCAAGCCTCAGCTGCCCGTTCTGCTCTCCCTGTCGAGCTGGGTCCCATCGTGCAGCAAGGAGGGCGAGTCCCCAGGGTCACCACATCTGCCCCCGTGGTGCTGAACCTACGTTAACAATAATATTCAGATAAACTCTGTGATACTTACAGGACTACAATAAACATTTCTAAAGTAGTATTTCACGTGGCCGTGATTTTTATATAATTATTTTTTAAACCCAAACAGTAGCACTTGCTCAAAATAAGTCTTTCTCGTTGCTGTTCACAAACAGCAAAGCAACCGTGCCTTGTCACAAAAGGAATACGCAAGTTACCAATTGTAATAGTGGCCGTATTTAACATCTCTTACGTGTTCTCCGTACTCTGAAGCACGAAGGCAGTTTCTGACATAAAGAGCATTCCTGGTGCGCAGATCTCTGCTTGTCCCACTGTTGCTTCTTCAATCTGGTGGGGTGACCTCTCGCACCAGGGACTGAGTGGTTGCAGCAGGTTACAGGGATGCCAGGTCAGTTTGGGGAAACAGCCTGATCCCTTGGCCCTGACTGCAGGAGGTGGTGGGCTCAGCACTTGCTCTAAAGCTGAGATTTTAGAAAAACTACATTATTAAGTGAAGCCAAAACTTTTTTCTAATTCATTAACTCCATTCTTCAGCATAACATGCTGACAGCCTAGATCCTACTTTTGTCTTCTGAAATCCAGATTTTAAGAAATTTCAGCATGCTTAATTTGCCTCTAAACACCAGATGGCAGCATCCCATGTAGTTTGTAACTGAACGTTGAGAAGAGCTATAGAGACTTCACAAGACATAAATCACAGGCGGTGGAGGAGCTCACACTTTGGTAACAAAAGCTACAAACTCATTGATGCTGCAAATCTGCTCTAGGTGAAGGAATCCTGCAAGCAGGGCTTGCAGAGTCAAGTGGTATCACCAGATGGTACACACAGGTGTCTGAAAGGGCAATGTAATAAAACTGAAATGCAGAAAACAATCATTTTCTCTCTGACACCAGTAATATACTTAATGCACATGTACATAGACTGAGGCACCATGATGAACATAGTGATGTGGTGGATAGGTTGGACTGGCAACATTTTAATATTTTTTTTCCATAAGCAGAGTATGAATATCATGATTTGTCAGAAATATGAATTCATTTTCCTTGAAATGAAGCAAATATCATTCCATGGCAAATGAACAAGGTTATGTATTGGCTGGACTAATGAATCATATTCTTCAGAAACATCTGGCATATAAGGAACAAAAAAACTGAGGTTCAAAACCAAGATCTGTGTTTCTAGTCTGCACAGATTTTCTGACTCCGATGGGACACTTCCCTTTTCACCCAGCAGTCATTAATTTTGTTTCTCCTTTTTAAAATGTTGAACAAAGAGTTAAGTAAGAAACAGAGCCAATTAAAATATAATTTAATTGAATATTGGGGTTTTACCTACTTCATAGGCAACCTAACTTGCAGAAAATAGTAATAAGCATGTCTGTCTGTGTCCAGAGCCCAGGCAACACTGCCTGTTTGTTAATTGTACTTGTATTTTCAACAGTTTAGCTGAAACAGCACTTCAGAGATAAAATAATTGCACAGCAATGCACACATTAATGACTAAATACAACCTTTATTATAGAAACACCAGTAATAGAAAAATAAAGAGCATATCTTCTCATAGCAAATTAATTGTTAGCAACCATATGTTATGGCAAGCTAGAAGTGACCACTGAATCATCTTCATACACTCAAGATGCTAATCTACATCTCCCTTCCTCTTTCAAGCAGAATTAATAGCTGTTTTTTAATTTGGACTTTGTCCATCATACGTCAAAAAGATAGAATGATTGTACATCTTGCTTTATAAACTTCTTGGCAATTTGGCTAAATATTACATCATCATGCTCACGGGTTGCCCTTGTGTCCACCTGGGGTGTGTAAGAGACCACAGTGAGTGGTTTGCAGTGAGAGCTGCTGCAGAGCATCAGGCAGCTGGAGGGATGGGATCACTTCCTAAATTCTGACTGGCCCTGCTGTACCCTGACCAGCACAGGCTTGAAGCAAGTTAAGCAGAGCTTCCCTGATGGGATGCATCATGTCATCATGATCAATATCTTCCGGGGCAGAGATGGGTTGATCTGAGTCTACAGCTGGGGAAAAAAATCAGCTGGGGCTGCTGAGACCAACATTGCTGGTCATTCTGGGACCCAGCTGCCACCTCACACTCTCTCCCAGCCAACAGTGCTCTGCTCTCTGGGTAGGTGGGCTCCTACTGACCATACAAAAGATTTTGGTGTGCAAATTCTTAGGGCAGGTTCGTTGGTAAACCCCTGTCTCAAGCAGTGAGCAGGTTACACAACAAGGATCAGACTATGGCAAAGAGCAGCTCTGGAAAGAAGCAATCTGCTGGGATTAGAAAATGCTGTTTTCATTTACATCCATATCAGCAGGAAGCAAAGAAACTGTGACCTGGTGCCTGTGGTATCACTGTTTTGGCCCCACCTAGTGTACAACTAGTTTATCATAAGAGCCTCTTCTTTGTACAGTGCTCTTTTAGAGACTTCTTGCTCAAAACATTCCCTCAGGCAAGATGTTTAAAGGAGAAAGTCTGGCAACCAAGAGGAATTACACCTATAGAATCTTCCCACTGTGAGGGTGACCTCAAAGCAATATCATTAGATAAAAAAAGTGCTAGCCAAATATCTACCTAGATTCTGGCACAAAATAAATACAGGCATCAGGTTTTAAAGCTGCACATGGCAACGCAGGGAGCAGCTGGGCTATCTCGTTCTAATTCAGCATTAAACTCCAAGAGGCAACACTCCCTGCTGTGCTGGTGCTGACACACAGCCCTGCTACGGGCTGCTTGTCTGCTCTGTGGTCAGGGAAGGAGGTGGTAGGTATGCAGGCTGGGCTGCTGGTGGGAGAAAGGTTGCACCTGGGATCTCCTGATGCAGCAAGGAATTCTCCAATGGATCCTCTACTACTGTAAAGCACTAACTCCACTAGATTGATTTTGCTGCATGTTGGCAGCATTTCATGGGAGCATGCAATTGCTTAATCGATTTATACCACATGCACTTCACCTATGCTGTTTAGAGCAAGCCCAGAACACTATTCATCTAGAAAGGGGAGCATGCAGCTTTATACAAACAGCAAACAAATAATAGCAATAAAAAGCACAAGAACAAATCAGGTCAACCTGAATCTAAACATTCTTCAATATCAACAGTTTGATTCACTGTAGAAATAAAAAAGTGTGGGGAAAAAAATTAACCTTGCATCATCTGTGAAAATGCCAGAGGGTGGCAAAGGATTAAACACAGAATTAATCAATCGTTAAGAACAGTTTTCTCTCCTCATGTTGATATAAAACATTAGAAGACTGAATATTAATATAAACAGATTTTTCAGTACAGAACATGAAAATGCTCTATCCATACCATCAGAAGTAACAAACTGTACAGACCGTGCAACCCAACAATCCAAATTAGAACATGTGAAATTCTGAAGGTTTGAACGGGATCACCTGGTCAGAACAGCTTAGGGCCAGACCATGTCCAGGGCTCAGCTTTTCAGGCAGAGTTTGTTATTAAAATGTCCACATGTAATGGTTTGGGACAGTAACATCCCTGTTGCAACACACAGGCTCATTTTTAAATGGAAGCTCTTCCATGTATTTCCATGTCCACCTTTCTCAATGGACATCTCATCAACTCTCCTGTCTCCTGTTTATACTCTCTCAAGTATAGAACTCTGTTTTCTACACAACAGGTTAATACTATTAACCAACCCTGAGAGCTAGAGGGATCTTACGAAGCCAAGGGCCTGCACAATGCCATTGGGCTCAATGGGCTGCTTGTCTGCTAATGGGAGGCAGGAAGAAGGGTGAAAATAAGCTAGATAAAGTTCACTAAGCAAAATTAACAGTGCTGGAGCCTTTAAAAAAAATAATAATTGAAATAATCAAAACCCAATAATCAGTTTAAGTATTCAACTGAATACAGTTCAAATCATATCTGTATTAAAAGTTTGAAAGTTTGGTATTCTGTTCCTTGTGCTACTTTACCTTCTAATTATTTCCTTAATTTAAATAATTGAACTTGAATGGTGAAATACTAGTAAAATATCAAAACTATTCTAAAAACACTAAAGGGGCATTAAATTTACAAGACAGTATCATCAGTTTTTCCCCATGAAAAGCCAGTGAGGTTCCATTACCATTAATAATTGTTCAGGATTTGGGCCACAATTAATGGAAATTAAATTAGCTCCCAGCATTTCTGTTTTGTTTAGCTCCAGATTAAATTAACAACAAGCAATTTTTGCACATGACTTGAGTATTTCTTTTGTTTAATGGGTACCATTCTATAGTCCTTTTCCAGGCAAAACTTTCACTGGTAAAATTTAAGCTGCACCCTAATCCTAAGGGGGAAGTGTGCTCTTACTTAGTATTATTTTCTCTTTTCTAAATGTTTTAATGTATAATTTCTTTACAATTTTCATGTAATTGGCTGCAGTGAACAGATTGTGTGGTGTGTGCACCTGTGTATGTCTATGTGCACGATTAGCTTTGTAAATCTTTTGTGACAAGTTTTTTTTTCCTTGTTACAGCAAAGAACATTGGCTGAACGTCATCTCAAAAGCAATTACTCCTTTCATGCCTTCACCATTGGCTTAGCAGGAAATAGACTACAGAGCATATTGATTGTTGTGCTTTAAAGGAATTCCAAATTATTTCCAGATGAAAATCCAGCAGCTCAACTGTAAACACACCAGAATCACTTTTGGGCAGGGAGTTTGTCCAAAGCCTGTGCAAGGTTTTAGTTCCCACAGAAGCCTTGAACACACACCCTCAGTAGATTCCCGTTTGCTCCTGGACCTTGTGCAGGTCTGTAACAATTGTGGCCACTTATTCCCTGGCATTTTCAGTAAGTGCGGGAGGTGTCCTCACCCATGAAATGAGGTTGGAACTAGATGATCTTTAAGGTCCCAAACCGTTCTATGATTCAATGATGAAAAGAGATCACAGTCCTGCCATTTCAGTAGAGGGGCAGTAACTGAGCCACTGTAACAGGCCCGGGTCTAAGTAGGAAATGAGTGATTCACAGGCTCTTCCAAGACCACAAAATATTAAGCTCCCTGAATTTATCAAGCAAATTCACCCCACTCCCCAACCCATTGCACCAGCACCCTTAGCACTGTCCCATGTGCCACAGCACTTGCTTACTTGTTAGCTTTCTGCAGGTTGTGTTGCAAACCTGTGGCAAAGGGAGGCTGTGCCTTGAGCGCCAAATGACAAGTGGGTGGCTTGGCCGGGGGTGGCAGATGGATGGACTTACTGCTTCCAAAGGCCCGCCCAGTTCTGCTGCACAGACATCTCAGCTGCCTGTCAGTCAGCTCCTGAATTGTGCAGTTTGCAGCATGACACTTCAGGATAAACTCAGCACCATCAGACTGCTCTAATGTGCTGTGCTTTATGAGGCTGCAGCTCAAGAATTGTAGGCAAGAAGCTCAAACATCTTTGCAGCAGGGCTGAGACAAGCAATGACAAGTGATAATTTTGACGCATACTGGTCAGGCAGACCTTGTGTGACCTCAGCTGGATAATCTTCTCTTATTTGCATATACAGTCACTGGAAACTACAAAATTTTCTAAAAATACTGCCTCCAGAGTAAGAGTCACATATTACCACTGTTTTCTTCCAAAGGACTTAGCAGAAAAAAAAAAAAAGAGCAAATGCAATGTAACACTGATATTTACAGGACTGGTAAGAACTTGCTGATGAATGGAAGTCACACTAACTCTTGCCCTGAGACCTCAGCATACACAGTATGCCCATAAGACTTTCACTGAGCTCTGATTTAATGGGGTTGTCTGTAGCTGTGGACCTCTGGTAACATTGGACCCATCTATTTTAATAAATCTAAACCTCACCTTTAAGAAACCTGATGGATTTTCTGGGGGATAGGGATATTGCCCTCTTTAAGCTATTTTTAGGCATCTGACTTAGGTGGTGTGAATTGCCTCCTTTGTAGGTAATATAAAGAATTTAGGCTCCTCACTTTGGTCCTCTGGACTATATCTAAATTAGATGCTAAGAATAGCCTGATGTAGATGGTGCAAGTTCTCTCCTTCCCACCCCAAAGAAATCACTTCCAGAAATATTCATTAGCTTTAAACCCATGGTGTTATTCCACTTAAAAATACGGCTTCAGGGCAGTGAGACTGACAGGTAGAAGCTGAAACTCCTGTGGCTTCTCTACTTGCTACACACATTTGGAAGTACAAAGGCACCTCAGATACGTTCATATCCTCTATGTGGCTTTCTTCTGGAAATCAGGAATGTGGCAAATCCAATCACAAACAATCCCAGGATACTCAGGCCCACTGCAACGGGAGCTGCTTTGCTGTTTTTATCAAGAAAACATTCTTCTTCTGAAAGTAAAAGGATACCAGAAAATGTGTTACAGCAGAACACCATACTCCTAGACTATACATCTATATTCCAGAAAAGTTAGCAAATACAAGCCACAAGTTCTCAAAATTGTGGGGTTTTTTTCTTTCTTTTTCCTGAGCCGTTCTGTGGTGAATCTTATAGCAGGAAAAAAATACCTCCCCCTTTTGAAATAGCTAAATGCTTCACTGGTGAATGATTGTGCTCTCACACCTGTAGTAATTGTTTTACCATAAAAATCAGCACCTACACAGTAGGAGGCAACTATCCCCTAAGTAGGAAAGTTTGATCAGCTAAGCCCCACCACACATCCCAGCTCAGCAGTGAATCCAATTTACACCCAGGGTATGAGGAAGATCCAGCACCCTCCATCCCTTTCAATCTCTGTGACTATTCCAAGGCAGATTTTGCCAGCACTCGAAAACAAAAGTCTCAGTTGTTACTGTCTGATTCTGATGACTATGCTGGCACAGATTGTAGCTTAGCTTGGGCTTTTCTCCAGTGGGAATCTTTATGCCAATGGTGGGCAGTTAGCCCAGGGAGCGTGTGGAGTGCATGACATCACAGCACAGCCCTAGAGCCTCCAACTAGCTCTTGCCAAAATCCAATCCACTTCTCCTCTGATCCAGGTGGTGATTTCACATGATGCAATGTCACAAAGCCAAAAGCATCAGCATTCTCCTAGATGCTGCTTTTTAAAAGCTTTGGTTAATGTAACCTCCTGCTAAGGGAGGCAGCTGAAATGGATTTGCATTAGAGCATCACAAAAGCCAGAGAAGCTGAATGGCCATTTTGCTTTGATGAAACCATGGGCTATGAACTCTAGGAATTGTTCCTGATACACTGAATCACAGCTCAGAAGACACTTTTACAGCTTTCCAAATTCAAACAGGCCAAGCTATTGATGTAACATTGCTGCAGCCTGTACAACATTGTAAGGAACTTGAAACCAGTGACCATTACTGGTTTATTTTTCTTCCCCTTTTGAAGATAAGCAAATCAGGAGCAACAGAAATGAAACCACCAGTAAAGACAGCCAAAAGGGGGAGGCTGGTGATGTGTAGAGAGTTATTCTTTCTTAGGGGGTTTTGGCTTTCAAAATCTGCAAACACAGCAGAGGTATGTAACAGTTTCATAACTATTTCATGGCCACTGGGGAATTCTTTCAGAGGTGGTAGTTGCTTTCTCAGCCCTTTGATTAAGAGCAAAAATGGTTTAATTTTGTATATGGTATTGCTTAGCAGAGATTAGCCTGACCTTGGCAGGGGAGAGAGGGAGTGAGTCATTCTAAGCTCTGTGTTTGCTAGAAGTGAGGCCATACCAAAAGCTCTAACTGAACTCATGCAATGAACAAATTAGAATGGGAATGTGGGGACTAGATGGTATCTCATAAGCTGTTCCAGCTCTGTGTTACCCATGAAAAAAATCTTCATGAGAATGGGAGCATAGATTGGATTCTCAGTTTGGCTTCTAAGAACTTAAAGAAAAGTAAGACAGCCAAAATAGGGAACCAAAAAAAGAAGAATCAGTCAAACAGAGCTAGACTGAGTCAAAAGACAGATCTAAAGTCAAAAGAAGAACACAGGGTCAATACTTTTTAAGTATGCAGAAAGTCAAATGCCAGAAGAAGGGAATGTTGTATTAGTGCACATGAACGGCTGGAGAGCTTATAAACCTATCTGTCCAGCTGAGTTCTTGTATAGGAGCATCCTGAGAGGAAGTCACAGAAATGTGAAGATGTACTATTTGAAAGAGTGCACAGTGTACCATCTAGTCCACCTCTCTGCTTTTTGTAGGATCTTTCATCCATCTCATAAGGAAGGCAATAGACCATGAGGGTGTCCATACTGTGGAACACAGGAGTTTCCTGGTGCACCCAGCAGTCCTGGACCCCACACGCTGGCCAGGTCCTGGCTGCATTGCTGGACAAGAAACAAGGATGATAAAATTTCATTTCCCTGCAGTAGGAACCCCAGCTGTGGATGTAGTGAAAAAGCTGTGATGCCTCAATACATTCTCCCAGTGTGGGCAATAAAGAGACATGGGCAGTCAGTACTGGTCTGTCTTTTGAAAATCTACAGGGTTGCTTCTTTTTGGCTGTATTCAATAAAAGACAAATTGCAGAGATGAGCATCACATTTCATTCTGAAACTGGGTGTATGCCAATCATCCTTCTCCTCAGGAGAGCATTTCATCATGTCTAGACACAGCTGCTCTGAAAGCACCATCCTGCATTCACAAGTATCCCTTATTAGTTGGCACTTTTGCTGCTGCAGCTGTGGGACATCATGAGTGTCAAGAGCCTTTCAAAATAGCTAAAATCTGACTGGATTGAGAACACTGACCTTGAACTGAACTGTACGTGTTTGGGCTTTGGGCAATGCAGTGGTGGTGAACACACCTCCACTTGCTCTGAGAGAAGAGAGATGAAGAATTAAATGGTAGCTGTAGAGCTGAACATTTTTATCAGAAAGTGAAACAGAAGGTACTGGATGCAGGAGGGAAAGATATTTTTCCACCTTCCATGAGTATTAGTATTGTGTTGAAACTGAGTCAGAAAAGGGTGAGAATAGAGCAGGGGCAGGTTATAGTATTTGGGAACTATTACAAAGCTGTGATTGTGCTGTAGGTGGAACAGAACCACCTTGTGTGTATGGTTATAAATTCAGCAGCTTGTATCTGTCAGGCTACCACAGTGCTGACACATAGATCTTGAGAGGGTGGAAAAGGTGTCTTTCTACTTACCTTCTCCAAACTGGTTACCAACAATATCAAATGCCTGCAGCTGCATATTAACAAGGAGCAGCTGGAAGTTCTTCTCCAAGCCGAAGGTTTGCTTGCTGGCACATTTAAAGGAATTGCCCAGCTTTGTTGTAAACAGCTTCTCCTGTATGGCTGCATAGTAAAGCATGCCTGGAGGCCGTAAAGAGAGAGACAAATGAGAATCCACACTAACTCTGTTGCAACCAACATCTTTCTGAGATAACATGGAGGATCCCGAGTGCTTTGGCAGACCAGCAGTCACAGATATGTGTAAAGCATGGACATTTTCCCCATAATGTATCAGTTACATTTCCATGTTCCAATGACTGCTTTAATTATCCATGGGCAACTCAGCTGAGCTCGGGTCTGAAAAAGTGGCTAAAATTTCAGATGCCTCTTCACATCATATTTTAGCAACCTGAGTCTGCAAGAAGGGGTTAGGATTCTCACAGGAGCAGACAACTGTTGTAGGTCTCCAGCACAGCTATTTCCAGATGAAACAGAGATACTATCTCTAGCATGGAAATTTGACATATCTAGTCTGTACTGTTTTATACATTAAATGTGTTTTTAAAACATATTTCAGTCACAGTACTTTACAGACAATATAGCTCATGTTCAAAACATGAAGAGATTTTGTAACCTGGGCATATCCTTTATGCATATCCTCCTCTGAAAGCAGATACAGTACTAAGACAAAATCATCCACATCACCAGCTCTGCATCACTTTATCTCAAGCACATCTGCCAGCATGATAGTACTCTTGGTTCTCTCCAGTCAAAAATCAATAATCCGTGTGAACTGATACAGTTAATTCAGGGATTACTATCTTAGAAAAAATATGGACTTGCTCACTGCAAGAATACCACTGGTGGGCTGTGAAGCAGCAACATCTGGCAGAAAGGCAGTGACAGCCAGGCATAGCAATGTCTCTTGCCAGCACCACTGTAGAGAACTCAAAGTATATTTTAAAACTTATGATTAAGCCAATTAGTTTGTATTTGCTGCAATGTGCAGTTAGCAATGCACAGGAAAACTGAACCCATTTAGACTGGGAACATCCCTACGAGACACATCCCCTGAATCAGCTTTTCTTTAATTGCTGTTGACCAGAATAGGCTCCACTTGAGTTAACAGAAGTGCTCATCAGTGAGAAGAAAAATAGGCCTGGTCGTGCTTCTGATTTGCTGTTCTTCTTTCAGGGACAAAAGTCAATCCAAATACTTATGGGTAACAAGTGGAGAAGCAACATAATATAGTCACTAACCTGTCACAGATTTGATATATTGGGAAGAATTTGTGCAAAATTAATAATAAGTAAATTAATTAATCTGAAGTGATGGCTCAGAATTTTTCTCTCTATCCTAAATTATGTTCTCTTTGCATTTCTTGGGAGGTAGCACCTGAGGCAGCTCCTGGCTGTTCAAAAGGTGGGAAGCTGGGCTATGTAAGAAAAAGAAAATCCAATTGCTTGAGAAGAGCACAGACAATGTCTAGGAATTCAGGATGGTTTAAAGAATTTCAGCCTGGTTCCAGCTCTAATTTTTGCCAAACCAAATAGTTGGAAATGCCTCCTCTCCATATTGGTGTATTTGAAATCTGGATCCAGCTCTGCATTGATCCAGATCCTGTATACATTTAGTTGGCATATTAGCTTGGAAAGACATAGGCAACTAAACTGGACTCACAGAATTTTTGTGTGTTTGCAAATAAAATCTTTGAGGATTGTTTTGTATCTCAAATTTAGGTTTGAGCTAATCTTTATTTGGAAAGAGGTGGGACAGGGAAAGTTTTTGAGAACAGAAGAAAAATTGAACAATTCCGATGAAACTGCAGCCTGATCCTTTCTCTTATATTTTTATACCATACGATTTAGGTGAGTGACATGTTGAAACCCTGATAAAACATGTAATTTACAAAATCCAGTGATTTAAAGCCTATCCCACACCCAGAACAGTTTGATATGAAATTAAGACAGAGTAAAATCACTGACCTTCAGAAGATGCCTGCAATCTGGTCTCAATTTTACTGACATAGTACATTGGAGCTTGCTGCAAGAGAAGATATATCTGTATTTGTAATACATCCTCATATTTGTGAAAAAAAAGAAGTATATTTCACCACAGCAAAATGGTCACAAAGAAGTTTCCAAAGAAACACACTGTAAAACATCACCTTCAAGCCCCAAGAACCAGCTAGCTTGGATGTATTGGTTTTTCTTTTCCCAGTCACGCCATCTAACAGATAAGAACCTGCTGAAAAGCAGCAATCTCAGCTACATCACACATTCAAGCTCAGTTCAGTGAAACTGGACCACGCAGGTGTGATTTTGCACACACTGCTCAAGCTAGACATTTCTGTGATACCTATGGTAACCAAAAGTAGGAGGGAGTCAGGCAAATAGCATACATGGCACAAATTAACAGGCATGTGATAAGGCCAATTTATTTTTGTTTATAGGTTCTGCTTTCACTGAGATTATCTATAGTGCTCCTCTGGGTAATACTGCACTGAGCTAATCCACACTGTTCTGCAGTCTGACTGTGTGCAGGCCTTAAGCCCACACCTTTAGAAGTACTTGGGACTCTTGGCACTTTATGCACAGGTGCCCTCAGTGTGAGCAAACTGCCCTCGCAGCCCAGCTTCGGTGTTCATCGCTGCTTTGAACTGGGAGACAACAGCAACAAGCTGAGAGCCAAAAGCTCATCTCATGCTAGTTCCACTCATTTCCTATTTTGTCTGCCCACATCAGTTGCTACAAATGAGGAAACAGCAACCTGGATGGGTCTGTGTAGGTGAGAAATAAGTGTTCTTTCCACCCTGCAGACACCATCGGTGCTGGCTGGCTTTTTTTCATGTGCCTGCAGACAGCTGGCATGGAAAGCACCTGGTGCAACAGCACAGAGCAAAATTTCCAGCTGACTGTCCTGCCTGCATGTGCGCTAAAACCCTGGTAAAACCTGAACACTGTCCTCCCCTGGACTGTCACAAAGTGAGAGCCAGCCCTAGGAGCTTTTCCCCAGTAGCAGTGTTGGATTATAATGTGAGCCTTTATGTGGCAGCCCTACTATTCATTTTCATTCCATCCATGAGCACACAGGGACTGGGGAGTGCAGGTGGTGGATAAATGGCAGCAGGCAGGAATGTCTCCTGTGCACCTCATTTTAATGTTATAGAGTTTAAAAGCTGGTAGGATGGATTGGGAAAGTTTAAGAAAAAAAATACATCAGAGAAGAGGCTCTGAGCATTATTCCTAATGAAGACATACATAGGTCAAATATTACAATTTTTTGGCATCAGCACTATGTTCTGTTTGGCCACAGTTAGTAACTTTGCTTGGGGAAAACACCTGCTCCTATTTCACATCTTGTGGATGGGTTACAAAACTTCCTTTTTTCAGGTTCTTTGCAAAATGCAGCTGGTGGTGCTGAGACCCAAGCCAGCCACTCACCTCCTGCTGCCCCTGCAGCCCCGGGGCCTCATCCAGCTCCTCTTTCACCAGTGAAAATCAGAAGTGCCACCTCTGGAGCACTCCCAGTTCAAAGTGGTTTGAGAGGCTGTGAAGGCCAAGCACAAAAAAAAAAATGCAGCAAAATAATTTATTATTAACTTGAGTCTCAAAGCCTAAGCCGAGCCCTGCTATGCTCTTGAGGCTTATCTTTTAAGCAGAGGGCAGACTCTCTAATGCTGTGCCAGTAACCACCTTTTTCAGGGCAAGACAGGTCAAGTATCTCCTAAAGGTTCACATCACTCTCCTTAGCACTGCTACAAGCTGGGGCTTTCATGGATACTTGAATCAATAGACGTTTTCTAAGGGTCCTTGTAACACAGAAAATGCTCCCCTTGTTGCAGGAAGCACACATTTAAAGCAAACACTCATGGTCTGAACTGAGCCTTTGTTTTAAAACAGCTCCTTGATTTTTTTACCTCACTTCCCTTTGCAGCTTTTAGAAAAATTTCTGCCACAAACTAAATACGATTATTAATTGAAATATATTCTCTGCTCAAGCATTAATGCCGTGGGTGTCGCATAATTTGCTGTTACCTCTTGAAATTTCTATGGAAATAACTGATTAAACATTTGTACTTGTCACTAATTTGAGCTTTGAACGAGGCTGTAAGGTTGACATTTTGGCTTGATTAATTGAAGGACCCAGATCAGCAATGATGGCCAGATGCAGCTCAGCACTGCTACGGAGCTCCAGGACATGGCTTTAATGCATGTTACACTCAGAGTCTGATGGGCTCCAGCCCATGCTGTATTCCTCCCTGCCCATTAATGACTTTACACACGGTATTAACTTCTGTCTCTAGCCCTGCTGGCATCACCACCCAGTTCCTATTTGCTTTCAGATAAATAGTACTGTGTGCTGCCTTCTAAAATGTGTAAACCATGTTAAATGTTTGAGGAAGCAAGAAGATGGCTGCACTCAGTAATTTCTCCTTTGGATGTAACAGTAGCAACACTCTTGATAGCTTTTGCTAAAGCCTCAGCCATATACGATGTTCAGGGGGGAACATGGGATCAACAGACAATGTCAAAAAGAAAACTCATTTTCCCACTGTGTAAGCAGGGCCTCTCTCTTGCCCAAGTTCCTGTGTGTTCTTGTAAGTCATCCTGGTGTGGTACATTTTAAGGGCCCTTATCTACCATTTGGTTGTTGCAGTTCACTTGTTTGGAATTTTCCACTCAGAAATCAGATGAAATTAGGCTGTTTCAGCTGTGGATTGGCCGTGGCTCCTGGGCACTTAAACTGCACAGGCTGCCCTTTGGATTTAAAAACCACAGCAGGCTTTTGCCTGGGCAGTTGTGCTACTTGGCATTTATGGGAAGCAAATGAGTAACCTCACCTGCATTCAAGTGGTCCCTGAGACACCATTTCTTAAGACCAACTTGACAGGCTGAGTCAGAGCTCTCAGCATACACACCTTGTTCCTACACAGGGACTCCAGTCCCAAGCTCACTCCCTCTATCCTGCTCCAGTAAAAATAGCAGACCTGGCCTTCCCTCCCATGAAATTTTTACAGAGGTAAAAACAAGATGGATTTTGCTTGAGACTGTTTCCAGACTTTGTGTTACTAGAGGGGCAGCTGTAACACTGTTCTCTAGCACTTTCTCTCACAGGGTGGCCAGGCTCTCTGCTTCCCCGTCATTGCATACATGAACCTTTCCAACTTGAAAGGTCAAATAGACAAGAAGTGATTTAACGTTGAAGTCAGCCCTGCTCTGAGCAGGGGGTTGGACCAAGTGGCCTCCAAAGGTTTTTTCCAACCTGAATTAATTTGTGGTTCTATGATTTTAGCCTCTTGGGAAGGAGCAATAGTGCCTTATATACAGGTGAAAAACAAGCATGGCAGCCTAAGTTTCAGCTCCCCAATCCTAAACACCTCATCCCTCTAAATGCAGAAATTACCTTTACAAAGGTGAAGTTTATAAACCCTCCACTGAAGGTTAAGTTCAGCTCAGCCTGCACCATCCCACAGCTGCCAGATGTCTCCGTCGCGTTGGGGTTGACAGCCATGCATTCCATCTGCTTCTGTGGAGAGAAGAGACATTTCAGGGCTGCCGCTGAGGAGGAGGGGGGAAATGTAATAAGAAACACACAGAAATTTATAACTGCCTTTTTTTTTTTTTACCCCAGACAGGCTCTGTGTGGCTGAATGAACAGGCTGGGGGTGGTGGCAGCCTAACTGCTGTCTGCCAGGGTCATTCCCCGCTCATAAACCAGCACTAAAGCTCATCTGACACATCACTGAGCTGTTCCAATGTTTTAAGCTGGCAGAAAAGAATAGTTTTCTGTTCTTTTGGTGAAGTGATAGGATTCAGAGCAGGGTCAGATGAACACCAGTAGTAATTTAAAAAGGGGGAGCAGTGGGAACTCATGCCTGAAGGCAGAGGAAAGATCAGACAGAAGCAAGCAGGAGCTAGATTGGCTTTGATGCTCCTCACATCACCTGGGCCTCCTCATTATGTCCCCCCTGGTTCCTCTCTAGTATTTGCCAACTCATGTTGTAGTCTGAAAGGAGAGCTCTGCAGCCCTGAATACACAGTTTGGCCCTTTCAACCTTATCTCAAAAAAATCTCATTTTTTAAATAAACATCTTACTGTGGTCTGGTGAGGTTGGGGATAATATTCCCTGCCTGGCTTCCACCAGGACAAGGGATGAAAATTACTTTCACCAACATAAGATACTCATCCCATGTTAGAAATATTCAGACCTTGGGCAAGAATATTTGGATTTGTAATGGGGAAGGCTCGAGGTGTATGAACCCCCAGACCCTAAGTATGTAACCCCACATTTGTATTAATGGAGATTACAAAAGTTTAATTGAGGGACATAATCACCATTTCAGGTTTTAACTTCTTTTGCTGAATCATTCCCAGTGGATCAGTGCCAGGAGAAGGTACCAGCTCCCCTGCTCTGATGCAGCCTGGCAGTTCCTGTGATCCTAAAATCTCCACGTTAGCATCAAGACAACCCAGTCCTGAATCCAAGTCTGTGAATTGACCATTTTTTGCTTTCATTGCAGTTTGCAATGTCAAGCCCTTCACTGAGGGCAATTCAGATTTTAACTGGTCTCCCATTATGGGAAACACAAATAACACTGAAGGCTGATCCACCCCCCAGTATGGCTACCAGACCTACATCACTGAGGTAAGAAAGCATCCAAACATCACCCTGACATCATCATACAAGGCAAGGTACAGCAGCTGAGATGCTGTAGCACAGAAAAAGCTGCAGAGTGGTGGCAAACTGCTTGTTTTTATCACACAAGCTAACTTCTGAAAATTGCTTTGAAAGAAGAAGAAACTCCAGCTAATGAGGAAACAGTCCTCACACAGCTCAGCCTCACAGTGCTTCCACCTCACCCTCTCTGCATTTTGAGCCATCAGCTGCAATCCCATGACTGCTTTGATACAGGTCCTGTTCCCATTGGAAACGGTGTATGTGCCAGTGGGGATGGAAGAAGGCTGTGGTGCAAGGGTGGGTCTCACTGTCACTGGAGTAGATGCAGTGGTTGTTTGTATCCCTGGATGAATGGTTGTTCTCTTGCTGGTCATGGCTGTGGCTGTTGGACTTCTGGGCACTGCTGTTTGATTTCTGGCAGTGGGCTTCACAGTTTGCATGGTGATGGCTGCAGTAGTTCTGGCAGCAGCTGTCATTTGTGTATTTGGTGTTGTGTTGGTGGCTGCGCCTGTAATTTCTGTGCTCACATGTGTTCTAGCTTGCTTGGTTGAGGACACAGGGTGTACAGTTGTGTTCTTCACTGCAGGCGTAACCATTTCCATTGCCTGGGTTGCAGTCTGATGAGCTGCAGTTGCATTGTCTGCTGATGGTGTGGATACCACCATGGGAGATTTCTGGCTGGTGACTTGTGTGGTGGTTGCTCCAACCTGGGCTGTCGTGTGATGACTTGGTGCTGTTTTTGCCTGTTGCTGGTCTGTTGTCTGTGCAGTTGTTTTAGGCCTTACAGGTGCTGTTTTAAGTGAGTCTGTGCTACTAAAATGAACTGTGGTGCCTTGATGGGGTGAAGAATGATAAAGGGAAAGTGGCTGAGCAGAAGTAGCAGTATGGTGCAAGGATATGGCTTCTGGAGAGAGCTCAACCTCCAGGGCCACTTCAGCAAAACAGGGGGAAAATGCTGCAAAGAAAAAAGTAAGTCAGTGGTCAAGAAACCTTTACCTTTAACATCTCTGTTGATACCCACAATATAACTGCACTGATTTTGTTATCAAATGGGTGATACAATTTTATTCTTCATTTGCCTCCAGTCAGGGTAGGAGAGTGAAAGCAGACATGCTGTAGGACTATCCATAATACTTCACCACTGTCCCCCAGTCTTCACACCTCTGAATATACCCATTGCACACTGGCTCCCAGCTCCCCACACTCTGCTTTTACTGCTGAAGAAGCCAGAGGATGCTGCTGAGCAGACCTTGCACAATCTGCAGGCAGCACAAGACCTCCCTTGGAGGCAGAAATAAAGCAAGTTTTGCTAAAAGGAATTATCAGGGTTTAAGGAAGGAGCAGTGGGTCTAACAGGAGAACTGGTGGTTTGTTACTTACCAGGAAAGCATGGGGAAAGGGAACATTTTGTGTTTGTGAAGGAAGTGAGGTAGAGTAATGGTCTTACAGTGATTCACAAGGGTCTGGGAAACCCGTTTGGGAAACCAGTTAGGGAGACAGGGAAATTCCAGATATTTATTCATAGTTTTGTTGTAATCATGCCAGCTTGATCCCTCAAGTTCTTCCTCCTAGGAAGTACCCAAGGGGATGCTCCAAACAAGATCAGCCCTCTTAGTGATGGGCTTTCAGCAATGAGAAGCAAATTTCACAGTACAGCATCCAGGGGCATTTAGGATCACATCTAAAAATAGTCAAGCACCAAAATTATGCTTCCACCTTATAATATTTACAGAAAGACATTCCTTACAGAGCTGAAAAGAAAATATCTGTCTCTTAAATGTAAATATCAGAAGAAAAGTGTAAATAACAAAGTGAAGGAAAATTATGTTGTAGAATTGCTGAAGTTCAGAACTCTTCTGCTTGAGTCTTTGTGAGTATGCAACCAGACTCTTTAAAGACAAGGTCAAGCAAAAAGGAATCACACATCCCTGATGTATATGTATTCCTTCATGTGCATGAACCTTCAGGTGTTTTACCATTTAAATTAGCAGGAGGACAGAGATGATTTCTCCAGTTTGGAGGCAGAAGGGCCCAAAAATTCCAAGACAGCTCCCATTCCTAGCAGTACTGCTGCACAGAGGATGCCACAACACGTTGTCTGAGAATTTTATTGCACACTGGTCTTTCCAAAGACATTTCTCATTAACCAGCATCAAAGATCTGTGGCAGGCAGGTTGCTGAGATTTGGGTTTTAGGATCAGTTAAGGCTCATTCAGAGGAATGGCTGAAATCTCAGTCGTCCTTTTGTGCATTTATTTTCACTCAGCACAAACAGAGATCTGCAACAACAGCTGACTTCACAAAATCTCACCATCTTAGGATACATTTAGATGATATAAGAATAATAAAAACTACCAGGGTCTGAATCAAATTCAAGATCAAAACCAAAGAAATGAGAACAGATGGATAGATCTGAGCCCACACTTCATTTTTCTTCTTAAAATGGCTATGCTAGAGAACAGCAGAAGTAATGCTGTAACTCCATATTGCTAAAATCACCCAGGTCTCACCTTTGTGCTGTACAGAACATACTTGACTACTTGATACAATTGAAAAGCCACAAAAATCACAAGACAGATACCTGTGATTGTTCATTATATCAGAAGGAACATAAAAATGCCATAATTCAGTTAGTTTTCTCTTTTTCCCCTAGTCTTTACCCCACCTGCTGCCAGAGCAGGTAACTTCTCTCCTTCTGTGTGCCAGTGGAAAACCCCAGCAGTTGCCATATCCCAGCTATAGGTAGCTGCATCTAATACATGTATTGGCACAATCTAAACAAAAAAGAAGTTGCAATTTTCACTCTTTTTTTCTCCTAGAAGATTGCAAAGCAGCCCATATTTAAATTTACACAAGTATTTAATAGTTAATACTTCTTAGTTTTTAGTTACCAGATTGATTTCAGTGACTGTCCAAGTAACATTTAACTTACAGACATGGAGAGAAACATGATTTCACTATCATCTGGATGCCACTCACAGCTTTTAAATGAAACTTCATTTTCCCCATGAGGTCATTTCAACCTAACTGGTGTTCTCTAAAGGGACATTCATCCTCACAGGGTCACTGAGTAGTAACACCAAAAATGTCTTTAGGGTGGCCCATGGCTCATGCTCAGCACGTGACCTCCCAGACAGCTCCTCCAGCCTCCTGCGGCTCTCCCCAGCATTGTGGAGCCTCTCTTGGGGCATGGCCATGTTGCTAGACCTGGCTTGGGTTGTCTTCTCAAAAGGCATTTTCCCCTGAGCTCCCAGGGGTGGCTAAGGATTGCTTTCTGGTTGCACCTAATGGTCCTGGCTCTTCTTGGGATGGCTCTTGGAGGTAGTTCAGTAGCTCTGATGTGCAAAGGGGCAGGAGGGACCATGGGGTGCCTGACGTACCCTCCAACTACGACCTGGAAGGCTTCACCATGGCTCCCTCTGTGTTGCAGCATTGCCTCTCAGGGAGCCACCTGCATGGCTGCCCCACCACAGCCCTGCCACAGCTCTGCCAGCAAAATGGGCCACAGAGCCACAACGAATTGAAGCTCTCCATCCCCCAACAGTCTCCTTTTTATTTTATCTTTAATATGAGGCCATCTCAAAACTTAATACAACCAACATTTTGCTTGAGGGACACATGGTCCTGGAGCAAACAGCTGCAGTCCCTTTGTCTCACCTCGGCTTCAAAGTTGTGCGTTACAAGTGCCAAGGGCTGCCCAGCAAGCTTCTTGCATGCAAAGCTTCCAAACAAAACTCTCAGAAAAGGCTCAGGGCAGCTCTCAGAAATTTGCTGTCCCCAGTCTAGAGCTCCCGTTTTCAGGCTTTGATGACAAAGTTCAGTCAATGCCAGCAAAGGAAGGTGACTGCACTGCTCCCAGGCATTACACTGGGGAGTGGAGCGCTCAGGGCTCTGATCTGACTGTAACATTTCTCAGCCTTCCATCCTGTAATGGGGTGGGTGAGAAAAACTCTTATTTTTTTTCTCCTCATCTAACCACACGCCCAAGCTGCTCAGCCACCCAGCAGGTTTGTTCTGCTTTATGCTGCCCAGAAGAAATGCTCATGTATAACTGACTAATCCTGACAAAAACCTGACCCAGCTCCTGCAATCACTGAAAATATTCTTGCTGGCTCTGACTGCTTTGATTTGAGTCCTTGAGAAACTGGAAAAACATTGAGATTTCCCTCCACCATAGGAGCAGTTTCTTAAACCTCCAACCTAGCAGACCTTTATCCCTTAATCTTGTTATGTTTAATTCCCTCTCCTCACAGAAATACTTCACTTCATGGCATTAATAAAACATCACAACAAATTATTAAAGGAATGATCAAAAATGGATAAGGAGCTGAGGAAACAAGTTATTTCTGGTCAAAAGGATCCACAGGATTCTGATCAAAAGGATGCTGACCACTGAGTTACTAATGTTACTTCTCTCAGTCTGATCTTGCTCTCCTTTCAAGTACAAGTTTCGGGGCTGCTTGAGCAGACTCTGGCTATGGAGCAGGTGTGGGAAACTGGAGCAGACACAGCAGGAGCTGTATCTGATGGTCGAGTCTCTGGGGTTCTCCTGCTCACTGCGTGGGGAGGGAGACAGGGGGTTGTTATTTGTGAGATCCCTGTGTGCTGATGGCAAAACACACCACAGAAATCCAGCCCCTGCAGTGCTTACACAGATTTTCACCATTGCACTCATTAAGTCACACTCTGTCCCTCTTCACCTGACAGATTTTGTACTGCTGCAGATGCTGGGGGATGACTTCACATGCTAGGACACGTCCTCAACCAGGCTGGCTCCACAGATTTTCACAGAGCAGCATTAAGGATTGAATGGTGACTTGGATGTGGTTTGCCACTGAGATAAGCCCCAGCCTGCCTTCTACAAGCCCCCACCATCACTCTTGTTTTTCTGGTCATGCTCTGCATTTTGTGATACAAAAATGACCTGAGCAACAATTCCTTAGTATTTTATTTTGTTTGTCTCACTCAAGACTTTCAGTCAGTTCTGCTTATCTGGAAATTATTTTTAATCCAGAAAAGCAAGCCCTCAAAAGTCTGCTTCTGATACTGTTTTCAACTGACTCCATCAGACAGAGTTTATGTCACCACAGAGTGCAAGGGAAAATAGGAAAACATAAGACTGAAGTTACACCAGCTGCAATTAAATGTAGTTATTATTATTTAATAGTAGTGGGACTTTACTAAAAGCAGCCTTAGTGCTACCAACAAAACCATTTAAAGTTTTCAGTCTGATAGGCGATGTCCTGACTGCAAGGAAACAAAACTAGTACAGTTAATATCTCATTTTTTCTGATAGAAGTGATGGAGGATGTTACTCACCGCAGGCAAGGGTGAGCAAGATGAGGTGCTGTGTGCTCCTCCCCATGGCCAGCACGGCTGCACGTTTGGGTGATGCTGCTTCTCACTGTGGAACGGGTGGAAAGAAATCAGGGTTTCCTGGGGACTGCAAAGTTTCACTTGATGCAGGGAGTGCTCAGTCACATGGCTGGAAAGGAGGTGGAGAGAGGAGGGGAACCAGTGCTTCTTGTCTGTGAACTATGACAGAGGGAAATAAATTATGATTAAGAAAGAAAGTGAAAACAGACTGGTCTAACTGGGGAGAGGACAGGCTCTCACTCTGCAGCTGAGACCTGGGGCTCTGCAAGGTCCACAAAAAGCTTCATGCATCTCTCTCCAGGTCTGATCACCTGATGCAGACTCAGCTGTACCTCCATGCAGGGTTACAACTGTAAATCAGTACTTCCCCTTTGTTCTTTAAAACAGTATTTCTTTTAGGAACTCCTTCTTTTATGTTAAGGCACAGAATGGAGAGGTGTGATTGAGCCTTCTCTGCTAAAAGCAAGATGGGGCTGAGCAAAAAGCCCTGAACAGGCTCTGGTCCTGGCAAGGGAGTGTCAGCAGCCTTTACTGGCTGGGTCAGTCCTGCTCCAGGGACAGCAGGGTTTGTTGAAGGTGGATCATTCGGTGTCACTCACCATTATTGTTGCATCCAAACACGCTCCTCTGCAAATTGCAAGGCCTTGCCATGTCCCCTGAAGTGCCTCCTGCAAACCACACCAAGCTGGGACAGGAGCTGCACAGGCAAGTCCCAGCGTGCAGAGCCACGCACCAGAGACCTGCAACAGGAGAGTGTTACACCTGCTCACACCTGTGGCTGCATTCCCAGCCCCAGGCCTTCGCTGTAGGGCCTGCTTGGTGGGGGGGAACAAACCAACACCCCCCATGGGATCTGGTGTGGTCCTAATTCTTCATTTTCTCACACCAATATTGCACTGCAGTAATATTACAAGGCCATTGGCTTGAAAACTTAAGTGAAGTTTGCCTCCAGAAATCTGGATACTGGCTGAAACTAGTTCCAAATTATTTTGCTGTCTCTATTTGCATTGCGCTCCTACATTCTCATTTTTAGCTGTTCGTCCTTCTACATGATCCACAGTATGGATTTGGGTCAATTAGCACTCCCTAATAAACCACTGGTAGCCAAAGGTATGCAGGTATCTGGGGGGTAACTATAATAAAGTTATCCTACAACTTCCTTGCCTTATGGCTGCAGCATTTGCATACACATCTCTGAGCTGTCTGTGTGAACCTTTGCACTTTCCTAAGAGTCCCAGGAATTCAGGAACATGACTGCAGGAGAAGGGTAAAGGAAAAAAACCCACCATGCCTTTTGTGACACAGATGTTGGACAAGTAAAGTAATATTGGACAGGGGGTTGGATTTCTTTCAGCTGTGATGCTGTGTCTTTACTGATACTCATTTATTTTTAATAGAAAGAAAGCTCATTTGACTTGTAACTTCATATAGAAACATCAGCCACAATGTTTTGTACTAGTTATAATTTTTATAAATTTCAAAGTGTGGTTCTACACAGGTCAGAATGGCCTAATTACAGGAAGTTGGAGTTCATTTGCACACTTTTTTTCTTGTAATAAATTCATACATTCTGTCTTGACTGGAAAAAAAGGACAGGTAATTCTGTGCTCTTTCCCTGTCTGATTATCTCTCATCAGTCACAATATACAAATACATCATTATCAACACCATGGAAAATATGTAAGAAAAACAAACTGTACCAATTCTCAGCTGGGGAGAAGAAATCTTAGCAGCTATTTCAGCTCCAGCTGCAAGAAGAAATACACAATTTGGCTCTTTTTTCTCCTTATCCTTATATATTTCTACTCATAGATATATTTGATGTCAGGCTTTGGGTATTTTTGGAAAGGGAGCGCGTGGCCTTTCTCATACCCAATCCTGTTTGAAATCTCAAGATTCTAAGAAAATGATGGATAATAAAATGGCTTTTCAGCACATACATACACAACCAGAATATAAGACACACACACAGCTTTGTTGTCACTGACAAGAAAAGTCAGTGTTCTGACATGGTTTGGCCGCAGCCGTTTATGATCAAGACAACGACCATTGGTCTGATTCTCCACCTAGTGGGGTTCAACATGAGAGAAGGAGATCAGGCCTGATTGCATTTTAGCCTGGTTTGCTAAAAGCAAGACCTGTGTATGATGGCAGCTGCCTGTCTCTGTTTGTCATCACCGCCAGTGAGGAAGGAGCCTGGCAATACTCAAGGGCAAAGTTTTGAGGATGTAAAGTTCCTGGAAGTTTCAGAGATGATGGCAGCAGAGCAGAGGGAGGAGATCTCAGTCAAAAGCTCAGCCCAGAGGGCAGGTCTCACCAGTTCAGACCCACAGAGAGCAGCCAGGCAGCTGGCACAGACTCGCTGCCGAGCAGCAAGGACACAAGGCTCAACCACAGGTGCTGCTACAACGTAGATTTACCTTGGACCTTATCTCTCCTACAACTGAAACTTAGTGGCAACCATTACTTTTAAATTACTTTCTGGTCACTACATCATCTCCAAACAACACTAAAATGAAATCCATATTTGAAAACTATTATTTTCAGGCCCATCTTCCTGAAAATTATGGTATCAAGGACCTACATACAGAGTAAGTATACCTTAGTGTACACATTAGTCTTGCTGGACGTCACCAAGTCATATTCTAGACTGTACATGGAGAGTTATTCCCTTAATTATCGCCTTGCTTGACAGAATTATACTAATCAAAAGACTACCCTGTCTATTATTTGGGGGAAAAATAAACAAGAAACCATCAAACCCCACTTTGTCTTGTCAGCAAAGCCAGAAGGTTACTTCTCGTTAGCTGCTGTCAGACTCATCAGCAGCCTGATCTTTCATCAAACTTCATCCTTTTAAACAGCAAACAGACTTTTAAATACTGCCTCACTTGCATTTACACCACAGGCATCAGCCAGGAGAAGGGCCCAGCAGCATCTGCATTGGTTGCAGTTTGGTCTGAGTTTGGAACACGGAGATGGAAACAGGCAGCTGCCTCTGGCTTGCCAGCACTGCAGGAGGGTTAAAGACACAGTGAATGTTTGTGGGCTCAGTGCTCAGGTTCAGCAGTGTCTGAGGACACCCGTGATACAATCAGCTCCCAAAGGCTGCTGAGACCAAGTGCTGTGCCACTGCTGCATGCAGCCATGGGGCAGTGAGTTACTTGTCATCCTCAAGATATTCATGGTGCAGGAGTGACTCAAACTTTGGTCCCACAGGATAAAACATGAGATTTTGAGGGGGAAAAAAATAAATAATTGTTTACAAAGGCAAAGTAGGGAGAAGAATGGTTACAATCCAGCCCATACCTTTGCAGTTGCCATGATTTGATGGTGAGCTGGAAGAGAGAAGACACTTCTGCAGCAATCATCTTCCCTACTCCAGCTCTGGACTGCCCCACAGGATACCACCACTGACACTCGCTGGGGGCACAGGGGGCTGAATACTTTGCTCTCCCTTAGAGGGTCTCCAATTTTTGCACACATGCTAAAATTTAGCATCAGAATTCGACATTTGGGAAATCCAATAGCTCCCAGTTTACAGGGAGATATTGAGGCACCAGAGGATACAGGATTAGCACTGTCACCCTGCACACAGCAGAGGTAGGAAATGGATTGACAATACCTGATTTTCCATCTTCAGTTCAAACAGAGACTTCCCACTTCCATTTCACCATTAGAATGAGATTCCTACAAAGAAACTCTAAAGTGAGGTTTCCATCTTTCCATCAGTCAGCAATGTCACCAATCCAGGCCATGGCAGTCTCATATACCCAGGTAACCCTTCCCTGTCTCTCTCTCTCACACACACAAGCTTACTGTATGTACTAATGTGCAATCAAAGCTCCCTACCCCTTTCCTCTGCTATGCTTAGGTAGACAGAAGCACTATTATCATGCTGTGCAAAAATTACTGAAAGTAATACAGAAACCAAAATAGACTCATTTTAGGTAGAAGATAAAATAATTGCACTACAAGAAAACATCACTGCATATATCCTTAGGGGACTCAGAGAAATCAGTTCTTCCCTCAAGATGCTTATAACTGCAGTAGACTGACAGGATTCATGTTCCTGACAGCCTATGTGTCCTTTTTAAGGTAAGTGACCAGCACAAAACAGACAAGCTCCTATCTCTGTTGGACAAAAATAGCTTCCAAAAAGCTTCCTCAGGTCCTTTGCTCATAAACAGCAAATGTCAGAAATCACCAAGTTTAGATACTGGGGGCTAAAAGAACCATGAGGATTAACCAGCACAGTGCAACTCATAATTAACCAATAAGCCTTCACAGGCAAACAAAATCAGAATAAGCCTTTACCTACTCCAAGGCTTTTTCTTGAATGTGACTATCTACCTGCTTCTCAGCTATCCTGACTCACACACTAAGATATCTGCAATGTCAGCCTTCACTAAGACACAAAGAAAAACATTAGGGTTCCTGCAAAGATAATAGCAGAAATGCTCCTACTATTTTGCTCAGTGGTTCAGTTACTAAAGAGGGGGTTTTGGTTTAGCTTTGTCTCCATTTTTAGTGTTTTGTCCCCTTTGTTATTTAAACAGAGCACCACTAGTCTCTAAGGTAAGTAAAATAGCCAGTCACTCATTCTTGAACTTCTAGGGTCATTTTTACCATGCTGATCTTTGCCTGTTTGCAACACTCAGTCAGTACATATCTTTACTAAAGTATCAGCAGCTTTTATGGGACCTCTGGCCCAATTACCATACAAAAGCCTTCATGCCTTAACAGCTGCTCTGAAGGAGCTAATGGCTTCTGTAGGAATAACATCTGCGCTCATTTTTTATTATACATCACATCCTTAAGTGTCAGAGATTTGGTACAGTCTTTTACCCAAACGTCCTGGAAAGATGTATCTAACAACAACACTTTATCCACTCATTGGAGCACCTAATGCTCACTGCCTATTTGCAATGCTTAATTATATTCCAAATAGGGGATGAAATGTGCCTACTCCATAGCCCAGCACACAAAGAAAGCATGCAGTCTACTCAAACATATGACATTAAATGGTACTCAATGGAATTCTCGGCACCAAATGCAAAGGATTGTGATCCAGCAACCACAGACTGCAGAGGAGGCAGGGGAATGACTTGTAAAAAGAGTTCAAAATGTTCTTTGTCACAGTAGCTGTCAGACATGTCTTTGCTTCCCTGCCAAGCCCTGCACCTCCACCTCACAGCCAGGAGTTGTCTTCTGCACCATGCCAGCAGAATGCTGTAGGCTGCAGGTGGTGCACTGTGCCATTGCCAAGCAGTCACGTCATCGCTGCGTGAAGCTTCTCTGATGGCCCAAGTCAGAAGTTTCCTTTCCACAGCCGCCTTAAAATGGGATGTTTTTGGTGTCGACCATCAGCAAAAAGGGCACCTTTGTGATGTATCAGCTGGAAATAAGGAGGATGGGGAAGGCACAGCCAGAGGCAAGCAAATGGAAGAATCTCCAGGAGACCCCTTGGTAGAGCAGGAACTCATAACCATGCCTGTGTCCCTCTGCAGTAACTTGGTGTTCAAGCAAAGTTGCCCAAAGGTGCATGCATAGTAACTCTTCAGCTCTGCTGTTGACCTAATTTAGGCCACATCTTCTGAAACAGTTCGATAATCAATGCAAGAAGCATTTTTCTCCTTTACTACTGAAGGTGGGTTTTGATGCTTTCTGGATGTTTAATGCTTCTTTCAAGTTGTTTTTTTCCCAGCTTGCCAGGTGGACAGCAGAGTTTTCATCTGTACATGCTGATAAAGTTTTAGTGAATTATGAACCTCAGAGCTTGTGAGAAAGGCAACTTTGATCCACTGTCCACCCAAAATAAACAGAGATGGATGGGGTCCTGAGGAAAGCTGGTCCTGCTGTTCAGCTGCCAGCCCTCTGTTCTGCTGGGAAGCTTTTGGCCACCTCACTCTCCTTGGTGTCTGACTCTACTGAGGCCATACTGCAGGAATCATTGTACGTGTCTGCAAAGGAGGACATGGGCATTGTCACTATAATGTCAAAAGGATTTCCAATCTACAGTCTTGAAGTTCATTGTTAAAAGCATGAGATAAAATAATCACAATTCTACTGCTCTTCTAATTCCTTCACTAAAGGCTCTTTTGGCATGTAACTCACTGTTATGTGTGTGTGGCTTTATTTTTCTTTTGAAGCATTAGACATGCCAAAAAATGAGAGCCATAGTTAGGCAGAGAAGGTGAAGATTTCCACAAGAGAGCTGTTGTGGAGGTGAAGGTGCTGCAATTACCAAGCTCCCTTTAAACCACATGAAAGAATCCTGGTTAACTTTCAAAAAGGTTTTTCTCCACTTTAACAAACTGACCAAAAGAACCAGTAACTCAGAGTAAAATGCTGGTAGCTCTCTTACACAGGTGTCCAGGGAATGGCTGTGCCAAATTGTTGCTTTCTTCTGTTACCAGAAAAAAAGCAGGACACCTCTTTTGTAATTTACATTTAAGAACAGGCAATAATTAATCTAAAATTTTAAGCCTTTGATCTGCAGCACTGCTGAGATTCAGCTTTTCCAGTGAAACCTGTTTGGGTGTTAGGTCAGAACCAAAGCTGAAGAAAGGATGACTTCTAGTGCTGATTTGACTGAGCTGTCACCAGAGCAGCCCTTCCTCCAGCCTTTGCAGCCAGCAGTGAAATACAATGAAAGCAGGAAAGGTTCATGAGACTGGCATGTTTTCAAACCTAGACCAGAACCACAGCACTGATGCTGATCTAAATCCCAACACTACCCATGTCAGGATGAAAGCTATCCTTCAGTAGCCAGCCTGGGCACTGGCAGCCACAGGAGCTGGCTGGGAGATTCAGGTTCTGCCCAGGAAGGGGAAAGCAATTAAAGCATGTCAAGGTAAGTCAATGTGCCCAGCTAGCTCTGACACCCACGGCAGCACATTCCAGGCTGGCTCAGCTGCTTCACCAGAGGCTGCAACACAAACATGCATTCAGGCTGAGTGTTTTAATACAGGAAGTGCACTGTCTATCACACCCTTTTTTATCACATCTTTTTCTAGTATTAATAAATAAATAAATTAAATGCCAATAACACATTTTCTCTATTACCTGCATTGTTGCTCTTAATTATGTTGTTATTGTCCCCCTCTGCTGGCTGCAATATACTGGAAGGAACCCAGTCACTTTTCTCAGAAACCAGTTTCTTCACTAACCTGAAATTCAGAGGGCAGTTAGTGAATTTCCCTACATTCTCCTTCCCTGGGTTCTGTTTTAGAGCTGCATGTTAGGCAGCTATTTCCTAAACTGTGGAAGAAGGTAGAGCACCCAGGGCAGTCCCACAGGTAGCCAGTGGCTAAGTTTCTGCAGACTCAGATGGTGACCCAATATCCCAGATAAAATTCACTTCCAAGCAGACTGTGTGACAAGGAAGCAGTGGCCTTGGCCTGTGTCTCAGATCCTGGGACAAATTCAGAGCTGGAGAAAATTATTATTTCCTATTGTCCATCCCCCTTGCTGTAAATACCATCTGGGGTGGATGGGTTTACTGCACTTCCCACCTACTTCACCTAATGGGACTTGCTCCCATCTGAGCTGCATGCCAGCTCCGAGTGAAGGCTCTGAGTGCACAGGCACTTCATGGAGATCACATTTTCTGCCTCCAAATCACCCATGGAAGGAGAATTCAGATGTCCAGCCAGGCCTGTTCCTAACACTCACTTGTCAGCAAGAGAGAATAAATACACTAAAACATATGTGAGCTCAAGGGGCCACATTCATTCCACTTGGTCAATCACGTCTTATAACTGAGCCTTCAGGGCTAAAACTGCTCTCTGGTTCACTGCTGCAGCTCAGAGGAAGGCATGGGGATTTTACTGATGTGTTCTATGGAAGGGTGCTGCCTCCAACAGTTGTTCTTCTGGCTAGAAGGTGTCAAAAGCCTAAATATTCCCCTCTGTTTCCTTTATTCAAACTCTGTCCTCTTAAGCCTCATGTCACAAGCATTTGGGATGAAAGCCAAACAGGTGGAATTAACCAAAGCTGCTTGTATGTTCTCATTGCCTCTTTCACGTTGCCATCAATGGGGTGGGTGGATTTGGATTGATTTTGAAGAGGCTTTGACATTCTTCTGCATATTTTCCAGGAGGTCACGGCTGTTCTACCTGTCAAATTCTATCTGCTGTACTTACCATTGGCCATTCTCTCCTTCCTGTACAAACTGCACTAAATCTCCATCCTCAAGTGTGAGAGAATCTGGGAAGCAGCTGTCAAAACTGCCTTCTACCCGAAAAAGATTAGTCCCCTAAAAATAAAACAATGCACCAGAAATACAGTCAGTATGGATGAAAGAACACTGTGCAAGAGAGAGCAAGTTTAGTTAAATACTGGTTTAGGCAATTCAAGCTGGCAGAAACTTTTGCTGAAGAGAATTGTGTCACCTTTTATTCCTTTTATCATGCCCAGTTTAAATATCATTCAAACTTAGGACAGAACTCTACTGTGCATTCAGGTTTTAGAATTAACCAGCCAGTCATGATTCTGACATAGGAATTGGGTTTGTGACACCAGGTTAAGTTATCTGGAAAAACCTGAAACTGCTTTTTTAAAGGCTGAGTTTTCCTGCAATTTTCTAACAGTAGGGGTGACTTTTTATGGTCCTGGTCAACAAAATAGTCTTGCAATAATCTCCTAATAATCTCCTAATACCCAGGTCAAATTGCCATCTTCTGTATTCCCATCCATCCGTGAATTTAAAGGTAGTATAAACTAAACCTTTGCAGGTTAAATCATGACCTTTAGAGAAGATGAGGTTGCACTGGGAAAGGGCAGTGCAAGTTGTGAAAGGAATTACATTGTTAGGGTTGGTCTCTTCTTCCAAGTCAGAAGAGTTGGAGAGTTCATCTGTGCTGGAGGGGATGGCTTCAAAATCCTCAAATGTGTCTAGAGATGGCATTTGTCTGCTGGGCCAACCTTTTCAAAGGAGATAAACCAAAAAGAGTTAGCTATCAGTCATTAGCCTCTTTCAAACTCAGTCTTTTAAAAATCCATGTCACAGTTCACTTCCCACTATTCCACTTACTCACTTGCATGTATCTTTTTGCAACTTGTTTCCTGATTTTGCCAAAAATTACATAGCAGCCATTATTCTGTGTGTCTAAAAACCTGTACTGCTTGCTGTCATTGTGGGAGAGCAGACTGTGTGGCCACGGTGTGCATGCCCATCAATACCTTGAGAGTTTAGCATTCCTAAATCCCTTCATTTCAGGAGGTTCAGAAAGCAAGGACCAGGAGCATTTCTGCAGCACAAGCGCTGTAGCAAAGGATAACTTTTGGTGATATGACTGTCAGAAGGTCATGCTCATTCAGTGTCCAACTTACCTCCACAGGTTTATCTAGAAATTGAAGTCCAAAGTAATTTAATATTTGTTGTCTTCTTCTCTCCATTGCACTTCAAGGTAATATTAGCACCTGAGCAACTTACAAGACTATACCCTGGAGCAGGCTGGAAGTGCAGGGAAGGGACAGAGTAAACAAGGTACAAAAACATCCAGACTTCGGTGGTAGGTAGAGGAGATCTCACAAATATTTCTGCTGTTGGCAGTCTTATTGCATGATTTGCACTGAAAATCACCCCAGCCCAGTGGGAGGGACTAAATGAGAGATTTCCAGCCCAAGCATAACAGTCAGTCTCTTTACCTACAAAGGCATGCCCAGAGATGTGTCCTGAGGGAAATTCAGGCTGAGCCTTAGGGGACCTGCCTGCCTCAGGCATGATGGAAAAGTAACTCAGCCTCTTCTGCACTGATGGCAATCATCATCTGCACTGTCCTTCACACTTGATGCCTGTCCCTTTTATTACAGGGGTGACTACAGCCCAGCTAGGAGGAAAGAGACCTTGCATCTACCAAGGGATTCTGCAGCCCTGACAGATACAAGCTGAATGGAGTCAGTCAAATCATCAGGGGTTTCCTATGCCATGTACCTGCTGGGCATTACCTGATTCACAGGGACTTGGGTTGAGGAGATGCTAAATCAAGTTACTTAGAGCCTTAGGGCCACTGCTCTCAGTCAGCAGTGCTCTGGCAACAAGGCTCAGAGCCAGATACTCATGCAGTGGGTTTATACATAACCCAGCACTAACAACCCACAGCAAAACCTGGCCTGAGACAATACAAAACCTGAGCCAGGCAGTTCAAGATGTAAACAGAAAAGTGATCTGATCTGGGAGAAATAGGTTTATTAATCAATTTAATTCCTCCCCATGCACATCAGCCTGCTGCAGGCACTGGTTGGTGCAACGTGGTCATGCAGCTTTGCAGCCCCTTCTCCTCCCTCCTGTCACATGGTGGCTGTGACTGTTCCCACCACTGCAATTCAGTTATAAGAGGGACCATGACCCTCATCCACCAGAGCAGCATCCTCAGTTACAACCCTACAACTATGGTTAGGGTTAGAACCAGCGCCATAAGGTCATCCTTACTTTTCAAGGTGTAAACCAGCCTCTGAATTGTGCGTTCAAGTGTTGTGTTGGGCTGTGAGTGTCCCTGCCAAGTTCTACACCAACAGGTATTTGAAACATAAGACACAATTTCAATTGCAGACCAGGCAGGATATAGAACTGAACTCCATATTCTGCATCAGATGAATCACACCAGCAAAATACTAGCAACTGTCTAAATGTATAAGAATACATTGATGCTAATGAGTTTCAAAATGCTACAGCAATTTCAGTTCAAACTCACAGGCTGGGCTACAAGAACCAAACAAAAAAGATAACCCTCTTCCCCCTTAGACAAAGCTGCAGTGATATTTTGCCATTTATTTGTAGAAAGCATCCAAGGCAGAAATCTAAACAGCACAGATTCCTTACACATACATGCATCAGCCTTCCTCTTCCATACAAATTGCTACTCTAATTTCAGAGACTAAAAAATAGTCTAAGCTTTACAGACTTCATTCAAGCTATAAAATCACACAGATCAAATTATGAGCTCTCTGACATCTATTAAAAATATTTTCAGCTGTGCTTGACCTACAGAAAACCAGGATCTGCGACATTGTTTCTCTACCTGCTAGTGATCCAAGCTTGTTCTTTCATTGCTTTCATGGGAAATAATGTTCATTAAAAAAAGATAAAAATCTCTTTAAGCTAAAGAGAATAAATGTTATCAGGAATATACATTACACTCTCAAATTGAGATGATATATGGTTTAATTTTGTTTACCTGTCTGTGAGGCAGATCTAGGTACAGGTCTCATGGTGGAACCGGTATTACATTTAGTCTGGGCCAATATGGTGTTCTCAAAAGCATCTGTGACAGGAAGTACAGTTTGTGTCTTCAAGGTGAAATAGTGACCAGACAACCAGTACAAAGTGAGTTCCTGAATCACCTCTGCAACTGGAAGTCTCTTTAACAAACAGGTGGACTGTGGTCCAACAGTTATAAAAGAGGAGACACACGACCAGCACAAATGAGTGAAAAGACAGCAGCATTCCACAGAAAAACTGTAAGTCTGAGAAGGACAGAGAACAGCCAAATGAATCAAACAGAAATATTGATGTTAATTAAGGAAAAGGATAGCTGGGTAGCCAGTGCAGTGTTCTATTTCGTTCCAGTTTCCTTACCCATTTTGAACATATTTTCCTTGCAGCATTTCAAATAATTCTGAAGGTGATGGTATATGGCTTTGATGCCCACCCTTACAGCAATGAAAGGGGACCAGGGAGGCTCTTCTTCCCAGCCAGAAATTAATGATTTTATTCTTGATGAATGCAACACAGTTTTGCAGGGGAAAGTTTTTATCTAAGTACATTAAATCCTTTGCATTATTAACTCTGCTAGAGCCCTGGCAACAGCAGCAGAATCTTCTGGTAAAGGGATTATAATGTTAATTGTTTCCTAATTAAAGGAACTAATTCTGGTGAGGGATGTTGTGCAGGAAGACCGTGTTTTTAACCACTGAGGATCAACTCAGCTCTATCCTATGGATAATACTTATACCTTGGAATTCCCATGCCCCTGCAGCCAGCTGGCATGCTGAGCTCAGAGGTATCTGTCAGTGAGGGAGGTATAAAAAGCAGAGTTTGGGATTTTCTGGTGCTGGGTACCAGGATGATTCCAAACATAATGCCAGGAGTCACTGGCAGAAGGAAATATTCTGCAAACAGGAAAACTATTTCCTTTGCTGTCTCTGAATTTTTTCTTCCAACCTCCCTGTTCCAGTCTCCTGCTGAGAGTGACACAGGAGATAGCCCTGATATGTCTCCAGTTCCATCACTGATCTGGCCACCTGCCCTTTCTGCCAAGGTTTTATACAGAGCAACACAATCCTAAGACAGGATTCCTTGGCTTATATCTCTCTCCTCCCTGTCCTGCAGCAGGGGTACCTGACTGCTTGTGCCCACACTGCAATGTGCCCTGGCAAATGCTCATGTAAAGGGGCAAAGATGACAGTGGAAGCTGGAGATCTTTCCATTGGCTGGGGAATAACTTCCCTGTTTAACCCTTTGGTATTTTTTCAACAGTAATTGGATGAATCTGCTGCAACAAACAGGTGGAAATTCTGCTTGGCTGAAATGAAACACTGCACCTTACATGAAGAGTAATGCACAGTCTAGCCTGTTCTGTAGCCTTCATGCAGATGGCTCCTGCTGCTCTTATTAGATAAAGACACTAATAAGCGAAGAAGGATGCAAATGGCCAGACTGCAGGTGAAGGGGAACAGTGATGCCTTGACACCCTGCTGCTGCACTCTGTGGAGTGGGGTGGAAGCCAGGCAGAAAAGTCAGATCCAGATCACAGTCTAGAGCATTACTTCCCAAAACAGGTAGAGAATTAGGAGTTTCATTTAGGCCCATCCCTAGATGAAAGTTGGTAAATATAACATGAGTGCAGGGGACAGGCAAGGGGGTGACAAGCTGTGCTTATTACACTTAAACAGATAAACTGACACCAAGCCCCTAAACAACTCCAGTGTCACCTGCCAGCAGTGATGAGATGTGAATTCAGTGAATAATATAGAAAAATTGCCAAGCAGGTTTCCATGCAGGATCAAAATACTCATACCTTCAAACCCCAGGGGAGTTGGGTCACTCTTTATTTCATGTCTCTTGACTTTAACTGCAGGAACAAGGGGACCTGTGTGAAGTTTGCAGAGTCACAAGGCTGTAAATACTGTTAAAACATAAACTTGCTTTTCCATTACCTGGAAACACTAGCTGCCTAATACTTTCTATTTCACCCAGAAGAATGACCAACCTCTAAATTCTAAGTGGTGAAGATAAACACTTCTGTGATATGGATAGGAAACAGAGCCCTCTTTGCAAAACACATAAGACATAGTAACTGCATCTGCTTCCCCCATCAGGTTTCACAGATGTTTTCTTTCCCTCTTGTCCAGGAGGTGGCACTTCCACAGGCAGACTCACCATCATCTTCCCACCCACACGGCTGGCAGGGAAGAGCCCACAAAACCCAACACCTACGCCCCACGGAAGTGAAGGGCATCCATCACAGGTCCACACACAGTGCCCCTCCTGTGCCCTGACCCCACAAGTGGAGCACTGGTGATGAGGAGGATCAGCACCCAGCAGTGTGCTTTGAGTGCATTCACTGGGATGATCCACACACCCTGGCTAGATCTGCATTTGGCTAATGCTGAGACAAGACTCAGGCTTCAGTTCTTCTGTCACCTGAAATATTTTCTTAAAGCAGATGCTGTAAATAAAGCACTCAATTGAAAAGCACTGATTTTGTTTTCTAGCTTTCAAAATCATTACGAAAGCAGTTTTCTCAGCATTCCAAAAAATTCTCAAGAGTCTTGTGATGCACAGGATCCCAGGACAGGATTTTTTTTATATGAAACTTTAATAAAGTTGAATTTCACTGTAATTCACACTCTCTTCCATAAACCACACTGAAGAATAAACCATGGTTGCCCACTCACTTTCTACATCCATGCTGCTTTCTATTCCTCAGTTTAGGAAATAAATAGAAAATAATTCAGTCTTCCCATAACCTAGAAACTGATCATGTATTTCTGAAGCTGCTGCTGAGGACAGAAATCTTTATGAACCTCTTCACCTGTGGTATGCCCATCATTGCCAGGTGGTGATGTTTTCATATTACTGTCTAAAGAGCTTGGCAAGGAAACATTTATAGGAAGGATGTCTCACATCCTTCCTCTGCCAATAACCTCACCACACTCATTTCATGACAGCTTCATTGCACAGTTCATATCCTTCACAACTATTTAGAATGCACTAAATACTGTGCAACCTTCTCCCTGACAAAAAAAACATTTATACAAATGAATTCTGCCATCTTTCCTTCTATTTTAGTTTGTGAATTGCCCTGCAAATCAGCTCCTCCATTGCAGGAACTGCCAGAAGACATCACATTTAGACCTCCGTGTAAGACCATCTGTTCTGTTCTCAACAGAAACTGTGACATGCAGGCATAGGTGCCGACAATCTTTCTGATTTTCAACACAGCCAACTTGCCCAAATGCATGGGTTGCTTTTGAGTTTAAATGCAGGCATTAATTCAGTAGCTTCCAGTAAATGTTGTAAAAGTGCCTTTTCTCAAAATAATTACAGCTCAAAAATAAAACTTCCAGAACTGTGTAGAGTTCAATGCATTCTGGGCACCTCGCTCCTCTACACATCTGACAATTTCCTTACAATCATAATTGCTAATGAAAATTTTGGTTATTATAAATATACTCAATAATGGCAGCTATTGCTACTCCATTTTGGCTTTCTAACCATCTGACGTCTGCTACGCAAAGCAAAATTCCTAAACAGCTTTAAGGAAATGGAGAAATAATTTCTATTGAATTTCAGTTAAACCAAATGAGCAAGAAGCTGGAAACCTAATCTCACATCAAGTAAAAATCAATCCATTTCCCATGGAAACCAGCACCACTCTGTGAAGTCTATTATGGAGAAACTGGGAGGAGTCACCATATATGCTGGCAGCACACCTTGATATACATTCAAAATGCCTCAGCCTGCCTTGCTGCAGAACTTATTCTGGAACTGACTCTTCTACTGGAACTTCCTGCATTTATAAAAATTGAGCCTGATGTACTCACTCTGTGAATAGCATTTGGCAGTAAATGTGCCAGCAGGAAAGGAGAAGGGTAGCTAAGCAAGCAGCATGACAGTACCTTTGGTCACAGCAGAAGCATTAACTGTGGTGCTGATGGAGGAGGCTAGGGAAAAGCGACGGGTAACTTCTCTTTCCTTAGATTCTGGATCTGGGAGAACAGACAGATGCAATGCAGGGCAGGATTAGAGGTTAATAAGCACTGAGGGTAAAAGATGTCCAAAGCAAAGCAGCAGCTGAAAAAGGGTAAATAGAAGGTAGGTTGCTCCTCTAAAACAGCCAGGGAAAATGCCCTCAGCAAAGTGAAAAGCACAGGAAAGGGTTTATATGAACACATTTTCAAAGCAATTCCAATTGCACCAATTTGAATACTCCAGAAAGGAGTCTTATGCCTATTGATATTTTAGCAACCAACTAGTGTCTAAGTACAGCTACAAAACACAGAGAGATGAGCATGATGGTTAGAATGGTGTGTGTGTCTACAGATGAGGTTTGGATCATTTTAGACACTGAACTTCTTGTTCTGTCATGAGTGTCCTGAAATACACTGAAAACCAAACATGAATGGTTTGGAGTTCATATTTGACATTTCTAGACGTTAACTGTATGAATACCTGAAAACATTCTCTGAGCCTCCATCCAAATCAGCTTGGAGAAAGTGGAGGCAACAGACAATCAGGTTCCTGCCTTTTCTCCAAGTCCACTCAGGAATGAAGACACAACTTCCTCAGATTTCACTGTGAGATGTCAGTAGCATTTTTGAGTCAAAATATTTCATAAACAGATCAGAAGTATAAATGGACCAACAGTTGGCTACCTTCAGAGAGCACATGATGTTTCAAAACACATTAAGGTCATTATGCGGCTCTTAAGTGATCATGTCTACACATCTACAAGCGCATCAGTCTACTTCTTGCACAAAATACAGCAGCACCATTTCGAACAAAAAGTTGCTTACTTACAAAAAATTCAGGATAACTTTTTAGTCTGTTATGCTGAAAACACTCAAAGCACATGTGCTGCATGACTCAAGTGAGCATTTCCATTGAGACATGAGCAGAGCTATTGACACGCTTCATAACTGAGCTTCAGTGAGATCCTTGAACACTTTACCAGGATACAGCCTCAGCTGAAAATTGTATTAGAAATTGCTTTAAGTATTTTGTTGAAGGTTTTCATATTTGTCTATGATTTTCATGTTTTCCTATTTGAAAATACCAAATAAATATTTAGGTAAAAATGAATCAGTTCTATTTTCACAGAAAAATTTCCTGGGGTAGCTGAAGAATCATATCACACATAGCTCTTTGCTTATATGCTTTGTTGAATCTTATCCCAGATGGCAGAGGGACCTTCCTATTCCCATTGTCTTCTTTCTCTTACTACATCTGCCTTTTTTTCTCTTTTTCTGTTTTGCTTCCATGAGTAAATGGCTTACAGCCCTAGAATAAAATAAGTTTCAGGTGAATTTACATTTCAGGTTTAGATATCCTCTGTGGAACTATACTACTATGAAGACTTCCTTGCCAGAGATCTTAAAATTCTTTTTCCCATCCCTCATCTTCACATTTCCTTATTTTAATGTTCAGTCACACAACACTTTGTTTTACTTTGTTTTTTCCATATGTCTGCCTAGTAAATGTCACATACACTATATGTTTCCAGTGGAGCAGAAATTAGCAGGACTGCTTGAACTGCAATTTCTATAATCTTTTATCATGCCAAAACATCAGGAAACCATATTAGCTCCCTAAAAATCCCAGTGCCACTTTAACTGTAGATTGGCTACTGTAAAAAGATGCACTTCCTTAAAAGCACAGGCATTCAAGTACCTCCTCATTCACACCTCTTAAAAGGTTGAGGAAAATGAGAGGTTAAACTGCTCTGGATAACAATCACAATGGAATGGGCTCCACATTTAGGCTGCTGTAACTGTCCTCATTAAAATACAAAGAAAAATTAACTTTGTAATTATGGTGTTGGGCTACCTTTACACCACATCATGCAGCTCTTGGAAACCCTCTGCCAGCTCCAAGGAACATGAGCTTGGCTCTGCAAACTAGGACAGCTATGGCTGACCCAGGGGTGGGGGAGATGCAGAGTGCTACAAGGCTTTCACACAGTCTGGTGCTGGTTCTGCTATGGCTGCCTTGGGGGTCTCTGCATTGATGGAGTGCAGGTTGGCTAAGTTTCTCCTCCAGACATCAGCATTTCTTTGGCCAAAACACCAAAGTGCTTATGTACAATATTTCTACCCCATCATATCCAGCCTGGGCAGACAGTTCAGCGGCGCTCTGAGCATCCTTGCTCTACTGCCAGTTGACAATCCATCAAGAAATCTTGTTTTCCCCCTAGTTAATCTTGTTATTTTTTTTGTTTAACCCTTCTCTTACACGTGTTCTGGAAATGAACAGACACAGTGGGTCTGAAGCAAAGGATGCTCAGCTCAGTATGCCACCTCCTGCCATGGTCAGTAATGAATCCTTAGACAAAGGAGTCAAGAGCAGGACAAATTTATTGCAGTAACTTCCCTGTTACCTTCTTACAGCTTCTGCCCTGCCTGAACAGCCAGTCCATACAGAGCTAGCACAGCTTTGCCTTGTCACTGCCTGGAGAAATGACCACGCTCTGCCAGTCATCCAGGCTATTTGCCAACTGGTTTCTAGATCAGTAGCAGATTAGCAACTGAACAGCACAACAAAGTGAAATGGGACATTGGGTAATGGAGGTGTTTCATAGGACTCTCAAGTAGCCAGACCCAGCAAGTCTTTGAGCTGAGAGTGCCTCCAGCTTAGGGGATAGGAGCTCTTCTGATCTGTGCTTTGCTCTCTTGAACACTGAATACAAAGCAAGACATTTCACATGACAAAAAAAATTCAGATAAAACAGCAGAAGAGGCCCAAACCAGAACTGTAGATCCAAACTAGCCCAAAATTCAGCATTTTCCTGCATTTCTGAAATCTGTATTTTGTTATCAATTTCCCCAAGTCACAGGATCTGAAAAGCACTCCCTTTTTTGTATTCTGAACATTGAACTGATTTGTCCATCTTGAATCTTATTACCAAGTGCAGCCTTAACCTTGAAGCCAGTGTCTTATGGCTGCACTGCCTCCTGGTGTGTTCTCATCTACTTTATAATGCTTCTCTCTTTTTATTCTTTCATTTTGCTTCTTCCTTCTTTGATGCTCACCCTCTCTAGCACTGAACACTTATCCTTTCTCTCACAGAGGGAATGTAAATAACAATAGAGTAATTACATTATATTTTCAGAGAGTGATTATAAATAGTAATTCAATTTAATTTCTATTCACTTTTTTTTTTTCCTCTGAAGTCTCTTCCTGGAACAGCCACTACAGGAACATGCAGTGATCTCTACTTGTGGATACTAAGTGTCTGCTAAACACTTATGCACAAAGACTCAGAACACACTATTTTACAGTGTTCCATAGCAATTAAGTAAACTGGCAGTAAGTCCCAGATCTTCTGAATCCCAGTCCCCCAGAGTAACCACCAGGCCATGGCCAAGCAACATTTGAAAAAAAACCAGAGAGATCCAACCAGTGAACAATTTAACACATGAAATCCTTGTGTAGCACAACACAGAGATTATATTCTTCCCTGAAAGAAGTTAGGCTGGTGGTTTAAAACAAGTTCACACTTTGGCCCTTGAGTAAACTAGAAATGAATGTTATTTGCACTGTGCACCAGTAAAAGTCCCAACCAGTCACCTCAAAGGTTGCCTTGCCAGCTCTGCTGTGGTAGCAATTTTTGGTAACAGCTTCTTTGAGAAGAGGAGCCACATGTGTGCATCAGACAGGAGCTTTTTGGTGAGATGCAGCAGCACTTTAGGGAATAGTGATGGATGGCACTATGGGATGGACAGACCATTGTGGGAGTGTAGGAGACAGATGGCCAGAGACCAAATGCTGCGTGGTGTGATTTTACCTTTGGGTGGAGCTCTGCGGTTGGAAAGACCTTGCAATGTGAATCGCTTTCTAGAAAGCGCTGTGCGCTCAAGGTTAAGGCTGGTGGAAGCATCAACTAGGAGAGAGAGGGAGAGGGAAGAGAAATAAGGAAGGAAGGGTAAGCTGTTCAGCTTAAGGGAAAGGAAAGGTTAGCACTGGATGACAACTAAAAAGAAATAAGCAAATAAATTTGATTTAGTTCAAGCCTCAGCAAGAGCTAATCAATTAGAAAGGTGGCATGAGGTCAGGGTGGTCAAACCAGCTGAGCCAAACAGAGCCCCAGCGTTGAGTTTGGCTCACTAAGTTTTAATGGAAACAACAAAAAACCAAACAAAAACATGTGAAGGGATATAGCTCTCATCAAAGGAAAATACAGTTTAGCAGCAAGCTCATTGAAAAGGATCTAGTGCCTTTTACTTTAAAAAAAAAAACCATCATTGTGGTTGGAACAGGAAGGCTGTAGGGAGAATTAAGAGAAGAAGCTTTGCAGTGCAGGACGTGCAGACAGCAAGTGTTGCAAGGGGTCCCACTTCTGCTATCCAGAGTCTGTCATCATCAGGCCTGTTGATACACTCAGCCTTACCTGATGAAGTCTTTCTAAAGCCTCCAAAGCTGGCACATGGTCACGCATTTGCTGGGATGCAAGGAGTGCCATGCCAGCAAAGCTTACTTGCCAAGCTCCTACATGGGTGAGCCAGCCATGCTACCTAACAGTCACCTTTATAGAGTTAAGTCCCAGATTGATTTAGGTCCTGAGACTCTGGCTTTGAAAGCTACTCAGTTACTTGCATTGCAGAAAAGAGGTGGACCTAGATCAAACCCCTACATCCATGCATTCCTGCCAAATTCTGCATCTGCCTCTTTCTTTGTGTGGGCAGGTAGCACGCAGAAGTTTTATGGCAAAGGAGTAGGAGAAAAGCCATGTGTTGGCCACCTGGTTCTGTGCTTTACGATTTAGCCACTACCTTTTTCCTCTTGTTTTCATACACTGCCAAGTGAAAAATCATTAGAGCCACAAATGAAGAGCAGAAGTATAAAGAGAACATGAAGAGACAGTGAATCCACACTTGACAGACAAGCAGACAGACAGACAAGATGTTCTTCCAAAGGAAAGTACATCCCATCACTTCCTGATTTGCAGCAAAGATAATCCAGGATCCAAGGTGCCTGTATGCATAGGTGGGTGTGAGATGAACAGATGTTAGCAGTAGAGAAGTATTACGTTGGTGTGGTTCAGCTCCTTCCAGCTGCTGAGCTGATGACAGCTTTGGGGCAAGCAGGTGCATCTGGTGAGGAACTGCTCCTGAGCAGCAGTTTCAGCTGTTGGGCTGCACACAGATACACTGGGAAACATTTTTGGCTTTCAGACTGCCTGTGTTGGCCTGAGAGCCATTTCCTGCCTCCCGCAATCTTTGTAAAGATACTGCAGCTCATGAAGAATCCAGAAACTGGTATCTAAAATATTTACTTTGTGTAGACCAAGAAAATCCACAGTATTTCATTACCACAAAGTCATGCAACAAGTAAAACAGTGCATGTGTATAGGGGGAAGGTGTATAATCTAGTTCTTCACCTATGCAATTATACCACTTCACTGAGGGACCCTTAGGATTCCACCAGTCCCCACATCTTCCCAGCACTGGCCAGCATTACACACTGGTCTCTAATGACATCTTGTCTCCACCTGAGTTATTTCAAACCAATTCCTTCATTCTGCAGGTGTTTCAAATAATCCTGGAAACCTTTTCCAAACATAATAAAGACTGGATCCTGATGGGCAAGCAGTTGAACATGAGCCTGCAATGCACACTTGTGGCAAAGACAACCAACAGTATTATGGGCTGCATTAGGCAGGGCCTTGCCAGCAGGTCCAGGGTGGTGATGCTTCCCCCCTACTCAGCACAAGTGTCACACCTAGAGTGCTGTGTCCTCTCCTGGGCTCCCCAGTGCAAGAGAGACATGGACATATTTGAGTGAATATAGTGAAAGACCATGAAGATGATGAAGGGATTGTAGTAGCTGACATGAGGAGAAAGTGAGAGAGCCTGGGATTCATCAGCCTGGCAAGAAAAGGCTCAAGGGGATCTCATCAAGTAAAGATGAAGCCAGATGCTTTACAGTGGAGCCTGGGGTCAGGATGAGAGAGGCAATGAGCACAAATTGAAATACAGGAAATTCCATTTTAAAATAGGAAAAAACTTTTTTTTTTTTTTACTGTGAAGGTGTTTAAAGGCTGGGACTGTGTCCCAAGGCAGCTGTGGAGTCACTACCCCTGGAGCTAATTCAGAACCCAACTGGGCATGGCCTTGTTTAGCTTGCTTCAGCTGACCCTGCTTTGCTAATTTAACTGCCCTGCCCCAGGTGGTCCCCAGAAGTTCCTGTAGGACCCTTCAAGATTTTAGTTTCAAGTCAGTGAATCTACCCATCGGGTCCACAACAAACACTGGTTTAAATGTGGATAACTCAGACACGGGTACTTATCCGTATGAATACAGAAACTGAACTAGTTTGCCAGCAGTGCCTCCCCCCTGTTCTAGAGAAAGGAAACGGTATTTTAAAATATTCTGCGTTCACAGCAACAGCAGCGATTTGGAGAGGATTACAGTCAGTAGGTGGCACGAAAGGGGCAGATTCGGCAGAGCCGCGGGCTCCTGCAGCCCGGCACAGCCCTCCCGGCAGCAGGAGCCGGCTGGGCAGGGCCCTGCAGAGGCGGGGTGGTGGGTGCCGGGCAGCGGGGCTGTCCCGTTGGCTCGGTGTGCCCGCCCGACCCGCCGCCCGGCGAAGGACCCACTGCCCGGCCCCGCAGGAGCCGCCGCATCCCCGGAGGATGAGCGGGGTCCCGGCGGAGCTGGCAGGAATTGCAGCGACAGCCCCTGGGGAGCTGCTCATGGGAAAACAGAAAGCAGAAGAATGAAAATCAGCATATAGGGCGATCCCACTTCCCACACTCTTCTGTAAGCTCAACCGGTTAGAAAACATCAGTAATTGTGCTGGGAATATTTTAAGGAGGTTCAGAAATTTCAAGTGAAAGGCTGCTTGGTAACTTAGTTTTTTAAAAGTTCATCTTAAAAAAAAAAGACAATTTTACGGAAACAAGTTTTCATCACTGGATTTTAGAAATGAAGAATCCATAACTTTCTGCCCAGAATGAAAATGTATTTCAAGGACAAATACGTTGGTGAATAACCCATTTTTCAAAGACAAACATTCCACTTTTTTTTACCATCTCTGTTTATAAAGGGCCCTGCTGTGATTTGAAGGCTGGTTTGGACACTCATCTCTTAAGACCTTGCAATTAATTATTTTTTAAAAAAATATTATTTTAAAAGTAGTTAATATTTTAAAATACTACCTAAAAGAGAGTGATGTTGAAAGATTTTCTGTTTCTGCTACTGCCAGATGAAATCCAGTTTTGCTTTAGTGTTCATTGTAACCTACATTGCACAGAATATATCTGTTGTATTTATGCCCTCAAATAATGGAGGGATTTTCTGTGACCACATGTGTTTATTTACACTAAAGTGGAACCTGTACATAAAGAAGGGAAAAGAATCTCTGACATAAAGCAAGGAAATCAGTTAGCAAAGTCCATAGACAATCTTAAAATTAAATATGGCTAGAAACCAACTTAGCCAGGATATAAGGGTTAAAATATGCATACTATTGCCCCCCAAATTCTACTTTCAATAAACACAATTGTATAAAGAGCACTGTAATGCATCAAAACTCAAACTCTAAAAATCCTAAGCTGGCAATGCTTTTTGGTGTTCAGGAAGTTTCATGGTACAGCCATTCAGCTTTGTAGCTGTATGTTAGTTTTAAACAACATACATTTAAATATACTCATCCAACTCCAGAAATAAGTGTACGAGAATAGAAGTATTAACCTTTGGAAGCACAAATCTCTCAGAACTCCTACCTCTCTTTTGTCTGGCGCTGGGACTGGAATTCCTGTTTTTGTTGTTAGATGCTTCCACATTTGATGTCTCGGATTTGTTTTCATATATACTGGATGACTTCCTGCTATACCTTTGGACAAGAGAAATACAAAAATAGTTACATTCCTGCTTAATGCCTAACAAAGCACTGAGCACTAAGGATTATTTTTTACCCTCAGATATAGAAGCCTAAGGAATAAAGGGCAGGTATTAAAATTCTGTGCACCATGGAAGTCTCCATCTGTGCAGGCACATATTGTGGAAAAAGCCATTCTAGCCCCTGCCTCCTTTCCACACCAGACAGTAAGGGATGTGCTTATCCTTGAGAAGCTTTTGTGCTGCTGCAGCACACTGTTCACTCATGTTGAGCCTGTTACCCACCAAGACCCCCAGGTTCCTTTCCATAGGGCTGCTCTCCAGCCAGGTGGGTCCCAGTCTGAACTGCACTCTTGGGTTTTGTGTTCCCAGGTGCAAGACTCTACACTTATCCCCACTGAACCTTGTAAGGTTCCTGCTAGCCCACTCCTCCAATCTCTCTAGGTCATCCTGGAGGGTGGCTCTCCCTTCTGGAGTGTCAACCTCTCCACTCATCTTGGTGTCATCAGCAAACTTCATCAGGGTGCTCTTGATCCCAACATCCAGGTCACTTAGGAAGATGTTAAACAGCATTGGGCCAGATATGGACCCCTGGAGGACCCCACTTGTGACCAGTTGCCAGTTGGAGGAGGAACTATTTACTGTCACCCTCTGGGTATGGTCTGTCAGCCAATTCCCCACCCACTGCACAGAACACTTTTCAAGGCTGTAACAAGTATGTTTCTCCAGGAGGAGGCTGTGAGGGACTGTATCAAAGGCCTTGGAGAAGTCGAGGTAGATGACATTCATCGCTCACTCTGCATCAAGCAAGCAGGTTACTTTGTCATAGAATTGTCAAGCCCAATTTGCCCCTGGTAAATCCATGTTGGCTTTTCCCAATCACATGCTTCAATTGACTTGTGACAGTCCCCAGGAGAATTTGCTCCATGACTTTCCCAGGGACTGAAGTGAGGCTAATGGGTCTGTAATTACCTGGGTCCTCCTTGGAACCCTTCGTATAGAAAGGGGTGACATTAGCCTTCCTTCAGCCTTCAGGGACATCTCCTGATCTCCAAGACTTCCCAAAGATTATGCAGAGGAGCTTTGCAACAACATCAGCCAGCTCTCTCAACACCTTAGTGTGGATGGCATCTGGACCCATTGATTTATACAGGTTAAGCTCCTGTAATAGTTGACACACCAACCTTTCCTTCACTGACAGTAGGTCGGTGTCTGCATCAACCTGGATTTTTGTTCCTATGGCTTGGGACCCAACAGCACTGGTAAAGACAGAGGTAAAGAAGCTGTTGAGGACCTCTACTTTTTCAGCATTGTTGGTAACTAGTTCACCTCTCCTGTTTAATAGTGGGCCAATATCATCCCTCTGGTTCTGCTTGTTGTTAACATATCTGAAGAAGACTTTCACTGCTGTTTAACATTAACATGTGAACTGTTATACATAACACTCACAGGGAGTGAGTGTTGCAAGGGAAGGTCCAAGATATCATTAAAAGCTTCAAAACATTTGGAACACCAGAGATCTGTGAGTACCTTTTACAACTATAAGGCAGCCTGAGACTCATTGCTTTGAATTTGAACCTCTGACCTGTTTCTGATGGAACTTCAGAGGTCTCTGTTACTTCCTGTACTAAATCAAAATGTGATTTTGCAGCCCAATGTCAGGTACAAAATGGGGCTCAACATAAATATGGGAACAAATCCAAAGCACACTCACATTTCCTTATTCTTTTTTCTCAGCTAGGCTGAGATAACTGTGGAACATGCAGCTGACAGAGTTAAGGATTTACAGCTGTGAGAGACACGAAGAAAACATACAAGCTTCTCTAAAACAGCATCTGCAGTAAAACACCAAGTGGTTGTGCATATCTATGTGCACAGGATATTTTTACATGGATGTATGACTGAAACAATCATTTCCAAGAAAGCAGATAGTTAAGCAGTTAGAACAATAGCCTATTCAAGTTTCATATGTTTAAACAGATTAGGAAACAATACAAAGGGATAATTTCATTATCACTGAAATGCAGTGGCCATCCCTTGAGAGTGAGATACAGCAGGAACAGATACCAGGGGGCATTTCATTTTAGGATTAAACACTGAAACTTTGGGGAAGAATTTACAGAGAGAGAATTTAAATAGATTGGCATTCAATAGCCCTCTGTATTAAGGGCACTAGCTTTAAGCTGTCTCTTGCAGATACCTCAGCTCCAGTCCTGCATCAGCCCAGTCCTGCCTTATCTATCTCATGGAATTGCAGGCCCAAGTGCTGCAATGACACCAAAAAAAGGGAAGGGAACATCTTTTCATTGAAGAGATATGGCTGGGGGAGGGGAGAGTGTTCTGCAAACAGATTTCCCCAATGTCACAGTACAGGTTTGACAGTTCCCAATAGTGTCACACATGGGCAACCTAGGAGGGGCTGCCTATTAGTTAGATAAAATCTCCATAATTAATTAGCCTCCAACCATTGGCAGAGCACTGATGATGCTGGTTGCTCTTTAGCTAGTATTATCTATCACTGGCTTACCTACAGCACCTTTCGCAACTGGGGCTGCTTAGTCTCAAGTCATAAACACAGACTATGCCCATATGGGTAGCTATCACTAAGTCCAGCTTCTTCCCTCCTCTCCTTTCCTCCGCCCAGCATCCCAAAACAGGCTGCAGAAGAGGTTCCACAGTCTGAGGAATTGTGAACCCACTCTTTTATGTCACCTGGTGCAAAGCCACCTTGTGCTGCAATTCCTCTGTCCTTGCTTCTCTCTGAGACACATATTACAAAGGGTCAAGTTGGCCTCTGCTTACAATAGCCAATAGGACACTCTGAACTTTGTTCCATTCATGAAAGCTCAGAGTGTTGTTCTTTCATGAAGACTTACCATACTCTTCCTACCCCTATAAAAACCCAGCATTGGGAGCAGAAGCATCCAACTTCTTCTCTGGCACAGCCGGCAGAGTGGGGACAGCAAGCACTTCCTTTTGATCCTTCTGTTTAATCCACTCCAGGACAAACAGCTAATCACATGGCCTTTCTTCCTTGAGTTAATTAATTTTCTGTTTAGATATTTTATAATTGTGCTCTGAAAATTCTCACTTTAAGAGCCTTATGAGAGGGACATACGTCTGGCTTGATTTGAAACATTTTTCTGATCGCATTTCATATTTTACTGGAATAATTTTCTCCTACCCCCAAGGTGGTTTTGCTGAAAGATTTTAATTCTTAAACCTTTTCAGCTTCAACCTTAAACAAAGCAAATGTAACCAAGCCTAGAGAAAATATGGTGCAAGATTAACAGCACTGCATCAGTTTAAAATGTCTTGCATCGAGTTGTACAACCCTCAAAGGCTGGCTGTGTTACCTGGGATCTCTTGGTTTGGTTGATCCTGCTAAAATTTGACAGTGATATTCCATGCCAACTTGGATTAAACTTGCCAGACAATTGAGTCATTACAAAACTTTGCTGACAGCTCCATTTAACATCCTGGAAATGTTCCAATGCATTTTGTCTAAACTTGAGTTAATCTGGAGCATATGGTTCTTCTGGAAAAACAAATTATCTTTGAAATGAATTCTGCATTGTGATATTTAGTTTCCCCATGAGCAAAACTTTTAGATTTATTTACATGTCTTTAAAGAATTTTAAGAGAATAAAGGAACTTTTTACCCATGAAGCTAAGCACAGAAAACTAAGAATTTATGCACTGCAAAAGCACAAAGGCAAGACAAAGCATGGCCCTGGTATGCCATGATAACTGCAGTTACCTGCTTGCATTGGAGGAATCCATTGGTGCATGATACACACTCTCAGTGATTCTTTGGTGCAGTTGACTTGCTTCTGTTAAAGAAAAAAAGAAATTGCTCCAAATTATGTAAGTTGCTCCCTTATTTAGGAAAGAGAGAGAGACAAAGAAGAGAGGAGAGATTTTAACTGCTGCTGCAACCAAAATGAAGTGCTCAAACTCGAAGAGAAAGCACATGGTGATCTCAAAGCCTAAAAACTTTGCTCAAACAGCTCTTCTGCCCATATTTTTAAAGTTATTTCTTCCCTTACCACCTTCTCTTTCTTTTGTACCACCTCCTAGCTCACTGCTCAACTTGAATCTAGAGAATGGACATTGTGGCATTTTTCCCAGAATAAAATACCACTTCTGTGGCCCACAGCTTTTCCTGGATTTAGCAGCACATGCACACACAGCCATCTAGCAGACTACATCCTCATCCTCTGAAAGATGCTTTTTGCTCAGTATCCTGGACAAACAGCAACAGTAAAATGTTACTTAGGTGGCATTTATTCACTCTTCTTGCATAGCTGTGGGGTAGCAACAGATTCATTTGTCCAGTAACTGCTGAGTGGAGAAACATGATTAAAAAGATGCTGACAACCCAATTTTTAGGGCCAGGAGAGTCTGACACTAGGAAGTGAGGAGGCAACAGAAGAAGGTCCCTTCTCAGATTGCTGAGATGCTTGGGCTATTGCACTCCAGAAGAAGATGAAATGAAAGGCGGACAAAGAGGCAGGGGCAGCACTGAAAGATTAAAGTCTTTTGTGGGTGGGAATGCAGGGAGAAAGAAGCACTTTGAGTAAGGAGTTGGAAGTAACTCTATTCCTAATTTTGGCAACTGATTCAGAGCCTTGCACAAACCACTTAAACTGCATCTATCATTCCTTTGCCTGCAAGAGACAATTATGTCCTTTGGGATCGACTCAAGGTGTTACCCAAAGCCTTCCTAGTATTCCATGGTCATCATACTATTCCATAGGGGTTGCATATACACTGTTTGTACTCTTGATGACCCATATGTTAAACTAATTATCACATACCTTTGTCCACCTACTTTGTCCTTTACTCATTCATTCATCTCAGCTGGTTCCTTACAACATTCCAAGTCCCTGTGCAACTCCTAATGACAGCCATTAAAAACAGCCCAGAAAAACATCTCCCTATTCCTTCTCTCATTACAATGCACAGTTGGAGAAATATCCAGTTTTGAATTAAGCACGAATTAAGGCCTCTTCTTTCATGAGTCATTTGGAATAGAAACAACTGTTTAAATTCACAAGACAAAGCATTTGCTTCCTGCCATCAATGTCGTAATAAAGGCTTTTATTCATGTGATCATTTGGGAACAGGCAAAGGGAAGAGTTGCAATAGCATCTAAGATACAATTTCTGCCCTCTGGCTGTTGTTCTGCTGGATTCACAATGAAGGGAAGCTTGAGTTTGCTCATAGAGTAGGATGAAAGTAATTCTTGGGTGTTCTCTAGACTAGATAAAATCTTGAGTAACTGGGTTAGACCAACAACTGACCCTGCTCTGGGCAGGACATTGGACTACAATGTCCAGAGATCCCCTGACACCTGAAATACTCTAGGGTCTTATGATGTTAAGAAAAAATAATGAAGACTATAAAAGAATAAATGTTTTTTAAACTTTGTCTTGGTTCCTGCATAGTTTTCTCTGGACAATGCATAGTAACTCTAGCATAGAGATCTTGTATGCTAGAAAGATTTCACCAGTGCTCATCTGGGTGACATACAAGCTTCATTTTCTTTGCCTAGAAATGCACATAGATGGTTAAGCACTCGAGCCTGTTAAACACATTTTCTCCATAAAATACTCTTCTCTTGTGTGGTAGCCTAAGTAAAGCCAGCTTTTGTATTTCAGAAGTACATATTGCAAACCATATCAGAGAGTCCCTAGATCAGGTCCTGAAACTGCACTGCTGAGAATCTTGAGTTCTTCCCTCAGCAGTTCCTGCTGAACTGACCACAGTGAAATTTGGAATAAAAAGGAGAAAGGATGAAGAATAATAGAAGATCTGATTAGTAAGCATTGTAAATACATATATTACTGTGGGTTGGATTAAATCGCTGAGGCTAACGTGCTTAGTTGTTTCCTTCCACTTAAGGAGGTTGCAAGAACTAATCGTCTTTGTGAAACAGATAATTAAAATAAAGGTGACCTCTAAAGTTAAAGCACAGGTCTCTACCTCAGACAAAGTCTGCTTAGGAATCTGAAGGATGTGGGTGGAGACGATTTGCTTGTATTGCTTTAAAGAGAGGTCTGTGTTTGAGAGAAGCAGAAAATAACAGGGCAAGGTGAGAAGCAATGCCAGGGCCCAGGAAAAGTCTGTATTGGACACAGCTGGGTTTTTTTTTGTCCTAAGTGAGTCTGAAAAATGGCTTAGGACCCTGTACATAAATAGAAAAGTATATCAAATGGTTTTCAGCACTGTGTTCTCTTACTATCCAGAACAACCTAACTGAATTTTGTCTGTCCTGGGTTCAACACCTTACACAAAAAAAGCATGTAATGATTTATTCATAAGTATTATATAATACTTATGAGGCTTTAATCATTCACGAGTTGGTCATGTCACAAGTTACCTTCATAGTGACATCTCTGTGAGATGGAAATGTCATTAATCATGTTTTAGAGGAGGTCACTAAGGTAAATAGATGGGATAACTGACTAACATTTATAACCTAAGGTGGGCAATTAGATTTAAAATTAGAAAAAAAAAATATCAAAAACCCACAGAGCAGAAAAACCAACAGGACAGAGAGGAACAGTTGTTGTGTCTGGTCACATATGTGGAAGAGGACCTTTTGTGTCAGATGTTGTGAGAAGGCACAGAGTGACAACTGGGACCCCATCTCCTCACATGCTGATGTAAACGGATGTTTCTAGGGTTGCCACTTGAGAGGGAGGACAGTGGAAAATCCCATTCCTCAGACTAACTGTGAATGGAATTATTATTCATGCCACTCATCCCAGCTCCATGCTGTCACACACAGCTACAGAAGGAAGGCAACGTTACCAGGTCTCGCTCTGTGTCCTACCTCTACATGCTTCCAGTTGTCCTGTCAGGACTTTGCGAATCTCTGAAATCCAGGTGTTTTTTAGCTCAACAGAAGATGCCTGAGAACACAAGAGGAGAGAGCAAAGCAGACCCTGTTAAAGCAAGTTGCCAGCCACTTGGCTGCCCCAACCTACACTTGCTCTCGATTTTCCCAAGAAACAGAACACTGTGGCCACCAGCCTTAAGGAAAGCACAGGGAGGATGCACTTCCCAAAAGGAAAAGTACCATGAATCTAAGGTCCTGTCCCTGTCCTGTCTAATGTTCCAAGTAATTTTTTTCCACTACTTTGTTTCCTGTTTTACACAAAATCATCACCATTTTCACAATGATAAATTGGTATTTTCACTGCCAACACCATGAATCTTCCAATGGCTATGGTTTCTAGAGTGTACAGGACAGGGAAAATAATCTGAAAAAACAGAAAACTTTCTTTAAAAATATTCAATTGAAAGGATGTATAGGCTTGGGGAAAAAGGAATGATTGTTACCTGAATGATATAGACCTCTTCTCTGCCATTATACCAGATCTCAAACTTCTTATTATCCCCTTTTACATTTTCTGTAATGCCCACAGTGCTCATCTGTTTCAAAATAGAAAAGAAGCCAGAATCTGAAAAATGTCAATAAACTCTTTGTCCTCTGAGAAGCATTTTTAAAAAGCTGCATTTACTTCTGCAACTTAGAGAGTCATTAAAAGTAAAATTCCCAACAACACAAAAAATTCAATATAATTTCAGGAAAATGTAAAAAAAGAGGTGAGCAAGGAGCTAAGTGCCTAAGTAGGCAAGGTGAAAAGGAACTGAAGAAAATAATTCTCTGTTTCTTAAATGATAGATTCTTAACCACAATTCTGAAGTTCAGCTGCTACTATACTTACCAGCTTTCCTACCTCCTTTTCCTACATTTATTCATCGTCCTTGTTCTAATTTGTCTCAGCACTAGATTTGAAGACTTAAACAACTTTGATTATGTTAACATTCCTGCTATCTCCACAGAAACTTCAGCCATATCTATGGATTAGTTTGCTCCTTGAACCAGGTTCCATTACCATTCCTGTCTGGTTACGCTGTACTAAGTTTGCAGCATTACACTTAATGACCCATATTAGCTGTCTGAAGTTACAAGTGTCACACCAATGTGCTTGAAGGGAAAATGTGGCCTACGTGTGAATCTCATCTTAACAGACAATACCCTGACTCATATCTGGAAGTGTGACTCTTGCAAATAAAGGGCACTTCTGCTGCACTGCAATTCATCTGGAGCTATTATTGTCACACAATGTATCTGCTCAACTGATGTCAATAGTAAAACTTGCAACAGAACTGAACTTGGAGGGGCTTTCAGGCAGAACAAGGAGAGATGCAGGTCCATTCAATCATGCTTCTCTTTATGCAATGCTGGGCAAGAACACACAAGTTGCCAGCTTGTACTGAGTTGCGAGACCCAGGTTCACATCTGGAGTTGCAGGACACATGGCTGGGTCTGTCGCCAGATCAAAACTAAAAATGGGAGCTTTCATTCACTCAGGGTTGCAAGATTGCTCCAGACATGCACCTTTTTCAAGTCTCCAAATTGAAACATCCCCATGCTGTAAGAACACCAGATTCATTTCTCTCCCCCACCATCATGACATTTATTACCTTTAATGAATTTTTAAAGCTGTACGAAGCAGTCTTCTCATGGCCATCTGAGTTCTCCTCCCGTTTCTTGCAGAAAAGTAGCATCTTTGTATAGAGGAAGAGGTGTCTCTGCATTGGTTTAAATCTAGCCAAGTCCTTCACCTTGTTGTGCCCCTTCTTGTGGTCAGTCCACACATTGAAGGAACCTTGCATCAACAGCTTGCCAAGCTCACTGACGTCCCCCTAGTAAGCAAGGAAAACAAAGAACCTACATGATCTTAAAACCAGGGAAATCCCAGGCACAGACCTTTCCCCTGATGGCATTTAATCTTCCAGGCAGAGGCAGTGCCTGGGCATCCCTCGTTTTGGAGAAGGGACATGTTACAGCTGAAATCCCATCTGCATAAGTCTGCTTGCCAGACCTTTATGTTTCTTCATGTAACCACTAATCCATTGTTTTCCATGTCCATAGTTCCCAGTTTGTCTCCGCATTCACAGATAGTGTCTAAGATCTGTTTCAGGACCTCTTTGGATCTGACACACAGGCTGTGCCTCTGATGACCTCAGAGGAGGCATCTTCTGACAAGAACTGGGATTCAACTCTCCTGACTGCAAAGCAGTCTGAAGCCCCTGAGCAGTCCAAAGCAAAAGCCTTGGCTCTAAGAGATCTAGGTTCAGTTTCTCCTCTGCTACAAGCTTCTCAGATCCCTGGGCAAAACCTTGGAAGATGCTTAGATGTCTGAAGAGAGACTGATGTCTAGAGGTATGGAGGTGTGTCATTCCCTCCCATTGCAAAATAGCCTTTAAACACTTTGTCTATAGTTTCTCAGCTCACCACCTGCAAACTATGGAATGCTGCTCAGCCTTGGGCAAAGAGGAAGCAAGTGCACCAAGGAGCCATACATCTTTGAAAGAAAGCAAAACTAAGCAGGAACCAGACCTTTCTAAATTAAGGCCTTTTCTGAGGACCAGTAGGGAAATACTTCAACTGATACAAATATTTGTCTCAGGTGCCACCAGCACAGACATTACAGCACAGTTCAGTACTAAGGAGTGTAGCATTGCATGGATAGAGGATAAGGGCACATCTCTATGGCAATGAGCTTCAGCAAATAATGAGAAACTATTATCCTAGCAGCAAGCTTTTCTGGGAGTGCTTTGTATGCTCATTTCAGGAAATAAGCTCAGTGCATTATTAAAGTGCATATTCTTAACATTTGTATGTTAAGGTAAAGATGTTGGCTCCAAGTGAGAATGTCTGGTTTCTTCAAATAGAGACTGCAAACTGTTCTTCCTCTCACCCCCCATCTCACCCTAGATCCACCTGCAAAGCCAGGGTTTGATTAGGTACTTTTCCATGCCACATCAGGATATTATTAGACTTTGCAAAGCATTAAAAAAAAAAACCAACAAAACACACAACTCAATTTCTGTAATAGTCTCTCATGTCTATTATATAGAGCTGGATTTTCTATTTGTATAAATACAAATGCAGAGAGTCCTGTGAGCGTATTTGCATGTGGTTGTAAACTCAAACCTGTGAACAGCATATTAATGAGATGTAAAGTTAAATAAAACAAACATTTTCTACATAGTTCTGACAATAGTAAGAGGCTTCTGTGCCTCCAGGCACTGTTGGATATGGCACTGAGATCCAGTAGCTCAGTGCAACTCTTTGTGATAGGTCCATGTCTTCAATCTTGCATCTAGGTTTAGGATTATAGCAAGTGAGTGGGAGGCTACCACTGCAAAGAGCAAGGGGATGGACAGGGATGGGTGGCTGCAGCAATCCCACAGAAGACTGAGTGTTGGCCCACAAGCCCTGGACTTTCTCTTCAGCATGGGCAGCAAATAGAGAGGAAGACACTGCTTCCAGTAACTTGTGCTAGTGTTTAAAGGAAGTTTATGGAAGATTTCACCACTATCTCAAATATAATTATTCCCTGTTAGAAAAATACACTGTATCTCATGCATATGGAAGATGAAAGATATATACAAATGGCTTTAGTGCTGCATAGCTCATGCACAAACTACCTAAGCCAGATTACATACTAATGTTAGGTTGGTAGCAGGGATAACTCTAGAACTTCTGTTTGCCGAGCTTCACTCTACTTTTTTTTTTTGCTTTTGCCTAAAAATAAAAAATACCCAAACCAAATACAACCAACCCAAAACATGGAGCACAACAAGCAGTTAAAGTCATATGTAAAGCAATGCTGATAGAGAACAGGGTTTCCTCAGCTACAAGGTGCAGATGCACTTGCACAAGAGAGAACTACAGAAATTAAAACTCTTGAAGCCACTCCATTATTATTTATAACTCCACCCAGTCACAGTACAGATTCCAACACTTTCTCAGGAAGTCACTTTCTGCACCAAATACTGTTTTTCTGATGTCCCTGTTGCTCTGATCTAATAACTCTTTGAACACAGCTTCTGAGTACATTTTTTTCCTTGACATTTTCACCTGACAGGTATTTTTAGATGAGCAACCACATCACCCTCAGGCCTCATTTTGCCAGGCTTGTTTCTCCTTTATGCGTCAATTGCTTCCACTTCTCACTTACAGGCTTGTTTTATGTAGGCAACACTAGTTCTTGAAAGTCATATGATTTTAATGGAGCTTCAGCAGGAAGATAAATACATTTGTGGCCGGTCTTTGATGTGTATTGTGGTTGTGAAATGTTTCACTTTCCAGATAATGAGCTTGCCAGTCACTGGGATGGATTCTATTTCCTACTTTCTCCCTAAGTGCAAAAGATTTGGAAACACTCGAGTTGCACAGTAGTCACAAAGGTTTCTTAAGTTACGACTGTCACACTTGCTGCCTTTTACCTACAACCGAGTTCTGGGTGTGATGACCCTGCAGGACAGCACTTGTCCCAGTTCCTCACTCTATTCACACCTCCACCTCCACATGACAAGCATATTGACATTTATTTTTGGTCACCACAAACTGCCCGAGTGACATCCTTCAACAATGTAGCACAGGCTCCTACAAAGTGTACCAGCCATGGGCAGAGAATGATCAGTGATGAGAGGAACCCGAGATGGTTCAAGATCAGAGTAAGAGCAACAGCTCCTGATACCTCGTATCCTGTGATTGCTATCTGGTGCATGGAGTCATTTGCTGATTTGATGATGTCAAGCACTGTGGCCAGGGCTTCTTCCAGTTCAGCAGTACCTTCTGAATTCTTGCTGCACTTCAGCATTTCCTGAGGTAAAAAAAAAAAAAAATCTATATGAAAACTACTTGAAAACTTCTTAGGCCAGAAGCCACCATAAGACGATCCTGCCTGAAGTTTGCACTGCAGAGACAGAGCAGCAGAACTATGCTGGGGGGGGGGGGGGGGGGAAGGGGAGAAAAGGGAAAAAAAAGAACATTACCAAATCAAACAAGACATTCACCAGGATTCTCATTGGTGATGTGCTTTTTGACCTTTTTGGACATTTTTAAGTTTTATCAGTTAATTATTTAAGATGAGACAGGAGCATCCTGACTTATTTACAACAATGCAGGTTTTTCATGTCCCAGGTTTACATTCAGGTTTTTTACTCCAGACTGCTAGAAAAGAAAAAATCAATCTTAATTATTTCAGATGTTAGGGAATTCATATTCTCCCTTTGAATTTTGTTCCACAAGCTATTTATTACCACTGTTAAAAATATAAATTAAAATAAATTAAAGGCAGTTCTTGCAAACCCCAACAGCAGCAGTCTCTCCTCAAGGGTCTGGGTGACCAGGGCTCAGAAGAGCAGGATGCATTCCTATAGTACCTGTTGCAGTTTCTAGGATGAGGATGGATCCGTGCCCTCTGTATAGTAGGCGTAATGGTTTATAATAATAGCTGAACTGATCAAAACCGGAGGGTTCCAATAATTGTGAGCTAGAATTTAAAACTAGTCTGCCCATCACTCAAGGCACAGAGTTTCTTAGGCACTTGTTTCTTACCAATTTTTCACTGACTCCCATTTTGCTACACTTTTAAATGCTTCTGCTGCCAGGGAAAGAGTGTAACATCTTCATAGATCCCATCATCCCTGACAAATTAAATGTCCGTGCCAATGTGTTGTTGCTAAGTGCAAAACTGGTCTGACCAGCTTCAACCCCAATGGCTGCAATCTGTTTTGCCTGAGAATTTTACTCCTTGATCTAATCTTGGTTTTATTTACAGACTTATTTCAAATTAGAAGCAGAAGCTGGTTTACTCTTGCTTTTCTGACTTTCACATTTTCTTCCTTCTCACAGAATAGTTTCACAAAATAGATCCAAATTTACCTCTGGATTACATTGACGCAAATCTACCAAAGCCAGTGAAGTTGCATCTTTGTTAATATTCCACTTTAATACTTGGATTCTAGAGGATTGTGTACAGTGAATAAACAGGTTACAGAAATTCTGCACAAGTGAATGAGCAGTCAGCTCCTCACATGCTTAAACTGGCACAATTTGACCTGGTAGCTATTTGCAAATAAAATTGCTGCCTAAAATCCTCATTGCAAATTTCACAACAGTACACAACACACATTAAGTCCAGAAGTTTTAGAAGAGTATGGAATTCACCTTCATGACCTTCCCATAATGAAGGTCAGTAAATATTTTTAAGAACTGAGATGATGAGGACAGAAATTTAAGCCACCATCTGATTTGAGAGCACATATTTCCTGTTGCCCAGTTCAGACCAGAATTTCAGGCATGGACCACTCATAGTTCCAACCAAGTCAAGGGGGAAGTTCACATATTCATCATGTGGAAAAGTCACAGTTTGCTCCTAACTGGGTCTTTAAAAGAGAAGCACCAAAAGGGAGTGGCTCCTGCTGAAAGGTTTGAGTCATAACCATGGGAAAATACCAGGTTCAGAGAGCTGAAAGAGTTTATTTATACAGGAACAGATGTCAGAGACAGGATTTAAAGCATCAGTTCCAATTTTTTAACTGTAAAACCATATGGTCCAAAAAAGCCAAATTAAATTTCTGTTTCAAGACAAATAATAAATAAGACAAATTATACATACATAGCAGTATATACATAAGATACTGCTACTACTTAGTATATTAGTATTGCTAAGTAATAGCAACATTTACTCTGAAATAGAGTTCCTTTCTTTATCACCATTTTACAACTTAGCATCACAAACTATTTGTTGAAGAAGTGAGAGATTATTTATTTCCAGGTAGTCCTTCAGAAAGTAATGCTGTTATGCAACTCTATAAGTAAAACAAGCTATGCTGGAATTCTTTGCACTGTCACACAGAACTTACCTTTAACAGCAGCTGGTACTTGGTGATTCTCTGGACTGGCTTTAAGAGATAAGCATCTAGTGAGAGCTTATGATCCAATTTACGCTGACATTCCTGTAAGAGACAACATGGAAGAAAAATGCAATTGTTTCTTAAAGCACAGGCAAGATACCAAGATCATTAGGTAATCTGAATCTTGTATGTCTGTAAATTAGCTGAGAAAGAAATTTGTTCCATCTGCATAGGAGTTTCCAGGTTACTTATGCCACAGTGGAAATAGATCTAAACAAGAGCTAATGTTTAGGCTTAATTTAGTGTTGAAATCTGGCGTGCCCTGCTCATGAGATTGCAATCATCTGGGGTTTGCAAAGCAGCCAGAACTTCTTTGCTTTGGGTATAGCTTAGAGACTCAGGTTCCTGTCCAGGAAATCTGCCTCCTACTCTGCCTACCTAGTCTCCTCTAGGAGCACCTTGACACATACTGAGCACCTGCCATCAGTACGAGAAACATGCAGAGAAGTCTGTATATTTCTCTAAGTTATCTAAGGAAAGAAGAGATACAGAAGGAAAACAAGCTTTGAAGGTCCTGCACTGCTAGTCCACAATGAAATTCCACCTGAAAAAATATGCTGTCTCCACACTGCCTCCAAAGAGCTTCAGATCTTGGCTTGTTCTGACAGTATTTTTCATATATTTGGAGGTCCTCTTTCTGCAAGAAAAGGAGAGTTTAAGTAAGGTAAGAAACAAGAATCCACAGAGCATCTGCCTTCAGTCACACTTTTTCTTATCTTCCATCCTATCACATGAAGTAATTAATTCACAGTGATAACTGTATGTAAGAAGTCTACTGAAGCTACCAAACTAGCTATTTTACTCCTGTACAGTTAAATACACCCAAAAGTGAGATTTATTTTTTTTTCCTCACTTTTTGCACAAAGCAAGGAGACTGCAGACAGGAAGACACAATCTAATTGCAAAACTTTACCTTCAGAGATAGATTCTATATCTACTCCACAGGAATAGTTGGTTTCCAAATGAAAGAAAAATGTAGAAATGTAAACTTTGTTAACAGTACTGGCACAGACTAGTAATTACTAACAATACTCACAACTTGGCCAAGGTTTACATGTCTAAAACTCTTTGAAGATCATGTCAGCTCTCAATAGTACAAGGATGAATTAAAAAGTAGCATGTTTGTCTTACCAGTGTCCTAGACCAAGCAGAGAGAAGTGCTTAAATTCTGTCTTACCCAAAGTAGAAGTGGGTGGATTCACCTGACCTCTATATACCTTTGACTACATTCCCAGGTGCTCTCACTGAAGTCACTGGCAAAAATCAGATTGAGTCAAAGACAGCACTGGTCTCTGTGCTACATGGTACCTAAACACTCTTGGTGTTGTGAAAACATTTTCTTTTGGATAGAGTTACTAGGAGAAACCAGTATCACTGCTGTCATCCTCCCTAGACCTATACTGGCACCATCCTGATGGATCAGATGTGAAAGCAGAGCTATGCCAGGCAACACGTTCCTGTGTTAAGGATTATACAATCCAAAAAGCTCTGTTCCAACTTACTAGAGTATTAATGGTGCTGTTTCAAAACAAGCGCAGAGTTTTTTCACACAAATAGAATTGTTTGTACACGTTGCCTTAGAGGGAAATTAGCAGGGGGTAAAACCCACAAAAGTGAAAGTAATAACGAAGTGTAAGCAAGATTTACAATTTCTTTCTGGTCCACAGAGTCCTAATTGGATTGGGCAAGAACAGAGACAGAGACAATCAAGAGCACTGCTAGGAATAAAAGTACTAATTTAAATTTAAAGAAAATGTATGATAACCAACAATTTACTAGTAATTTGTGGCAATTTCTGGTAATAACCCTATGCTAATGCAATCTACTGCTACCTAAATCAGTAACACCTGCTCATCTTTAAATAGAGCTTTAAATTTTGCAATAGTGTAAGGAATAGGAAAATCCTGATGAAATTACTAGGATCAGACTCTAAAATGCCAAGAAATAATTCATTGCTTAATTACTCAAACTCCAGTCTTGAATGTTTCACACACCTCTGTTTTTATATTCAGAACTTCTGACCTCTTGCTGGTACTTTTACATCATGCTCATCTCTCCTGTAATGCTTTTCCTTTCCACAGTGATTTGCATCCTGAGATCTTTTAAGATTTCATACACATGGCATATATGCACAGTTCCAATTATCCTTGTTGACTGCTAATTTATGAATAAATTTTGCTTCAGGTTAGAATTTAGCCCTTTGAATCCAATTCACAAGTTTCTGGTCAGTGTCTACAGTCTTTTCACAGGTAGCTGCCTTTTCTAAATGCTCCTTTCTCCCTGAATGATCAACTGCTGGCTCCTATTAAATTATTCTCTTCTTCCAAGGTTAGCAATATGAATAAGTAAACAGTGGTTATCCTCAGTGAGTCACTCCTGCCAGGCACATCACCTGGCATATGTCAGTAAGCAGTCTGACACACCTTTTGTTTCTCCTGGGCCTTCGTGCCTTCGTATGGTAAACCTTCCCTGCTTCCCAGCCCTGTGCGTAGAAGAGCTGACCAGAGTCAACAAGAGTCCCTCTTGTTGCTGATAAAGCACCGAAGACCCATCCTGAAAGGCCCTGAGTGCACGTCCCCTCTTTGAGCATCTGTGCAGTCCTTGCCACACTGAGCTTTAAGCAAGGTCAGGCACCTTGGTGATGGTGTAAAAGATGCCATGCGGGCAAAGTTGAGCTGCCTTGCTTGGAATTTAGTTCATACAAAGCCCTAACAAGGTCAGGCAAAGTGGGCAGGAGGAAAAGAGCAGGATTTCTGCCTCATCTTCCACCCGATTCTGCTACTGTGTTCCAGCAGAGAAGCCAGAGAGGACAAATGGGCTGGGACTCCACAGACTGTTTCTGCCATCACCTGAGAAGAAGGATTCATATCCATGGTGACTGCTGACCAGGTGGCACCGGTGGAGATGGGAGAATGTGTGTGGAATTACTGGCAGAGGATGGAGGGAGGGACTCAGGCACCAGGTTGTCCCGCTGCAGCTCTCAGGACGCTTTCAGGCAGCCCTGGAAACAGGGCTGAGAAGTCTCAGTGTGGTCTGACATTCTTCAAGTATGACTCTAAAAGTCAGTCTGCTTCTAATCACAGGCCCACCACGACGTTGTGGCAGGATGGTTACACCCAGAGTAAAGAAGGAGAAATGGAGAAGTGAATCTGCAACCACATTATATTCCTCCCAGAACTCAGCATCACCTTGAACAGCAGCCGCTTCAGTCTCCCCCGTGCCAAAGCAAGCACAGTCCCAAATCCTGGGGCAAGTCAGAAGCCTCTGCTCAGCAGGAAGACATAAAAAGCTGCCAGATCATGGGGAACACAAACACACAACCAGGCTGTTGTTTGTGCCTCCTAAAGGCAGTCCAACAGAAACAACACATTTCTGGACTTAATGTGGCTTCTTCTACAAACAGAACATAAGGGCAAGTTCTTGAATGAAAGGTGCTACTGTGTGAGCAGAGACATCTCAGGAGAGAGGCTTTTGCTTCCTTAGTGCAGAATTTGAAACAGGGAGAAAGCAAATGTGGGATTTAACCTCTTACTCACTAGATTTAGAACTGTTTGACTAGGCCACAGAAACTGATAAGCAAAGGTGACAAAGGGATTGATTTTCTTTCATTCACACCTGAACCATAGTTTCAGTGCTGCTGATTTCATATTGATAGAATAGTGAGGAGAATTGGGCTTGACAGCTGTTTTTACAGAGAGAGACAGAAGCTACAATATTTAAACACAGAACATGAACATTCTGCAGAATTATGGGATCAATTATGTAACAAGAATTTCTCTTTAGCTTCAAATCCAGGGATAGAGATTATTTTATGCTTCTGGATTTCAAAGGTCTGCAGTCATCAAAGAGCGTTTATCCTCTTTTGCATCATGATTTCACCACAATATTTTCCTGCTCAACATCTGAATCTTGGGATAGCAACATATTCCTTAGTAGTTTATTATTAATAAATAATTAATAATTAAGTTGTCTAAGTAATTAATTATAAATTAGTTATTCCATATTATCAATATAATAAATTACTACTCCTTAGTCATTTCTTCAAGCTCTAAATGCTGCCTGTTAAACAGAAAATTATTCAGTAGACTTATAATCACATTTACACTCATATGATGTTCTTCAGTCTGACCTATAAATTGGAGGCCTACCCTTTGGAAGTGTCACAAGTTAATAATTCCTGTTAAAATCTTCGAGATGTGGCAGTGCTCAACACCTCTGACAACTGGGGTATGTATAGTTCATCCAAATCTGTCTGTATTTCATACAGCACCTTGTTGAAAACAGGGGATTCAATATGTACCCTGGAAAAGCAGCAAATACTAGATGGAGTATGTACAGTGGATGCAGGAGGCACCTTTGGCTATAGAGAGAGGAAAGATTTTCCTATTTCTCACACCTCTTCCATTTCCCATGCAAAAAAACAGTCTTTATCAAACAGACTTAGACTATTAAAACAGTATCAACCACCAAAACAGGTTTTTTGGTAGTAGTTTGGCCTCTGGATGAGTGCAGTATAAACAAGCATCTCTTGTTATGTTACAGGAAGCAGAACTAACAGTCAGGTGATGAGGGTGGGACATGACTGGGAGCTCTGGAGGAGAAAGCTGCAAAACTTGGGAACTGAAAGCCACAGAAGTGATGACACATGCACCTGATCAAAGCTGCCACTGCCTGTTGCCTGTTGGCTTTCCCAGAAATGGAACTTATTCCACTTAAAAACCAACAACTAACAACAGCACTTCATACAGGTGGGGAGAATCCCACTTGCTTGTTGGATTATGTGAACATGTAAAGGAATCAACCTCACGGATTCTTCTGGAGCTGGTGGGGTTTCACCACACAAGGATGGTGGTAGACTCTACTGGACCAGTTGTAGGGGACTAAGTCCTCTGAATGGTGCAGAGAAGAGAGAGAGAAGATAAGGCAGGAACTGGAGATACTGTCTGCACTCAGAGCAATCTGCTGTGATACCATTCATCTCTTATTTACAGTAGGGTGATGTCTGGGGTACATCAGGCTGCTGGTATAAATTTGTCTGATATGAACAGCATGTTAAACACTTGGATCACTGATTTTTTTTTTTTGATTTTTTTTTTTTTTTTTACCAGGGCTTAAAATACATTCATGAAACACTGGTAACAGATCTCCTGTCAGTAAGCCAGGTAAAGGTTCAGATTTTGGAATATACACTTATTCATTGTGGCTTAATTTGGGAATATCTGCATATGTGAGTTTCCCTCATTCACAAAAGCAGAGTGGCAGGATAGGAGTGAATCTGTAAGTACCATAGGAGAAGATCATAGATACTCATAAGAACCTGCAAAAGGATTTACTTACTCTTTTCAAAAAGCATCGGGCAAGAAGCTCAGGGTTTTCAATACAATTTTCTATCTCCTTAAGGAAAATCCTGAAAGGGAGAAAGGAAAGCAAACAGTAATGTAACATCCCACTCACACAGTGTAAATCCAGCTTAAAACCTACATTTTTGTAGTGAGAGGATTCAATGGGGAAAGTAACAACTCTTACACACAAATATATAATATGTATTTTAGGCAAATAGATGTGGTTCACAGCTGATTGTATGAATCACCAGTCCTATCAGGATTTCATCTGCTCACAAGCATCTGATACATCTGATTGCTCTGGCTGCTGAGCCTTGTTGCCAATATGTAGCCCAAACACCTGCTTCCATTTGCTTGTGAGAATTTTTCAGAACCACTAGAAAAGACAGAAAAGCTCTATCAGATGGAGTTGCTTGATTAACCAGCAGTGAAACTATGGGATGTAGTCCAAAGGCTTCTGCAGTGACAGTGAATGCAGCAAACCTTTAGGGAAAGAAAGACCAGGCTAGAAAAAGGAGAGAAATACCATTCTCCAAATGGAAGACATTCTTTCAAAATAATATGTAGACTGGAAAAGCTTTTTTCTACTATGTATCAACTACTCTGGAATAATGCTTAAGCTTGCAAAAGAGGAGTTTTTAAGCTTATTTTGTTCAACTGCTTGTTGCATCTTACTGACAATTATTATCCAAAAAATATTCCTAAATTCTCACTTTTGATACAGCCAGTTTTACTTAACCAAGGCAGGAAAAGTAGGAAATTTACAGAAATAACCCTAAGCTTTGTTTTAAGAAATGGGATTGAAAAGAGGTTAATATTGTTGATAGTTGGTATTCTGTAGTTATGGGCACTAGATCACCTTGTCCGTTGTGTGTACAGGACACTTTTGGACAGGTTTATGATCATGTGAAGGACACAAATCCTAAGAAAAGTGCTATCAAATATATAATGACTCCTCCCCACTTCAGAGGAGTCTTGCCAGAGAAAAAATATCAGGATTCAGTCCTGTGACATCTACCAATGTACCAAGGGAGGTGGTAAAATACTCACCACGAGGGATATTCAAACTGGATAATGCCACGAGAAATCATTAGTTAATGCACAAAAGGGTATAATCTTTCACACACACAAAAGAGGAAATAGATGATCTTGGAGGAGTTCTCCACACGTGGGTTTTTTGGACACACACAGAGGCAAAGCAAGAATGACTTTTCCTGCCTGTCTGTGTGTGAGTGTGACAAAGCACCCACATAAAGGGAGTAGAACTGACAATAGCACCCGAGGGCACAGGACAACAGCCAGTTCCCACGTGCCTGTTGTGGAATTCGTAGATTTCTGGGAGGTTCCCAAAAAGAATTTCCTTCTTGTTCTGGAGTGCAGAGGGAATCAGATGTACTAAATTGGGATTGTCCATTTCTGAAGCATACCCCTGCAGAGAAAAGTGGAAAATAAAACCAGGTTTTTTACACCAGGGAATAAGTAATGTGTCTGAGAAACTGAAAAGCCCCAAAGCCTATGTGCTTTTTGTTCCCAGCACAACAGACAAAGGCTTCTCCTGTGCCAGCTTCTTTGTTGCTCCCATGAATTTCTGATGGTTCTAATTTTCCCCAGAGCTTTTACCCCTGATAGCTGTGCAAACACATTTTTAACCACAAATGGACAGATTACTGGATTAACCAAAAAGATGAAACTATGTCCATGGGATACAAAAGCCATTTTGGTCATGTAGGGATGGATGGAAACAGCTAAGTTTCATCAGTACATGTCTTTCTGCTACACTGCTTCACTGCCAAGGGATTTGACAAATAAATCCAAGTTTGGATTTATTTGTTGATCTGTGGTATTTGGCTTCATTATTTGGTTGTTTCTTGTAGAAACCGGATTGTGTTTCTTCAATAAAAACTTTGAGAGAAGAACATTCTGAGTGCAGATTCTAAACTCAAGAATAATATATCAATTACCAGAGCTGTCAGCTCCCACAGATCAAATCCAATAAAGGAGCAACCACAAGGTTGTAAAAAGAAACTACACAGTCCTTCAAGTCCCACCCAAATACAAGCAAGACTGGGGCCCTACTCAGCCTCCATCCCCCCACAGACTAGAGACTTCAGACTCCACAGACTGAGTACACTGGTAGCCTATGAGTTTCAAAAGCTCAAGAGTTATACTTCCAATGTAAGTTGCTCTTTTCTGTGTTCAGAAACTACATGGGACAATAAATATGAGGGGGAAAGGGGACTTTTTTTTCTCAGTCATTTTCTAAGCTTACATTCACAGAAATTTAGTGGCCCCATGGAAATCTAAGGTGCTATTTCTGAAGCTTATTGATGATACTTTGAATAGGCACATTATTAACTACTCCTCTGTCCCTATTGTTGAGAACTATGCAACATTCATCATTCTGTGGGCTGGGGTCAGAAAAGGTGCCTCTTCCTTTAAGCCCTGAGGAAAGATGGTCATAGTATCCTTCTCATTTTCCATCTCCAAGGCTGAACTATCTTGCTAACAGAGCCTGTTGTACTCTACACACTAGGTGGGAGGTGGGAGTGCTCAGCCCATGGAGGATGTGCACCCACAGCAATGACTTAGAAGTTAAGCACCAGAAGTCACTACAGAAGAATTTCTTACCTCTATTATACTTTGAAGTTCTTCTACATAAACCCGTTCTGTTTCTATTAGCTCATTGATTATGTGGCTAAAAAAGAAGAAAGGTGGAAAGTTATAGTGTTTACCAACAGTTCAACAAAGCACACATGAAAGAAAAAATTGTGTTCCTTGTAGATTCATGTTTATGCATCTGACAACCCTTCTGTGACACCCATGAAGGTGTTTTGTCCATACTTCAATATTGTGCCTTGTTGATAAGCTTAAAAGTCCTAAGCATCCCATGTGTAGAGGGGATTATTTTTTCAGTTAATTTTAAACATCATCCTGTGTGTTTCTGTTATTTCTAGACCTACAAATCTGAATCAAAAGATTTTAAAAGCTCCAGAAGGAAAAAAATATTAAAAGCTTTCCTCCTCTATAAATAACTAACAATACTCAACAAAAGGGGATTATATTTCCCAGGGCTGTTACATTTCTGTTTTGCCTTCTTGTATAAAATAAACAAAATGGCAATTAGGCCTCCTTTCCTTAATACATTGTGAAAATAGGCAACAGGATGATGTCAGAAGTCTGAAAACATGAAAGGAAATCAGAGTAAAATATTTATACCGTATTTTGGACTATTCATTTTTCGTATTATTTCAATACTTCTAGGTACCTTGGAGACATGCATCTTGAAGAGGCCTGATTTCACAGAAATATGACTGTAACCAATTCATTTTCGGACAAAAAACTCATCAGATTTTGAAATAAAATTGCATTAAATCCCTCAACTTTTTTATGCATCAGTTGTCCCACGTTCTTGAGCAAATGCTGTCCTTAATACTCTTACAAAGTTTTTAGGATAGCTATTCCAGAGGTTTGAGCAGTTTGTCCGAGTAGAAGAGGACTAATGCCTGTTATTCCTTTCCCAGTCCATGCTTCACAAGGGTCTGTAACCACAGAGCTACGTCAAGCAAAAACACATCACCAGAAGGACACTAAGGAACCATGTCTAGAGGAACTGGAGTATGGCCAGTCCTAAGCAGACACAACCTGAGGCTAGTGAAGTGTAGGCAACTATTGGCATCAATGCCAACACATGCATTTCCCTAGTATCTCCTTATACATATGTTAGGGTACAGATGAAATCAGTGTTGGCTAGAAAGACAAAAAATACCTTACACTTGGAGACCCCCCCTACCTCAGGAGCTACCTACCACTTTACACACACAGTCTGTACCATTAATCCTGGTTTTTCCCCTGGAAATGGATTTGCCCAGCATGCCACTGGCCAGCCAAATACATCACGGTGTGTCTGGAGGGTAAATCCCAGAGTGAATGCTACAGGAACTGTGGTTTTTTGGCAAAAAAATGCAGATTTCTGGTATTTTGGTAAAAAGCTCTCCAAGAGACTGGAGGAGATAGAAATCTGCTCTTCTGCTGCCTAGTGCCAGAAACATCTCAAGGCTGGTTTCTAGAGGAGAATATAAGAACACAAAAGTGACTTTTATCACTCCTGCTGGTAAACTTTCTCTGACTCTGTCTGGTTACCTGTGTTTTATGTATCACACAACACTCATGTAATCAGCCAGACCCCATTAGCCCTTTATATCATGAACCACATTTACACCACTAAATCCACCATAAAGGGATTTTGTCACCCTCCACATTTTTCAGAATGCCTTTTTTTGAGATTAACAAATCAGTCCCACTTCTGATAACACCTCCTTTACATGGTATGACCAGGCATTTGAAAGTAAAGTACTCACATTTCAGGCAGCTTGAAGTGCAAAAGCACTGACTGAAACCTTACTAGGTTACTAAAACAGAAGCATTGATTTGCTTCAAATTTATCCAGTCTTTTTCAAGACAATATGGTTTTGCAAACTAGGTGGTGACCACTTACTCTGGTCTTACAGGCTGTTACTGCTTTATGGACCACTGCCTGAGAAACTGCAAATACTGAGGAAACTAGACCTTACCTTCAACTGACCCATACTCTTTCAGATTTTGTTACGAAATAACTAGGATTTCATAGGTGTCTTGCCTTAATGCCATTAAGTAAAGACAAAATTACAGAATGTCTACTACAAGGTAGGGAAATGGGTCAGGGCTGTACCCTGCACACTCCAGGAGTACTGACTCCAATTAGTTAACCTCCAGGTTGATCTCAAATTGAGATATTTATGCACAGAAAAGCTGCATTCAGCAATAGGGAAAAGAGGTATCACCCTTCATGACTAAGCAATAGTACTGAACAAACAAGGGTGCAAAGGGATTCTGCTGAGCTATGCAAGAACTCATAAAGCCAAGCCTTATAGGACTTTGGCCCCTGTGAGAGCTCTGTCCATGTTTCCCTGACTTTGCACACCTTTGAGCTGGAAATATGTTTAGGGCGTGCTCAGAGTACTAGATTACTCCTCATGAGAAAGATATATATGCCACCTTAATGCACCTTCATGAGAGTTGCAGTCAATGGCCTAAAGGGCCATTTGTCCAAAAAATTATTTTACAAACATTAGCACTTGCTTTTACAGCTGACTGAAACAAATACAACATCCATGATTAAATATGCCTTTCCTTTGAACAGGCATTGAAATTACTGCCCAGACCAGATGCAAAGCAGGACAAGCAAATTGCTGCTGTTCTAGCACCACTACCACCTGCAGCGCTGAAAAGAAATTGTGAGGACAAGGAGTGAAAAAAACTAGGCTGGCTCTTCAACTGAACTAGCATACCTCACCAAGCTCAAGCCACTAATGGTTTTCAACACACTCTAGTGGCAGAAACTTGTTGGACCAGACAGATGTTTAGTGCTGACTATCTACTTTCAACTAAGTAGTTCAAATGACATTTTTCACTGGCTGTCACCTTCAGTAGAGAAAACTGGAGATTCAATTGTCCAGGTAGGCAGCTAATAGTAGATATAATAAAAGAGACATATGCAAATATAATTTCTTATGCAAACTCCATATTTGTGTTGGCACAACAGTGTGGCCGTAGAAATTGTGTATTGATCTCACCTGTCCACACAGCTGTGGTCTTTGCAATGATAAAGAGAAATATTTTAACTTTCAGCACTCTCAAGAGCCAAAGGATAGGTATATTCTGGGTTCCCTTGGTAGACCTAAGAACTACTGCTGTGCACTTATTTAATGAATTGGAGAACAGGTTTGGCACTGTTTGAAAAGGTTGTTCCATCAGCTATACGTTTTGAAATATCACCTTTTACTTCATTTCTAGCCTAAATTTATTTCAAGGAAACTTCAAATTCTGTTTATTATTTATGTTCTCCAGATTTAGAAGGCCTAAAAATTCATGTTGCAGCAATTGGAACTTCATGAGCTTTATTTAATGTTCACAATTCACACTTCCAAAAAGCTGTTGTATTGTTTAAAAAAAAATTAACAGAGCAGGTGTGAAAACAAGTCATCAGAGAAACTTAATGGGTTTTAAGTTTTAAACTAATATTTAATTTTAAATTCAGCTTATTGTTGAAAGATGCTTATTTGCCTGCAAACAAGACACAGATCGTGTTGTTTCTGTTACCTAACAGATTACATCAGGACTGACTCTGAAGCAATCTGAGCACTTAGCTGACAATTATATCTGAAAAGCAAATTATTAGTCCATAGGTTTCCTAGTAACTGTCACAAACAAAAACCAGAGTGGTGACTGTCAAAAGCACAATTCAAAGTAATCCAATAAGTAGAACAGAGGCCTTTAGAACATTTTACTATTCCTCTTTCTAAGAAAGATGAAGCAAAAATTAATTTTTTTAATATTTTCTGAATCCTCATTTAAAACAGAGTACCAGCTCTTGAATCCCTATTGCAATAACTCTGTTTTTTAAAATTGATTTACTAATCCTAATTTTGTTTGGCAACATTGTCCATGTAGGGTATTTAAAACAAAAAATCACATATGAGGAGTGTTTCATTAGAGAAAGTTCTGTGGGACTCCTAAGATACTGCCATTGTAATTATGGGTTGTCATAAAATCCACTTAAATTCTTTAAGAAGATTATATTTTATTATTAAACTTAATTCCATATGTAAATTTATACTAAGAGTAAGTGCTTTAGCTTTTTAAGTGTTATGCAAAACTTGTCTAACCAACCCTGTCACTCCTTGTAAAGGCACTCTGCAATTTTTGTTTTCTGTTTCAATGACAATGAAACAGAGACAAGATAATTATGGTATTTCTTAACCTTCTGGTTAGAGTCCACAAGCTTCGTATCTCTAAACCATGAGTCTGTACATAAAGGGTACTCATTTTCCAATACTTCCCTACAGTGAGATAACAGGATTTGCTGCCTAAGTAAGACTTTCACTGCTCTTGTGTGTGTGTGTGTTTCTTTTGTTGTTGTCATTGTTTTTTGCTTTTAACAAATTGTGTACACATTAAAAAAGAGGAATTGGAGCAAACATCCAGGATTCTCTCAGACTCAGCACACATGTTTTAGAGCTGTTTTTAAGCTTGCCTCTTAGTACCCATGGCCAAGTTTATCTCTGGGATTTCCTAGTTGGAACACAGGAGCTAGATGCTTAAGCCTCCCACTGTCCCTGAAGCAGAATAACTCTCATGCTTCTGCAAAAGGCTGGTGGGTGCAACTTCTGTTCCCAAGGCTGCCACTGGTTGAAAGTGTTGCATGATATAATCCATCCATCAACCATCCATCCATCTATCCATCCATCCGTCCGTCCACACATATCCCACAGTCTCTAAACATTATTTTACATTTTTACAAAGAATCACAGAATTATTGAGGCTGGAAAAGACCTCTGAGATGATCAAGTCCGACCTGCAACCTAACACCACCACACTGGCTAGACCATGGCACTAAGTGCCACATCCAGTCTTTCCCTAAACACCCCCAGGAATAGTGACTCCACCACTTCCCTGGGCACTCCATTCCAGTGTCTGATCACCGTTTCCATAAGGAAGTGCTTACTAATCTCTAACCTAGACCTCCCTGCTGCAGCTTCAGGCCGTGCCCTCTTGTCCTGTGTCACTAGGTGCCTGGAAGAAGAGCACAAGCTATTCTTCTGAAAGTGTTATCCTGTGTTTCTTTCTCTGTCAGGGTCAATGCTACAGCAACCACCAGGAACACTCAGCACAGAGCCATCAGAAAAGGACCTTCCTTAGCTCCAATGCTCCTAGAGTGACTTACCTGCATTGCCCTCCAAACAATAGCCACAGCAGCAAAATCTCAAACACTAAGGGTTGCTGCACATTAATCACTCTCTTGTCAAACTGTTGACAATATAAAGCTGTGCACTTGGTCAAGCACCTTCCAGAGACCTTAGAACTGCCCCGACAAAGATGCAATGTGAGAACAGTAAATTAAAGAGCTACACAAACATGTCTTGCTGCTGTGGGGGAAAGCATTAAGAGGGTATAAAGGAGATACTTTCATGCTCCTGGTGTGAGAGTGCTAAGTTGGTAAATGATGAAGTAGAGAGCTCACTATATGGCACAAGGGATTTCATGGCATTTGAGATAGTCTAAGGGCATAGAAAACTGGTAATGACACAATCAGATTCACATCAAGCCACAGGGGCTGAAATATGAAATGTTCATCATCTCTTCCAGGATGTCATGGGGCAGTGAGGGTAACTCAGCACGCACCTGCTGTGAGTATTGTGTTAAAGGAAAATATGATGCTGCAATTGACAGGACTATTATCACAGGCAGTTCTTCCAGCTCCCTTTTTCCTTTGTATGGTCTCAACAAGCAAGGCTAGAAGTCAGATCTGGTGACAGGCTATGTTGTATGTCCTCTTTACATTGTCCAACATATGAACAAAGCTAATATTTCAAATTCAAGCATACATTGTTTGTAAAGAGAAAGGACATTTGACTTTAGACAAGAAATTAAGATAAATGCAGCTAAACCATTGTCTTTCTAACCACTAAGAAGGAAGTACAGGCTCCAGGGTTCACCCTAATTTTTCTGTGAATAATATCAGAAATTAAACAAAAGGAGAGACAAGGAAGGAATGAAAAAGCTTATCTGAAAAACTAAGAATATAAGCTAATCAGTGGCCAACTAGAGATACAGACTTTTACTGTATTTAGAGTTTTAAACTTAGCTCACAGTTCATTTAGTTTCTGTCCCCATGTCCAAACTACATAGCAAAGTTTAATGTAGATTTCTACCAGTTTTGGAGAGCTTTTCTCTATCCTCCAGCCTCAGCAGCATAAAATCAACAACCTGCTCCCCTGGAGGCAGGAGCAGATGCAGCAATAATATAGCTGCCATCCCACCTGCTTAGGTGTTTGCTTTCCCCGTCACAGAGAAACGTGAAAATGGGAGATGGAGCCAAGAGGGAGCACTTGAAATTTTACCCTTAGTGTTAAGGGACTATTCATTGTTTGGCCAGTAAGTATGAGAAGTTGCACCCTATGAACAGGCTTATTGCAGTTGACTGTGTCTGAAAGGGTTCAGAGGTGATTTCAGAATAGAAGCAATTTGCAGCCTCAACTTTGGACTCAGCACTGTGATTACAGGAAAGATCCAAATGCTCCCCTTGGTGACTGGGAAGTGGAGTAAAAAACAGGTGTAGCTGTGACGTGTGAGGTAAAGGTGAGGGAGATCTTCCACACTCCATTGTTCCTTCATTTCAGAGACAGTTTAGAAGAAAATGAGGTTTGGATGGCAGCAATCCAAAGACAACTGAACTCTGGGTTGACTGAAGTTTATGAGCAGTTTTTACAAGGATAGTTCCTCACCAGGATCATTCCCCAGCAAGCAGGCCATCTCAGCATGGATGGTGAAGGATTAGGCATTTGACCTGAAGGTCTAAGGTTTCCATGGAGTCTGAAAATTCCTTAAGATCCTATCTGTAGGCATCCTTGTTGCCGGTAAACCTTGATTCCAGTGGAGCATACTTGCTCCTTACACAGAGAAACAAGGAGACTCACCATATGAGAAAAGTTCCAAAGATGGAATATTCTAGAATACCTGCCCCACTAGCTTTCCTGGTGTGGAAGCAGTGACATGAAACATTCTTCAGGAGAGCAAGGCCAGCTTTCCTTTGTGGAGGGAATTTACCATGTGTCCTAGCAGAGAGCCACCTAGCTCAGCCACCACTTGGTATGGCAGGGCCTCTGCTGCTACCAAAACTTGGCAGAATTAGGATGTGGCTGTGGCAGGAAGAGATCAGACCCAGGCCCACTGATGGATGTGGTCAGATGTTCCTCCAGCAAAGGAAACTTCTGCTTATGGGAAACTGTTAAAATGCATGAGCTCATATTTCTTTGAATTATTGATCTGGGTTTCTAGCAGAACATCATGGCCTTGGTTACACTTCGACCACTTTTCTCTCAGGCACAATTTCACATCAGTTTCCTTTGGGCAGATGATTCTTCCTTTGGCAACCATGACCTGCTGTGACCCCGCAGCACTGCTGAGATTTCACACATTGAGACAGTTCCCACCTGAAATGACTCCTAGCTTTGAGAGGGCACTGGAGGGCCAGTACAATAAGGATGGTAAGAAAGGAGAAAATAATAGGAAAACTATTTCTACTTTGTCATCAGTGCTCTCTCTGACCTCTGGCAAGTTAGTCATGCCAGGCTGAAGTGAAAAAGAAAAATGAATGCATAAAGAATTCTCTCCAATAAGGGTGAGAATGTAGGAGCTGCAAAGGACAGCAAAGCATCGGGAGTAGAATTGTTTTTAGCCAAGGCCTTGAAACCTTGAAACTGAGGTAAATAATGGTATTAATTAGCACCCTTCACTCATAGTGGTGCATTTCTCTATCTGTCACTGCCTGTGCTGACATTTAGACCAAACGTAGCTATTTATATTGCTTTAGACTGTGCAAATAGCAACTAGCAGTGTTGCTAACCAAGAATAAACTAATTCTGCACTGCATTGTTTTGTTGCAACAAAATTTTTTCAATAGGTATGAGCTGGCTTCTTCTGGTAACTGGTAACACAACTAGGAAGGTCCTCACCACAGTGACCATAAACAAGACATGTACCAGCCCATTATATATCAATAATACTTTGTACTTTCTTCCTTAATAACAAAAGAAAAAGGAAACATAATTGAATGGCTGGCCAAGCTTCCCAAGTGTGTTAGGTCATTATGCAGGTCTGTATCACAACAGTTCTGGTAGGAACAACGTCAGATGGTTTCCCTGCTGTGATACGTGTTACCTTAAAAAAAACCCTCTACTAAATATAATGAAACACTAAGCAGAAATAATATCTTAGAGACTATCACAACCAATTCATAAATCCTCTGACTAAGTCTCAATGGCTATTTGCTCATAGAGTTACTATGTGTGCCTCCTGCTCAGATGGCAACATATAACTAATTGAGGATTTTTGTTTCTATAGCTGTGCTGCTTTTCTAACCAACTCATTGGCTCACTTCCACTCACAGACCTTGTTTCTGTGCCAGGATTTGCTAACACAGGTGCCTGTCCTGATACAGACTCTTTTCCCAGAAGAGCTTTTTGGAAAACAAAACAAATCAAAGCCCAACCCAAAAGCCGTAAATCATAACTGGTACTCCAAAATTATGATGCTGCAGGAAACCTGTCTGCATGATTGATGTAGAGCCAGTATAAATGGCACTCATGCATGGGTACTCCAGATCTGTCTTCCAAAAACACACAGGGCCTGGAAGATGAAGAGTTAATATTTGGTGTGCAAGAGGAAAATAGTGGAATTTGTTAAATTAATAAAAATAAAGTAAATATACCTTTTATAAATATATCTAATTTATATATGATATTTACTCAAATTGAAAATACTGGCTCTTTTAATACCAGAGGCTTCAAAAACAAGAGAAAGGGCTGAATGGAACTGTGTGCAGTGCAATGGATACAGGTACTTAGAATAAGCATCAGCATGGGACAGAGTTTGACTTCAGAGAAGCGCGAGTGAAAAATACACTGACTTGCAAAAATGAGCACAGTGGTAAAGACCTCCTTGGCTCAGCACCCTGGCTAGTCTTAAGTGTTGTCAAGTTGCTATTTCTGAGTGCAAGTAGAATGTAACAAAATTGTATTTTTGCAGTGGTATCTCCTTTGTAGTTGTAAATGGTGAAAATCTCACTGTCCCAGTGGAAATACAAGAAGCAATAGACAGCACATCTGGGTTTGAGTTAGAAATTGCTACAAGAGATTCCAAGACTGGTCTAATCTTAAAATCTCAAAATTGCCTCTGTGCTATGGAATCAAAAGAAATTACATCAGAAAAAACTTCTTTCCTGTGAGAGTGACAGAGCACTGGAACAGGCTGCCCAGAGAGGTTGTGGAGTCTCCTTCACTGGAGACATTCAAACCCCGCCTGGACAAGTTCCTGTGTGGTGTGCTCTAGGTGATCCTGCTCTGGCAGGGGGGTTGGACTGGATGATCTTTCGAGGTCCCTTCCAGCCCCTAAGATTCTGTGATTCTGTGTGACAGCTTATCAGCTGCTGCATAGAGGAAACTTCCATTCCACCTACATAACTGCTTTTTAGAATATTTTTGTTTCATTTCTCACAGTGCTAAATGTTCCTTCTCCAGCTGAAAAGTAGAGCTGAGATTGTGCAACAGCTCAAGTGAAATTTAAGTAATGAGTCAGTTGCTACACTTTACCTCCTAAAGTGGAATAAAGGATCATTCTGGACGTAAGAACATTTGTTTGAATGGAACTTCATATTTCTTAGTTGATACAGAAAATACGTGTTGTTTTTTTTTTTTCCAAATGAAAAAGAGCAGTGCCTTGAAAGAATAATGATTGTTCTTTTCATGGCTGCAAATGAACCCCAGCTAACTTTGAGAAGCATAAGGGATTTAGGTAGTATGCTCCATCTCATCTGAAACTTAGTGCTCCTTAGTGAAAATATTGTAATTGCCTGTCCAGGTGATCCTATTTTGCTGCAATGTCAAATGGATCTGCTCAAGTTAATATGGAAGCTCTTGTGAGCAGGACTGTGTCTTTGTTAGAAATGTATTTCACCACCAAAGTCACCATTTCTAATATTTTGTTTCTTCTGAAATGATCTGATCTCTTCACATCTAAGGAATTGTCCCATATTCATTGTTCCCAAAACCAGCCACCTTGGAGAAATATTTTTATATATCTTAATTAGTTGACCTATATTATAGGAACCAGAACATAGTTTTTAATGGAGAGGCAAACTAATTAAATCACCTACAGAGAGAAATAACATAAATAGAGGACTATAAGTCAAGCAAGAGTTGGTTCTCATCTCAGCTGTGCATCTACACTGAAGTGATGCAGCTCTGTACACAAATCTGAGCTGGCTTCAGACAATGTGGATGCTGCAGACTGCTCCCTACTGCAGTCCAAAAGAATATGCCAAGTAGCTGTGTAAATATTTCTCAGCTGTCCATATTTGTGAACCACCCATCAGACCCACCTTGTGATTTTGAGCTTTTAACCTCGCAGCTGCATAATTTCTATTTGATGATAAAGACACATTTAGTTCTGTGATACCTCAGCACTGAGTCATCAATTAGCTAAAAGCAGGTGAATAATTTATAGATCAAATTTGCTACTAATGGAACTGCTAAGTGGTATTAGTATAGGCTGTATTTTAGTGATTGTGGTAGGTTCCTAGCAGATTGTTATCCATACAAACTACTACCCACACATGGTTGTAAAATATCTGCATGTAACAGAGACATTGCAGGTTAACTGGCTGCTCCCATACTGTGGAGATTTCCATGGAATTTTTTTGCATTGTTTGCTTGCTTGAGACTATGAGTATTTACAAGTAAGACACAGTATTAACTTCATGACTCAAATTTCACTATTATTCCTCTAGAAATATTATCCAAGCAAAAGCAAACCTGCTGATTTCTTTGGGCCAGGCACATCTAGGACAGTTGTACGTTTCATTTAGTCAGCAAAGTATATTGCATAAAGGACTTAAAGTGAGGACAAGAGAGAAAGAAATAATTCTTCACTGCATTTGCCTAAGATTGGATTTAATCTGTAAAACTGAAGTAACTACGGACACTCAAATGTACAAGGCAACAAAGGAAGCTGACTGCTTTTAAAAATACAAATCTCTCTATATATACATATATGCATACATGTTAAAGTAAGGTTACTAACAAACTCATGTTGAGATTTACCCTCTCACTTGTTTCTAGCTAGTAAGGAGCAGAACATACAGTCACAGATTATATTCAAAAGATAAGACCTCTAAAATAAACAACCTTCGATTTTGCATGTCCTATCATTGTGGGAAATTCACAAGGTCCCTGTGTCCTGGAAGCCATTTCCTTCCTGGATGCCTTTTTCTTTAAAGTAGTAAATAGAGCAGGTAAAAGATCTCTAGATATGTAATAGTTTCCGACTTTTGCAAAGAACATTTAACAGCTTTTTTTCTAAGCTCAACCTGACCTTTAAGCCAGAACCTACTTTCAGTTTACATGCAGCATATTTTTCCATTCCTTTGTAGACATGATCTAATGACATCCAAATACCAGTGGACCCTATTGAGCAAGAAATCTGATAAAGGCTGACAGTACTGTGGATTTTCCCACGTAGAATAGTAAGGCATGATATTTGAAAAAGGGCTTTTTTAACAGAACTGAAAGTTAAGTGGTAAAACACCAAAACTTTCAAACAGACAAGCCAAAGAAAAAACCCCAAAACCACCAAAAAACCCAAAAGTAGGCTAAAGGAAGTTTAATGGGAAGTGTTTATCCAGGGAACTCATATTGACTACTAGAGCTCAAGCTCTAAGTAAACCTAATACATGTCTGCAGCGTCTCTCCAAAATTCTGTGTAATCTCGGGTGGATTTCCTTGCAGAGCTGGTGTGACAGAGAGGGACTTTGGCACATGTGACTCTGCTCCATCCAGATCCCTACACCACCCTAAACTCTTACTCCAGAGCACCTCTGTTAGGTGATATGACTAACATCTCTCACATCTGTGGTACTCACCCATCCTCATCCTGTCCCTGCAAGGACCTTTTGTGCTGTGCAGAGTCATTTTGGATTGGAACAGAGAAGCTGAACATGAAACTATTGTTCACTTCATGCAACTGGCAACACAAATACTATCCTGAAAGGCCCAGTGCTCTAAGAATAGAAGAACTTCACTGGTTTTGATTCTTATAGCAGTTTTGTTCTGTGAGATTTTGGAAGGCCATTTAGGTAGAAGGAGGAATTAATTTTATTATTAAATTTAGTAATAATTGATTTTACAGATAGGCCTTAGTTTATGTTGAAGAGGGCAGACCAGAGACATGCATGTTGCACTTGGAAGGGAGGGAAGGGATTTGATGAAGACTCGTAGTTCCTGTGTGGGTTTGTGTTTCAGTCAGAGGTGCGACCCTAAGGGAACTCCATCCTGCAAAATATGCTTCTTCCTGTAACAGGACACAGTGGTGTGTCAGACTTAAAACATATAATCTTCTTGCCCAGGCCTTGGTAGATGTCTTGGCTGTACCCTGCTTTTAAATGTCCTCAAGAATCAGTGTTCCATGAGGCTTGGGCTGAAGAAACCAGGTGTTAGTTACATGACAATGGGAATTGAACAGGAAAAGAAAATCCTGACAAGATTATATGGAATTTATGGGAGCAGCTGGAACATGTATTCTGCTTTAATTAATCTCTTCTTGGCACATCCACACCAGTAAGTTGTGAACTGCTGTGGCTGAGGAGTAAACACATCTTTTTTTATGACGTTTCCCTGCAGAGGTAACATGGGGCAGAGGAGGAGCAACCACACTCCACCCAGCCGTGACTGAGAATCACAGCTCTTGGCAACATCCATATCCATTTACTGAGCTGTACTTTGGACAACCCTCTCTACCACACCTCTGGAATGCAGCTTGCAGACCTGGATGATAAACATAGAGAAAGAGGGAGAGACACTGTCTGCTGAAAGATATTCCAAACTTAGAAAGTAGCTTTAGAGAACTGCAGGATAGATTCCAGCTGGAGAACGTGTTCAAAGGGCCACTTCACAGAAAACTCTCACAATTGTAGATTTCAAGAAACAGGGATGATTTTATCCAGTATTTGGGTAACAGTATTACCCATTTCTTACTTTTTTCTCTAAGCAGCTACTACTGGCCAACATCCAAGATGGGGCAGATTTCTGGGCTTATCCAGGACTGACATTCCTCTGCTTTTTTTCCTGGAAAAATAGGAAGCTTGGTTTATCAATCTTAGTGGATGTTACTGGTCTTACACAAGCCTTGCTTATGTGGGAAATGTCTACCTTGTCACTTCAGTGTTTGTGGTTAGAATTAGGGTACAGTTGCAAAGGTGACTGGAAGAGATAAGAGCACATGGCACCAGGCAGAGCTATCACAGAGGCTGGAGCTGTTGGTGTTCTCTATCCACGCAGTAAGTCTGGCCTGACAGTACTAGTGGCGAGCCAGCCCAAAGGGAACCTATGCATCTTTACCAGGAATAGCACACTCACTGCCATACTATTCAGCTCTAATTTAGGTCAGATGCCATAAAGGCAAGATTGTCCATACTAGTTTGTTCAGTGTGGCTATTATCTGGGGAACTGCATTTGAAGACAGGTTTGTAATAACTAGAAATGCAAATAAAGCACCAGTGCCTTCAAGCAAGAGGCTACAGAGAAAGATAGGCACCATGGATTGAATAATCTGGAAATGCACAGGAACTTTGGAGAGTCTGCTTGACAGACAAGTTATACTATATGGAACAGAATTCCTGTCCAGGCCCTTGTGAGGAAAGAAGGTTCCTGCTGGATAAAAATAATGTAAGTGAATTTTCAGAAGTAAATATAGCATTCTAGACGTTAATGTATCACAAATCTTCCAAACCTCATTATTATATTCCCAGTTAACAAGTAGCTTGTTAAATGCAGGCAGTAAAGTCACGTTGATTCCTGAGCAGTGCAATTGAGAAATCCCTGCTCCATCACATCACTAGCTACACAGGACTGAGTGATCTCCTGTCTCCTGTGTACTGTCTGCTGCTGTCCTGCAAACCATGCAATTATTTAGATCAGCCCAGTGTGGGTGCAAGCCACTGACATCCTGATTAGGCAACATGACATGCTCTTTGTGCTGCTGTAAATGACAATGTGAATTGTCAGCACTCCCCCATGAGCTAATGAACAGGCAGGAGCTGCATGTTTTTAACTTCAGATCAGTTTAAAAACAGATTCTACTGGAAGTGGTGGGAAGGTGTATGGAGAAGACAGATGCACTTTGGCAGCTCTGGAGAATTTTACACCCTGAGAGATGTGACTGGTCGTAGTTTGTTTCCGTGGTTTCTTAGCCTGGAGACTGTCACTGTCCTGCCTTTTAAAGAGAAAGTGGCACCATCTGAACTGAGGTGGTACAAAATAACAGCAGTGACTCCTCTTTCCCCATCCATCAGCTTGGCAGTGATATCAGGGCTGAAGAACATCCTCTGTTTCTTCACTTGTGCCTGTGCTGCCTTGGATTCCTGGGTGTACTTCACACAAATACAGAAAGGCCAACAGTGAACCCCCTACATCAGAGGAAAGTGGGGTCTTTATGGAAAGGTGAGATAGCTACTGTTTGCGGTGAAACAAACAGAAGCCTTTAGGCCAGGAGTGCTTCTTCAGGCCAGATGCATCCAGTCCCAGGCCAACACAAAGCAGCCTTTATTTGCATACACTCTAGAAACCCTGAGATGGGTCAGGAGGTGGGAGGGAGCCAAACTCTACTAAAGCCCAGGATAGGCATAGCAGGTGGCCATCCAACAGATGATGCAGATTGCCCCCCATTGACTTGCTGAACTTCCCGATGCTTTTCAAGAGGAAGACACACATTCCTGTGTCACAGGGCAAGAGAGAAGATACTTCTGATCCTAATCTCCCCATGTCCTAAAACAAACCAACCATCCAGTACGTGCATGTGGCCAGCTGCATTCCAGCAGCCTGCCCAGAGCCAGCAGGCTGCAGAAAAGAAGTAGAGGAATTCCTGGAATTTCTGAAGAGTATTAAAATAACCTTAGCATCCAATAGCAAGCAGGTATGAGAGATAATAGCAGAAGTGGCTGCTTATTCCTCTTCAATATTTGATTAAGTACAAATTTTGCAAGAAAGCATGTGAATGCTGAGAGTGCTTATTTCAGCTTTCCTCTACCCCCTAGATTCTTTGAGAGCAAGGACACAAGGCCTTCAGGAAGCCTCCAGAACACTCAATAAACCACGGTATTGTAACAATAAGATTTTTTTTTTCTGCTCTTCATAATAATTTTCCCAGTTCCCAGAAATATTTGGATCTGTAGTAGGAATATGTCTCCTCTTATTACTCTACACACATTTCTATCAGCAGCAAGATCTCCCTACATGGCAGCATACACTTCACTTCAAAGATCTTCTCAGCCCTTTAGGCTGTAATTAGAGCTGTAAGTGCTGGAGCCAATCTGCCCAACAGGGAAACTTCTATGAAAACAAAGATTTTGTGAAGGTCTAAAGAGATGATGGCAAACAAGAAATGGCTAGTGGATTCTTGAAAGTTCTCCTGCTGACTGTTCTTTCATCAGGCCTGGTGAAAGAAAGCAGTTCTCTTTGTTTAACAATACTGTCAAGAACTCAAGTTTCTCTTTTAAAATGCAGGCTCCAAGTTCTTCCCCTCTACCAGCTGAAAGTTTTCATGAGTCTGGAAATTAGACTGGAAAGACATGTTGTTGGGGTTCTACTGTAACACTTAGGTCTCAGCCGCTCACCAAAATCTCCTTATCTCAATTGCAATAGAAGTATATATTATACTATACTGTATTACATTACAGTATATTTATATTATATTATATTATGACATTTCTTACATCCTGCATTTACACACTGCAGGGAAACCTTTGCAGTGGATCACCAAAGCACCACATAAAAGAGGAAACTCATTCCCCTTTTGGAGTTGTTCAGTCTGGAAAAGAGAAGGCTCTAGGGAGATCTTATTACAGCCTTTCAAAATATAAGGGGGGTTTGTAAGAAAGAGACATTTACCAAGGCCTGTAGTGACAGGACAAGGGGCAAGGGTTTTAAACTGGAAGAGGGTAGATTTAGACTGGGCATAAGGAAGATTTATTTTTTTTTATGATGAGGGTGGTGAGACACCGGCACAGGTTGCCCAGAAAAGTTGTGGATGCCCCATCCCTTGTTCAATTGTTCAAAATCAGGTTGGATGGGGCTTTGAGCAACCTGATCTAGTGAAGAATGTCCCTGCCCATAGTAGGGGAATGGGATTAGATGATCTTTGGTTGCCTTCCAACTCAAACCATCCTATGACTCTATGATTCATCTCTGTTTCTTGTAGAAGCTCTGCATCTTTGGCCAATAACTAATAAAATCAGGGATCTTAGTTCCTTTTTCCTGCCACACGCAGCTTTGATGATTACAACAAGCACTTGGACACCAAAGCTTTTAGCAGCATTCCCTGAGCTACTTGTATTTTTGACACCACTCCACATCTAAATATAGCAATTCCCAGACCTAATGTCAGTGCAACTTTGCTATTGCTGATTTAGAAAAGGGCTCTGGCACAATATTCTCATTCTGAAAATAGCTTCTAATTCTTTACCCAGGGCAGAAGCATTATCCTATTCTACTCACACAACCTGATGATTCAGTGATATACTTAGTTATTCTCATGTTCAGAGTGATGCACAGGCTGATTTATGAAATTCCAGTCCTTGTTAGATCAATAACACTGCAAGTAGGCCTGACCCAGATATTAAGATAAACCAAATTTAAAGGACTTTTAAATTTAAATCATATCCAAATCTGCAGTTGGAACCTGTCATTTAGAGGTACAAACACCTTCAGGCACAGACCCACAGGTTGCACACTCCAGGATGTGAGTTTGCTAAGTGACAGCTGGTTGCTGCTGCGCAAAAATGATGCCAGATGCTCCACAGATTTATTCAGCATGTAAAGCAAACTTTATGTGCATATTTGGAGCATAAACAATGAGTTTGGACTGTATATCTTCCTGGAGACCATTTTGCATGTATACAGAAGTGCTCCATGATAGCTAAGGCCATCCCATATTCTTAAACTTGACTCACTTTCATTTCAGTCCCATAAATGATACTTCAGGCTGCAAACAGTCTGGTCATTCATGAAGTTAATTCTGTCTGAATATAAGCTCTAGTAGAGCTTACACTCTCATGAGAATTTAATTCAGAAAGCAGGGATTATGCTGTTTATGTGACATGCCACATCTGAGTACAAATCCACCACTGCTTTGCTTTGCAGTTTTCCAGCTTATTACTCAGTAGTAACAGACACAAATGAAAATTAGACACAATTAACACTACTGTAACTCCTGCTACTGCACACCTATCACTGCAATACATGTGTTGCTGTGCTTCTAAGGGAGCACTGTGGAGGCCACAGTGAAAACCCATTGATACCATCAACACCATGCACAAGATCTCAGGGGTCATCTCGTGAAAAGAGTTAAGCTGTGTTTGGAAAGACCAGGAACAGATGTCATACTTCTGTGTTTTCAAAGGAAAGCACTAGCATTGACTAACAAGGTCTCCCAGCTCTTGTTTCAAGGTAGACTAGGAAAATGATGGGTGAGTCAGATCCAAAGCCAAACAACCAGAAAATATTGCAAATTTACAGAAAATTCAGTTTAATATCTGATGGGGATCAATATCAAATGCAGTTCTTGATCAGTTTATCCAATCCATAACTATGAAGGACTAAATATGCACCTTTGCCTGTTCTCAGTCACCCCATCCTGCCTCCTCCCTTGCATTTGACAATGACTGTACCAGAATGGACACTCAGATAAACTCAAAATGAACCTCACAAAAGGAAAAAAAGTTGCACAGTTGCTAGCCCTGTGCAAAGGATCCAAAAGGGCTACATGGAGTGGATGTGGGGAAAGAGGAAGAAAGGACTGCAGCAGCAGCCCTTAATGAACTTAGACTGATTGTGAAACCATCATCAGAATAGACCTATGAATCATATTTCCTTTTATAAAAGGATACCAGAGAACGTCTGGCCAAATCCCTATAATAATGCTAGATCATAAATTGCAAAATATCACAGTAATATAGTTAATGTATACAAGATGCTAAGGAGTGTAGTAGTTAGGACTTCATGAACTTTGGTCAGTTTGCCACGATAACATCTATACAGGCTGCCTACAGCTACTTGTGTAAATGAACAAGTAAGGGTGCCCTCTGAGTCTGATTTTATCAAAAATGCCCAACTATTTCATACTTATCGTCTAAGCTCAGAGTCATGTGATTATGAAAGACCATCACATTTCTCATACAAGAAACATCACATGAATACAGAGAGATTTGAAAAGGCAAACCAAAAGGCTTTCAGTTGGACTGTAACGAGAGTTACAAAGGCCACCTGATAGTAAAGGCAATGAGAGTCCAAAATTATGATTTTTGAGTGGAGGGTGCTGGTCTGACTTATAAAAGATAACTGCACTTCTGGATTTAAAAATCCTTTTGATATTGATTAAATACCTTATCTCACGAATGCTTAGGCCCAGACTCTGTATACTGGGCTGCACTGGACAGCATAACAGGGCATGCAGATGCTGTGTCCACCTTGTTGAATGGATATGAAGAAGGTGGCAGCTGGGTCAGAGGCACCAATCCAAACCCCTCTGAGAGCACCGTGCAACTTCATCAGGGCACCACCTAGACTCAAAGGCTCAGAAGCATTACATGACAGATCTCTGATTTCAACCTCCTTGTATAAGTAGCTCCTTGGTAAACAGGCTTCTGTTACTTTTTCTTTTCTAGAAACAAATGGGTTTTGGGAAATTTCATCCTATGTTCCCCTCCCACTGGGCAAGATGAGCTAAAGGTAACGTTTCTCATACCAAGAGTAAGAATCAGTAATAGCAGAGCTGCTTCACACAAATCTGCAGGAATTGTAATTCATTATACAATATTGGAACATCTAGCTATTTCTCCCTGTTCTGTTGAATCTTATCACCTGATTACTTATCCTGAAATAGGGCCTGAAGCCTCCAGCCAGAGGTGAGGGCCACTGTGCCAGATGGGTGTATGCCTACAAGGAATCAGCCTGTTCCAAATCCCATTCCTGCAAGCAGGCGGCCGTACTCTCCTGCGGCCATTCTCAAGTATCAGTCCTTGCGCAAATAAACCACTTTGCTCTCTAAACACCTCAAAGACCTGAGCCTGTGTGTGCTGTAGAAGTGCTTGACAGAGTGTGATTAACACACAGGGTAGGTGTTTCCCCGAGAAAAAGTATGTGTGAGGTGCTTCTTAGAGCAGCATGCTTGACTGATAGTGCTGTTCCCTCTTGTGTTGGCTTAGATATGCAACCTGCTGTGCATCTCTGTTGGGACTGAGGACAAAGTGAACAAGATATGGCTGGTGTTAAAGATTTAATTTATAAACAAATAAGAATGGTGTTCTAAAAAAAACCTTCCCTAACAACATCATGCCTAGGGAAAAACAGCAGGTGGATCTTTGTTTCTAGGTAAGTTGTGGATTTTTTCTCAGCAGAGGATTTGACCCTAACAGAACTTTTATTTAAAAACAAAAAAAAGCAAAACAAAATTAAAGGGAAGCTAGTAAGTCAATTTCTTTTATTACTGGAATATAAAACCCTTGAAGTGATACAGGTAGAAACTCTTCTACTATAATTTCAGGTCAGAAGCAGGATGAAGTCGGGTTACTTCACTGACTGTGATGCATCTCTTAAATTGGAGAAAATTCAGATCAACCAAGATGGGAAATTTGTGAGCACGAATGGAAGATTTTTGATCCTTTGAGCAGGTATCACTTTCAAAGAATATAAGTGGACACAACTCTGCGACAAACTCAGTCACACCAAACTAAATTTGGTGTGTTGTAGTGCTGATTAGAAGCAGATGCTTTTGTTCAATAATTTAAATACCTCTAACTTTGCTTTCTATGGGCCTACTCCTTACAATCTTTTAATTGTTTCCCCATACACACAACTTAAACGTTAAAGGTATCTCCTGATTTTAAAAACGTGACTCCTTGAAACTGTGTTTTCTGGAAACTGCATTATCAAGACATAGATAGCACAGAATAGTTTGGTTTTAATTTTAAAAATCTTTGGAACATTTGACTTGGAAGGCTCCAAGTTGAGCCTTTTTCATGCTTGTCTTTGCCAAGCTGGTCTCCTACACATTAAAAATACTAAGTTAAAATTGCGTGGTCATAGTCATATTTTGCTAAGGCACAAGTTAATCATGGTGGGATTTTTTTTGTTGGTGGTTTGGTTTTCTTTTTTACAGTTAGTTGTGGAAGGAAGAATCCAGCGGCTGATTTTTTTCTCTCTCGTTTACCAACTTGAAATGAAAATGAAAACAATAAAAACAGGTATCACCAGCCAAGAAATCCATGCCCTTAGAGTTTAAAAAATATATATAACTGAGAATTTCTTATTCTGAAAGTGACTGTTTTATCACCAATAAAATGATCCAATAAGGTGGCACCTAAAAGGAAGAGAGAAGAAAAAACTTCTGAAAAAGAACCCAAAATTTGTGAACTAGGGAAGAAATGAGCAAATATTATTTTACTAAGAAAAATGAATGACGCTTTGTTTATAAGGTTATTTCTCCTGCTACTTTAAAACTGCATAGGTAACATGCCAAATGTACACAATGATCTGCAGCTGTTCCTGCTAGGGTGACCTGCCAATAGTAAAGAATTCTATTTTGTCTTACTGCATAATCAAATAGAAATATGGGAAGGCTGCTATAAAATGTTCAGTCACACTAAGGCATGCAAGAGGAGAAAGGAGAGATCAAGCAAAAAAACTCCTTAGGCCTTGAATTTTCCCCCCAACAAAACCTGTACTACAAAGCAACACATCCTCCTGTGGGATTGTTAACTTCTCAGGTTTTACCCTTGCACTACTTTCTGGGTGCCCTTGACAACAATATTCCTATCTCTGATTTTCTCTCCTGTGTGTAAAAATGAAAACAATTCCTCGCCTCACAAAGATGTCGTCAGGTTCACGGTTGCAAAGTGACAGACACTAATTGTCATTATACAATATATATTTACATATTTATTTATATTTATATATTTATGTATATGTATTTTTATATTTATATATGTATTTATACACTTACTTTTATTTATATACTTATATTTATTTAAATATTTATGTATACAATATTTAAGTTTCTGTGAAGTCAGGGATGAAGTCAGGAATGATTCAGATCAGTCACAGTCATCTGAAAGAACGGAAGATAGACAATGGGCTTGTGTGTGATATTTATGTTCAGTGAGAAAGCTCAGATTTCCAATTAATCATACAAAGCATAGCTTTATAGTGGCTTTTCAACATAACTTGAACTTTTTTTTTTTTTTTAAATCCGGTTTTCTCTTTACAAAAGTTTTGCAAAATAGTACTGAAAGAAGGCGCGTTCACAGAGTTTACACTGGTTTGTTTTTTAATTTCATCTCAGTCTATCGACCACCGAGACTGACTTACTACTGATGTGCTTCAGTGAATCAGGCATTCCCCTCCAGATGATGCAAGTAAATCACCAAGGTTTGTGGGCAAGGTACAAAAAACACCTAAAACCTACTCTTCCATCCTCTGAAGATCTCCAACAAGAAAGTGATATAACCAAGTTTCACTGTGACCTACAAACGAACTACCCCACAATGAGATGATATTTAGCACCTCGAAGCAATTAGTTAAACTTGTTACCGTGTCCCCTAAGGTACTGTGACGAGATTAGTGACGTCGAATTTGTAAGAAACATTAGTTTTAGCGCTTTGAATGCCACTGAAATACACTTTTTCCTCACGTAACACATGTAGTCTCACACCACCTTCTCGGGAGAGAGAAAGAGGGGAAGAAAACCAGTTGCATGGATCTGGCAAACCGAGAGTATACAATCCCGAAGGCAGAGTGCCGCGGGCGGGCGGGTGTTTATTAACACCGGGACACCTGAGAAGAGCACGGCAATCCCGGGCTAAGCCCGGGATCCGGCGGAGGGGGAGGAGAGAGGAGGAGCCGATTGGCTCCCCGGGCCGAGGGATCCTATATGCTGCGAGTGGATGAGGCGGCCCCGGGTGCGCTGGGCGGCCGCGCCGGGCCGGTCCTGGTCCTTTTCCCCCAAGAAGGAAGAGGCGGAGGAGAAAGTAGCAGGCTCTGCGGTCCTGTTGGTGAGGTAGGTGAGTCTGTGCTGGGTGTTGTCCTGTTCCCCCCCCCTCTCCTTAGAAAAAGTTTGTTCGCTTGCAAAGAGCCGGGTTGTTCGTTCCTCATTTACATGTAAAGAGAGTTGCCGGGTAATTAAATTTAGCGAAAATACTGTTTTCCTAAATGCCTTTTTTCTCTTGTCTGTCTGGCTTCGAGGATTGCAAGAGCTGGTCTGTTCATTGAGGGGGGGGAGGTGTGTCTTGCTTCTCCGCGTTTCTGGATCTGCGGTTTCTTGCTATGGACAACCGAGTTTTCCAACTGCTTTGTTTAAAAGACTGTTGCTATAGACCGCATCGATTAAGTCCGTACGCGGTTGCCTTGTTTCTGTCTTAAAGAAGGGTTCTGTCAGGGCTTGGGATTTCAAATTTCTACGATAAACAAGATCCAAACTTCAGTGCAGTTTTAACGTCTGTTTTCTGTAGCCTTCTAGCAGATTCTCTCCCAGTCGCTGATTGTTGTCTGGCAGTCGATTATGTTCTAAAGCAGAAAAACCTCCGAAACTTTTCGTGGCCTCTTCAGGGTCTTGCTTATTCCCTGAGCCTTAAGAGGGAAAACTCGCACTCACTCGAGCATTGCGATGAAACAACCCATTCAAAGCAGTGCCGTTTCCTCCCGCCCCTTGTTCCGGCAGCCCCTCCCGCCTTCCTATTTCTCCAGGTTTTTTTCTCTTTATTTTCTTTTTTCTTCTCCTTCTTTTTTGGCTACAGGAAGAGTGTGGGGTTTTGTTGTTTTTTTTTCCTTCAGCTGTTCCCACCCAAGGAACTCGCAAATCCGGCTCGGAGTTTCTCCGCTCGGCCCTGCGTTGCAACACGGGGACGCGCCCCCGAAAGCGTTGGGGCAACCCTCCCGCCCTGGCCTCGTTAGCGCCCTAATTAGCGCCGGGAGCTCCTCTCCCGGCTGGAAGCGGGCACGGAGGCTGCCGGCCGCGCTGCCGCTCGGCGGGAGCAGCCCTTTCCCCAGATATTTTGAAGAAAATCGACTTGAGAAAACGCGATGGGCGAAAGGGGGGAGATACCGAATGCGTTCGGAAAGCGAGTGTTCGCTATGCCTGCCTGTAAAGCTTAAAAAAGCTTTCCGCTCCCCTTTATTTTTTTTCCACGCTGTACTCTTGGCCGGGCTGTGGACTTTCAAACCGTGCAGGCTGGAAGCGCCGGGCGTGCCCGCTGCCCGCGGGGGGTGTGCGAGGGAAGGGCCGGGCCGGCTCCTTCCTTTGTTTCCCCCGAGGGGCGCCCGCAGCCGCGTGGTCGGGGGTTGCGCTCTCTCTCCCCCTCCATCTCTGCTCCGTTTTCCCTTCTCGGGCTGTTCCCGGAGCTCCGCGGATGCTCCGGGGGCTGAGGAGAGGGGAAGGCGGGATGCTGTGAAAGCGAACGATCGATTTTTGCTAGTTCGGGGGTTGGCGGGGGTGCCGGGAGGCCGCTCCGCAGCCGCGAGGTGAGGCGCGGCGGCAGCAACAACCACCCGCGGAAACACCGCGGGGGCGGGGGTGGCCCTCCAGCCCACCCCGGTGAGAGCTTCCGACTGGTTTTTCGGGCCTCCTGAGTTTCAAAGGTTTTTGGGAGACCTCGGGATGCTGCTGGTGCGGGGCAGAGCCCCGGGCTGGGCGGCTGCGCGGAGCTCCGGTGGGAGAGCGGGGGAGGGAACGGGCTGAGGCGCTTGGAGACAGCTGAGCTTCTTAAGGTGAAGTGGCTTTAACTGCTTCTGAGCAAGATCTTGGAGACTCTCTAGAGATGGGAGACTGGCTTTACTCCAATATAAGCAACTGAGTGAAGTGCAAGGCAATGAAAAAAAATAAATAAAAATACAAATCCTGTAATTCTATTCTGGCTACACAAAGAGCTCGGTACGTGCTGCAGCATCCTCATCTAGTGACTGCCGAGGCTTACGCCTGAGGATCTCTTGGCAGTAGTTTTGAAACTACTAGTACAACTATTGAAATTTATTTTGTATAATGCTGACTTGTTCCCACTTCTCAGTTCTTTTATTTCTCCTGGCAGTTGGAAAGGGCAAAGGATGGGGTTAGCAAAGAGAGAGACTATTTTTTAAAAGGGAAAAAAAATGGATTCTAAGAGAAGATAAATGTCAGCTTCTTTTTTACTTGTTGAGCAGAGGAGGAGACATTAAATCATTGTTGATAACAACAGCCATGGAATAGGCTAACAGTATTCCTGAAGGCTGGACCATCACATAAAGCTGGGTGTTGCTGTGGTATTTATTACGGGAGCTACTGGTTGTTCTGCACAGAACTAGGTTCATAAAAGCTCACTATCTACCACAGTAATATAGTATCCCAGTAAAGTCTGGGCTTTTTCACTGGTAAGGTTTTGTTTTGTGTTCTTATAAATGTAATGGCAGTATCTGCTTACTAGCTCTCTTCCATTGAGTGAATCAGAACTGTATCACTTTCTGCTTTCTCTAAGATCCTACATGATTGAGAAGCAAACTGGTTGCTCATGCTGTGCAAAGCAGTAGTTGGGACAGTGTGTGACATCTGGCAAAACTGGAGTAGTGAGTACTGAAGCTAGAAGCAGCAGCTCACCTACAGGTTAGGGAGAAGCCTGTGGAAAACCCTGCAAGTCATCGCTTATCATTTGGCATGCTAGTGGCTCATGTGTTTCTGCAGTAAGTCTGCTGGGCCTTGGCACTGGCAGAAAGTGGTGGAGGGAACCAGAAAGTGATAGATTAGCACTGTACTACTTATCTCTTCCTTCCATACAACGCTTCCAGACTTTATAGTAAAGTATGTTCCTCAGCTTCTTAAGATATACACATCTCAAGTGAGGCTACCTGAATATTCAGTAGACCTCTATAATAACTGATCTTTAAATTCCAGTGGAAAGTCCACCTCTGTCAGGCTGGTTGGAAGTGACAGCAGGATCTTCCACTGATACAAAAGATGTTGAGTATTTGTCATCTTTGTATCATTTGGTAAATTGTGGTCCAGAGCCTGAACTGAGATCTTTGCATCCCTGAGTCTTCAAAGACTGAAATAATAGTTGTGGACACCTGAGAGGTTGTTTCTTTAAGTTTTGTGAATAGGATGTTTGCCCTTGGTAGCAAGGAGGAGAATACTATGGAAGGATCTTTGAAAGATGACACTTGACTGAAATTTTGTAATCAATGGGGAAGCTACCACAACATATGAAAACAGCCTGATGAAACAACTGCTTAGCTTTGGAATTGCAACATTTTAGAGTGAATCTGTACCAATCCTAAAGTGTACCTGTTTCTTGGATGGCTACATTGTCTGATCTTCAGCTTAGAGTTGTGCCTTGGAGATGCTACTGCTACATGCCCAAATAACTGAGAAAAGTCCCAAGACTGCTTAAATAACCTGTGGACAGATGACCTCAAAAGAAGGGAATGTTGTTTGAAGTGGAACCAACTTTGTTGAAGGACTCTTGAAGTGGGACATATGTCTACATGTTGCTAAGATCACAGACTGTGGGAGCTTCTGCCATGTAGAGCAGAGCAAATTTGCTTGTTGCAGCCAGTTTTATGAGGTCAAGCTTGACTGGCTGTTCCCATCTCCAGATTTCTGGATGATGTATTCTTGAATAAAAAGTGTTTGGTCACTCAAAACTTCCAGGAGCATCACCATGCTCTGAAGGTACATTCACACTGCTCAGGTGCAGCAACTTTGAAACAGAGAACTCCTTTTGTCAATATGGATCATGTTGTTGAAGGTGCTTTGGGACATATAGGTAAAAGAATAAGTTTTAGCTAGTCCTCTGCCTTCAGATCTGAAGCAACTTGTTTCACATTGAACTTACTGTTGGTTCTGTAAGTCACTTTCTATACACACTTTTTCTCCTGCATCTGGTAATTTTTGTTTCTTCCAGTTTCACTTCTGGTTAAGATGTGAAGACAATTGACTTAAACTGGCCTGTTTTCTTAGGGCAGGAAACTTACAGCTTTTCTTGTTTGTTAAATTGTGCACTCATCATGCACCACCACAGTGCCACTCTCCTTTCCCTCTTAGTTGTGTTTTTCCATGGAATATGAAACAGGCTGAGGGTGGATGAATTTTCTCCTACTTGATTTGGCTAACTAAAGGAAGATGTCACTTTGCACTGTATACAGGCATGAGTAATCCATGTCTTTCGTTGTGTGAAGGCTAGACAAAGTGCTTTCACAACTCTTTCCTGCAGCTTTCCTAACTTGCCAAGAAAATATTTACTCACTACATTTTCAGTAAGAAACCCTTATAGCGGCTATTACGGGTAGCAAAGGTACCATAATTATGACTTAATTCTCCTTCGAGATTCTGGCTGCTTTGTCTGCGAGACTTGAATAAAGTCCTGTGGAAATTACAAGTCCTGACTTTCTATTGCATTGTTCTCAAAGCTCAACTTTCTAGAATGAGCAGGCTTCTTTCTTTAATGGGTGTCTTTTTTCTTCCTTCTGCTGTAAGCCATTTCTGTCTTGTAAGCTTCTGCTCCCACCTTCATAGCTTTCTTCTGGAGTCCACAGACGTGTTCTGTGGTCTGTCTCCCAGTGAATTCCGTTTATAGTTTCTACTTAACTCTGTTTCACTCAACTGTCCTCATGGCGGTTCTTTATCTGATTCTGTGTGTATGTTATTGCTGTGTGTAGTTCAGTTACATTCTTAGCCTTAGTCTTGCATAGAAGTGTGGGTTTATATGTACACATATATATACAGCAGACATTTTTATATGTATGAAAATACTATTTTTACTGGCTCTTGATGTTATTAGTGTGACCTACTATCCATTTCTCCTAAGCAGAGACAAGTACTTCTGGTTAAATGCAAATGCCCAAGTTCCTTCCTTCATTTAATTTACAAAGACTAGCCTTAGCCAATTCTCACTGCTTATTAAACATGTTGGGAGTGATTTGCAGCCCCTTTGTTTGACTTTTCTTATCAGATTTGAATCTTGAAGCTGTGCCTGAGGAATTCTTAGTTTAGTCCTTTGTTCTGTGGCTTGTTAGGGCCAGTGACTTGTTAGCAGCTCTCAGGGAGGGTATTTCAACTGTGGTAAGCTAGAAGCTGTGGCATGCTGCTGTTAAGTTGCTTCAGTTTACTTCATTGTCAAATTTCTCCTAAGTGCATGGGGGAGGTGTTGGGTCTCTTCACTTTTCTGCCATGAGCCTGTGCTGTTCTTGCTCCTCATATTTTATAACAAAAAGCAGATGAGTGTCTTGTTCAATCCCTGGTCATGTTGCATTGCAGAAAGGCTGTATAAAAGGCAAAATTTCTCCGTGGTTCCCACAAGAGAGGATTAATGGAATTCATCCCACCCAGTTTGCAGGCAGGCTTAAACAAAGCCTTGAACCACTCACTACTACTCCAGCCAACCTGCAGCTCCTTTGTATTTGCTGAAGTGGTTCTCGATCCACGGATCATAATAGCTGAGATGTTTGTGTCTTTCTGGCTTGCTTGAAACAAACATGGAGGCTCCCAACATGTAGGAGCCTCCTATATTGAATCTGTTTTTAAATCTACAAAGAATCAACAGCTTTTGGTATAAAATGCTTGACTGTCTTGAAGACTACTTGAAATGTGAACACTACATTAAAGCCCTGAAATGTACATAGTGAGATAGACCTTAGCTTAACATTGTATAACTGAACTTAAAGGAAAACGTTAGCTATATGCATCCCAATCTCATGCAAGTATTAAAACAGTGGTGACTTCTGTCAGCAGCTGCTGTTGCAAGTGCAGAGAATGTTCTCTCCTCTTTAGTCCTTTTCGGTGGCCAGTTTAGTACGCTTAGCTTTAACAAAACTTTCTTTGCTGTTTCCTTCAACTCTCTCCAAACTGACAATCAACTCCCCAATAAGTGGACATTTTTTGATGTAGAAAGATAGCTCTTGGAGAGCATGACCCTCACAGGTATGGATACCTGTTTGTTTGATGGGAATTTGCTTTCCTCAGATTACATGTACCTCTCAACATAATGCTTCTAGCATGTTTATTCAGTTTCAACTTTAAAGTTATTTTGGGCTTATGCCAGTGAAAACACTTTCAGAAACACTTTCAGTGAAAATGCTTTCAGATTTGCAGTCTGGAAATTAGGACTTCAGAGAAATGGACAGTGCAGTGCATCTGCTGTTTCTAAATAATGACTTGCCTAAAGTTAGTGACTCTTTAATTGAACAATGTGCTGTTTATGTAACTTTAATGGATTTTAAATTAAAAGTGTACGTTCTTTAACTTCTGTTGGTGCATCTTAAATGAGTAGCAATTCATGCTTCTATAGAAAATGTGTGTGTGTATATATATATCTACTATATGTAGGGACTTCACTTTGACACTGCATTTGCCTGTGTTGAAACAGTTTTAGCAAATTAATGCAGAACTACCATAAATATGAATTGAAAAAAATAACTGAAGTACAAAAGAAGAGACTATGTGGACAGACTGCTTGCTTGATTCAAATAGATTAATTTCCTAGTCATAAAATAAGACAACCCACTAGATGAGATTATCTGAGCAGACAGTATCATTCATAACTCTCCTCTTCCCTTAGCCTCGAGTAGAGTATGTTTCTCTTTCAGCTTCAGAGTTGCTGGCAGCTGTGTACAGCAGTGAACAAGGCATGGTTCTGTCAGGGGCAAAGGAGCAGAGTGTGCAATGGCTGTCTGTTCTTAAGGGCTTGTAGATCTGTGGGTGTAAGGAAAGGTGAAGTGGCTTAAGCAATATTTGCTCATGTGGATCTTAAGAGGAGGACTATGAAATGTGCCAATGGCAGCTCTGCTACATTTGTGGGGGTGATGAGCCTCAGGGGGTCATTTTAAAGAGGTTCTTGTCCTCAAGATTTTTTACTTAGCAAAAAGCTCATCTTTTAATCTAATTATATATATGCTAGATAATGCTAGAAGTATTATTTTTCTCCACAGAGCTGCTTCTTTTGTAGGCTGATCCTATAGTTACTTCAAGAGGGCTACTTTAAATTACTAGGAGACCCTTTGTGTGTTGGTGTGTGCTTTGCTTGAAGTACCTGTCTGTGCATGGTGGATTCAGTCTAGCATTAGACCTTGTGCTTGCTGGGTATGTGTAGTGGGGAAAGCGTGGCCTTGAAAATGAAGACTGAAACGCTACTACCCCAGCAACAGAAAATTAGTTTACTGTCTAGTGTCCCTATGCATAGGATAAGGACTTGGTTTATTCCCTAATTTCTAAAATGTGTCTAAAGAGCTGAAAAACGGGTGATGTTTCTGACTGCATGACTTGGGTCATCTGAGTGGAAGAGCTTTTAACAAAAGTTATGTTGGTTCTTACTGGCCAGGTACTGTTAGGATAGGAACCAACACTAGTGTTCTGCAGCCTAGCTTCCTTGACCTCCTGTGTAAGTGGTTGCAGGGAGACAAGTAAAGCTGCAGAGTTGACTCCCAGGGCTCTGTATATGTAGGTCTGGGAACATAAACTACTGAAGGAAAAGAGTTGATGCAGAAAGGGGATCATGCTCAGATGTGTATAGAATATAAATGGTGTTCGGATGGTTAGTCAGAATAATACTTAGCTCTAGTTGGTGACCTGATGAGCCATGCTTAAAGGAGAGAAGTTGATGCAGCTGAGCTGATTTGGGAAGTTCACATAGCAGAGTATCATCCTATTCAGATTCATGAGTTCATATTATCTCTGATTTGTGCTAACTTAAATTTGGAAAGGAGAGTAGTAGTCTAATACAACACTGAAAAACCCGACTAGTTCCTGTACCCTGCAAGTTAACCAGTGTTTGACTTGACTTTTTAAATTCCAACATGCTTTATCATTAGTCTAACTGGAAAAAAAAAAAACAGGTAAAACATAATGCTTTGTCTGCACAACTTCTGCATTCTAATCTACAAGTTTTACTTCTCATTTGTCTGTCTGCCTGCCTGCCTTAGTGCCCACATGTAACATCCAAGTTCTGACTGTGCACTCTTGCTGTAAAATGGGAGATCCATCTGGAGTTTGATGCTGAATTGGGATTATAGGCTAGAGTTGTCTCTAAGGAAGAGGGACTGGAGAGCAGATGAGAGAGTATCTACTCTGGAATGAAAAAATTAAAACATAGAACTAGGACAGCAAAGTCTAGCATGCTTTAGAAACGGTCATGGTATGACAGTGTTAGCCTTCTGTTTACATGACTCCTTTGTATGCATTCTAATTCACCTTTTTTTTTTTTAAAGTATTGTTACTAGGTAAAAAATTTCAAGCTGAGGCCCCATAAAAAGGTAGCTTAGAGTAATCTTGCAATTAGTTGTGTCAGTCTTAAATTTGACTTAGTTTAGCAGCTTGCATGGAAAAGGTGTGCTTCAGGAAGATCTTGAGGTATGGCCTGTAGATGAACAGGAATTACCTTAGGTTTGTGGGGAAAATAGGAAATAACATCTCTAGATCTATAGTTGCAAATAAATTATTTGAATGGGTTTACTTAAAACAGGCAGCAGAGAATTGCTGATTAGGTGGGACTGTGATGTAGCTTTTCAACATGCTATGAAATAGGTGTTCAGCATTAAGTGCAACTAGAGAATTTCTATTATCTTGCAGTGTTGAGCTTTGGACTGGATCCTTAGCTGCTTGGTACTTCACAATTGCTTTCTCTGGTATGGGGAAAACAGTTTCCTTCTACTTTCAGTTTCGGTCAACCTTCAGCTCAACGCTTGTCATGTGTAATGTGATGTCCTTCTTGCAAGGTTGTCTGAAGTGCACCGTTGTAAAGAGGTGAATACTCTAATGTGGGAAAGAAAGCAGTAGCTAGCTAAGCCTTTTGTAATGCCTTTTGTGGTCCTTCTTCACTTTTGCAGGGAAGGTGTATTTAGAATATTCTGAGATTAAGTGATATAAGAACTTTCCTAGTGACTATATATCACTCATACAGAAGCTTTCAGATAAGATTCCAAATTTGAACACATTATCTATAAAGCTCCCCTCCCAGTTTAGTAGAGGCTATAGAAAGTGTTGACTGAAGTCTCACTCTGAAGCAGAAAAACTTGTGCTTTGTGAATGGTTTTGATACTGAAGCTTTGCCATCCATGCCTGATGGGGTATCATTAACAGCTGCAGTTCATGCTCTCTGCCCCTTTGCTGCATACTTTTACCTTAGTGCATAGAAGTTGAAAGGACTGTGCCAATCTGGCACATCCCTAAACACTGGCACAGTAAAGGTGAACTTATGTAGATGCAGACTGCTGTGCAGTACAGCATTAGAGCTGATCGGTGGCATCTGCTAAAACAGATGCTGTTGGTTGTACCGTAGGTATCACTGCAGCCTTTGCAGCTGTGTCTTAGAGCTCTGTCTTGCCTATGTGAAAGTACTAACTTAGCTGCTCTTCTCAGAAATGAGCATATGCAGCCTCCATCATGTCACTGCCAGACTGAAATTTCAGAATATTATACATGCTGTCAGTACAAAGAACTGGCTCTTCTCACCTAATCTGCTGTACATAAAGCAAAGAATTTCATGTTGGTGCTTGTGTGCTTTGTGCATAACCCCCTTGAACTAAATGACTCAGGTTTTGGAAGCTTTCATTCTGGAAAATGCAGTCCTCCCTTCTAGCTTGTATGGGGAAGAGTCTCCAGTAGATACAGCAGGCTAAAGCAACTGAAAATTGTAACTTAAATGTAGACTGGTGCTTGAAAGATGAGTCCTGCTCCTCACCTGCTATCTGCACAGTAGCTGTTTCAGAGAACTGATTCTGATGGAAGCGACTTAAGGCAGGTCTGTCCATTCTGTCAGATGTCTCCCAGCTTGTGGCAGCTGGGAAGTCTGCTGCTCCATGGTAGGGGAAACTGAAGAAATCGCTTTCTTCCTTTCCACCAAATAGTTACAGCAAGTGCAAAGCCTCTGTAGAAATGAAATTTCTACTGGCAGTTAGCTGCTTCCTAGATGTGTTGAGCGTTTACAACCTGTTTCTTTTTCCAGTCCTGAAGGAGATGAAATGCTTTACTCAGTTGCCATCTTAGGCTTTGCCATCCTTTGAATGTCTCTGCCAACAAATACTTCACATCTTGCCTCAGCACTTTTAAGTGTTACACATAAATGAGAAGCAGCTTTCAGAGTCTCATTTTTCTGCATGCTGCTCTCATTATCTCTGATACAAAGCTTTCTTGGAGGAAGTGCTGTACTTCAATGCCCATTTTTTGCTTTTGACTGAACTTGAGAATCATTTAAGGACTTAATGTTTTTGAAGGCAAGGTGTTCACCTTCTGAAAATCTGGTGTGTTCAATCTGAGAAGTCCTCAATGCATGCACAAAAAGCATCTAAGAATGCTGATTCTACGATCCCAGAAGACTGAACCTAGATTGCAAGTTGCAGGCAAACTGAAGAACCTGCAGGCAAAGTCTGCATATGAGATCCAAAATTGTATTTCAAGAACATTTGCCCCATCTTCTGCAAAGCTACTGTCAGTCATTACTGTATTCATATTCCATATTGATGCAACTTCCATGACCTGACTCTAAACTCTTCATAGTGCTTTGTAGCACTAGACTGAGGGTTTTTTTGTTAACCCTGTTGTCATTGTGACCATATTTTCCTACAGGATGTGTCCAAATTGGCTTGTTTCTCACCAGTTTTTTGCAGAACAAGATGTAACAGTGGAGGCTTTGATGTTACTTGAAATTATGTTCTTTGCAGGCTCTGTGCTTGTGTTTTCTTCTATCTCAGTGCTCATGAACTATGTAGGAAGAAAGGTTTAGTCAAGTATCTGCATCTTTTTTCCTTAATTTGACCTTTTGTTGCTACAGTAGGAAATCCTAGAAGTGTCAGGGGTGTAATTTGTTCAGTGCTTCTGTTCCTTTTTCCTTTGTCATAACAGCTCATGTGTAAGTGGAACTTCAAAGCAACCTCTTTGTGTGTAAGAAGTTCTTCAAATATTGGGGAGTGAAGAAGAAGGACATGGACCAGAGTAGAGATGACAGCATAACTCGTGAAGAGATGTCAGCAATGGAAAATTATTAAAAGAAACTTGGGGTTACATCGTCTTGTAGCTAAAGCTGTAAGCAGCAATGTTCATTCAGGCTTTGTTCCTATTAACATAGGTATATACTTTCTTACACATCCATTAGTCAGTTGGAAGGAAATATATTGATAAAGATGTGACTTTTGTGTTTTGTTGGCTTACTTGATGTGCTAACTTGATTAGATTTCCTTTGGTGTTCTGGAGTAAGCAGTAGATAAATCAGTACTGCTGAAGGTTTCAGTGGAGATGAAGTTCAGTTTTCCAGGAATTGCAACTTTAAATTGCTCAGAAACTGGAATGTTACAAAAAAAGTTTTAAATTCTATTTAACAAAGAAAACTCTCAAGCATGCCAAAACACGCATGTGTTTTTTGAACCTTGTAGCTTCTCTCTAAGCAGATTTTGAAAGCTTCAGGAAAATCCAACCCCACTTTTTTCAGGAACTGTCATCATTTGTCTGAATTGAAACCCAGGCAGTGCTAATCTTAGACTCTGCAGCTTTAACTGCAGTGTCTGCTTCTGTCACCCCTCTGGCTTGGCACATTCCTCTAGTGCTGTAGAAGTGGTGGTGCAGCTCAGGTCCAGTGAGACATCTGAAGTCTTTGGCAGGATGAAGCATCTCTACAATCTGCCTTCTAACCTGGACATGCCACTCAGCTATCAAACAGCTGATCTGGAGTAGCTCACATGACAAGGCTAGACTTTTAGACCAAAAGTCTGTTGTAGGGCTTCAGGTTTTCTGTAGTGTAACATAGAGCCTGGTAGTAGAATGAAAAAGCCTGAAAGCTTTAGAAAGAATGTGTTACATCTGGTCCTTCAAAAGCAACCCCTGAGTCCTGTTGCACACTTAGGTTAGGCTTGAGATACAGCTTGATATGAATTAACCACTTCTGACACTCCCTGTAGGGTTTCAGGAGGTTGCTTTTTGGTTTGCTTAGCAGTGAGCTTCAGAGCTGATGCAAGCTGTGTAAGGTTTATGTGGTGAGGATGAGAGGCTAGCGTTGGGGGAAGAGTTAAATGTAAGGCTGTCCCTAACTAGCAGCAGCAAGCTTGTGATTGAGCTTATCCACCACATGGAACTGCACCCTTGGACCAAGTGGCTCTTTGGCACAACCAAGGACAAAACATAGACATAGAGATCAACAGCTTTTCAGATTACTTCCAGTTAAAATTAGGTAACTTTTGAGGTGTTCTTTCTTGCAGAACTCTATTCAAGAGTTGTTGATGTGAAAGAGACAGTTTCTACAACCTTATAGTAAAAAATGTTGTTGTCTTTTTAAAATAGTACTTCCTAGAACATGCTCCATTACCTGGGAAAGCTTCTTGTGATCTAAATTTACCTTCTGTCCTAGGCAGGAGTGGAAAAATAACTAGACATTATGGTCTTTGTCACAAAATACATGGTATACAGAGATGTGGTATATCAATTCTGCTATAGATTAATTGAAGCCCAGCCTGTGTACTGTACCACATGGCAAAAGTTGTAGCTGGGAGCAGCGGGGTGTTATCTCTGGGTAGTTGCAGTTGGTCTCTCTCAGGTTTAGATTTTTATCAGGGTGGTGGCAGTTGGAAAAAATTCTCTCTTCTGTTGGAGTGTCTTTTGTGTGAATGTTGTCTCCTCATGGTTCTTGCTGTAAGGGTCTGTCTCTCTGGTGTTTCATATCTGAGGCATCTCCATGTTTCTTTAGGGTCTCTTGTGTGTCTCTCCTCAGGGGACTTGCCAAAACTATTCTGTTCTGAAGTTAATGTAATACCGACTTTTTTAAAGTAGTTACTTCTGTGGACAATGTAGCTCTCTAAGCATCTGCCTTTCCACAGTGGTCACTCTACAAACTATCTAGTTTGCATAACAGCTATGGTAGCTCCACTTTCACCCAGAATATACACTGAATGCAGAGTACAGAATTGTGAACAACTGCTACATTGAAATGACAGTGAAGCTTGTGGCAATATTGAAAGGTTAAATACAACCCCCTTTAGGAAAGGTAGGATTGCTGCATGGTGAGCAAAGCCTGCAGTACTTGCAAGTGGGGGAAGACCACATCAAGTTTTGATTCTTAAATCTACTGGGAAGGAAGGCAGCTACAGGAACTGTGTATGGGTGCTTGGTTCTCCCAGTCTCTTTCCAATCTCAAAGAGGATCTAAAAGCTGCCACACCACAAGTAAGAAAATGCACACCAAGAGACAAAACACATTAATTACGGTCAGAAAAATGACTGTCAAGCATGGTTTTATCGCTGTTTCATGATGTTTCCTCTTGCTCAGGAGAGCATATTGGTGTGCTGTTTTTCTTTTCTCAGAATTATAAGAATCAGTTGGCCTTAAATAGCTCCTGGGGTGACTCAACCTGTTCTCCTGTTTAAGGGAAGGGGAGAGCATGACAAAGCCCCAAGGATGAGTGTTGCAAATATGCTGTAAAAAGTTATGACAATTAAAGACTCTACTTGTGCATTGACACCTTCAACAAGTCTTGAGTTTTTTTGGAGGGAGATGGGGGAGTGGGTATAGACCTCTAAATTTCATCAGTACTGCTTATCTGTAATTGCACTTTAAAGTTTCACCTGAGGGGTACATCTGAGGAGGATTCTGAGCAACTTCTGTCTCCGAAGGGTTGATCAAATATCCCTGCACTAGGTCAAGAAAATGGCAAACTAGACTCTTCCAATATTTAGTTAGTTGATTTTATGGCTTGTTTCTTTTTTTCTTCAAGGAAAAGTGTAAGTTTTCTTTCCAGCATCTCTGACTTCCAGGATTGGAGTCCTAGGGAGCAGAAAACTTAGTTCTGTGCATCTCATGCCTGGCTGGCTGTTCATAGTTAAAACTCTTCCCATGGTGACTTCTGTGTTTGGAGTTTTTTTGAGGGCTTTTTTCTTCCCTAAGGGTAAAAACAGTCCTGTGGGTTAGTGTCACTGCTAGTTTTCAGTGACCTCTGTCACTGTATTGTTGTTGACAGCTGTCTCCTTTTACTAGAGGTGGACACTTGCAGACTGTTGCTGAAACATGTTATCCAAGTGGAATCTCAAATGTTGTATTTGACTAGGTTTCCTGTATTTACCAAGGTCATCTTTGCTCCAGGGGGTTAAATAGATTGCCTCCTGTTCCCTTTACTTTCAGAAAAGTCAATTGTGTTTTGGTTTTGTTTTTTTTTTTACTTTGTGAACTTTATTGGGTGAGATGATGCTGCAGCATTTGTGCTAACCAGCCAATTTCATGTAGAGTACAGGTTTTGGGAAAAGAACACAAGCATCTAGTTCAGAGGGGAAAACCAGACCTTGTTCTCCCTCTCAGGAAATAGTGGGTATCTTCAGCCCCACTCCTCCAAAAGGAGCGAGCAAATGTCTGGAATTCTGTATCACTCCAGTTTGTGTGTATCTCTGTGCCTTGCCTGAAACGAGTATGCTTTGCAATAGCATGCTATTGTAAACTTGCTGAGTTTATAACTCTGAGGTGCATTGTTGAACTTCATGTTTTCAAAATAAAAAGGGTTTAAACTGATACTATAAAAAGTGCTGACTGACTTTTATTCACCAAACTGCCCATACAGCTTTTGTTTTATGCACTACAATCTGCAAGCCTCAACTGCACCCATGCAGTTTCCATGTTGAGCAGTCAGTCCCCTTCTTGTGTTAGATAACCACACAGCAAAATTGCTCCAGGTCTTCTTATCTCTCTCTAGTCTGTTTTATTCTTATCGTGCTGTCTAGTTGCAAAACCTCAAATGGGTAAAACAATCTCAAAACGTCTCTGTTGCACATCTAAGAGAATTGTGATAGCTTATGTTGCCTTGATTCTTCGGTTGTGTTTCTGTGCAAGAAATGCTCAGCTGGGGGTGTCCACTCCTTTTGAGCTAGGCTGACATTGCTGGCATGACAGAACTTGCTCTTTCCTTGGGTTTTTACATGATCAAATAACTACTCCTTGGGGCTGTTTAGTAGACACCAGTAAGAGCTCAGGCTACAAGGACTGACTTTAACAAACTGCAGGACGAGAAGGCCGGACTTTGTGGCTCTTTGTGCTTAGGATTCTTCTTTTCACTAAGCCCCGGGTGGGGGTCGACACCCTAGCCCTGCGGCGTGGGCGGTCTGCGGGGTCCTGTGAGGGAGGGATGCCTCGCTGAGGAGCCTGCGGCCCTGGCTGCTGCAGCTCGCTGCAGTATCCGCCTCTTGACCTTAGCTTCGGTTACAAACAGCGTCTGCCCGCACCTCCAGATAAGCGGGGTCCTGCTGCACGGGGCGTCTGGCGCCGGGCACCGCTGGAGCAGCCGCCCCACTGCCCGAGTGGGCCTGCCCTGGGCTGGCCCGGCCGCCGGGCGCTTCCCTGCGGGAGACGGGAGAGCGGGGCCGCCCGGGCGCCGGGACCCGCGGCGGGGAAGGTGCCGGGCGAGGCGGCGACCTGGGCCGGGCGCCTCCCGCGGGGCGGGGGCGGACGGGCCGTCACGGGGAGCGGGCGGGACGGCGCGGGCGGCCCTGCCTGCCCCGCGGCCCTGCCTGCCCCGCAGCAGGAGCCTGGGCTGCCCTCCTTGGCCGTGGGCTCCGGGCCCTTCTCGCAGGGCGCCCAGGCGGGGGGCGGCGGGGGCCGTGAGGGAGGCGAGGCCGCCGGCCTGCCCTGGCCCTGGCCCTGGCCCTGGCGCTAGGCCGGGGCCTCCGCACCTCCTGGAGCAGTCGCAGGTCCCTGTGGGTCTCGCACTTTTAATAGGCTGCCTCAAGGACAATTTGTAGACTTGGTCATTTGTGGGGTGTGGCTTCCCTCCTAGCTGAAAATTTATAAACAAAACGTTGTCAACTGTTGGTTAACAGCAGGGGTTTTTCTAAGAAAGAGTTTGTATCAGAACTGAAGCCTCGCTGTCAGGTTCCCTTTCTCCTTCAGCAGCCTCCTACAGGCTCGCTCTGGGCCACTGACAACCTTTAACTTGCTGCCAGTTTTGCCTTTTTTTTGGGGGGGGTGGGAATGCGGGTGGGTGGTTGATGGGGAGAGTATGAGTAGTTACTTTCATGGCTGAACCTAAAACCAAATGTGTTAATAACGGCTTCACTAAAAATTCTCTTCACCCCCTTACAATTGGTAGGTACTCATCTTCATGAAGGAAGGAAACACACAAGAAGATCCCATTTAGAACTGTAGCGTTTGCTTCAAGATGTCCCAAAGGGAAAACACTCATCTGCAACTTTCATATTTCAAAACTGTCTGCGTGCTTTCAATCAAAGAAAAAAGTTTTTTGAGAAAGATGACTTGTGAAATCTGTGAACAAAGCTGGCTTTACAAGGATACTGAATAAAAGACAACATGCCTTACAACGGACACTTATCTTGAAGGGGCGACACTGTGCTTCTAAACTGAAAACCCGGCACTGTAAAAACACTGATCCTGACAAAATTAAGGATTATAGAAACTGCATCAGAATGTTTGTTAGTCCCAGAAGAGTAAGAAAATGCCATTTTTTGCAGATAGTTGCCACGTCCTTCATACTGTGTCTCATGATTTTTTGGGGACCATTTGATAATCACATTGTGAGCCATATGAAGTCCTATTCATACAGATACCTCGTAAATAGCTACCATTTTGTGAATGACAGCCTGTCTATCAACAGGGATAACTTGGACAGAGTATCAAGATACCAGTACTTGATCAACCACAGAGAGAAATGTCGGCATCAGGATGTCCTTCTCCTGTTGTTTGTGAAGACTTCTCCTGAAAACCGTCATCGGAGGGATGCGATTAGACAAACTTGGGGTAATGAGAAGTACGTTCGTTTGAACCTTAATGCCAATATTAAAACACTTTTTGCTTTAGGACAACCAGCAGATTCTCTGCACCAAACACAGCTGCAAAGAGAGCTTCAGCTGGAAGACCAGAAATACAATGATTTGATTCAGCAGGACTTCTTAGATACTTTTCACAATCTTACTCTTAAATTGCTTTTGCAGTTTAGCTGGGTGAATGCCTACTGTCCTCATGCCAGGTTCATTATGTCTGCAGATGATGATATATTTATCCATATGCCAAATCTTGTTGCTTATCTGCAAAATCTAGCACAGATGGGTGTTCAAGATCTCTGGATTGGTCGCGTCCACCGTGGATCCCCTCCCGTAAGAGACAAGAGTAGCAAATACTATGTTCCCTACGAAATGTACCAGTGGCCCTCTTATCCTGACTACACAGCAGGAGCTGCATATGTGATATCAAGTGATGTAGCAGCTAAAGTATATGAGGCTTCACTGACTCTCAATACAAGTCTTTACATAGATGATGTTTTCATGGGTCTCTGTGCCAATAAAATGGGAATTGTACCACAGTACCACGTATTTTTTTCTGGGGAAGGAAAGGCTCCATATCATCCCTGCATTTATAACAGAATGATGACATCTCATGGACATGTATATGATCTTCACCAGCTCTGGGAGCAGGCCACAGATCCCAAAGTTAAAAAAATTGCTTCAGGGATTTGGGGTAGGTTATACTGCAGACTAGTCAATATTGTGCTTCTCTGTAAACTGTACTATGAGGACACATATCCATGTTCAGCTGCATTTTCTTAATACTTGAATATCTGTGTTGAAGATCCACTGAGCCAAAGCAGAGCAACAACTCTTTAGCTGTTTATTAAAAATACATGTAAACATGGAAAGAGGTAAAACTGAAATGTGAATAGTTGGAGGTGGGGGGAGGATGGTCCCAGATACTGTTCAGAAACTTACTGGAATAGCTCTCCTATTGTACTGCAACCTTTTACATTGTAGCCTGGTTTGTTGTTTGTTTGGTTCTTTTACACTTCGAGGGATGGAAGTCTGGATTAAATGAACTACAATGGATTTGACTTCTAGACTTTGAAATGCTTGGTGAAAATGTCTGTTACTTTGAACTTGTCAGTAAGTCTTAAGCTTTTTTCTGAAAAAGCTATGTGAACTAAGGCACATGATAAAGAATCTGCTATATCAAAATGGGGTACATCCTTCAAAACACAAGGAACATAGAACCTCTGACTTGATGAATGAGGCTATTGCAGTAGTTGAAGGAAATAAGAAGTGGTTAGAAATATTCACCATTTCTCAGTGCTTCATAGAAAGTAAGTCTGGACCTGCACAATTGACAGTGAGTGCTAGAAGTGAAGACCTGCTACAGTCTTCTCTAGGCTTCCTAGATCTTTGAAACAGGGAGCAGTGTTTGAGTGCCCTCTAACTTGGTTGTTTTAAGTAACAAACGAGTTCCCTTTAGATCAGGACTGAACTTGAAAGGATAAAACACAAATATTTCTTATGTAACTGATTTTGCTAATCTTTCTCTGCCTTCTGAAAACTGAAGCAGTACATTTAAAAAAAACAAACTTTAATAAGCAAATAAGCTAAATGAATTTTCTTTTAACAGTGCTTCTGCTTTTCAATATTCATGGTTCTAAAGGTGAAAAGCAAGCAGAAGTCCCTGAGAAATGTGACTTCTAGCTAATTTGAAGCTGTTAAAGACTTGAAAAAGCAAAATTTCATGCTAGTACTAAGAGGGAGGAGGGTATTTTCTGTGCAAAGTCAGATTTCACAGTGAGTGGATAGGAAGATGGTGATCCACAGAAACACAGTACACAGAATCACCAAAATATTTCTCCAGAAGTCTTAAGCACAAGATTGTCTTAAAAATTTTAGGGTAGTTGGTGTCCACCAAACCATGTATCTTGAATCTCTTTCAATGTTACTATCACATGCAAGAGGAACAAAACACCTGTGCATTGTAAATCTGGATTGAACTAAGTGATGCTCAACCTCCAGCCATTATTAATTGTACTGTGGTGCCATATAAATACTGCAGAGAACCAAATTTCTAGGATGTCTGCAGTCCTGTATTTTCTTGTATAGCTCACCAATGGTGCTTTCACAGATGCTCAGGACAAATATTTCAGTTACTAATTGCCAAACCTGTGGTAGCCCTTCTTGGAGTGGACACACAGCCCACACAAGGTACAGTCAGATACAGTTTGTGGACAGTTTGATGCTGGAACAAGTTACAGTATGGATAGTAGTTCTCAGAGAACTACTTCTGAAAGCTTGACTCATTCAGGTTTATCAGCAGAGCAGTAACAATGCAAAAGCTGACAAATTATCAAGCATCTGTTGGAAATGTTCTAATTATAGGAGCAATACTACTTGCTTTCTGTCTAAGAGGAGCCTTTTTCTTCTGCCTGAAGTTTCTCACTGTGTGGGGCAGTGAGGTACTTGATCTGGTTTCTTCTGACTTCGTAGAACAGCTATACATGACTTGGCAGTGTTGAGCTACAAGTAGTAAACTTCTGTTTAAGGGACTGCTACTGTGCTTGGAGCTGTGCTGCAGGTTTTCATGGTTTGAATGGTTAATGGTATATGGTAGCATAGACAGAATCCAGGAGTAAGCTTGTTGACTGTTCTCTAAGCTGCCATTTCAGATGGATGGTGGGTAGCTACTGGAACTGAGTGAAGTATGTAACTTGCTATAATTGGTTTTCCAGAAGGAAAAGAATAAGAAACCTAGCTGAACCCAATGTTGGGTACATAAAGAGCCCACAAATGAATAATTTTTCAGTGTTAGAATGATTGAAGAATGTAACAGCTATACTTTAGAAAGAACAAATCCAGTTCCTGTTCTTGCCTGAACAGATTGATTACAGTACTGAGTATAAGTGGTCTTTAAAACAAAAACCCAAATCAACCCTAGATCCATATATAAATTGTTGGCTTACAGATAAATTAATGCACATATAAAGTAGTGTTCTGTACTGAAGAAAAGCTGCTTCATCAGATCTCAGACCTGTTGTGAGTCATTGATATGAACAAGCTGCACAGCAAAACTGCACTACTAGGAAAAGCAACCCACTGTAGGGGAAAGAGGGTCTTCATATGCAGTATGCAACCAAACTGTACTACTAAGACTACAGCTTTCTCAGCATAACTGTTGGGATTTATTGTGTTCAGTCATACAAGTGAAGGTAAAAGTAAGTTTTAAGTAGCTTGAAGTTCTATAGGGTAATGACTTAATAACATGTAGTTTGCTATTATCTGGAAGTCACTTTTGACCATTGAAATACTTTGTTTTACAGCTGGTTTGAGTTTTGTTTGGACTGTTTCTAAATCTTAAAAGGGCTTTGATGTTTGTAGTATGCATTTTCTTTTGCTGCAGTGAAAAGAAGTTGCTTGTTGAATAAAAAGGAAAGCATGAAGGCACTCCTTTAAAAAAAATGGAGAAGCTAGAAAACTTATTTTCTGATTCTAAACACTGACTTAAGATTTGTACACATTTATCTAGAATCTTTTTTATCAGTAGTCTTAGTGCTCCAATGCTGGGCTGTCAGGTTTTACTTTGACAAATAAAACTTGTCAGCCTGAATGGTCACTCCTCAGCCAGAGTTTGACATTGTTGCACAGCATATTTAATGCTAAAATTGTTTTTACCTGTTTGTTTGGTTTGCATCAGTTTCCCTTTGATATTACTAATTTTTATACAAAGTATTCAATATTTATTCTTAAACTTTGCTCTGTACCACAAAGACAATTGTTTTGTAAAACTTGTTTTGAATAAACAGACTTATTTCTTTTAAAAAAAAAAAACAAACAACAAAACAATACAACAAAGGTGGTAAATCTCTCGTGTTGCTTTCTTTGTAACTGCCAGACTCGGCTTTCATGCTTTTAACTGCTATTCTGAGTCCTCTCTTCTGAGAAGACTTTTAAACTGCTTCTCCTTTTTCCCCTGCTTCCTTTCTGTTCTACCTTGAATCAAACCTTTTGTGGAACAAAATGCAAAATTGGTGTTCCTAAGAAAGGAGGCAGCTCAGAAACGTGTTTACCCTTTCTAGGTCTAAAGTTGTGTAAAACTGCCAGATATTAGAAGGTTAACCTGTTGTTAATATTAACTCCAAAATTGTATGTTCTTTTTAGGCAATAATTGCTCAGTAGATGTATATCTATCTAATAAGTTATATTTCAGATTATACTTTGCACTTTTAAAACTATGACTGGTCTCCAAACCACCAGCTAATATTTTCAGAGTATGATTAAATTCAGATATACAAAAATGCAACTTTTTCCTGTTTCTCCAATTTGTCTAGCATACTGTATCAAACTAGTGTTTTTCACATCAAATAACTTCAGTGTATAACTGTGAGAGGCATAATGCAAGTATAAATTCTTTAAATCATACTGAAGAAAAGAACAAAAGGAATGAAGTCAGAGAGAATTGTGGGGCTTGGCTTGTTGCAGGGTGTGTTTTGTTGTGGGTTTTTTGGTTTGTTTTTTCAGTTGCTCCAGTTGGTCTAGAAAAGGTTCAGTTCAACTAAATTAAACCGAGTTTACATGGTACTTTTTGCTAAACTAAATCACTTAAGTATTTGATGTTTTACAGTACATTGTTAATAATCTTCTCAAGACTTTGTAGAAAGGGAGAAAAGATTATTGGTTGGATTTAAAAAAACCGAGATTCTCAGAGGCATATAGGCAAATATTAATATCATTAACACAATGAGATCATCTTTAATGCTGCTTTTTTTTTTTTAAATACATGCAACACTTATTCTAATGACTGACTTTCTCATATCATGTAATTAATGGTTCTAAGGAAAAAAACAGCAAAAAAAAACAACCCCAAACCTCCACCCAAAACAAAAGGTACATCCCGTTTGCTTCTCCAGCTGGTACTGCATATAAATGCATAGCTATAAGCATCTCAGTGACTTGATTATATCCAATTACTACTTAATCCAGGTGAACTTAAAAAGTTGTAGGGAATGTGCTAGAAACAATTGTTTGCATTCTAAGAAGAGCAACAAAAAATAGATACTGGCTCATATATGCAGCCTTACCTCCTCCTTGTTGACAAGTTCTCATCACTCTCACTCATTACCAGGACTCTGCTAGATCCTCCTTGACTAGCTTCATGCATCACTTCAATCTGAATAAAAAGGACATATTAAAAGCTGACCTTTTTAGATAACTACAACTCTTTAAAAGAATAAAACCCAGATCCTACCTAGCCTAGTAAGCCACAGGACAGGTTAAAAGAATAGAATTCTACATGTTTGTTGAAACTCAGGAATACCTTCTCTCTCTGTTTTTCTGCTGGCTTGCTTGGTAGTGGCAGAGGTGGCATTCTTGACCCCAGGCAAAGTCTTTTATGTTCTTCCCCCACAGAAGGTAAGTTAACTCCTTATGTAGGTATTTAAAGGCATTTTAAACAGGCTTTTCCTCCTTTTGCCTGCAGCTTTAGAATACTGAGGCTTACTCAAAGGCAATCTCTTAAAATTCAGTAGAACAACTCAGCTCCTGAGTTTGCAGTTTATCCAAGACAATATCTAAACTTTAATAGAGTCTTTATATTCCTGCTGGTAACTAGATAATTCTTCTTTCTGAAGTTGTAGGCTGTTTTGGCCATATCAGAAAATGAACTAATTTAATTTTTGCTTTCCAGCTAGAGGGCCATGTGAGTCAAATGTATGAGCAAGTCAGGGTACGGATAGCAAAAGAGTTGGGTTTTCGTAGTTTGAATTATATCAAAAGTTAATTTTAAGTAGTAAGAGTTGTGTCAGGTACACATGTCACATGGTTTTAGTCCCTCAGGGTAACACTATTCCCCCCCTACATTTTTCCATCCCTTCAGAAAAAAAAAAATTAAAATGAAGCAAACAAAACCTACAAACCAACTCAGACTATCTGTGTAGAATTTCTGCACTAGCAGGTTTAAACTAGTTTTGGATATTTAGGGCAAAGTGGCACATCCACGTGTGGCTATTACTGGTACCTCTTTCACAGGGATATTTGCATGGCCTGAGCCTGAACATTTTAAGTAAGACAAACGTGGTGTTACTTAAATTTAATGGGGGAAAAAAAACAAGTCTGGTCTCTGAAGGTGGCTATTTCGGTTGGTTTGGGCAAATGAAAAGTTTCAGGATGCAGCTGCACTTCATCTTAGTTACAGGAGTTGCAGATGAATGCAGTTTCTGGATCCTTCTGTTTTCAGTCTCAAAATACTCAAGGAGGGCCAAACTGCTGTCTTTATAGTTTGTTGTCCCAGTCAGGCTCTACAGCTCAAACAAAAGACTCTGCTGTAAGGGCAGGGCTCTTGAATGCTGTGTGAGTTGGGGATAGGGAGGAAAGGATAAGGTTGTCCAAAAAGTCCTAAACAGAATCTTGCTGCAGAAACAATAATGCAACAAATCTCATCACAGAGTCACATAAAGAAAATACTTTTCCCTGAACCTTCCTTACCCATGCAGCAACAGGTAACAGTGGAATTTTTCTTTGTTTGTTTGTTGGTTTATTTTCAAGTATTAAATGTGTAGTCTTTCCTCCTTCATGTAGAAACTACTCTGAGAAAATACTTAAATGAGGTAAAATCTATACCTTTGTAAAACCCTGAACACAACACATTTTAACTTCAGAGAAGCTGAAATAAGATTCCAGTTTTAGAAACAGAAAAGTGTTAATATGCTATAAGGAAGGAAGAGCACCTTAGATGCACTTCAATGTAGTAATGGATTTTAATTTTTTAAAAATTAATTTATTAATTTAATTTATTAAGGTAAATGGAAGGAATGTCCAACATTCCCTCCACATTTCCCCTTTCATCCTTTGAAAGGTGCTTTCTACTTCAGTTTAACTTGGCTTTCCATGTATATAAAGTGTTGTTGTTTGTTTGTTTTTTTACACTGTCATCTGAGTAACTTCCAACCTGAACTTGGAAGTGTAAAAACAACAAAAAAAAGCTTAACAGGGAATTAACTTCTACAAGTTTTGATTTTTTAATTCCAAGTATAAATATGTAAACCTATATTTGTATTTGTTTTGAATTCTTTCACAATATGGGATGTCCCCAAAACACAGATGCTCCTACCTTAATTCCACCTTTAGTCTTCTTAATGCTTTTCTTTTTTGACAACTCTACTTCAGAAACGGTCTTTGGAGGGCAGGAAATTTCTGTGGACCTCCTGTTGGTAGCTGAAGGAGTCAGAAAGAAGGTAATGTTAGAAAATGGGTGCTAAAAGTTGAACTCTGACTTCCTAATAAAAGCAATGAGCAAAGATCCTGTCACGTTAGTGGTAACAGACCTGGCTGAGAGAACTGAGTTGTGGCTGGAGCAGTGAAGGACCAGCTGGGACAAGGGATGGGCTACGTGTTGAGTGCTCCACTGTGTCTCCAATTGGCACCTACAGCTCCACACTCTATTGACTACTTTGGTTTGGTGTCTTCCCTGGCAACCACCTTTAGGGTAGCTCAGGTAGGTGTTCCTCAGCTGTAGCAACACTTGGGTACTTTTCACTTGCTTAGTTTCTCAGCTCAGCTCTTGTTCCTTTTGTCAGCTCCCAAAGAAAGGAAATTTTGGTTCTGACAATTGTTTGCTAGTGTTGGATTATAAAGGATTGAAAGGTTTCATCACATGAGCAAGTCTAAAAAGAGCAATTGTACAGGTGTTCAACAAGTCACTGTGACCATATAATGACAGTGAATCCAAGGAAATTATTTCAGAATATGCTTTGTCATGTCAGGTTTGTTGGGCCTTGCAGGCTCTGTAAACCACAGTTGACTGTGAGCTAATGCACCTAGAATATTGTCCTTAACAACTTAACCACTTATCCTAAGACTGCCGTCCAAGGCAAAAGTTTAGAATGAACTGTGAGAAGGGGAACTGTACACTTGGCTTGAAAATAATCTCTCTGTTATAGTCTGGATCTGTTTCAAACTGGTCTTGGATTCAACAGTGCATGTTACATAGGTACAAGGCAAACAGTGCTCTCCATTTTCTTAGTTGCTGGATTGATGCAAGCAACCATGCATGTCATGGTAAAAACAAATAGGAATGCCAGATGAAACTAGGAAAGAACCTGGCTGAGGCAACAACAAAGGACAAAATTGTTGCAATTATGAGATTAGGTCCTTTTCAATTTTATTTGGGGAAAATTTTCTAATTGGACAAGAATTTTTAAAAAAATAGAAACTGGTGTTTCCAAACGCATCCAGCAACATTCTGTTTAAAATGGTTTCACCAAGTGTAATATTCTGAGATGCTGAGACTCTTTGTTGTCATAAATAACTTTTTCTTCTCTGGGAGAAGCCAAGGGATGCAATAAAAAAGATGCAGACATCTTGGAAGGGGGAGGACATTAACAAATTTTCAAGTGTCCTTGTTATTAAATTATTTTAATGTAGTAAAGAAAAAGAAGCATAGAAACACCCCAAATTATATTCAAAAAACCCCAACATACCAGTTTCATAGGCAATACTAACAAGCTGACATTTCTTCTACCCTGTTTCTTTTCAGCTGCTTGATCATGCAGCTGAGAAGAGAATTAATTAGAGCAGCTTCTCTTCAACACTTTCCTAAATGGGGTTTTACCCCATGCCAAATGACATGAGGACTTGAAAATGTCCATCTCACGCCTATTATTTTCTCACAGTGACTCCATATTAGGAAGTTTCTTCAATGTGACAGCAGAGTTTGGCAGCCACCAGCAGCTATAATCAACCAGTAGAAAATTCTTATCGTTTCCAGGACTGAGCTGAAATGTTAATGTTGTCTCTATTTGTGTCTTTTGTCCCTCTTTCTGAATATACAGCAGAGGATTTATTTTTTTTATTTAGAGCACTACTTTCAGCAGATATCTATTTCCCATCCCAGAGAAAGCTTCCCATAAAGTAGTAATGTTCTCTCAAAGGTATTGTTATTTCACCCAAAAAAATGATGTGCTGATGTTTTGAAACCAAGGGGGGGTGAAAAGCAAGATTCAGCAAAAGTAAGATGCTGTCCCCTCAGCTGGAGGTGTTCAAGGCCAGATTGGACAGGGCTCTTTGTGCAACCTCGTCTAGTGGAGGATGTCCCTGCCCTTGCAGGGAGGTTGGAACAAAATGATCTTCTAAATCCCTTCTAATCCAAACCATTCTATGATTCTATGAAATAGAAGCTAATCGTCCTCATTGTCAAAGTTCTTCATACCTTTCTAATCATCTGCAAGGGAGCACGATTTCTACTGTTGGCAAATCCAGAACACCAACCTTCATCAACTATTTGATAAAATTTCAAACAGGCTGTTTTGTTTTTCCCTATGAATCCCTGAGTAAAGCAGTACCAAGCATCAGCACATTCACTCTTTTCCATATAATGCATCCTGAAGATTCTGTTTAGCCTTTAATTTTAATCTACCTTGATCTTGACAAGACATAGGCTGTGGTCATACCTATCAAACTAAACAACATTCTCTCCTGGAGCTTCTCTCAACTATATCTGTTTTATACCTTGAAAAACAAGCTTAAAAAAACAAATCTAAGACTTAATCACAAAAATCCTGATTCAGTTAAAGAAAAGTGAGACACTGTTTCATGCTTTACTCCACACACTTACCAGGCACACCTGAATACTTTAGACATGCTGCCAATGGCCAGGTACCCTATCCAAATCCTAATTCAGTCCATTGGATTGCTCTACAAATTCAATTTCCAAGTTTTATATATACCAGATATGTGATTAAGAGGAATGAAAGCAAAGGAAATAACTTCAGGAAGCAAGAGAACTTTTGCTTAAATAAAAGCATAGTCAGCAGTACAAAGTTGACCTATTCATTAATCATAAAACTTTTTATGTTTGAAAATCCTGGCTGAAAGCAGTCAGCAGAAAACATGGAAATTAGTTATGACTTTGCTGTCTGGATCACAACTGGCAAACCCAGACTGTTCCAAGTGATCCAGGAAAGAACTGGACAGTTTAGGTGAAATATGACAAATTCACAAAAAGCCCAAGTGCAGATGTTCCTTGATCCAGCAGCAAATTACTCAGGTCAGTTTATGAGGTTCATCTTGGCTTCATCAGTATGACATGTCAGAAAGAAGGAGGTAGATACAAGACAAAGCAGTCAAGTCCAACTGCTTATATTTCAGGGGTGAATTTTATTCAGATTGATACAGCAAACTTTCCCCTTCCAGTTTGACCCAGAATTGAAAACAGGAAGCAGTCTGGTTTTGGTTATGCTCCAGAGTATTTTTGAGTTATTGACTGGCCTGTACTCAGAGATTTCTGCATGTCTCTACATTTAAGTAGTTTCTGGAGTAATTTAGAAAGAAACAGCCCATATACCTGCCTATTATTACTGCACTAATTACTGTGGAACTAGAAATATTTTAAAAGGGAAACTCCCTTATAAAATTCAGTACAGTTGGTCGTTTCAAGGTCATTACTGTACTGCTGAGGGAGCTGAAAGTTACAGTGTTCAGCTGCATATTGAAAGAACAAAGGCACAGAAACAAAGGAAAATTATATAAACAATCTAAGGTCTGTGTGGTTTCAAGGTTGTTTTCATCCTGTTGCTTCACAGCACTCCCCTGGATAATAAGTAATAAAGGTTTCATTTTGAACTCATTAATATTTTAAATTGCTTGATGCTGCTTTCAAAGCAGATCTTGTTAAAGGGCATTGTATGCAGGGGTAAACTTTATTGCAAGGATATTTACAGTAAAGCAGAGTTTGGGTCTGTCACTTGCATTCACCTGGAGCACCACTGTGCTTCTCCCATGAGGCTGGTTACTATTTTCTTAGAAGCACATTGCATGATAAATATGGAATAACTGTTTTATTACCTAGCCTACACCAAGTGGTATTGTTGTCTCTACTGTCCCCAAAGCTGCTTGGGAAGGACACAGACTCATGTGCTCAGTGTTGGGTTGTAGACTCTCTGCCACTCTGTGACTGAAATAAATTCAGTGAGAACAGCTTGCTGTGCTGCCTGTGGGGAAAGTCTGTGATTTCACCCATTTCCCCACTGTGTTCCTGCATGGCAGGGAACAGGCACCATGTCTCAGGAGTTAATTTCATGGTGGTGGGGCTGCACCACACAAGGCACAAACAGAACTGTGTGCAGCTCCCGGGTGCTCAGGGACAGCTGGATTAGTCCATCTAGGTAACTGGCCTCTAGTCTGGTCCTGCTAGAGTAAATGTAACTCATGAGCCAGCAAGAGAAACAGGCTGAAGTCAAGGGTTGTGACAAGACTCTCAGCACTTGCAGGACATTTAAACCCCCTCTCAACTAAGTACCAAGCTTTACTTCAGGTCTTGTGTGAATTTCCTAACCGTGTGCTTTCCCATCTGTTTTCTGCGGGAGAGTTTGTTCATTCTCACTAACCACCTACAGTGGAATCAAAGTCCTTTGGCAGGAACAAGCATGGAAACAACTAGTCTGGTAAATTGTTTCTTGGAGCTTGCAGGTCCTGCTGTCCCACAGGAACATGAGTTTGAAGATAATTCATGACTCAACAGTGGTTTTGAATGCTGGTGACAACAAAACAGCATGCTTAGACAGCTAAAGGAACACCAGAGCATCTAAGATTTTTCATTTAATGCCTTAATACTTTTCCATTCTTAGGCAGTATCAACTTTACTTCTTTGCTCTAGCAAAATTCCATTTGAGCCCCCTGAAATCTGCCCATTTAAGAAGCATACAGTGAAGCCCTTGTCTGTGGAATATTATTCTGTAAGAACACACATTACTTGGTTTCATCAGACCTGCTGAAGTGTGATAGCAGCTGCAAAATTTTCTCTTCTCCATTTATAGAAATACCTTGAACTACAGAAACTGGTGGTTCCCAAAACCATTAATGAAAATCACCATCTTTTCTGAGTCAGCTAATCTCTGCAGCCTCATTTCTCCTGCACACATCCCCAGACTCTTGCAAGACACTCTTATCCTCTATCCAGATGTTATTAGTGAGTGTTTTGCATTGGTGACTATGAGGAATGATGGAATGGATCCAATGAGCAGTTGTAAACATTTGACTGAGGTGGAACCAGTTCAATCTTTATTATTTAAAGAACTGAAAAGGCTCCAGCTGTGTTCCTCCATATGAATTTCATGCTCCAAATTGGCCTTCTAAGATGCTTATAGGGTGAGTCATGGATTTTGTATGTGCAATGTGCTGTTAAACATGTTACTTTCTTAATAAGCTTACATGTGTTTTTACATCTCTGCTCCTGTATTTCACATTTATGTTGCACACAAAGAAATCACTAGGTGAATACAGCATTTAGAAGACAGGAGATGCCAGAATCAAAGCTACACACACAACCTTAATTTTACTCCTTTTCTGCTAAGGCATCTTAGGGTCCACCCCCCTCTTAAGAACCCTTGCCTCATTCAGTGCATGAAATCAAAGATACTTAATTCACAAGCAGCTATTCACCATTTTGATTTATTTGTATTTCTCAGTGGGGTCTCAGAGCCTTACTATCCATATGCTATTTCAATCTCTGCCCTGAAAATAATTCTTTTTTCTAATAGTCCTTTTTACAATTCAAGTGCTTCATAAATATTTACGGAGCTGTTTTCACAGCACTTCTCAGAGGTAACAGGCTGTTATCAACCACACTGAGATCTCTGAGTTCCATAGATAAAGATCAAAAAAGAATATACCATGGGAGACCCAAGGTGACATTTTTAGAACTGAATTTTCTGGATCACAGGTTCATGAGCATGTGCTCTGCCCAGCAATTCTGATTTCAGGCTTTCACTGCTCTTTCAATGTAGATTTCTTTATGTAGAAGTTATTAAAAACAACCCCTCTCCCAAATTGAGCAAAGTTGAATCACATTAACACCCACATGGGTTTTTAACAGTTGAAACCTTTACAACTACAGCACCAGCTTCTCTTGCCCGTGTCAGCAGGAGTTAAAAGCAGCAGTAAGTAGACACATTTTCAGGGGTGACTCCAGAACAGATTAAAGGCATCTGAACTGAGTCTGGTACAGTCCTGCCTTTCCTCCCAGTCTCTGGCCACACAATTCTGTCTCCTTTTTGTCAGCAATGCTGTTCATGAAACTGGATGATGAGGAGCAGAACTAGCCAAAACAAAACAAAAAAACCCCACAGTGACACTTTTCTAGTTTCCTTCTTTGTTCCCACTAGTTATGTGACCGTAAGTACTGAGGGAAAGCAGAGTCAGAAACATTGCTGTGCTAGACAACGAGGAAAGGAGAAAGGGAGATTGACAGCCCTGCATTAAGAAAGGCTTCAGCTGCTGCAAGATCCTACTGTAAGGAAAAAAGCAGTGCAGGGGATAAGGAACATAATTTTGTCTCTAAGTTCCAAAGATTTTTGCTGACAACAAAGGAAATGAGACTGTAAAAGCCAAACCGTAACATGTTCATATGTAAAGTGTATGACCTGAGATTTTTTTTTTCTAAGTGCTTATAACTTTGCCAAACCTAGACACTTTAGGAAGGGACAAAACTATTTTTTGTACTGCTGTGGTCCACTACTCACCACAAAGATAACTAAGACAAGACAGTTTTCCCAGCCCTGTTCACTAAGATGGCCAAACCATTTTTAATCAAGTTTTCCAAGGATGTGTCAGGCTGAAGTATGTAGCCTTTGGGAAAGCTTCATTTCAAAGAGTTAGAGTTTGGGAGAATTAGAGGCAAATGAAAATAGAGAAATGCTCACTACAGTCACCCCTAATAGCTTATGTTATCTTTTACAGCTCTGTGGCTCATCCTGCTGTGCTTGACAACCTCCAGGCAATACTAGTCTGCATGGTTTGACTTGTGGACCTATGGCAATTCAACCCAGCTTAGGTTTTGTACAGAACTGCAGTCCATAAATATGTAGTCAAATAATAAAAAAATGATGCACTCGGAAAGTTAAACAGAGCAGAAGCACTTCCCCTCAAGTGCCACTTCTTTCCTCTCAACCATACAGGGACATATGAATATTATTTAAGCAGATTGCCACAGCTAAAATTTGCATCAAGTCCAGCTGGCATAGATTTTTGAGCATCATGAAAATTCCAGTACTAGTTTTTCAGTGTTGAACTGGCCTGCCTCTGCAAACATTACAAGTTAATTTGTGAAGCCAAAAGCTTGAAGCAAAAATGGGATTAATTTAAATTTTTGCTTCAGAATTTCCAGACCCATAGAATAGTATTGGGTGAGGGGTAGTTCACAATGCAGTTCTGAGCTGCCTTTGGATCTTCACTAAGCTAAGTCTGCCAAGAGTCACCAGAGACCGTAAGGACATAGACATAAGAAACTGTCGCAGTCACTTCCCTGGTAGAAATTTGCCCTTCCTCTCATACATGGTATCAGCTGCTGCATGCAGCTATGTACATGTCCATGTAAAAGGAAGTCTCACAGTTACAATAATGGAGTATTTAATATCTGTTATGAGCCTTCATATCTCTTAAGATTTTTCCATTAGCACCCTGAATTGGATTGAATTTTCCCTATTACTTCTTATTAGGGAGAGTCAGCAAGTAAAACTAAACCAAGATCTATTCTAGAACAAATGCAACTTTTTTGCTTTTCACAGACAACCATTGCATTGCTGCTGTGGCATTGTTGCACATCTGCTGCCTGGGGACAAAGTCCTTCCTTTCTGGTCTTCTCTTTCTGTTTATCACATTTTATTGCCTTTGTATTTACACAATCTAGGACCAAGGTATTTTCCTGTTGCCATGTTCTATTGTGTGTGCTTTTAAAAATACTCAAGTGCATCCTGGGTAATAAGTAACAATGAGTTACAATATCTGTTTCTTAGCCTTTTATTTTTCCAAAAATGGTTCTCAATAAAATCTCCCCATAAATAAATGCTGATTCTGCATTGATCCTGTTAATGTGAAGACAGGGCACAGAGGAAAGTCTGAAAGAGGGTAGCTTCAAGAAGAGCAGAATTTCACAGCCTCATTTTCAAGGCTTGGAATGGGACTCGGTGTCCCTGTTTATACTCTCAGCCAAATTTCAGACTCAGACTGTGAAGCCCCTTGGTGAATCATTCAGTTTACCTGTGCTTCAGTTTTCTTTCTAAAAAAAAAAAAGGCACTTGGCAAGTACTGGTAAGTGCTTTGGTATTCTGATGGAAAGGGACTCAAGAAATTAAAAGTACAACTCTTTGCAGTGGTCAACTGGACAATGCCAAGAGGATGCCATTACACAGTATATGTAAATATACATCTATTGTTCATGGCCGTTAAAGTAACTGTTTTAATGGCCCAGGACAAGCTGTAGGTAGTCAGGGACATCAGTTTCTTTGTACAGGGGTACTCTAGCTCAATCATCCCCAGGTGCAAAGAATCTGAAGGAGATGCTGTCATCTACTTACCAGTGTCTGGACAGGACTGGGTTGCACTTTGCATCTCCTCAGAGAACAACTGGATTAACATTTTCAAATAAATGTAACCTACCTAATTTGTGACAGGACATCAGAGGCTAATGCTTGTCACACAGTTAACCTGTGTTGTGTGCACTGAACTGCAATGCAGGGGACAGAGCAAGGGAGCCTCTCATGATTTTCTGTGAAAGAGCTGATAATATTCAATATGCTGTATGAACAAGAATTAAAGCATTGTCATTTATTTACTAGTGACTATTTTTTAAGGTTCTACTTATATCAAAAGTTAAATTTAAAAAAATCTGCAATTGCTCTCAAGTGACAAGAAAGAAGTTCAAGAACAAGAAACACAAAAACTGAGACTTTAATGCATAAACAGAAATGCAAAACTAGCTTTTAGCCTGAAGATGCAGTTTCACAATAGGTGAGAGCCATTCTAAAACTGTACTACCACTAATAGGGACTAACTAGCTCTGACCTACTGACCCTACATCCCCATTTTTCTGCAACTTCCTTGGCTTCAGCACTAGTGGTCACGTGAACAACCTGATCAACTTTAAAATTTGTGCTAGTTCAAGAAGGTGATATGCTATATCATCTCCAGAGCTCTCTATATTTTTCTAACTCATGCAGTGGAAAATTAACAAGTACATTTTTGCAGTCAGTTTATTGAGTTTTCAAGGTAAATCACAATTCATGCAGCTAATTGACTGCCAACAACAGTGCAAGAGGGGAACACATTGCTGAAAGATGTTTGAGTAGCAGAGCAGAACCTCTTCAAAGGCATTGTGGTCTCAGCTTGCCTTAAGCCAACAGTGAAGCTGAAACTTGAAGTCTCAACTGTGTGTTAAGAACACTGTTAGCATGGTTTGGGGGAGAAAAGTACAGATGTCAAACCAGTATGGTAACTGGAAGATGATGATCTTCCTGGGTAAGAAAGAACGAGTGTTGTGGAGCAGAGGAGAACAACAGGGACACTTGTGTGACCTTGTGATAGTATGTATAGGAAGAAAAACTGTCAGGCTGTTGGCTGTCCTAATCTTCCTGATGAGAAGTTTCTCATGTGTACAGTTACTTTGTGTACTTGCAGTGACTAGCCTGGCTTGGGTTTTCAAGAATTAGCAATTTAAGACATACTGAGGAAGAGTATAGAAATGTACTTTGTAGACTAGACCTAGGAAGAGAAGTCTGAATATTTTTCTGCTTCACCCTCATTCGTATGTTTGCAATGACAGATATTTCACATAAATTTTTAACAGCCAGGCCTAGAAGGCTGACACTGAACATCAAATGGAAGTTTTCATTCTGATAAAAAAAAAATTAACAAGACCATGTGGACAAAGCATTGGTATATGTTTGAAAGATGCTGTTCATGGCCTACCTGCTCCTGCTGGTCTGGTAATCTTTGGTGATGCTCTCTTTGGGGAGGATTCAGGATGTGGGGCAACAGGTTGTACTGGCCGGGTCTGTTTGGCTGCCAGCTTCTTCAGGCTTACTTGCCTCTTGTCAAACATCTCTTGTACATCTTCTAGCTTTTGTAGAATTCTTTGGGCATTGGCCTAGGCAAAGAAAAGGTTAAAAACAAATGGTTGTCAGTGCTGAAGTAAGCAAGTTAACAAAGGACTTTTGTTACCCAGACTGAGACTAGAGCTGAAGATCATAATGTGCTGCAGTTTAATGCAACCCAGCCCAAGCACTCTGCACAGATCTCATTTTCACTGACTAGGACATAGTAACTATTACAGTCTTTCTGGCACTACCCTGAATAAAATCACATATGTGTTCCATGACTACTCACCTGAGTAGAACATATCACCCCATGGCCTTGCCTGTGTGCCCTTTTGGTGCAGGGAAAGAGGCAAATTTGAGCAGATTGAAATATATAGTCCAGTAGACTCATGTACAAGGCAATTGGTAATTTTGCAATTCTAAGCAAGTAAACATGCACATCTGCAGGGTTTTACCTTTATTTCAGGGGTGAGAATCATGTCAAACTGATTGTAGAACTCCTTTGGATTAGAGAGCTGGTGTTCCTTAGCTGTTACCAGGAACTTCTCAATTTCAACGAGTGCAGTTTCAGCTCCCTCTTGTGACTGGCACTTGTCCACTGCTTGGGAAGCTAAGAGGTAGATTCCAGCTTCACACCATTGGCTTGCCTTTAAAGAAAAGCAGGGCAAGAAGGACTCCATCAGCACTGACATGTTTAGAAGTGTTGCCTCCACTCCATGAGATACAGATTTGCCCTTACATGTCATTTACATGTCACTAAAGGGAACTAATGTTACTTCATAGCAACCAATAGTTCCTGGCCACAAGTCAACCCATCTCGATATGTAGAACGGTAGCAAGTTCACTTCAGCCCTCATGGGCTAGATGGTCCAGTAGCATGTTCAATGATAATATTCTGAGCAAAGAGCAGAAGTGGTACTGTGGTTGCTGCAAATTGAATCTGTCAGCTGCACTACCTCATTTTGGTCTTCAGTCACAGAACCGAAACAAATCAAAACTCCCCAAAACTTCTTAGGCCTAAACCTAAACCTAAGCCTGAGCTTATAAAAACATTAGTTTTCAGCAGAACCTTACCAGGGCTGCTATTTCAGAAGGTTCACTCACCTTATTTAACTGCTTATGCAACTCAAGAGACTTTCCCAAAATATCATACTTTTTCTTGGTCTCATTGGTAAAGTCATCACAAATACGCCTGAGTTCAACACACTTTGGTCTAATGGAGTCAACTGCATAATGGTTGTTTTGGATGAGCTGTTCTCCATGGAGAGCTAGAGACTGGGCCTTCTCCAAAGGTTCCTGTGAAATCAATGAGAAGAAATCCAGTTAGATCTTAAAATGGTATGCTTAATAAAGACAATCCATCTCTGTAGTCCCTGCTGTAGCCTGGAGGTAAAGGTTTGGGATATTAATCTAGCTGATATTTACACTGAAGACAAACTTTGTTGTCAGTGAATATACTGAAACACCAAAGATTCCATGTGAACATCAGGAAATAATTTTTTTCTTGTGAGAGTGACCGAGCACTTGAACAGGATGCCCAGGAGGTTGTGGAGGGTCTATCCTTGAAGATATTAAAAAGCCATCAGGACAACCTGTCCTCCTGGGCAGCCTGCTCGAGCAGGGGCAGTGAACAAGGTGACTTCCAGAGGTCCCTTCCATCCTTAATCATTCTGTGATACTTGTGATCAGGAACTGTCTGAGTAGAATGACGTTAAAAGCTATCTGACCAAGGTAACCTGTTAAGTATTCAGAGCTTTTCAAATTCCAAAGTTGGACCTAACCTTTCCTGTATTGAAATACCAATATTTGAACTGGATTCTAGCTTTCCGAGTAATGAACTGAAACTACTGGGTGTAAACAACCCTGGCTTCTGGAAATTAGTCTGTGAGATTTGCAATTTAACATGATGACTCATGAGAAGAGGGTAAGCATGGTGTAAGGACAGTGACAGAGAAGTATCTAGAAGATCATGTCTGTAGCAGCTAGAATACTATGCAAACCTGTCCTTTCTCTTCCAGTTGTTTCTGTTCCCTTAGGAGGTGCTCCACTCGAGTCACACTGTCTCCAATGTCAGCAAAACCTGCTTGTGCTTCCATGAGATTATCCAATACCAGTTTTACCTAAAAAACAACAAAAAAGAGTAAAACAAACAAACAAAAAATCAGAAAAAAACACCCAAAACCCCATCACAAGATACTAATAAAATTCTAACAAACCTATGGCTTCTAAACATTAACCTACATCTTTTAGAGGAGACTGCTTCTCATGTTTAGCCTTTCAGCTCATTGCAAAGTGGAAAAGCCAAGGAATAAAGCAAACATCAGCTATTATTCAAAGAGTTGCCCTGCTTCTCTCTATTTATTTAGGTGCACGTAGTTTTGAAGACGGCTAACTCCAGAGTCTATACTACTCCAGAATGTGTTTTACTTCAAACTTGGGGCTGACAGTTGGACTCTCTGAACTGTATTCCATTGACTCTGGTGGGATTGACAACTTACCATCACAGAAGTGATATTTGGTAACATCACACATAAATGCAAAATAATTTATCAAGAAGTTCTTTCACATTTTGGCCTACCAGGCTGGCAGTTTGTTCACTGTGCCTTCTTCAAATGTTGTAAGATATCTGAGAGCAGTTAATAATTTTATTTGTGAACAACCATTTCCTGTTTCATAATGAAGGGCTTCTTTCCCATCCTCCTTTTTGGATTGCCAGTCTTAAGTATGGGTAAAATTTCACCTTGTTTACCAGACAAGGCCAGACAGAATGAACAAAGGAACTACCTCTCTAAAATCATGTTCAAAGTGTCGAAGCTGCAGACATTGTTCTAGTTTTAGGTGGTGCTTGGTCCAAAATTGATCAAAAGCCTTTTCTGTTTCATCCAGCTGAGCCAACAACCTGTTAAGAAATCAGAATGAAATGAACCATATTTCCTATGGTTAATTTCTTTTAAGTTACACCAGTTGATGGCAGGAAGTAGAGTAGGGACATGGTGGTGAGCCTACACCCATGTAAGAAGGCTCTGTGTCAACTTTCCCTTAAGCAAAAGAGAATGGAATTTGCAGTAGGACAGGCAGGAGTGTAACTGATGAGTGTCAATTATATGGATCCACTGTGGCAGTTGCAGTCCTTCCTCTTGACCTGCAACAGGAACACAGAGCTGTTCCATGTGCTAGGAGCTAAAGGCAGTTGTCCCAGCTTCCACCCAATTCTTCAAAAACTAATTCACCCTAGGCTAATTCAGATTCAATATGGTGCAATTATTATTCTAATGAATGTTTGCAGCTGAACTCTACAACTTGTTCATTTTTTTCACCTATCAGAAATAGACAAGAATTGAATAATTTGTTCCCAGTCCATTAAAAACAACATATTAGAAGCTCATAATGCCTCCCATGGGCATTTGTGTAAATGATGAAGCTTTTATTCACAAAGAAATTAGTATCAAGGTGTCATATTGTCGAGTAAAATCTGACACCAGCCTAGTGAGTCATCCTCACAGTCTCTCAGGGATCTATTAATTATATTTCAAAATAGAACTGTTTAAACAGAAGAAATATGAAAAGGAAGTATTGAATATTCTATATTTATTTAGATGGGCAGTCTTTGGGCAGGCAGGGGATGAGGCCTGATCTCCTACAAGCCCAGTGAGTGCTGGAATGATCAAGTTTTTGGGGCAAACAGCAATAGCTCCCTCCTGTTCATCTCAAAAACAAAGTTCTGTTTTCTATCTATCCCTGAAAAACGTGGTTTTAATCAAAGCTGAATTCAGGATGAATTTGCACATTCCTTTGGGACAACTGTTTAAAGGATTTTAAAGTATTCAGTGAAAAAATATTAGCTCAGCTGTACTTTTGGCAGCTTTGTTCCCAGTGAATGCAGACACACTGAAACACTAGCATGACATTTCTCTTTCCACTGCATCACATGGCATAGCAGAAGCTTCTACATGGTGACTAAAAGTTTTATGGTAATAACTAGCATTGTAGGAAGGAATAGGGATTTCTCTCTCTGCAGCTGTGAAACATATACTCTGTTTCAGAGTATAATCTTCATCTGTTCCTCCCCCAGTTTCCACTGACATGCACAAGCACATACCCTCTCATCTCCCAAGAATTCAGATGCCACTTCCTAACCAGGCATAAACGTTTGAAGGAGGCATGTGTTATGAGGAAGGTCAGTCCCACATTCATCTTCAGCCAGGTAGTTAGTGGTCCGACCAAAAATTTCAAAGAGATTCAGGACTCGTTTGAACTTGCCTTGACAGTTTGATCAAGTAACTTCCTCAGAGCTATTCCCTGCTCTGAGTTACCTGTCCAATAAATGCCAAAGACCTGAACTAGTAGGAATTTATAACCTGCATATTTAAATCAGTTAAATTACACTTATATTTCTTAGGAATAAATTAGCAATTTGCACAAGGTAACACAGCTTCACTGACCTTTCTACTGTTGCCACATTTTCCAGTTCATCTGGACTGAGTTTGCTGTTGGCACTTCGGGTGACTGGCTCCCTAATGCATGTCAGTAGGGTGGCCCCCTGCTTCACAGCTAGTTTCAGCTCATCCTGAGGGGAAAAAAAACAACAAACAATTAAAAAAATTGTATGTACTTATTCTAACAACACTCACTTCTCTTTGATGGACAAGTAATGCTAAAAGAGGATTCTTTTGTAGATATTAAAAACTTGGAACAAAATATAAATGCTTACCAAAGAGCATATGTCTTTCTAGAAATGCAGAGACTACATCTATTCACTTTGAATAGTAGAATTATTCTGAAAACAGGAATAGTACATAACTTCTGAGCAGATTGCATGTCTGACCAAGCAACTTGCAGAATAAATTATTCTACCACAAACTGAACGTGTGCCACAGATTATTCAGTGAGCTGAGAGACTGTGCTGGAACATTGCACTTCTTAATGGAATTTCCTTAAATAGCATTGTGACGTGCTGAGCCATAGTGTGACAGCTATCAAGGAATCGTCCACAGAAGGTGTCTTCCCAGCGTGAAAGATGAGCAAGGAAATGGACAATGAGGGCCAAACATTAACACGTCAGCTGAGAAGTCCCCACATCACCACACACTTCTTGCACAAAACTTGTTCTTGTGCCAATATAGCTGAAGAACTTGTGTTTAACCAAGGGTGTTTGCTGACTGCAGTAATGTTCTCTTCTGAGCCTTACTCTGCAAAACTAAATGTGCCCCAACTGTTTGGTTTGGTTTTTGTTTATTCTTTGTTTGTTTTTTAAACCTGACAGTCATCATGTAGTCAGATCAATCTTTATCAGTTCCTGGCTTATCCTCACAGATGTTCTCTACATCTGCTTCAGTGTGAGTTCATCCTTTCTGATAGACTCTTCATCAGGAGCCTGTGCTATTCCAGATGTGATCCATCACACCTTCTCATACAGTAGAAGTGACATTTCCCTGTTCTATCATTCCTGAAGCTGTAAAAAGTATTTTTTCACAGTTGAATCAAATTGACCTCTTGAACCCAGGTTTCTCTCCTCTTCAGTAGTTTCCAGGACTCCCAAATGAAGGCAAAAAATGTTGTTAAACCAAAACCCATATATTATTATGCTGATGGAGCTATCATGAGACAACATTCACCTTCAGCTTACTATGGTGGTCAGTGTGTGCAGAGAGGAGCTCCTCTGTGCACTGCACATCGTTGGGAAGTTCAGTCTCTGCTAGATCTGTTCCGAAGGTCTGTAGCATCTGTGCTGTTGTTTTTACTGTCATTGCAAAGTTTTCAATAGCCTGGAAAAGCAAGAATATAAAGTCATAGACTGGCTATTAACCCTTAGTCTTTTACCTGTGCTTAGTCCCTCACTCACTGTGCTGCAAAAGTATGACATGCCTGTAAAACTGACCATGTTGCCCTTTTTGGGGTGGATATGCTAAAAGTTGCAAATTAAACCTTGTGTCACAAAATATCTTTTCAAAGGCCTGCAAGTATTATCATCTCCATGAAGCAGCTGGGGAACTCCCAGAGCTTAACAGACATCATGAAACCACAGAGGACATCAGCTTCAAAGCCAGGACTGGAACTTCAGATCCTCTGCCCATGCTTGCTGGCAAATTCTGCTGTATTTAAAATTTTAATGAAGGCTTTGCTTCAGTTAAGGAGGCGCCAAAAGTATATAGGGCAAAGCCTTTTTACATTTATATTTATACAGCCATTGTGCACTCAGCAGCAATCTTTCTTCCCCCGACTTCTGAAAATGTGCATCTCCATCCTGCCTATCTTTAGTAGCCACACCTCCATCACTGCCTCCCATCTGTTCATATCAGTACACAAATACAAGAACGACTTATGGAAAGTACAGTTAAAATTCAGTGGAGCATTGCTGTGTATCACTTGGGTGCACCAACACTAAATTTGTCAGAAATCTGTGGGTTTACTGAAGAAAGGTGAAGTGAGGAAGGATTAAATATAACATTGCATTTTCAGAGTAGGATATATTGTTCAGACTTGAGAGATGTAATTAAAACATTTCTGTCTAGTAGCAAGTAACTGCCTGGGATGTTTTTTCATTATCATGCTCCAGTTTCTTTAGGGATTGTATTGTCACATATAGCTCTTTATTCTTTACACTTTTTGATCTAAACCACCCAATGGTTTCAGTCAGTAAACAGCTCTCGGGATGCTCTTACTCTACATAGTTGTTGCAAGTTGTATTCCCTTCTCCATCAATGATGGGAATTCCTCATTTGTAACCGTGACAGTTAAAATTACACCGTGTGCTCAGTGAAAACCAAACTTGTGGTAGATGATGATTCAAAAGGTACAGAGAGAAATTACATTCCACATGTATGATCTGAAGCATGCCCCAGATGAGTCAATGCTAGCAGGTTTCATAGCCTTCTTCCCCCCCCTTTTTTTTTTCCATAAAATCATGTCTGGTTTCAACAGAAGTGGTACAGACCCATACATGCTCTGTGTAGTGCTTGGCAGCTGTAGCCTGCTGTTCTCAGCACTGAAACCACAGCATTAAAGTTGGCTGAAATGTCACACTTCTGGCTGCACAACCAAAGGCCGTTTACTAAAAGCCAAAAATGTAGTCTTTGGGCAAAAGAAAGCTTACAGGCTCCTAGCCAATCAGGATAAGAAAGTAGAAACAAAGGACAATGCTGTGTCACTACTGTTTAGCAACAGGTCAAAGCTGTTTCAGGAAAAAAAGCACTGGCAGGAAAAGATAGGAGAAAAGAAAGAGAAGACAGCAGCTCAGCCAGACTGAAAGTCAGGCTGTTTCAAGGTGCCATGGGGGCTGACACTTCATTGATGACAACCTCTTACCTAGCAGAGATTCCTTGACTGACTGTACCATGCACCATGAGCTTATCAGGTTTACACTTATTAGCATGCTTGCCCCAACCCTCTCCTGTGTGTACATTAATCATATACCTAAGTTACATCTCTGGGGATTTTTTCAAGTCTCTGTTCTTGGTAGAAGTTTTTGAAACAGATATAACCAAAAGATCTGAGGATTACATAGCCACACTCACCTCAAATCTTGGGTCACTTTTATTTGCATATTTTACCAAACTGTATATTAATGCTTTATGTAAATTCCTGTCAATATAATTCTTGTCCTTCTTTTCACTCCCCTTCCTCATTTTCTCAAGCCTCTAGCTGTTTGAAAGCCTATATAGATGATTCCTCCAGCCTCACTGCTCCTGCAAGGACAGTTCTATATTTTCACTTTTAAGTTGTAAGCCTGTTCACCCATCTCAATCCTAACCTCACTGTAGTCAACACAGCTAAAAATGTAGCAAACTAGTGTTAAAGGAAATTCTGGTTCTGTGTTTGCATATTTAGAAGCCTGGAATATCTGATGGTTCCCAAGGAGAGTAAAATTTAATTTTATAAGGACAGTAAATCACAGAAAAATATAGCAGGAAAGCAACAAGAGTGATTTGACTTTAAAAAAACCCACAAAACCAACCAACAAACAACCAACACCAAACCTATTTCACAAAAGCTCTTCTTCTGAGTGTTAGAACTAAGTCTCCAAATTGGCAACAATAGACTCAAACCCAAGGCTGCTCAGACAACTACAAAACATTGGGGCTACTTACACGCAAGCTCTAATATACCACCCTTGCAAGCAGACCTACAGATGCAAACATTGCATACAGTCTCCAGGAAATTAATTGTCCAGGATCAGGACCCAGTTTTGACTGTTTTTGCTTCAATGGGATGAGACAATATTTTGCCAGATAATATGCCACAGTTTGAGGTCTGTTTTTTGCAAGCTGCCACCTTTTCTGGGCACCATAATTAATCCTTTGCTTTGTTTTGAAGCAGTCACTGAGATACATTAACCAACTCATAAAAGAGAACAAGTTTCCTCAAATAAGTCAACAGAATAAAAGGTCTTTCTGTCTTCCTACAATTACTAACTGATCTTCAGTTACCCAAAACAAGACTCAGCTGGTGTGCATGTTTACATAGCACAGAAATGAACACAAAGGAAAATAAAATCTAGTATCTCAAGCATATTACTTCTCTTAAAAACACAGACATAATTAAAGTGAGAATCTTGACCTTTGATTCAATAAACTGCTAAAGCCTGTGTTGAACTTCAACCATGAGCAGAAGGCCTATGAATTTAATAAATTAATCAAAAGCTAATAATGTGCTAGAGGGTCTTGCTGTGTAAGAATACTATGGCACTGATAGGACCTAGTCCAGATCAGCAGGAAGGCACAGGTTACTACTTCCATTACAAACTTTTGGGGAAATTACCTTTCTCTGTATGAGTCATGGATTTCCTCTTTCCATGAGTCCCTAGCAGAACCTGTAGGCTGACATGCAGCTGCAGGGTTACTACTTAATTGCTCTACATTCGTCATCTGGACAATGCTGGGTGTAGACACATGTAAGAACAGCACCAACACTCACAGTTCGGTGATGTATCCACTGACTGTGCCCATACTCCAGGGTTCCTCCCAGCTCCCGGGTCAGCTGACTTTTGTCAATATAGCCATGCAGATCAGAGACAGAATTTAACATGACGATCTGAAACGAATCCAAAGACAACAGACTGAGAGAAATAATGAGACCTTTCAATCATTGTTCCTAGGATCTGGGTTTGCCTTAAACATATATGACCGAACTGCAGTTCCGCTGTAGGCAGTAAGTTCTCATTAAGTATTTGTTCAGAGTTTATTTCCACTGGATTTTGCCTTCTCAACATGTACATGGCCATTCTTCAAGTAACCTTCATTTGTAATTATCTTGCTCCTTGCTTGACTGAGGATACAGTCACTTTGCACACTCATCAAGAGCAAAAGTATGGAATTGATAATATTCACACAAACTTCCATCAAATAATTTCTGCATTTTCTAGATAACTGTTATCTACAGCGAATGGAGGAGCAGGAAGGTTAAACAGTTTCCTCAACACCAACCACTTGATCCAGGGAAGTGCTGAAATGAAATCACGGAGAATAAGATTTTCCTTTCAGTTGCATCATTTTTATGACACTGTATGTCCACTGAGTTCACTGGTGTTATTCCATTTTAAACCATAATGAAAAAGACAACCCTAAATCCATTTTCTTAATTTAAAGACTTTCTTAACTAGCAGACCTGCTTAATGAAAGTAAAATATTTGCGTTCACCTTCAGGTAAGCAGTATTGCCTTTTGGCTACCACTTTAAATCTGGCAACACAAGTTGTTACACAAATCACACACGTATTCAATTGTGACTTGTTCTAAGAGCTAGAAAATACACCATGATTTCAGCAACAGAAAAAGGAGATGTTGAGTACAATTTACTGGAAATTTTAAGTCTTAGACTTTAATACATGCCAACTGTATTACTTCCCTCTGCTGTTTAGGATAACTGGCTATGCCTGTCAGCAGGCTCCAAGGGAGCATGGTAAGTACACTTGCAATCACTGTGGACAATGAGATGAGCACATATGTATGGAGGCAAAAGGATGCATATTCCAGGCTGATACTGCTCCAAGAAAAGCACAGAGTAGCAAAGCTCTTCCCTGAATGTGTTACCAAACGCTGTTTTTGTTATGATCAAAGCCAGAAAACTCAAAAAACTAGATATTTAGTGTGAGGGTGATGAGTCACTGGAACAGGTTGCCCAGAAAAGTTGTGGAAGCCCCATCCCTGGAAGCATTCAACACCAGGTTGGATGGGGCCCTGAGAAACCTGATCTAGTGGGAGGCATCCCTCCCCATTCAAGGGGGTTGAAACTAGATGAACTTTAAGGTCCCTTCCAACTCAAACCATTCTATGATTCTATGATCATCTTGGAGCATCTTCAGACTGGAACATGAAGTCTATGCACTACTTCTGAATTGTAAATCATCCTTTCAGAAAGTAAGCCTTCACTGCTTGGTAGCTCTTACCTATCAGAGATGTCACTGGACATCTTTTCATACTCCAAACTTCACTGAAATTATAGAGGAACACTCATGCATTTTTCTTTTAGGAAGCTGTTTGTTTCGACCTGACATAATCAGCAGGACCCACAAAGAAAATCTATTAATCTTGCCAGCTACGGTGCTATCCAACAGGGCATGAGTCTTCACCCTGCAGGCACCTCTGCAGAAGAAAGTCTAGGAACAATCCAACATCCATCTAAGAAACCAATCTTACAGAGCATTAGTATCTCCCATACTTCTCGCCTGACTGAAGATAACCACATTCAGTAAGCTGGAGAATACAACAGAGTAGGATTTTAGAAGGGCCTGCAAAAGCAGGTCAGCACAGATCACAGAGCTGCGGTGGGGCTGCTTCATGATGGGTTAGGCCATCTGAAAGAAGTCACAGTCTACAAAGTCTGAAGAAGTACTTGCTATGGACAGACTAGCCAGCCTTTTGTGTATACTAAGAAGATACTTTAGTTCCTTTCATGGGCAGTTCTTGGGTAAATCTCTAGGTGTTCCTTCTGAGTTCCCAGATTCCATCTCAAATTAACCCATGTGTACCTCCAATATTTCTGTATCTTGCTCCTGGGTAATGAGGTTTTATTAACCACATTCATATGTCAATACATCACCTAAATCTTGTTTTTCCTTATTGTGTCTGGTTTATTATTTCAGGCTTTATTTCCTGTTCCTGTTTGATCTTCTGGCTTCTACTCTATCCAGTGTTGATTTAACCCCGCAAATCTATTTTGCTAAACATATTAGCTCAGATAAACTGTTTAACAAATATTTCCTTAACAAAGGGACACCACATTCCTGAAACCTCTTTTGAATTCTCATGTCCTGGCTCTGACTCACTTATAGTTGTGATAGGAAATGCAACCCGTGCATGGCTCAGTTACAACATTCATGTTGTCATAGTGCCAAATTCACAATATGAACAACCAACCCGCAAACAATTTAAAAGATAATGTTTGTATTAAAGATAGGCACTGATACCTAATTCCTTGAGTGGAATCTCCCATGGGACAAGAACTCTCTGGCCCTGCTCTCATATTTGGCATGTAAGATGATATTTTCAATGAGGACAAATGGATGTTGCTTTCAGTAACCTACCTGTTCTGAAACTGGGCTACACGGGGGCATGCCCAGATGACCTTTATAGGAGGAGCTGCAAACACAACTTAAAGGCCTCTCCAGAGAGCAAGGCAGATGCCAGGAACATAGCACACCTTTAGCACAACCCTAAGGAACTTAGAATAGCATCAGGCATATGTGGACAGGCTTTATATACATCTGAGAGGCTGCTTGCACTTATCTGGGCAGGAGGGAGACAGATCTGGCAGCAAGCATATCACGCTTTTGTTTTTTGTAGGACTACAAAGAGCTCAGTGGACATATCCAAGGTGGCTCAAAATTTCAATGTCCCAAGCTAAAATAATATCTTTACTTTCCTCCTGTAAGAAAGGTAAGTTACTATTCAATACTTAATGCAGCGCTTGACCCTTGCCTAGAATTAGCATCTCTCCCAGCTTTGATAGCTTCAAGTTGGATTTGAAATGCAACACTGGCATCAAATAAACTGCTACAAGTACAGAAGATGCTGAATTGCTAGAAAATGCTAGTCTTTGATGAAGTTGTGTCTTCCTGGCCTGCAGTCACTGGTACAACTGTTGCTATGGTAACAGATTGTGGCTTATTAAGAACAGGAACACCCTTTTTTCAAGGTGAAATAAAAATGTTTTGGTTTGTAATCAAACAGACATTTTTTCACATCACTTTTGTATTTTATTTACCAAAAAGCCACCCTTGCCAAACTACAGTTAATGTTACAATTTAATCCACAACAGCAGAATGAATATTCATGGCTCCTTTTTTCTATGCATCTTAATAAATGGGTTGCTGTCTCTTACTTCCACGGCAGCATAGAGTGTCTTAACCACCTGAACTTTAAACTTAGGTATTGACAGAGCTAGAATTCACTGGAGGAGAGCCATGGACTGTTTGAAAAACAATATAAAACCATAAGCAAAATCCAAAGTAATCATATGAAATCACTCCAATAAAGTCATTGTGGAACACTGTATGACTCTGTTCCAGGATGAAATACCATTAACAATCATCATTCAAGTTTATTTATAAAACACTTTGAAACCACATGCAAACATGCAGCTAGGAATAACTCCCAAAAGAGCTTTAGCATAATCTAAACAGGATTTATAAGCTGCTTCAAATCACATTCTCATCAACCTACAGTATATGCCAAGTGTATATGCTGAAGATAAACTTTGTATCTTGAGGGCATGGGGATCATAAAAGTCACTAAGAACAGGCAGAGCTATGTAGGTACTTAACAGAGGCACTGCTAGATTGTCACAGGTCCCATGGATAGTTCATAAAATAGTGCAGAATTTAGCCCTAATCTTTCACTGCTCTGTAACCCTAAGTAATTATGTTTGTCACTGGAGTGAGAAGAACTACCTGTGCCCATATCAGGGGAACAGCTCCACTGAGTTAAGATCCCAGTACATAAAAACCAACCCACATTTTTTCATTACACAGACCTTCCATATGGGAACATGTCTGTTAAATACTGTGAAGCATCCACTGGTAATTAACTCTTTGGCATTACCATTATACACACCATACAGACTCAGATCAAAGTCCCCAGTTGCTACTCGCAATCAAATTTCATTTACTGGGTTATGAGAAATTGCTGACACCTAAGAACTGCAGACATGGAGATAAAGAAAACACATGGACAAAACAAAATCCATGCTTACCGGTACCTTCATTTTAAAGTCATCTCGATAGAGCTTAATGCCGATGTCAGCGATTGTCCTTTGGATGAAGCGGGAGGGTCGCAGGACAAACACCAGCTGCAGGTTTCCTGGAAATGCTCCCTGTAAGAAATACGGAACCATTAGAAGGCAAAACTTTGCCTTACATGAAGACTAAGGGAATTTTCAGCCAAGCATTTCTTAAAGGAGGCAAAGAAGGCAGGTTTTATTGTACCTTGTTCAGTCCACCTGCTAATTATATCAGCTGATCTATTCAGCACATGCCCATTGTCCCAGTATCCAAAGCCAACAGAAAGACTAAACCATGGATTTTACTGTCCGGCCTTACATTGCTTTCTGATGTGGATTTAGCATAGAGCTCTAAAGTTTCTGCACTAGTGCCTTCCTCCCCCACACGAAGCCTCCTTTGCACTAACACACCATACATTTTCCCATTTTTTTTAGGCTGCAGCCACTAGAGGGCAAAACTGTCTCCCTACAGAAACTGTTTGGGGCTTGGTGAATGAACCTGGTGGCACAGGTGAATCCCCCAGGCTGACCTACCTTCTCACTCTGGAAGGGGTTTTTAAATCTTTTTAACCTCATGTTTTTCTACACGCAGGCACTCAGCCCGTTCATCAAACATGGCCTCATCTGCGACAGCCAGCCTACGTCTCTCACTGCACTCCTCTGAGCTCATCAAGCACAAAAAAGAACACTTTCTAAAAGAGAGTAGCTAAAATAACCAAGAATGAAAAGCAATTCCTTGGAAGAACTTAGGGCGCCTTGGTCATTCTACACCTCTGCATATAAGAGCTTGCTCCTGACACAGCACATGTTCCTGGTAATAGACGTATAAAACCAGCAGCTTTTCTAAGTACTGAAAATCAGTGCTTAGCTCCGACTTTTGCACATGAGGTATAATAAGCTATTAAGAAAGCCATTAAGAGTTTCTGACAGAGATCACTTGCTACCAACCAAACACAAGTCCCTCAGGATCTGTTTTCATAAGCAGCCCACGTCATCACTCCTCAGTGAACAGAAGAGTCACCCTTGTTACACATTTCTCAAAGGCAAATTACTAGAACTTATATTGCAGTCAACCCAGCAAATAAGGAACTTGTCCTGATTCAGCAGTAAACAAGGCTGTGTAAATTGTTAATGCAGCTTCCTCCCTCTCTTATTTAACACTCGTGAGCTTCAAGGCAGGGAAGAATCTGCATCCACAAACAGAAAATGGGAGCTAAAAATGAGCACACGAGAGTGTATCCTGTGCTGAAGGTTCAACAGATAATTTTAATTCCTATAAATTTAAAAAGCAAGCACTTACTGCTATCCGCGTCAGGGATGCCTTGACTGCGCTCCATTTGTCCCGTCGTCTGTCTATGATGATGATGAATCCAATGCTGGCAGCCTCCAGACTGCAAAACAGAAGAAAGAAGTATGCTGGGTTACATGGAGATACTCCCATTCCAAGGAAGTGCACTGCAGCAAAACAGCCTCTGTCAGATCACCCTCTAAGCCCATTATGAAAACGCAACTTACAGGAGAAAGAATGATCTTTAGCAGAAATTCTTATGATAACAAAAGCCAGCAAATTTTCTCTTTCCAGGGGAAGGTTAACAGTGTACACAAAACAGGAATATTTTATCTGCTGGCTCTCTCAGCTGCTCTGCTGCAAAACCTAGGTGATACAAACAGCTCAAGATCAGGGATTACACTGTGCTGTATTGAAGGCAAAACCCTCAGATCTTGTTTTCTCTGCAAAATAATTCAAGTTATTAGACACCCCACTTCAGTCTTCATTCTCCAAGTAGGCTGACATCCAACAGGGGCACTTAGCTCCAGGGAATCAGTATCTCCCTACTGTCACCACCTTGCCTGTGTACACAACACCTCAGGAATTCTGATTAGACAAAGCAGGAACTGAAGACTTATAGCTTGCAAAACACAAGCTGGTTCTAGGGTTGCAAGTCATTCAAAAGTATCCTTTTAACACATGGGCTAGAATAACAGTTACTATTCCTCCTCAGTACTTTCAAGGAGGATCTATGAGGCGCTGATTTGATTCTCCATCCCATCTATGCAGACCTCATAAATATCCCATGTACCCTTTCTATCAAAAACCCCACTTTCGTGTGCAGGGTCACCTGGGCACACTGCTGGATCATATTCAGCCAGCTGATGGTCAACACCCCCAGGTCTTTCTTTGCTGGGCAGCTTTCCAAGTGTTCTTCCCCAGGCTGCAGCATTGCATGGGGTTGTTGTGACCCAAGTGCATGACCCAGCACTTGGCCTTGTTGAACCTCATACAATTGGCCTTGGCCCATCGATCCAGCCTGTTCAGGTCTCTCCATCTTTCTATCCTTGAGCTGATCAACACTCTCTCCCAAATCAGTATTGTTACTGAGGATGCACTTGATCCCCTCACCCAGATGATTGATAAAGATATTAAACAGAACTGGCCCCAGTACTGAGCCCTGGGGAACACCATTTGTGACTGGCCACAAACTATTTCACTCCATTTACCACAAAGATCACAACTCTTGATCTTTAAGGTCAAGAGAAATTGTATAAAATGTTTCCTTGATCCTTTTTAGATTGTTCATATAAGAAGCATCTCAGGAACACCATTTTCATGAGTCGTTTTGTACAAACTCATCTCAAGAATCCGCAGAAAAGCACCAACAACACCAACTTTTGAGTTTCTACTGCAGCTCTGCAGAATCAAGAACAGCAACTTGGAAGCCAAACTGTTGTGCAAATATAGGATGCTGTGCAAGTGTTCCTAGTAGTTCATGCTGGTACTAGGAAAACTTGCTCAGTTTCCCACTTCAATATTTTTACAGCATTCCTCTGAGAATTACACAATGTAATGACAATAGATGACCTTTCCTCTTAAGTAGTGCAACATGCAGCTCTTTACACAGAGGACAGAAAATGTGTTTGCAGCAGTGTCTCCCAAGCATAGGGAAGATAATTTACCAGTTTCTCCTTTTATATGTATATAAATATATACATATTCTTCATTAGTGTTCCAAGGAACTATTCACAGTTCTTCAAATTACCAGAAAAATGAGTAATGACAAGAACCATGTCCCACATTACGTTTCTTTGCTCTTGCAGGGAACAGGATTTGATGCAAATATCTGGTTAACCAGAACAAATACAGAAAATGGTTTTCGTGACTAATTATTCCAAGAGAACAATGTCACAATTCAACATCCATGTTCCTTAATGTGTGTTATTGAAACTGGTCTGTTGTTTAGAACAAAGTTATTAGTAATGTAGTAAGATGTGAAGGAGGTCTTAAGGCAATGCAATTCTCCTTTCAACAGTTAAGTGCTTAGATGACCTTAGAAAAAGCTGTCTCTTCAATATGCTTTATGTATTTTTTTACAGCCTTATTTACTTCTGAGAACCATGTTAAAGCAGCAGGAAAACTGGAATGTTAGAGGACATAATTTGAATCAAATGGATCACCAAAGTTCCACCTCTAGTCAAAACAAAGAGAATATTATTATCAGCATTTAATTATGTTTTGAGCTCGTACAACCAATTTGCAGCTGGTGAATCTCTGACAATAATTGGACACATAGAATCAGATTAAAAAACAATACAATTCAATCGAAAACAGTGATTTATTACAAAATGACTGAAGTAAGTGTGTTAGATTAAGTTAATAAAATTATGGTGTTGTCTAAAGAAATATATCATATGACTAGTATCAGGTTAATAAAAATGAGAAAAACCTGTTCTTCACAAAATGTATGATGTAGTATAACTACAAGGAACTATATCCATAAGCACCATATTCACACAAGCTGACAGCACATAGAAATTGCCCTGTTTTGCCCATCTGCCTAGTTTGAGAAACCAAAAGTTTTCCAAAAGGAGTGTACTTGGAGGATTGGAGGCCTAAAAGAGTTTGGAATCAGACCCTTATAATCACACCTTGGTGAGCAAACTGCAAGGGAAGTAACTGACAAAATAGTATCTGCCAAGAGTAGCAAGTACAACTGTGATATAAGCAAACACATAAGGATTTTTGCCAAGTAAAACTTGCTTCTGTGCCTCAGAACTAACTCTTTAAGTTCCAAGGGATCTGCTGCTTTTTCAAGTACATGTCCATGACTGAGCAGTTAATTTTCTCAGATGGTTTTCTGCATAGGGATTTGTAACAGCACAAAAGCATCCAGGCAACAGATGCTAACAAAACTAAACTCATAGATAATAGGAACAAAAGTTTATTAAATACAGATAGAAACAAGAATACGCAAGAGAGAAGCAGCAAAGACATTTTCCTATGAAATTAGGCTCAGCAAGAATGGCCATGGGGGTGAGGAGAGCTAGGAATAGCAAACACATGAGACCAGGAGCATTGCTTAACAGTGACCACTGCACATCACAGTGTTGCAGGCCAGTTAAAGAGACAGACTGAGGAAACAAAAGATGAAATAGATACTTCTATGACTTCGAATTAAATATAAGAGAGCAAAGGACAGCAAAATACCACTGAGCATGCAGTCTAGCTGTCATGGGGTGCAACTCGCAGCTCTCCCCCTCGAAGACCAAGTGTAGGAGCTGCAGCTGGCAAAGACAAAACCTGCCAACCAGTCATGCCTGGCACAGGGGGCTGAGAGAAAACCACAGGCCAGAATGCTTCATTACACACAGCACAGGTACAATCCTAGCTGCAGAAGAGTATGAAGAACAAGCCAAGGCATGAGATTTAAGAGAGCTTTGTCAGGATAAAATGAGAATCAGGCCATTAAGCAAACAATTCAGGCACCTATTGCAGTATACGTAACTTGTAACATGGAACTTACTACACTGACTGACATTAAATGGGTAAAAAATGGAGAACTGACTTAAAACTGACAGAGTCTGAAGAAGGAGGAAAAGAGTGGGAAGATGAAAAAACAATATGCTGCTGAAAGGCAAAGTAGCTGAGCAGAGCACAGAAGAAAATGTGGGAGAATATCTGTATCACTCAGAATTACTCTAGCAGACTATGCAAAGGTGAGCAGCAAGAAACCATTCAGAGATACACACTGTAGATTTTGGCTGCTACCAGTTCATGGATGCAACATGACAAGTGTCTAGACAAAAGAGGTACCTTTGGACAACAGAAAACTCAAAAAGAGGCCTGTAATCCTGACAGAAGGCTAGCCTTCAGCCTTCTGCAATGTTATTCCCTGTTTTTCACCTTGATGTTCAGGATGGTATCAGTTGTCTTCACTGAGATAAGCCAAAGGTATTTGGTCTTCTGTTTTGGTTGTGTTGTTTTTTTTATTAGATGTGACTGATTTAAGACCTAACTTTAGCCAGGGAAACAGGGAGTGTCAGCAAGTGATTCTATTTCAGTCAGCACTCTGAAAGAAAAGGCAATACCAAGGTCTGAGTGTCATTTGGCACTAAGGGATGCATGCAGGCAAACAGCTGTGGTAGGAAAACTAGCCAAGGTAGCAGCATCAATACAAGTAGACGTACCACTGAGAAATCCCACTCATGTGTCCATCCAGAGAAAGGAAATTTGTTTAAAAACAAATACACACACACTCTGTCAGTGTTTTCTCAGGGTCAGTACTGTATTATCTCTACCCCCATTATGGAAATGCAGTGGGGTTTCTCCAGTTCTCCGAAAGGGATTTGAAGACAATCCTGCAGAGCAGATAAACATCAAGCTTATCTCCAAATAAAATTCTGGCATATTTGCCTAGATCTGCAGATGTCTGGCATAGAGGTTCCCTTTCCCTGAATGAAATGTGTGCAATCAGTGTAGCTGTTCCATCCTCAGCTCTGAATTCAGGCCTCAAACACTGATTTGAGGAGATCAAGAGATGTCAAATTTCCCGGCCTCTTCTGGAAGGACAGTAGGACATCTGCTTATCAAAGTAGTTGATCCATGTCAATTGGAAGATAAAATAATTCTGGTCTTGGAATAAGGCAAATAAATGAGTGCTTTCTGGAGCTCCCTATTGTAAGTGTGCATGCATAGAGGTATGCCTGTGTATACAGCATGTTACTCAATGTTTGTGATTGTGTATGTATGTAGACCCCTTTGGTGGAACACTCTCATGAGCTGGTGTTGAACCAGATGGAAGATCAATCAAATTTAAAAAGTCTCACTGGGATGAACTTCCATCCTGGAAAGTAATTAAGTTTTAAAGTCCAGAAGTGCAACGTCTACCTACAGCCCACCCCAAAATACTACAGTATGCCTCTAGTATTTGCTAGCAAAGCATATTTGCTCAGCAATATGAGCACAGAAGATTAATCATTCCAGAGGGACTTACAAAGTTACTAACTTACTCAGTGATGTCATTTGTGATCATAGATCTCATCTCCACAACTAGCATGAACCTTATTCTACAGGACACACAGAAAGACACTACAGAAGACAGATATTCACTCTACATTTGCCTGGGAAATTATGCTGAGTTCTCCAGTTCTCTTTTCTTAGTCACTTTGTTTGATACTACAGACAGGCTTACCAAAACTTGTTTTGAGTAAGTGACTATTCAGTTTGATTTAAATGACCTGTTCAAGGTCAGTCACCAGCTGGGATCTGAACTCACATTTTCTGCATACCAGCACGTGGGTTTGACTATTAGTTTTAATCACAGATCACATTTGGTGGGATGTGAATTTTCCAGGGAGTTTGCTTGTCTTTGCTGCAGTGTTTCTAGAAGGATTGGCAACAATTTAGGTCACTATTTGAAACTTGCCAGCCTTCATGTAGATAGTGAGGCACAAAGTTATTGATTTAGAAGAACCTGAGCAGCAAGCTTTGGTTGTATGATTTATGGCAATTATATGGAGTACAATCTTAACATGGCGTAAGTAGTGGATCTGTTCAGTTGCAGCAGAGCCTTGTTAATCTGCAGTTGGCTGGCTCATGCTCAGAGTGTTTCTGTCATACATCTCAGAAAGCAGCAAAGGGACTGATTTGTTACTTTCATCAGC